>NC_065900.1:2500-627500 GCF_905147045.1 Nymphalis io
GCCAACCACACCTTAACTCTGCGGCAGCGTCCGGCCTGCGAAGGCACGTCGCCGTCGAAGAGGTCTCCTTCTTCGTTGCGGGAGCGAGCCCACGTCGTCCTCCCGCTCCCGCTCTGCCTCCTCCTTTTGCGACATGACACATGCGCTGAACCGTGACACTGCCGCCCAGATCTCTTCGCTTCCGGCCATCTTCTCGACGACGGCCGGAAGCGACAGGTCCCCACCTACAGCCGTGGATAGGACCGCGCGAGGCTCCGCCCAAGCCGGGCACTCTACGCGCGTGTGTTCCGCCGTATCCACGGCTCCTCCGCCACAATGGTGGCACTCCACCGTCGGCTCCCTACCGACCACCTCACACAGGTACCGGCCGAAACAACCGTGGCCGGTCAAAAGCTGTGTGAGGTGATACGTGGGTGGGCCGTGCTTGCGCTCGACCCACTTCCTCAGCACCGGCCGAATGGCCGCAACGAGGTCCCGGCTGGCACCCGGGACACCCAGTCTCTCCGACCACTCGGCGAATACCCTCTCGCGGGCCTCCTCTCGCCACGTCCGAACCTCACGTGGGTGGGGCCGGTTCTCCTCCGCTCTCACTGCCGCCTTGATCCGCCAATAGACCCTCGAGTTAGCCTCGGCCTCGAGGTCCCATGGCGGGCTTCCGGCGAGCAGGCACGCCGCGGTGTACGACACCGTGCGGTACGCCCGAGCCGCTCTGAGCGCCATCGCTCGCTGCGGACGTCGCAGCGAGGCGACGTTACGGGCGCTCAGAGCGTCCGCCCATATCGGCGCCCCGTAGAGCGCCATCGAGCGCACGACGCCGGTGTACAAGCGCCTGCAGGCACCTCCTGGCCCACCCACGTTCGGGAGGATCCTCCCTAGTGCCCCGGCTGCAGCCACCAACTTTGGGGCCAAGCGCCGGAAGTGCTCTTCGAACTTCCACCTGCCGTCGAGCACGAGTCCCAGGTACTTCATCGTCGACCCGACGGCGATGGAAGTTCCGCCCACCGTTATCGCCGCCCCCGGAGGTGGCGCGTTCCGAGGCCCGTGAAAGACGAGGGCCTCGGATTTGTGTAGGGCCACCTCGAGGCCCAACGCGCGGATTCGGTGGACTACGTGCGCCACCCCAGCCGTGGCGCGATAGGCTGCCTCCCGGTATGAACTGCCGCGGGCCGACACGAGGGTGTCGTCAGCGTAGCACGTGACGCTGACCCCCCGCAACGTGGCCCCGCGCAGCACCCAGTCGTAGCCGATGCACCACAGGAGCGGTCCTAGTACCGACCCCTGCGGAACACCGCACGACAACGACCTGACGGCCCATCCGTCCGCAGTCGGGAAGGCCACCGCCCTGCCCGAGAAGTAATCGGCCACGGTACGCCGCAGGTAGCCCGGCACACCGTGGAACCGCAAGGCCTCCATCACCGTTTCCCAGGGCAGGGTGTTGAAGGCATTGGAAATATCCAGCGACACTGCCAACACCACCCCGCCCCGAGACACCTCCTTCTCGGCCAGGCCCCTCACCCTGGCGATCGCGTCGAGCGTCGAGCGGGCGGGACGGAACCCGTATTGCCGCTCGTCGAGTCCCGGCTCCATACTGCCGACGAGACGGGCAGCGAGCACCCGCTCGAAGAGCTTGCTCACCTCGTCGAGCAACACGATCGGGCGGTAGGCTGACGGCTGATCGGACGGACGCCCGTCCTTGCGGATCAGAACGAGCGTGCCCGTTTTCCACCGTCGCGGGAACCTACCCTGAGACAGGCAAGCGGTGAAGAGGCGCCGCATGCTCTCGCCGAGTTCCTCCGACGCGATCTTCAGGGCTCGACCGGGGATTCCGTCGGGCCCAGGGGCTGTCTTTTTCGACCCTAGTCTGATGACAGCCGCCTGCAGTTCCGCCTCGGTGATCGGAGTCACCGGTGACCCGTCGTCCTCCTCTTGGGGCCTGCTCGCGGGCGGCACCATGGCCGGTGGCACGAACTCTCCCCGCTCGGGGAAGAGCGTGTCCACAACCCTCGCCAAGAGCTGCGGCTGGAGACTGCTGGTCAGCGGAGGAGCCCAGGGTCGGAGCTTTTGTCTCACGACCCGATACGGACGCCCCCACGGATCGCCGTTGAGCGTCTCCAGCCATTCCTCCCACGCCGCCTCTTTGGCCTGTGCTATGGCCTTCTGTAGGGCCTGGCAGGCGGTCCTATATCCGGTGTAGAAAACCCCCTCCGCGTCGTCATCACGAACCCTTCGTCTCCTACACCGAACGTAACGGCGCCGTGCCGCCACGCACGCCTTGCGCAGCCGACGGAGCTCCGGACGCCACCAGTACACCCGCCGACGTTGCGGGTGCGGCTTAGCCCTCGGCATCGCCGCGTCGCACACTCGGGACAGGGCGCCGTCGATCCGGTCGGCCTCCTGGTCGATCCGGAGGACCGGGTCGGAACCGGCCCCCCAAGCTTCGACGATGGCCGCCTCCTTCGCCAACTGTCCGTCGAGGCGGCCCAGGCACCAACGCGGACGACCTTCCGTTCCTCCGACAACAGTGGGCCGAACATCCCAACGAGCCGACGCAGAGACATCGAACCGAATGTATCGGTGATCCGACAGTGTCTCCACGCCAGTCTCGACCCTCCAGTTTTGAGCACGGCGGGCCAGGGCGTTGGACGCGAACGTAATGTCCACGATCGATTCGCCCTGCCGCCGCACGCACGTGCTCTCCGACCCACTGTTGAGGACCGCCAGCCCCAACGAGACCGCCCACTCCTCGAGCACCTCTCCCCGGGCATCGGCCACAGGAGAACCCCAAGCCGTTGATTTGGCGTTGAAGTCCCCCGCGACCAACACCGGTGCGGGCGCCGCTTGCCCGATCAGAGTCCCGACCTCTGCCAGCATCTGCTCAAACTCGGCGAGACTCCGACTGGGCGAGGCGTAGACGGCGACGACCGTCACACCGCCGACGACGGCCAGCACGCACCCCCTGCCCCTGGCCACACCCTCGATGGCCGGAGCGCCAGCGACCGCAGGGGCGACGATGGCCACGACCCGTTCGTGGTCGGAGACCCAGTCGTCCCGCGAGGGAACGAAATAGGGCTCCGATACCACCGCCACGTTGATCTGCCACTCTGCCATGCTTTGGACTAGGAGGTCCTGAGCCCTGGCAGAGTGGTTGATATTGGCCTGGAGGCAGCGCAGGGCCATCACTGCGTGGTCACCATCGGCTCCGCCTCTGTGCGTGGAGACGCGGCTACCGGGCCTTTCGTCGCCACCTTCCTTGTCTTTTCCTTCTGCGCGGCGCCCTTTCCGCCCTGGCACGACTTGCTGCAGGCGGCATGGGCAGCTGGCTTACCGGCCGCAGTGCAGACCACGCAGCTGGCTACGGCGGCGGAGCACTCCCGAGCCTTGTGACCGGGCTGACCGCAGCGGAAGCACAGACGGCTTCGGTCGACGTCCCGGTCACACTTTGCCCCCATGTGCCCCCGCTCGAGGCACCGGAAACAGTGCAGCGGTCTGGGGTCGAGCAGCATGACTCGCGCCGACACCCACCCGACCCTTATGCGACCTACCTCCACGACCTTCTTCGCGGCCGAAACGGGGCAGCTCAGCCACAGAGAGCCCGAGCCGCTCGAGCCGCGAGCGATGATGCCCGCTTTAATGGCCGCGGTAGGGCAGCCGCCTTGTTCAGCGACCGCCGCCACGGCTTCCGCCACCGTCACGGAGTCGTCCAGGTCTAGTACCCTTAGTTCGACACACTTTGTGGGTCGATGGATCTGGACGATCTCCGGGCTGAGGGCCTCGCGGAGCTTTTCCGCCAGGGCATCCGCCGCCTTCTCGGCCTCGTTGGTGCCCGGCGGCACCTCGAGCATCCGCGCTCCCGTCGCCGCGGTCCGGAACCGTACCGCCGTCAAGCCGACCTCCCGGAGGCTGATCCGGCTTTTGGCCAGGGCCAGAGCCTTCTCGTAGCTCCACCCCTTTTCCTCAGCACCGGGCTTCAGCGTCAGCGTTATCGCTGCGGTGCGAGGGGGGCGGAGTTTCCTCCTAACCGGGACCTTCTTGGTGGCCCCGGAAGAAGTCGGCTTCGCCGCCGCTGGCTTGGCGCCCGTCTTCTCTGCCTTCTTTGGCCTGTTCCTAGCGACCACGGCGCTCCACGTGGCCGGAGTGGCGGCCGGCTCCGCTGACGACTGAGGAGCCACCCTCCTGGCTGCCGCCTCTTGGGCAGCCATACTTCTCTTAGGCCACTTCGGCCTGACAGCAGCAGGCTTGGCGGCGCTGGCCTCGACGCCCTCAGTTGCGTGGGAGGCGGCTGGAGCCTCCTTTCCCGCCGCGGCTACGGCCGCTGCCTGCGCTACCCTACGGCGGTCAGCGGCGAGTGGAGGCCGCAGCCGAGGCTCCGGAAGGAGGCGGCCCTCGAGGCCCTCGAGGCGAGCGTTCAGCATCGTGCTGAACTGCTCGCGGTTCGCGCGCAGTGCCTCCTCCATGACGTTTTGGAGGTTCGCCTCCGTCGCCGCCACCGGCCGCTGGCGCATTTCGGCGACTTCCCGGCGCAGCTCAGCCAGTTGGCCGGAGAGTCGCGTGTTAGCCGCCTCCAGCCGCGCCACCTCCTCCGTCACAGTGAGGGCCCTTAGATCCGCCACCGCACCTTTAATGGTGACGGCGGCGGACTTCAGGGCCCGAACGAACGTGCCCTTCAGGTTGCCCGACCTGTCGGCAACCTGCAGAACGACGTCGAGCGCCTCCTTCACCGCCGCGTCCAGCGCGGCAGACGTCTGCGGCACGTCCACGGTCGCGCCGGGTTGGCGTTTCTCTGCTCGGGCCGCCCTTTCTTCAGTGGCCACCTTGGCCGCCGCACTGTACGCGGCCAGTGCGTCCTCCGCCTCGTACCGCCGCTCCTTTGCCTTAGCGGCTTTTAGCTCCTCGCGGGAGCGCCCGAGGCCGACGTATTCGCCCGTCGTGGGCGGTCGACCACGCCCCCTTTTGGGGGAGGGCTTCAGCCATTTGCTGATGCCTGACCCCGAGAAGCCGCCTTCGCTCATACCCGCGTCGCTCTCGGAGCCGGAGTAGCTCTCCGGCCCAGGACGGGGCCGCTTCTCGCCCTTCCGCCGACGACAGGCGGGGTCTCTCGAAGAGACCATCACCATGCTGGTGGCCGACGAGTCGGACTCTGAGAGTCGTTCCAGTCGGACCACCAGTTTTTTGGACACGAGAGTGTCTTTGGTTTCGGCGCGCGCTATTGGGGCGCCCGCCTCCACCGCCATGTTATCTTTGTCCGTATGATCGCCGAGTCCGTTGTTGTTTTTTGTATTCTTTATAAATTCCATACTTAATCCCACGAGTATGGGGGAAATAAAAAGTCCACCAAGGCAGAGCCCCCTGTACCTTGGTAACCCTATATACACCGTGAGGTCGGGTGGTATCACGGGATCTACAAACTAATGTTTTTTATTGAGGTTGTCTCCTCTTGGCCCAGCCGGTTAAGGCAAGGCCCTTGGTCCCACCACGGGCTGCGAGACATGTCCACAACACCCGGACGGGGAAACGAGTTTGAGAGGCGGTGACCTTTTAGTCTGTCCACCCAGCATCGATACCGACACTGGGCGAACCCGCCTCTCCCACCTCCTTTCTCCGGCAGCCCAAAAAGACCCCGGAGACCAACTCTAACTCGACTGACTCCACCATTGGGAGTAACCTCCAATAAATAAATAAATGAAAGATGTAAAGTAAATAAAACAAGAAAATAAAACAAAACAAAATTAATAAAAATGAGACAGAAGAAAAGAAAACGAAACGAAACAAAACGGAAGAAGAACAAAACAAAACAAAGAAAGAAAGCAGAGAGCTTCTTCCTTCCACCTTCAATTTGCCACAAAGCCGCTCGCACAGTCCAGTCTGCTGAACAGAAAAGTACCAGGAACGGCCCGTGGCATTACCGTCGCGTCAGTCTCAGCCGCGGTCGACAGGCACTCCGAGAAAACATCGGATTACTTGTCGACCCCGTTGCCCAGGGTGCAACACGTGGAGGTGACTGACATGCACCCCAACCTAACCTTTTTTTTTTTTTTTTTTTTTTTTTTTTTTTTTTTTTTTTTTTTTTTTTTTTTTTTCGAGGAGGAAAGGCATTTACGCCTGCCGCCCGGACACGACCGGGACGGGTATGTGGGACTCACGGGGCAGAAGGCCATCGTCCTACCCACTAAAACCTCCTCGTTTCCTTCTCACCGCATAGTGGCGGGGTTACGGGAACGCGTTAGCACACCACCGCGACCCCACCTGCGGCCGTCGCTTTGGGTGAGCGACCCACCTGTTGTTTTTTATTGAGGTTTTCTCCTCTCGACCCGGCCGGTGAAGGCAAGGCCCTCGGTCCCACCGCAGGCTGGCGCCTGGATGGGGAAACGAGTTCGAGAAGGCGGTGACCGAAGTCTGTCCGCCCAGCATCGACACCGAAGCTGGACGAACCCGCCTCTCCCTCCTCCTCTACTCCTCTACTCCTGTCTCCGGCAGCCCGAAAGGACTCCAGAGACCAACTCCTCCTCTCTCCGGCGGCCCAAAAGGACCCCGGAGTCCTCCTATTTGCCACCAAGCCGCTCGCTGGTCCATTCTGCGCAACAGAGAAGTCCCAGGAGCGGCCCGCGACACTTCCGCCGCGTCAGTCTCAGCCGCGATCGACAAGCATTCCGGAAAAACATCGGATTGCTGGTCGACCCCGTTGCCCAGGGTGCACCACGTGGAGGTGACTGACATGCACCCCACATGAACCCCAACCTAACCTAACCTAACCTAACCTAACCTAAATGAGATTATCCGGAATAGAACCAGAGTCACCGACATAGCTTGCAAAATTAGCAGACTGAAGTGGTAGTGGGCTGGCCCCGTATGTCGTAGGACTGATGGCCGTTGGAGCAGACGAGAGACTAGAGTGGAGACCGCGGATCAGCAAGCGCAACGTAGGGCGCGCTCCAGCCAGGTGGACCGATGACCTTAAGAAGGTGGCGGGAACCAACTGGATGCGAAAGGCGGAGGACAGAGAGCTTTGGCGCACGTTGGGAGAGACCTATGTTCAGCAGTGGACAATGATTGGCTGTTGATATGATATAATATAACTTGCGTAAAAAAGGAAACTATATCAAAAACATCAAAAAATGCTGTGGACCTATGAAAAAAGCAGTATTTATCCAGATATTGACTTCTTGCCATGTAAAAATGTTTGGGTTTTTACTGGAGAAAACAACTGTGGAAACACAAAAACAGATGTTAACCATTATCTGAAACAGCGAATACTCAAGTTGAAGCTCATTAATGATTGTAAATAAGATTGACTTTGACAGATTGACTTCGACTGATTGACATTAACAGATTGACTTTGGCACATCGACTTTGATTGTTTACATTGACAGATGACAGATTGTGTTTGACACATTGACTTTGACAGATGACAGATTGGTTTAGCACATTGACTTTGACAGTTGACATTGACAGATGACATATTGAGTTTGACACATTGACTTTGATTGTTGATATTGACAGATGACAGATTGAGTTTGAAACATTGACTTTGACAGTTGACATTGACAGATGGCAGATTGATTAACTTTAAGACATTGATATGGACAGATTGACTTTGACACATTGACATTGACAGATTGACATTTACAAATTGACTTTGACATTTGAAAATTACAGATTGACTTTGACACTTTGACATTGATAGATTGATTGACTTGAGACATTGACTTTGACAGATTGATATTTACAGATTGACTTTGACACATTGTCATTGACAGATTGACTTTGACATATTGACAATCTGACATTTGACACTGACAGATTGACTTTGACATATTAACAATTTGGTTCCACCACCCTTACTTACCCCTAGAAGTGCACAGTCACGATCATTCCGGTACACATTATACCAGGAATCTAAGAGTTCTTCATCAAAGATATTAGGAAGTAACCTGGTTTCACTTAGACAAATTACGTCATAATTGGAATTTAACAAATTAGAATACAACTGTAAAGTTTTTGTGCGCAATCCTCTAATATTTTTGTAATAAATATTTAAGTATATAGTTACTTGGAAATGCAACTTTTCCGAACCAATATGACATAGCAACCTCAAAGAGCATACTCATTCCTTAAAGGCCGGCAACGCACCCGCAAGCTCTCGGGTTTTGCAGATGTCCATGGGCGGTAGTAGTCGCTTTCCATCAGGTGAGCCCCTGCTCGTTTTCCCCCTTTTACTAAAAAAGCGACTTTTAGCAGATCGCGCGATATAAAGATGGCTAGTTTTTTTTCATGTATTGTGATGCTACGAACAGTCACAATGGACAACAATCATCGAATAGTCATTGATTAATCATCCATTAAATAAAATACATTGTTCGATCAAGAGCATATTACGGCAAATAAATATTAATAAGCTTAGAATAATTTACATAGATATTTTTTTTATATAATTGGTGAGCGGACGAGTTCATGGACCACCTGGTGGTAAGCGGTCACCAACGCCCATTAACAATGGCATTGTAAAAAATGTTAAACATCGCTTACATCGCCAATGGGCCACTAACCTTGGGAACTAAGATATTATGTATTTTGCGCCTGTAGTTACCCTGGCTCGGCTGGTAAAATATCTGATGAGTGGGTGGTACCTACCCAGACGAGCTTGCACAAAGCCCTACCACCAGTAAAAGAGCTGTAAATTTGCTTGATATTCTTGAGGTCTTTGGTACACTATTATAAATGAAATATCAAATCACCATCAATCCTACGTCTGCTAAAAAAATACTAAGGAACACTTTTCAAGTTCTAATGTTGTCCCAGAGTTCGACCCTCGATCTAAAATAAATCGGACGATAAGTAATAGGTTAACTAAGGTTAATGTGTTTATGTGCTATTTTGTATGGATGGAGTGACAGACAGATTATACATTATGCGTTACCAAAACTAAGCGGTGTACCAAAAAAAAACAAACAATGGTATGAGAGATATGATAATTAAGTATTATAATCGTAAAGATGAGTCATTCTGCTTTCTGGTTGCAAAAGTCCATAACCCTTAAAAAAATGCATAAAATGTTTAATGTGAGGACACTTGGATATGAAATACCTTAGGAATAAAAATAGCAGAAAAAAAAGTAATACTTTCTTTTAATAAACCAAAATTTTCGAAGTAATGTAGATAAATACATAAGATATAAAAATAGTAACATTAGAAAAATCGGATTTATTGACTTAGGGAGTGATTTAATATCGATATGAGAAATTAAAAAAAATGGGATACGATAGGATTCGGTGGCACGGTTATTCATTCGCTGGGATCAGGTATAAGGTATAAGTATTCATGGCGATAGCGCTGATCTACGTAGTTATACATTGTTGTATCGGATTCGATATTGAAGTATTCTTTACTTATAGGTCAAACTTATACCCCATGTTAATATTTTAAAAACAAAGGTTAAAATTATGAGTAACTATTATGTATTCGACAAAAATGAAATAAAAATAGAATTAAAAGTTGCTTCTAATATTACAATTAAACAAACAAGAGGCCAAATTCTACTAATTTATAACGATTACGATACGTTCCCGATTCAATTCCGATCAAACTATGACTAATCTATATTTATTCGGATCGGAACCGAACCGAACTGAACCGATTTGATGTTAATATATACTGTTGAGTCAAAACCAAACTTAATTCTTAACCCTTATAGCAATAGTCGATAATTAAATTCAATAAATAAAGTACTTTGTGTGTGATATTAATTGTGAAGCGTAATAAGGTGTGATTATGCACGCCCACACGATATTCGACGATAATGATCAAAGACCTGATGTCCCCTCCGACATCAGAAGTGGGATCAAATCGTGAAAATGAATCTACTCACGTTACCAACCATAATGACTCGCAATGGCGACTACTGTTTGAAATGCAGAATCAACAAATGCAAGCGTTGATTCAAACATTGAAATCTCCAAATGAGAACAAGAACGTCAGTTTGCCAGAGTTTCATCCCGTTAAACGTGATTCCGACGCACGATCATGGTGTGCAACCGCCGTTATATGCTTAGAAGGATCTGCTACAGAAGGCAGCCAGCTCATCATAACTATGTAAGCTATGTAATTTTAAGAATGCTATGATTTACATAAATATGATTTTGATTTGATTATTTTTATTAAAATGTAAGAAAATCAACAAGAGGGTAGTCAAATAAATTATAATTTAAAGTAGGGTTAAGTGTTTTAAAAAGGGCGTTGTAAATTGATTTGCTCTCAGTTCGTTTGGTGCATTGGTAGCAAAATCAATTAAAGGTGAGGTTATTGTACTATCTATATATTTACTGTATTAATGTATAATATTATAATGTGGTTTATAAAAATGAATATATTTAGTGACGTGTATGTCTTGTTTTATTTTAAAAAAAGTATAGTAGATGCTAATAAATTCAGAATTGGGTTCGCTCTTCACGCGCAAATCTCTTGCGTAACTTTTATCGTGTTGTTATGTAACAAATTATGTCCAAATATTTATAAATATTTTAGTAACAATAATGAACGATTCAATGAAAAAAAAAACAATTGAAAGGGTCTCAAACGTTTTTCGAGATCAGTTTATCGTTAGGCTGCCCGAAGGCAACTTAGTTATTACATTCATAAGGTGTAATCACGATTTAATTGAGGACTTATAATTGTGAAAGAAAACCGTGTTATAATTGTATTGTGATTTAAAGTTTGATTGATGTGTGAAGTGATTTAAAATAAAATTGTGTGATAGTAAATTGGTGTTTTGAAATTATAATCGCCACCCTCGAAGAAATTATTTTACAAATATCAGAAGTGGGATAACACTGAGTCAAGATGTCCGGTGCTACACCTGCGCCTAAGGAAACAGGGACTCGGCGATCTAAGAATCGATCTTTACGTTACCGTAACAAGCGCCGTAAAACTACATCTGACGTTGAGAGCACTAGTGTTTCATCTAGTTCTCGCGATACATCCCGAATACGGAGTTGCCGTCACCGAAGACGATATTCAAAAGGTGTTGAGTGTAGTAAAACAAAACGTATACGTGAACCCAGCCAAGATAACAGACATTATCGAAGACGTAATCGTAGTCGTAGCCACAAACGTGACTACAGCCGAAATCGCAGCAGTGAACACCGCTGTAACCGCCGCCGAGAAAGCAGTCGTGGCCGTGATCAGCACTACAGTCGTAACCAAGGTAAAGTTGCTGGTCAACGCAGTGTCCGCGACCGTAGCAGTGGCGGTAATCAATAGGTGCTGCGTAGCTGCACCAACCAGTTGCTTGATCACGATCGCGGGAGCCATCACGCATCCAGGGATCATTTTAACACTCATGGTATGGACTTTACAAATAATATTTTGTGTTAAAGCAATATCATCAGATATTCTACCGCAAAACAGCAATACTTGATATTGTTGTGTTCCGGTTTGAAGGGTGAGTGAGCCAGTGTAATTACAGGCACAAGGGACATAAAATCTTAGTTCTCAAGGTTGGTGGCGCATTGGCTATAAGCGATGGTTGACATTTCTTAGAATGCCAATGACTAAGGGCGTTTGGTGACCACTTACCATCAGGTGGCCCATATGCTCGTCCACCTTCCTATTCTATAAAAAAAAAAAAAAATAAATAAATCTGACCTTGACAAATTTATAAGTTCACTATCAACAGCTATGGCTAAAAAAAATACAGATAGATTTCAAAATACTATCAATACACTACCTGAATTTGATCCATCATTAAAAAACCAAACCATGTCTATGTGGTTAAATAAAGTAAATGAGAGTGCATCTATTTTCGATTGGTCCGAAAGACAAACAATACATTTTGTTTTATCTAGACTTAGATGCTTGACATGCTTTTGAAACGTGCAATGATCGGTGATTCATTAGAGGAATATTTTTATGAAAAATGTGTTTTATTAAATCGTGGTATTGATGGTAGAAAAGATGTGGACTGTATTATTTTTGGCATAGATGATAGAACAGTTAGAATGGGTGCCGAAGCCGCACAATATGAAGACCCTAATAAATTATCCCCTTTCTGAAAAATGTAAAGATGATCAAACGTTTAGATAAAATACCATCTAATAACCTTAATATCATAATAACTCAAAAAAGACAAATTACTGAAAAACGATTTAATGTACACTGTTACAATTGTGGTCAATCGTGTCATTATAGTTCTAGATGTCATTTACCTATTAAACGTTGTTTGAAGTGCCGTCTTATTGGTCATTTAACTAATGAATGTACTAGAGAAAGTAGTTTGAATGATATTAATAAAAAAACAAATATAGTAACAGATGGAGGTAATAAGGATAAAACAGTCATGAGAATTAATAGTTAAAATGACGACGAAAAGTTTTATAAGGAAGCTTTCGTTAATGGTATATTACTGAAATCGTTTATTGATTTAGGTAGCAGTAAAACATTGTTGCGTGAAACTGAAGCACGAAATATTTTAAATGGTTGGAATAAAAGTAATACTGATACTTTGATAGGATTTGGCAATTCTTTAGTTACACCAATAGGTAGTTGCGAAGTTCAGATTATCGTCGATGACATTTCAGCTATAACAGAGGTACTCATTGTACCTGATGAATATTTACCAAGATATCCACTTTTGATTCGTCATTCGTATACAGAGCAAACTCATAGTCTAATCTAAGCTGTTATTCAAATATTGAAAAATTCGATGTAAAATTAAAATTTAAAATAGTACTTAATGGACTAAATATAGTTGACGTTTACTGCGAACCAAATTACACTGGAGATTTGTATATAGAAGGG
This sequence comes from Nymphalis io, assembly GCF_905147045.1. Taxonomy (NCBI): domain Eukaryota; kingdom Metazoa; phylum Arthropoda; class Insecta; order Lepidoptera; family Nymphalidae; genus Nymphalis; species Nymphalis io. Next base: position 15,290 of record NC_065900.1, read on the forward strand.
GGGGGGGGGGGTTAGATTAGAACCATGCAAAGAATATATTTCCTTCTCCTCAAAAAGAGGAGAGGAGGCCTTTAGCCCAGCAGTGGGACATTCACAGGCTGTTACTGTTACGGTACGGTAAAGAATATATCGTTCTAAGAGGATTATTTCATTTTATTGATGGAAATAGTAAAATCATTTTAAAGGGTAGACCTGATTCGAAAATAATTTTGTCACAAAGAGATAAAATAGCAAGAGCCTTTAAAATTGAATCTAAAATGTTTTCTGCTAATGTGTTGCAACTTAGAGAACAAGATTTTCTGAAACATAATCATAGTGGTTTAAATAATGAAACTAATACTATTGACAATAATAGATGATAGTATAAAAAAATCAGATCGAGAAAAAATATTAAATTTATTGAAACAGAAGGTGAGCCAGGATAGCGAAAGAAGTGTTGGCTGGTTATAAACAATATTTATTTAAACAGGCAGAGTAACCACCCTGCTCATGTTCAACAATAATTATGATCGTTCATTGTAGATACATCGCTTTTTATACAAGAGTTAAATCATTATAATGTCGGTAGTTGTAAAAATCTTATCACGAAGTTAAATAACATTAAACAAAATTTATAATCAAATTAACTTCAATAAATATTAGGTTATTCTAAATTATATACGCGTTGGTCGTAGCGTTGAGCTTAACATTATTGAATAAGTATAGAGACTGTTTCGCTTTTAATTTAAAAGAGTTAGGGTGCACAAAAGTAGGAGAATTATCTATTAAGCTGACCGATGACAAGCCAATAGTGTATAGACTTTATAGATTGTCATTTGAAGAAAAAAAAGTGGTTAGAGAAATGATTGAGGAAATGATGTCGGCTAATATCATACGTGAATCCAGTTCACAATTCGCTAGTCCAATTCAAGTCCCCATATGTGAAAAAAGTAAACATAAAACGGCTTTTGTTACACCAGAGGGACAGTATAAATTTAATCGTATGCCCTTTGGCTTGGCAAATGCTCCAGCTGTCTTCCAAAGAATTATAAATAAAGTATTAATTAAATCAGAGTCAGGTACTGCCATGGCATACATGGATGATATAATTATCCCATCAAAAACAGTTGAAGGGTTGAATAAATTGGGGTGCATGTCAGTCACCTCCACGTGGTGCACCCTGGGCAACGGGGTCGACCAGCAATCCGATGTTTTTCCGGAATGCTTGTCGATCGCGGCTGAGACTGACGCGGCGGAGGTGTCGCGGGCCGCTCCTGGGACTTCTCTGTTGCGCAGAGTTGACCAGCGAGCGGCTCCGTGGCGGATAGGAGGACTCCGGGGTCCTTTTGGGCCGCCGGAGAGAGAGAGAGGAGGAGTTGGTCTCCGGAGTCCTTTCGGGCTGCCGGAGACAGGAGTAGAGGAGTAGAGGAGGAGGGAGAGGCGGGTTCGTCCAGTTTCGGTGTCGATGCTGGGCGGACGGACTTCGGTCACCGCCTTCTCGAACTCGTTTCCCCATCCAGGCGCCAGCCTGCGGTGGGACCGAGGGCCTTGCCTTCACCGGCCGGGTCGAGAGGAGAAAACCTCAATAAAAAACAACAGGTGGGTCGCTCACCCAAAGCGACGGCCGCAGGTGGGGTCGCGGTGGTGTGCTAACGCGTTCCCGTAACCCCGCCACCATGCGGTGAGAAGGAAACGAGGAGGTTTTAGTGGGTAGGACGATGGCCTTCTGCCCCGTGAGTCCCACATACCCGTCCCGGTCGTGTCCGGGCGGCAGGCGTAAATGCCTTTCCTCCTCGAAAAAAAAAAAAAAGGGTTGAATAAATTGACAATAATTTTAGAACTATTAAAATGTTCAGGTTTAAGATTAAGCTTCAAGAATTCAATTATATTATAGAGCAGGCAATAAAATGCATCACGCAGATGCTTTGAGTCGAAATCCCATTAATAACGACTATAAAACTGGTGGTAGAATACCACCTAGTATTACTGGTGGTAGAGCTTTGTGCAAGCTCGTCTGGGTAGGTACCACCCACTCATCAGATATTCTACCGCAAACCAGCTGTACTCGGTATTGTTGTGTTTCGGTTTGAAGGTGAGTGAGCCGGTGTAATTACAGGTACAAGGGACATAACATCTTAGTTCCCAAGGTTGGTGGCGCATTGGTGATATAAGCGATGGTTAACATTTCTTACAATGCCAATGTCTAAGGGCGTTGGTGACCACTTACCATCAGGTGGCCCATATGCTCGTCCGCCTTCCTATTCTATACAAAAAAAAAACTTGCAATACTCTGTATTTGCAATTATTTCCAATGATTGGTTAGCTACGGTGATCTAAAATTAAAACGCATTATAGAAATCCTGACTGACAAACAAACTGACGAAGTAACTGACATTAAAAACAATTACCGTTACGTCAATAACCGTTTATATAGGAAGACAGATTCCGGATTAAAATGGGTTGTTCCTAAAGCATGTAAATGGCGAATTGTCAAACAGTATCATGACGACATTGGGCATTTAGGAATAGATAAGGCTTTAGCAAAGATTTCTAATGACTACTGGTTTCCTAAAATGAGGCGATTTGTACAAAAGTATGTGCGTTCCTGTTTAGACTGTGCTTACCATAAAATGTCGGGAGGAAAACCGGAGGGGTTTCTTAATCCAATACCTAAAACTCCTATTCCGTTTCATACAATTCATTTGGACCACTTAGGTCCTTTCACACGTAGTCGTAACAAAAACACGTACTTACTTATAATAATCGATGCATTTTCAAAATTTTTAATAATAAAACCTGTTCGTGGTACTGACACGAAATACATGATAGCAGTATTGAAAGACGTTTTTTATACTTTTAGTGTGCCAGCTAGATTAATATCAGACAGAGGTAGCAGTTTCAATAGTCTAGCCTTTAAAAAGTTCATAAATGAATTAGCGCGATTTAGGAACTTCAAAAAATTTATTAACAAATTGTCACTAGTGACATACAATAACAAACGTTTTCCGTTCCGCAAGACTAGTTTGGTCTGTGTGCGAGGATCTTTAATGCTTATACATATATATAAGTGCAGTGTATATCCTTCAACAACACTATTTTAGAAGGTTTATTCGAACCGAGGAATCGCTTTATATACCTATCGCTGGCCATTTCAATTTCAGTAGTAATTTGTGCGTTAATAATAACAGAAAGTGTAGGAAATTGGAGTCTGAAAATAAAAACAATTTCAAACAGTTTAATATATGGTATATATTTCAAAAAATCTTTTAAAAATATAACATTAAAAAAATTGTATAGTTATATATTTAACACTAAGGTATAAACTTCTAGAATAACCACAACACATTAAAAGGTACGCTTGCTATGAATATTTATTGTATACTTTATATAAATTAGTCCGGTCGAATGAGTTTGGGAATGAGAAAGAGGTTCCGTACATCTGAAACTCAAACAGAACCCTCATACGATTACTATCTAGGCAGCCAGTCTAGTCGCAACATAATATTTGTTCATTTCATGTTTCAGAAGCTACTGGACGAAAAAAATTGAAATTTGTTACCAAACAATAGAGGTACGTTACAGCGTAAATTAACATCCGATTTGTGCGATACATTAGGATTACGAGGAAAACATTTTTTAATAGTTTCATGAGAATTGAACAATGAAAGGGTTCATTCTCGGAATACATATTATATATTATAGTTATATGACGAATAATTCGGAAGCTTTACAAATTTCAACTCCTTCCCATCTCTGAAACTACTAAGTATAAAATATGTCGCATAAGACTTTCCATAAATACACAATATGGCATGAGACATCAACGTTCACATTATTTACAAATCAACAGTTCTGTGATCGACAAAACTCTACCGGCGCAGATAAAACACAACTATTGTTATAAAAAATAAAAAGTGACTTCAATAAACGATGGCACTGTACTCGTACTTTTAGATCCAATAGAAAATTAACACGTTTGCGTTTAATGGCGTGACTGACAAAAGTATTTTCAATTTCTACAACGTAAAGTAACAAAATATAATACTTGGATGTAATTCTGTCACCCGGTGCTAGAAGGGCTGACGTGCACTTTTGAGTATAATGTAAACCACATTTTGCCATTTGCCAAATCATTGCATAATAATAAGGCGAAATAACATAACGGTAACATTACTAATACAGTACTGCGCAGAATGGCATGTGTCGTGAAGAACAGCAAACATCTGTTCATTACTCGTATTCTATGGATACTGTTCCTCACAGCACCGGCGACCGGGCCACAGAGCTAACTCCGTCTCTAAGCTTAAAATTAGTTGTACAAGTAATGTCATCTTAGATTCTAGGTATTCGAGACGACGTTATTCATTAATGTCTTAGTATTATCAAGCGAAGCAAAAATGGCACTCTATTATTTATAGCACTCATTCTCTCATTACACGTATGAAAACTGAAGACTAAGTATGATATTTAGTATTTCGATCACCATTGATGATGATTGAATCGATCACCAGGGAAGTTTTTCTAGTTCTTACAATCTTTGAACATCTGTTAGAGGGACACTCCCGCCCATCGATGCATCTCGACACACTCGCGTCAGGCGCAACGATATCTCCGCGGAACAATAAATTCGGCGATTAACTCGATCCCGCTCAGGCGGGCAGCGGAGGAGCGAGCGTCGTGACGGGCGGGACGGCGGGAGCGGGCGGGGAGGCGACGCGCGGGGGGGCGACGCGCGGGCGCGGCATCGCCAGCACCAGCTTGTCCCAGAAGTGCGGGTCGTCCCAGCGCAGGTACGTGACGGAGGCCAGGTAGGCGCGCAGGTCGGCGTCGGCGGCGGCGGCGCGCTCGGGCCGCAGGCCGGGCAGCAGCAGCAGCAGCAGGCGCGGGCGCTGGTCGCGCAGCGCCGCCGCGAACGCCTCGCGCAGCTCCGCGCGCGCCCACGTGGACGCCAGGAAGCGCTCCGACAGCAGCACCAGCGTGCGGCGCGAGCGGGACACGGACTGCGCGATCTGCGCCGGGATCCACTGGCCCGGCGTCCAGTCGCGCTCGTGCAGGCACAGCCGCAGCCCCGCGCCGCGCTCCAGCCGCTCGGCCAGCTCCGCCGCGAACTCGCCGTCCTGGTGCGAGAACGACACGAACGCGTCGAACGGCCGCTCCGCGTCGTCGTCCTCGTGCAGCGGGCGCAGCAGCCAGCGCAGGCACAGGCCGCGCTCGAACAGGAACCTCTGCCGGGGGACGCGCTAGTGAGGGCCCGCTCGACCGTTTAGCTCCGAAGCGTCTCGACCGAGCCGGGACGAGACTCACCTTGAAGCGCTGACGTGCCACGGGCCGCGTCAGGCAGGCGGCCGCCGCGGCCGAGGCGGCGGCCAGCGCCAGCCCCACCAGCGCGAAGGGCCACAGCGCGGGCGAGCAGTGCGCCGTCAACCGCTTGGCCGCCGCCAGCGCTTCCTCCCCGCCCGCGCACCGCTCGCCGCCCTCGCCCCTCTCACGCGCCTGCGCCTCCAGCGCCCGCAGCAGCGGCAGCGCCTCGCAGTCGCAGCGCAGCGGGTTACCGGCGAGCCGCACGGAGCGCCGCCCGTCGAACAGCACCGCCGTCGTAGTCGGATCGATGCTAGCTATCCGGTTGTCCGTCAGGTCGAGTTCCTGCGACCGAGAGAAAGATTTAATCTCCAGCGCGACGCGAGGGGAGTCCGTTCGACGCGTATCGGTCTCCAGCGCGTACCTCCAGCTCCGGCGTGACGTCGGCGGCGGTCAGGTGCGAGATGTCGTTGTGCGGCAGCAGCAGCGCGCGCGCCGGCAGCCCGAGCGGCGCGCGCGGCACGCGGCGCAGGCCGGCGCGCGCGCAGCGCAGCTCGGAGCGCTCGCCGCCCACGAGGCACGCGCAGCCGGCGGCGCACGCGGCGGCGGGAACGGCGCACAGCAGCGCGCGCGGCGCCACGGCGGCGAGCGCCGGCCCCGCCGCGAGCGCCGGCCCCGCCCCGAGCGCCTGCCGCGCCGCGCAGCGCGCCGCCGGCAGCCGCGCGCGCGGGTGCTGCGGCCGCTCGCGGACGGCGCGCACGAACCAGTACATGGTGCAGTCGCACTGCAGCGGCGCGTCCAGCGTCAGCGTCGTCATCTGCGGGGATTCGATTAGCTCGTGACACAGGAGGAGGAGCGATCGATGTAGCGCCAAGCGTGTTCAAAATTGAATGGGGTGCGATGCGATCCATTGTTAGGAGAAACCGGGGAACTATCTTTTAAACTATATTTTTATATTACATAAGTAATCGATGTGCGGGAGGTGAGATATTTCAAGTGAACGTACCGAGGACGAGACGAAGGCGTCGGACACGTTGCCGGCGAGCACGGCGACGAACTGGTCGCGCGTGTAGCTGACGTCGCGCACGGGGTTGCCGCGCACGTCGACGACGCTGGCGAGCGAGCGGCGCCACTGCAGGTCGTCGAACTGCGACAGACGCGGGCGGTGAGCGGGCGGTGAGCGGGCGAGGCGCGGCGGGCGGGCCGGCGACTCCCACACTCACCTCCAGCAGCGAGATGTTGTTCGCGCGCAGGTCGAGGCGGGTGAGCGCCACGAGGCCGACGCGCCAGTCGCGGCAGATGTGCGAGAGGCCGGTGCGCGCCAGGCTCAGCGTGCGCAGCGAGAACGTCTTCCACAGCGGCGACATGGCGGCTGCGGTCAATGGACGGGCGGTCGATCGCACTGAGCCATTAGGTACTCTTTGTCCCGTTACTTGAGGCCGTGTCTAACATTTACTCTCTTAAGATAACGTTAACGCAAGCGTAATAATCACTTCAGTAATATTGAAGTTTTAGAAATGAATATCTGTTATATTGTGTCTTATGGTAAAAAAAATCGACCATGTCGAATGGAAATTATGTTTATGTTGATTTTAATATAATCTTTTAATATTCAGCAGTACAAGCGATGATCAAACATTACTGAGTCGAACGATTTCGAAATAAAAATTGTTTATAGTTGAATTACTAATATTATTTAAATCATTGGAAAAATTAATTTTCGTTTGATTGCAAGAAACATACAATCAAGCTTAAATAATATTCTTAAAAAATCGCGTTCTCATCGCGAATGTTTTTCTAATATATAATCTGTAATAACGAAGTATTAAAATAAAAAACAAACCGCTAGCGACGTAGGAGTCGCTGGAGCCGCAGATGTCGGCGAGCGGGTTGCGGTCCAGCGAGAGCACACGTAGCGCCGGCAGCGCCGCCAGCGTGGCCACCGCCGCCCGCCCGAGCTTATTGTTCGCTAGCTCTACCTCCTCCAGCGCCGGCGCCGCATCCGCGAGCTCGCTGCGTGTGAGACGCGTGTATGTCGGTTAGTACGTAGACCAATAAGAATTATATTTTCGTAATATAACGTACGGCGCCGCTACCTCGGGAGCTGCTCCAGCTCATTAGATGATAGATCGAGCCGGTACAGAGCGGACGCGTCTTCGATCCACCGCAGATGCAGCGTGCGGAGCCTACAATACCGCACCTCCAGCACTCGCAGTGCACGTGCTCCCCGCAGCAAGTCCGCGCCCATGAGCTCGCTCCGCACGTGCCACACGCGCAGCACGTTGACCACTGGGCACGCCGACAGCAACCCGGCCGGCAGCGCCTCTATCACGTTGTCGATCACCACGTTCCGCAACGACGAGCAGTTACCGCGGAGGTCAGCGCTGCGAGCGTGGTTCAGAGTCACGTTCTCGACAGAAGGGCCGAGCGTCACGCCGGCGACGGGCGCGCTCAGCTGTACGACGCCGAGCGCCGGCGCCGCGCTAAGGTCCACCTGTTCGAGCAGGTCGTCGCGTACGATAAGACGCGCCAGCGCAGGGAGGCGTGCGAACGCCTCGGGGGGGATGCTCGCGAGACCGACGCTATTCAGACTCAACGAGTGGAGCGTTTGCGGCAAGCGGAGTGTGGCGGATCGCGGAAGAAGCACGCGGATGAGTTGCAAATTACGCAGAGTGACCAGCGGTTCGAGGAAATCGGGGTCGGGTTTTAGAACTGCGGCGGCAGATGAGATGGCGAGCGAGACGACGGCCAGGTCGCGCAAGTGGACGGCACGCAGTCGGGGCTGCGCGGGCGTCTTCTCCAACTCGAGCGTGCCGCGCGCCGAGACGTTGAGCGCTCGCAGCGCGGCGGCGTACCCGCGCGACGGCGGCGCGCACGCGGTCAGCTTCACTAGCGACATCTTGACCTCTCTCTCGAATCTCGGCAGCGCTTCGCTTTCCAGAGAAACATTGCTCGTGCAAGTGAAATGAAAATATCTCACGCTCGAGGATACTTGTAGTTTTTGACCTTAAAATGATACAATATGTTAACAGATACTCATTGGACCAATTCTGCGCTTCACATTTAATACAATCAAGAGGACTATTTTTAGTAGATACATACAAGTACCTAATACTAAACTAATCTCAATTACATATTAGTATACTATTATAAATGGATTCAAATGTTTCATTGTTTTATCTCATAATTTTTTTGTTATAACGGGTGTGATTATTTTTGTAAGTAATTATGCAGCACACACAAAGGCCAACCTATATATAAATCCATTTATATGATAATTTGTTATAAAATATTCCTTTTTTCTAACAGGCTCAAATAAATTTCATTACATGCATAATATTTCATCTGCCATGTATATTCCTTTATTTTTTCTCTTATTTATTATCTTATTTTTTTTAAATATAATACTTGTTTTAAATCAGTCATGAGGATTTTTGAACAAATTCCAGCCTGGTATTGTGTGCTGTTTTTACCTTTGAATGGTACGGCCATTCACTAGGCTTGCTTTGGTTTTTAAAATAATAAAATATGTGCCAACAAGAACCTGAGTAATAAGATAAAGCAGCACAGTAGCTGATGTACAAGTGTAGCACTACTTTTAAGTTCACACATGTATACCCATGACTCATATTTTTATTTGTGATGACACACATGGACATACAATATTTTATTTACATATAATTGTACTTTTAATAGAGGCTTATTTGGTATGTAAGGACTTATCTTTTTTAGATGGAATCACACAATTTGTTCATGTAAGTATCACCCATACATCTTAATTTTTTCTTGTTGATATTACCTTTAAAAATATTTAACTATAATAATTTATAATTTACCTGATAAATATAAAGTTCTTGAGAAAGGGAATGACTGTAAGTTCAACATTCTTAAATATTGTTATACATACCATTGATAAGGAAAAAGTGTTCATCTATCACTGAAGCTTCTTCTCGACACTGGTCTTCAGTGGCCCAAGAGGGGCAACGCGGTCCCTCTGCCGTTGCCAACGCTAAGGATGTCCAAACAAACACCCAAATTCTATTTAATGCCATTTCTGATTTGTTAACTGTTTAATCCTTATCCATTTGATGGAATTCACTTTCAAAACTTTCATAACGTGTTTACATTTAAAATTTAAAATTCAAAAATCAGAAGAGAAATTTGTATGCTTTCAACAATTTTTCGGTGTAAAAATATTTACTATAACAACCTTAACCGATTTTATTAAATTTTGCATCAAGAAGCTACGTGAGCAATAAGGAAAATTGTTCAAATTAACACAACCACTACTTGTTGTTTCGTAAAAACATAACTTAAATGTTAAATGACAGAATGACAGATAGCGAGACAGCTTCTACGTTACAGACTATATTTCGATTGAATAGTAACCACAGACTAAAACTAGACCCTCTTAATATTTTAACATTGATGATTTTCTTCACTGCTTAAAGTAAAGAAAATAATCCATATAGTCCGGTCAAGATAGACCGTATACAAATATAATATCAATAATTTTATCAATCAAACGTCTGCTGAAAAAAATATTCAAGGTCTAAGTGTAAATTTTTTAGTTTTTTCTCGTAAACGGTGAGTGTTATCATAAAATAGTTCAGACAAAATGCACTTAATTACAAAAAATCTTTATATTAGGTCCTTACATCTGAAATTAACGTTTTGTCGTACTGACAACTTTGATCTGAAATACCTCCTCTGGTTAAGAATTCCAAATTCAAATTTATAAATTCATTTAACAGGTACATTTGAGTTTTGAAAACAGTCATTCATTTGTGTTTTCTCATTATATTTTCAAACTTGAAATTCAGTGAATTCAGATTAATAATCTGATTGAAAATAATAAGTTGCCTAATCATGATTAAACTTTTAATCTTTTTTTTTTTTTATATTCGCCGGGAGGGCAAATGACTACTCCACCTGATGGTAAGTGGTAGTAGAGTCCAAACGCGACGACGGCCAGTACAGACGGGAAAATTGTTCTGCACTAGCCGCCTTCGCCTTGCCGGCCCGCAAGATGCCTCTTCACGCCTCGTTTGAAGGAACCCGGGTTGTAAGAGGAGGGGAACACGTGGAAAGGAATTCCATTTTTTGGAAGTGCGACAAAGAAAGGAGTTGCCAAATTTCTTTGTTCGCGATGGAATTGATGTCACAGTAGGCGGTGACATCGAGAACCAGCTCGCGTGGACTTAAGAAGGAAGGGGGAAGCAGGAATTCGAGAGAATAATTCCTCAGAGCACTCGCCGTGATACAGTCGATAGAAAGCGCTCAGTGCTGCTATCTCACGACGCAATTGTAAAGGTTCAAGGGTGTTTGTGACCTTTACGTCGCCAATAATGCGTACGGCACGTCGCTGCAACCGGTCCAAGGCCTCAAGTAGGTACTTAGCGGAGCCATCCCAAAGGTGCGAGCAATATTCCACGCAAGACCGTACCTGTGTTTTGTACAGCAGGCACAGTTGTTGTGGCGTGAAAAAGCGCCGCACCTTGTTCAGAACTCCGAGTTTCCGTGAAGCTGTTTTTATAACAGCCTCGATGTAATCCCTTGGACTAAGGTCGCAGCGAACGTCAATCCCCAGCATGGCGATTTTGCTTTGCATCACCAGCGGAGTACCACAGAGGGAGGGAAGAGGGGAAAATGTTGACTTTTTCGCCGTGAGAGCGCATACCTGTGTTTTCTTGGCATTAAACTCAACAAGATTATCAGAGCCCCATTTGGCGATGAGCTCTAACGTCCTATCGAGTTCAATGACAAGATCCCTTCGCCTCTCGTCAATTTCCGCTCGCCCAGCCACTGCGCGTCCGTGGTATTCACCATGCACTGTACTATCGTCTGCATAGCAATGTATGTTCCCAAGAGAGAGCATATCATTGATATGCAAAAGAAAGAGTGTGGGAGATAGCACAGATCCCTGGGGAACCCCAGCATTCACTACATAGAACTGTGAAGCGCAACCATCAACTAAAACACGAAGGCTACGCTTGTGTAGGAAGCTAGCAATCCAGGTGCATAGCTGAGCAGGCAGACCATATGCCGGCAGCTTGGAGAGAACACTTCTGTGCCAGACCCTGTCGAAAGCCTTGGAAATATCGAGGCTGACAACCAACGATTCTCCATGCTTGTCGATAGCTTCACCCCAGAGGTGTGTTACGTACGCTAGAAGATCACCTGTGGACCGTTTTGGTCGAAACCCGTATTGACGATCATTAATTAAAGAGTGATCTTCTAGGTAATGGATCAGTTGGTTGTTTAAAATCCGTTCCATCACCTTACAATACTGAGGTGATAGCTATTGGCCGATAATTTGCCGGGTCAGACCGATCCCCTTTTTTGGGAACCGCTTGCACATTAGCTCTTCTCCAAGCCTCCGGCACACTTCCCGAAGAGAGAGAAAGTTGGAACAGGCGCGTTAACACAGGAGACAGCTCCGCTGCGCACTTCTTCAGCACTATGGCTGGTATTCCATCGGGACCGCTAGCTTTCCGTACATCAAGTGATTGCAGCTCCGCACGCACATCACGTTGCCTGATTTTAATGTCAGGCATCGTATGGCTACATGAAGGTATTGTAGGTGGCAGTGCACTACAATCATCGATCACAGAGTAATCGGCAAAGAGTTTAGCCAGGAGATCAGCTTGCTCCTGCGGACTGTGAGCTAGCAATTCGTCCGGATTTCTGAGCGGTGGCAGCGAAGGTTGGCAGAAATTGTCTTGCACAGACTTGGTCAGACGCCAGAAGCTACGGGAGCCCCTAGGATGCGAAACAAGGTCATGACCAATCTGTACAATGCGCTGGGCATCCGCTCTCGTGTATGCCTTTCTACAGGACTTGGAATTTTTATTATAGTTTGCTTTCAGTGAGTCAATGTTAGATGCCCCGCTAATGCAGCCGTTGATCCACTTGCGATATGCCGTCTGCTTAGATGATACAGCATCGGCACATTCACGAGTGAACCAAAGGTTACGCGTACTCCTACTGACGAGATCTGAGCTAGGAATGTAGTATTCCATTCCCAACATGATCTCGCCAGCAACAGCAGGGGCACTAGCTGTCGGGTCATTCCCACTGAAGCAACGTTCCTTCCAAGGGACCGACGCATAGTAATCGCGCATACCGTCCCAATCCGCCGACTTATAGTGCCAAACGCGACGGTTGCATACCGCTAGTGGCGGCAGCTTGGCCTGTGGCACTCTGGTAGATATAAGGCTGTGATCCGAAGAGCCAAGAGGAGCCTGAACCACAACCTGATATTCCACCGGGTGAGAAGTCAGCAGAAGGTCCAGTAGAGTATTTGTGTCTCCGTGAGAAACAACATTGCTGGCCGTGCTGTCTCGAGATGGTGATGGACAGCGTTGAGGTTAGTGTGGAGTCCTCGGATGTTAGAGAACTCGACCTCAAACAGCGAGGGTATGGTGGGGGTGTGCACCGCTGTACGACCGTTATTTCTGTTTTGTTGCGCCATTTGGAAAAAATAAAATGGGAAAGAGACGTGAAGCGAACGATGTATTGCCACGATAGGGATGGGCAAAGTGTGGAGGCGTGTTTCCCCAAGTGGTTGCCAAAAGGAAAAATACACTGACCCGCCGGACGGAAGGGCCCCCGAACCCCCCCGGAAGTGGCCGCCGGGACCCCACCTACCGGTCACCAACCGGCACGACGGTCCACCCCGAGATTATGCGTGGCCTGGTGGGGCAGCCTCACGAGCTGGTTAGGCACGCTCGGGCCCCTGTACTATGCCACGGGCGGCCAGCGGAACAGCCGTTTCTTCGGGTCTCCCTGTCCGGCAGGTCAATACAGTTTCCCCCGGCATTGGTTCAACAGCCGTCTCCATCGGACCAACACCCATCGCGGCAATACTCGCTCGGGCTCTGGCTGTACGCAGGCTGACCTCGAAACGCGGCTGCAAGCCACTTCACGAGTTTTTCACCATGCGTACGGTGGTAACAAGCCAGGCGGATGTTTAACATCCTCCCACCATAAATATATATTACCATAATCATTTGAATTCTCAATTCATTTTACTTCTTTTATTTCACTAATCAATGTAATTGTGACTATCAGCTGTATTTATCACTAGTCTAACAGTGTACTTGTCTAAATCGTGTTGATTTATTCGATATTCATTGTTACATTTGATCGCGTGATTGAAAACCTTTTTCCAATCTTAAGCCCCGATTTGATTACTTTTTCAGTTAATGATTTTTACTGTAGTTAAATTCATATCCACATTTCTAACGGCTACATAGCCTTTCGGTTGAGACCATATAGTTTCAATTGGATTAAAATCCGGATGATATGTTGGCAATTGCAACACAGTGAGCGTGTCCACGGAAAATTCTGTAAACCTCTCCTTGTGGTGACATATAAAATCGTAAACTGGGTTTTCGTCAATTTTGAGTCAACTGGAATTTCGTGTCTGAATGAAATGGTGTTTGAATTGGGGGGTCTTTTAACAAATTTGTTGTAATTCGTGATATGTTCTGGTTACCAACAACGCAGGGTTCGTTGTCGATAACCAGAACAGAGCAATACACTAAAGACGCCATGGTACAACTTGAAATTATTAAAAAAATGGGGGTTTTACAACTCTATATACAAAATTAAATTTGGACTTGAATCGAGGTTGGTGTGCAATATTTATTGATGGGGACTATACTTGATTATGATTACAGATTAATTAAAAGAAACTTTCGTTAATCGTAATCGTTAATCATTAATCAGATTACACTCTTCAAGCTATCAAATTACAAACTGCTTAAAGATCGATTAAATAAAAAAAAAACAAATTTTTAAAAATGGAAATCTTATATTTATTTTTAACATACATGAATAACTACTTAAGCTTTATTACAACTAATAAAGTTTAATATTTACAAATAAAAAAGTATTATTGTATTAATATTATTGTTATTATACATATAATTGTGATTACCTTTTACAGAATTCCATAGTCAAGTCGAGAGCCCAAACTCTAAATCAAATCAATTTATTTTTATTTTTATTCGATTTGGTCTTGGATCTTTAAATTATATAAATTATAATATTTGATAGTATTTTATCCGACATTCGTTTATGTGTGTTGGCATTTAATTTATGCTTGATGAACAACTGTGTTCAAAAAGGACTCGGTCTATTTATTTATGGAATATTTCAAAAATAATCTTCACGATTATAAAAAATATAAATCATACCGATGACGGTAACGAAGATACAATACATTAACGAACTTACGATTTGTAATAAACATTGTACAGCGGTGTATAGTAACATACAATAACTACTTTGTCTTCTTCTGTCCAATGCCAAATTACATATGAATGACAGAGAATAATCGATGTGCACGTATTAACTATTCACACGTTGTACAACGTTGAAAGAAGCCGTTTAAATGATACCTACTGTTAAACGCCTACTTTTATATAAGTAAATAGTATGTACAGTTAAACTTCTAATTTACTTATTATACTTACAAGTTTATAAATTATTTCAATTCTATAATTACACAAATGTTATTTACAATATTTTTTAACAAATAATTGATAACGTTACGTTAGAAGGTCCTCAACAATAAAATTCATTACAACTTTGCCTCATCACGTGACATCCTACTCTGCCGTAGAACGCGCCAGGATTAACGCTTTAAGGAGGTACTATGTATTATTGTCTGCAACTAGTCACTTCACAATAAATAATATAACTTAATTAGCCATAGAGAGCGAGAATGATAGACAATACCAAAACTAAAAATGAATTATAGATCTAGAAATTGAGACTTTCACTTCAGTAAAACCTTTTCACACGGATTTCTAACGTTAAGTAAGTTTATAATTACCCATTGAACATATAAAAATAAGCTTTTATTTATTCCCTTTATGAAACCGAATAAAATTCAGTACTATAATATACCTGCATAGATTGTTCTGTTTCCAGGACACGAAGTGTGCACAACATAAGCCGAATCGGTTTAGTGGAACCCGCTTGAATTCAGTTACAAAACACGCAACTAACAGGAGAAGATGACCAAAAGCTCGTTAGGGTCCGTTCACACAGACCGGCTCGGAGAGCATCGGCCTGCTTTTTTCTTTTCACACAGACCGGGTCGTATACGCTTGGAATTGGCCGGAGCGGAGCCGCCAACTATTTCACATCGACCGGCTGGAAGAGATCTGAAAGCGGGTGCGAGCGAGAAAGAGCACGCAAGCGGAGCCGGTCGGCTCCTTTTATTACTTCACACGAAGCGCGTTCAGGCATTTTTAATGACAAAAAAGGTGCAAATGCAAAAATAAACTTTACTACAATCACTCAAAACACTGTTTCCAACGTGATAAAAATCTGCTCTCCTCTCCGAGCCGGTCTGTGTGAACGGACCCTTAAACGGGATGTATAAAAATATTTAGCAGTCGTCGTAGGTATTTATTCACATGTAACATTCACTCAGCTCGTGCGGCGCCGGCAGCGACGGCTCGAGGTCATCGATAATCTTCATATTATTAATGTCGTTTTCCTGTTACAACTTTTTCGCGATGTGTAGCGCGCTAATATTTCCGATGAACAATAATCATACATATTTGGATATGGTTTTAAAGCAAATGCTGGTAACACAATCGCATAAGCGTTAGCCGGGCGATTTAATAGGTAAAATGTAAATGACTTAATTATAAATGTATCTACACGTGACCCACGTGTTACTCATGATGCACTGGTATCGGTATGGTTGCCCCATAGGCCAAAAATAGTTGGTGTAATAATAATTGCTAAAATAAATTTCTTTGTACATGTATGTGTGTGTCAAGTGTGATATAAAAGTAATTATTATCGTATTAACAGTTTTTTTTTATTTTTGACAAAAATAAGAAGAAATACAATTTAATGATGTGTTATTGACTCCAAGTCTTCTATTTATAACTATAAGGATAACGGATATAAGCTGTAGATTTCAGTTAGATTTGTTATTAGAACGATATGTGGCGTTTTCAGTGTCAGGGTATGCGCAGGGGCGCGGGGGGGCGTGCGTCGGGCCGCAGGTCGTTGTCCACCGCGTCGAGCTCCAGGCGCCGCCGCAGCCACGCCAGCATGGCCTCCTGGCACGTGACACATTCATTAGATAGGGACTTAGTTGATGCGTTGTTAGCGCAGGTAGAAAGCGCGCAGCAGATCGGTGATGGCACCTAATATGTGATACATTTAGTTTGAACCATTAGCTATATAAATAGTAATTATTAGTATATAATCCGGCGTCAGTAGCGTTATTTATCGAGCGAATGGTGTGAACTTGAACGAATCGTCTGAATTACGTCGCAAACTTAAAATATATAATAGTAATAATATTTTGACCGCTGAGGGTTCATTTGGTAGTCAAATTACAATTGTTGTTCCAGAATGCACAGGTAGTGATGCTAATAATTACAACAATCTGTATTATTGTAAGAGACACGTCTATTTCACTAATTAGGTTGATACTGTGCGTTAAACTTTAACTAAGCTTTGATAATGCCAATTAATACAATTTAGGTCAAAACTAGCTACAAAAGTTTTAGTAATAATTAATATATATTATTAGTTATTAGCAAGCCGACATACAATTCGTGTTAGTATCAGATGACGTCACTTCCGCTACATAATAATAAAATAATGGTTAACAATAAAATTCCATCAACACTGAATAACATTTATCAAACGTATATTGTGTACATTTTAGCACAATTAATACTTACTATGCGAGTGCAACTAATCGACGCCAAATTGAAAGATTTCCTTAAAAATGTAAATAAACTTAATTGTCGAGATACTCTTCCTTCCCAATGAGGAAATTTGCAACGCCGACTGTGACTTGTGAAATACATGAGATGGCGAATAGGTATATGTACATAGGTACATAAGTGAGCGAGTGTGTGTATGAGCAAAGAATTTGTGCGCGTGACGCCCCACACATTCTCGGTGTAAGGTTCCTACATACACTTTTGTGTTATTGTGTCTATAACAGGAAATATAGTACTTATAAGTATTTATCAAAAACCATTATAATGTCCAATTACATAAATAATAAAGAAATATGTTTTGTTTAAATATATAACTGTCCGGGACGAGTCAGTAAGCCAAGGGTTGTAACCTCATTTCGTAACTTCGTACTACAGGAAAAGTGTCTTCATATGAAAATTTAAAATATGAATTTAATAATTTTTGATTTTAAAAGACTGGCTGATCGTGAGTCGTGTCTGGGTATAGTCAGTGTGATCTCAGCGCGCACAGCGGCCGCTCGCAGTCCGCACCTGCGCTAGTCGCCGCGCTAGTCGCGATGCGGCTCGTGGTGTGCGTTGTCGGTGTAGTCGTCGTAGTCGCGAGGCGCGTCGAGCTCGTCGTCGCGCGCGTCGTACTCGCCCGCCTCGTCCGCCTCGCCTTCGCCCTCCGCCTCCGTCTCGCCCTCCTCGTCGGATCGTGCGCCGCCCGGCCGATCCTCGCGAGCCGCCTCCTGCCACACCGACAACTACTTCCCGCTACTCCCTCTGCGCGCTCCTTTGCTCCTCCTTCGTGACCCGAATGGTCACGGGATCAACCAGTTCTTCGCGAGTGAACTCTGAGGTTTAGCTCTGTTCTCGATGTTAAATTGAACACTAAATATTTTCATGAGTTCACTTCGCGAAGGCCGAAGTAGGTGGCGGAGTAAGAAGCAGTTAGTGATTATTATACAACTATCATTAGATCTACCCGTTATATTAATATAATTTTTAATATAATTTTTGGGTTTAATACAAAGTTATTAATGGTTACTGGAGAACATGCATCTACAGTTATTCCTTTTACCGTGATAAGTAAATGTTGTTACCCAAGCCCGTACATTTAATGACAAGGCGTAAGCCGCGGTACCTTAGAGGGTCGCCAGCCGCAGCCGGGCAGCGGGAGGCCGTCGGGTCCAAGCGGGCAGGGCGCGTCGAGGCCGGGCACGCCTTGCTCGCCGCGGTCGCCTTTGTCGCCCTTGCGTCCGCGCTTTCCGGCCGGACCCTGAACATAGCGACGAGCTATGAGTGCGATACTTGCACGTGTACGACGCACACCTTACGATGTGTAAATTTATTTTTACGCACGATAAGGTTAGAGTCGCCAATCGCTTTATAACTTCTGTGGGATAAAATATGCCATTCATAGGTAAATTGAGAGGTAAAACACACGCTGAATGCACATGTTAGCCTCGGGTATATATAATATATAAATACTGTGTGTGCTCGTGTACTATTGTTAGTTATAAAACATGCAGGATGGGTTATGAACAGAAAGTTAGTGGCGGGTGAGCGGGGGTGACGGTATAGTGGTAAACGTTCAAACGTCACTTACCGGCTCTCCCTTGTATCCTTTGTCTCCCTTAGGTCCCTATTGAGCGAAAGCGGATGTTAATTTTTATTATTACTTAATTGCGATTCCGATACCCAACGGCTCAACTTACCTCCTGGCCGGGAATCCCGTCGGTTCCCTGAAATGTCGCAAAGCAATATTACTTTCAGTTTAAGCAACAGTTACAAAATAATACAGTATTTCGTTGAAGAAAAAGACATACGGGTAGTCCGGGGTCACCGCGCTCGCCCTTGCTGCCCGGCTCGCCCTGTGCGCCCTGCACACATATACGCACACATACACGAGTTGTAAATGATATGTTACTAATATATTTCTTATATTTTTTTTTATAAAAAAATTGCTGTCTGTTAAAATTCTTTTATTTTTACTTGTATTAATATCTGTAGGTCCCGGTCTCTACTTACTTTCATGCCGTCGAGTCCGGGCGGCCCCTGCGGAACAACAGACAGGTCAGATCACATAGCGCTCTCGCGGGGGGCGGACATGCTACACATACGGACTGCACATTATATTGTATAAATAGTAGTGGTAATCTTACTTGCCTTATTTGTAATCAAGTGATGCAACTTTAGAGTCGTCCATGCGTCAGAAGTGAAATGCAAAATTTGACACAGATTTATATGTTCAGAAGATGAGAGTCGAAGGACTTATAATTTAGTCAATACATGCACCAGCCTGACTGCTGCGTCAGTTGCCTGTGCGCGATTGCACAGACGCCTCTTTGTCAATGTAGAATATCGACAGCATAACTGTTGCGGGAAAAACGTGAAGAAATGCGAAGATAAAAGAAAGACCAGAATATGCACGGCATGCAAATATTTATTTATTTTCCTTGAAAATAATTTGTGAACAACAATATTTTATGCTCTCGTGAGTATGGTACAAATGACAACTTTAAATTTTCATAAAAAAACTAAATCCTTAATTAGGTAAATTCATAGTACGTACACTAAACGTAACACATAACGATACGACGACGGAAGGACTATCGGACCGGCGGCGCGGCGAGTGGCGACACATCCTCGGCTCGGCTCGCCGCGAGCCGACGGGTAATTAGGCTCGAATCTTAATCTGTTTCCGCAAAACACTTAGCCTAAAAATCGTTACATTTTGTACATTCGATTTAGAACAATTATAAAAGACGACATTTAAAATACATTAGCGATAGAACATGACGATACATAGACGAGGGTAAAAGCGAATACGTCCGAAACGACGTCTAAGTATGAAGGTTATTAGTGCGGACGGAGCACTCGGGACTCAGGCGACGCGGGGCGCGCTCGCCAGCGCACTGCAGCCTCGCGTTATACAATATGGTCGTGCCTTATATTATACAACTTTAAAATATAATGCCTCAATATCTTCATCGATCGATTACCATTAACAATTTATTCGTACAAATTTAAGATTCACAATGCATAAGCTGTGTGCGCTGACGCCGAATTACATCTTAATTATAGATTACACACGAATAGAAATGACGATAATAATCATAGGACGATAATATAGGACTTAGTCTAAGAATTGGGCGATATCGATAAATACTGAAACATTTATAGTTGTCTACAGAGGCGGGAGTACGCGTACACGACGCGTTCGCTTGTGTGCGTGGCACACTAGAGCGAGCACTGCACTCCCCGACACTCCCCGACACCGTCACAGTGCGAAGAGGACGTCGTCTCCTCTCCTCTCCTGAGATCATACTCTAATATACAAATATATACTTATTTGAATCAAAATAGTTACTCTGATCGATGAACATTTTACAACTTATTTCTAACTACATGTAATGATATATTATACACGCAATATGAGTACTTTACATCACGAACGAAATACTACACGGAATGAAAAATGTTACAGAAAATCCTTAAGTTATTATCGGCGAAGGTATTATACAAGTGTCGCTGGCCAAGTAGACCGACAGCGAGCAACGATACACCGCGTCGAACGCGTCGAACGTCGAAGGAGTACCTACTCGTCGTCGGCGCGGTAACCGACCGTCGGGACTGCCTTCGACGTCGATTCGTTTACAATTACAACCTAAGATTATGAAAAATATCATCTTTATACAGATTTCAACACTTACGTCTAAATTTGGTAACGTCTTAAATCTTAGACTTAGCCTAATTACGTACAAATATTACAATTTACAGGCAGTGGACGTGCGGCGCGCGGCGGCGACGCTCGCTCCTACGTGAAGGCGAAGTCCGGCGGCCAGCGGTTCTCCTGCGCCCACACCACGGGTTAGTGTTAGTGCCACTCACGACATGCCGAGATAGACTAAGTGGACGAGCTCCACTCTACGGTACGCTACGGGCTGTTAGTCTGTTAGTGTGTCCGTGTGGGGAGTGAGGGGTCGCTCTGAGGCGGACGTGTGATCTTTACGTTTTGTTTTACATACATTGGTACGAATTATATTTTAAGTTCATTCATTTTATTCTAGTTTCTATTCAAATTAGTAAGACTTTATTTACGCATGTCGGCTAGGTCAAAGAATCGGATTGTCGGCATACTCACTCTAGGTCCGACGTCGCCTAGTCGGCCAGGCTCGCCCGCCTCTCCCGGCAGGCCTACTGGGCCCTGAACAAAACATTCAATGTAGGAATACAAACAATTTTTGAATTTTGTGATTATAGATTGATAAATAAAGTTTTTTTATTAAGCAAAAATAAGTTGTAAGTGTATTACCGGTAGACCCATTGGGCCGGGGTCACCCTTCTCTCCTCTTTCACCCTGAAATTGGAATAATGTTTCAATTAAAAGTGGTAACGATATATTTATAATTCTTGCTACAAAATAATGCTTAATTAGAAATACAAGTTTTACTCGCTAGTAACGTGTGTGTGTGAGTACGATTATATTCTATAATGTTATATTTACGTTCGGTACGTTCAAGGAGCCTTCGTCTCGGGCGGTAGTGTAGCGAGTACGTACCGTTTTGCCGCGCGTACCGGGCTCGCCCTTGTCTCCCTTGATGCCGGGCGGACCGGCCACGCCGGGTGGCCCCGTCGGCCCCGGCGCACCCGGCGGACCCATCATCTGTACACATACGACATGATTAACATCTTGTCACTATAAAATCAAGTAGGTACCCGTTCTGGTCCCAATATATGTGTGTGTCACATTATGTCTGGTCACACATATTAGGTACTAGAGGATAATTTACATCTTGAAATGGGCAACATGTTAAACAAAACACATCCACGTTGGTCTGATAAACACAAAATAAACAGAACAGGCAGGACAGGACAGAACAAGTGGTTTTGATTGTACTTTTAGTCGGTAACAGACGAGCGCCACCACGGCGGCGGTCACTTCTGCCGGTACACACCACTTCTCAACGATGCAATCGACGCTATTATAACGTGTCAGATTGTATTAGATTTCATTTTATTCAGATTTTTTTCGTTCAATCTCTATATAATAACACAGATTATATATCGTCAAGGGTGTCGTTCGTTTAAGGCTAACACGCCCTTATACGAAGTAAAGCATTATTATTTCTAGTTATTTTCTAAAATTTTAAAAGGAAATTTGAATTTATTAAACAGTTTTTCCTTTATGGTAACAGGTTACCGAATATTCTTCCGATTGATAACTTACCGTCATCAAAATAATCACTTTATATTTAACATGGTTGATGCGTACAATGGCTGTCTTAATTGTGACTGTCTCGTTAGCTTAGTGGCTTGAGTGGTTGAAGGTAAGAAACTTTCAGAAGAAGTTCGGAGTTTGGACATTGGCAGTTTTGTCCAAGTCACGACTACTACAGCCCATGGCTCGCACTGTAGCTACGTGGAGCCGTTGGTGCTGCGTTGAATTTTTTCCTACGTGTCGGATTTACTGTCCCATCGGATTATGAATTATTGTAAAAATCTAT
This sequence comes from Nymphalis io, assembly GCF_905147045.1. Classification (NCBI taxonomy): domain Eukaryota; kingdom Metazoa; phylum Arthropoda; class Insecta; order Lepidoptera; family Nymphalidae; genus Nymphalis; species Nymphalis io. The sequence goes on from NC_065900.1 coordinate 37,809, forward strand.
ACGACTCGCACGCCATCTATATTGTAAGTTATTGGTAGTGCGCTACAAGCTTTCACACAATTGGCAATAACCATTAGATACTGTACAACCATATAAACATAAACAAAAAAACATTAATTTATTTTAAATTATATTATTAAAAATATAATTTCATTCAATTTATAAATAAACTACGAAATAATGACACAATTGACGCTGGTGATTAATAGTGTGCTTTTTAACTCAATCGCTGAACTGTTTTTATTTAATTCAACGTAAAGATGTTTAACACGCGAAATTAAATAAAATCTTGTAAAAATTAAGAAAAATTAACGGTTATTAATCTCGATTTACTCGTATACTGTATCAATGGTTCTTAAATAATAATTATATGGTTCCCTCTCGATTTGCATACATTTTTAGGACATAATATAACGTGGCATACTATGTTTATTCTAATTATATTTACGCATATAATAACAATACTCTCGCATAACAAGATACGCATAATTTTTTTTTCCATAGTTTCTCTAAACATAATAATGTTTAAGTATAACATCCTAAAGCATACATTTATTTACACATAACGTTATTAAAATATAATTCTTATAGGCATAACAAATTCGCATAATGGTTGACCTAGGTCCTAAAACATCAACATGAAATATTATCAAAACATATGCAGAATCACTATCGTGTACCAAATGCACTTAGAGAAAACGTAAGTTTTGTAAATTTGTTATGTGTATGTAAAACACATTGGCGACTTAGGGGTGGGCCAAGGGCCACCGCCGCCTTACCTTAAGTTATCCATTATTCCTATTGGTTTTTATGCCTAAATACTTTTAAGCTATTAGCCAATATGCCTAATAACATTATGCAAAAGAAAAATAAAGAAATAGTTACTGTACAAATCGTGACCGCGTGGAATTGTGGCAAGAATGCTAGTAGCATTTCCAGTTTGAATCGCAATTTCGATTCTCTGGGCAAAAAATGTACCAGCCCTCCTGTCACCAGTAGAGGCAATAAATAAGACTGTGTAATGCCGAAGTATATTAGGAAAACAACATTATGCGGAATAATGAATCCCTAATTATACAGATATTGCAGTTGCAATTTGTAAATTATAATATTAAGTAGTACTTACGATCTCATGTCCATAGAGCTCGTATCCGGTACCATCTCCCTGCAAGTTCAACAGTGGGTATAAAGATTAACAGTTCTAAATAAATAGTATATAAAATAATATCATGCGTATCCTTTGTATATAAGTACGTATGTTTTATCGTGATTTATTTTTATTTTTGTCGTGTGTGTGTGTATGTGTGTGTCTGTATCTGTGTGTGTGTCGGAGAGGATAGTTACCTGCCTGCGTCTCAGTTTCCGGTACTTCTGCTGAGAGCCGCCGCCGAAGCCGCAGACAACGCGCCGGAAACAAGAAACATAAGAAAGCGACACGTTAGGAAAGATTTGACAAGCCATCGTGTGAAATAATTAACTAAACTAATATCAATCCATTGTAAAAAAGTTATGAATAAATAAATATTTTTTATATTTGTCCGTTCTAGATTATAAAGACCATAAAAAAGCGTGGTTTAAGTATTCATTGATATCCATACATTGCATATTAGACAGTCTTAATTGTACGTATTATACAGTTAATTACGAGTACATACTTAAGTCTGAGACGGTGAGTAATTTTTGAGTTTCTGACTACGCGTAAAATGACGATTTATAAGCAAAAATTAAACCGACGAGTAAAGTAACTGAAAAACCAAACATAAAAAATATATTTTAATCTTAATGACTCATTCTTTTTTTTATAGAATAGGAAGGCGGACGAGCATATGGGCCACCTGATGGTAAGTGGTCACCAAACGCTCTTAGACATTGGCATTGTAAGTAATGTCAACCATCGCTTATATAGCCAATGCGCCACCAACCTTGGGAACTAAGATTTTATGTCCCTTGTGCCTGTAATTACACTGGCTCACTCACCCTTCAAACCGGAACACAACAATAACAAGTACTGCTGTTTTGCGGTAGAATATCTGATGAGTGGGTGGTACCTACCCAGACGAGCTTGCACAAAGCTCTACCACCAGTATCATTAACTAACTTCACGAAAACGAATGTAGGTAAATAACTACTTTTAAACCGGAACACAATAATATAAAGATGCTGCTGCTGCGATGCTGTTTGACAGTATAATGTGTGACGAGTGGATGGTACCCACCCCGGTACAAGAAGTCTGCGAGCCACACCAGCAAGTAAACACGGTACATACGATATTTTTGCGCCGACTACGTCGTTATCGCACCGTCGATCACCATCATAATTATTTTACTTGCGCGAGAATTTTAATTTTTTGCGACAACTTTTAAGATATTAATTTAAATTAAATATATAATGTGAGAGACTAATTTGTTCTAAGCTCGAGAGGCGCCGCGATCGTTGTATTTTTTAGAACGTTTTGAAGTTAAATATTATAGTTAGTCATAAAGCCTCGCGGAGTATTTTGTGTCCCCGAGGGACGAATACTATCAGCATGTAAGACAATATTTTAGATATCATCATTAGTTTTCGCAGCGCACGCTATATAATGACTTGTATACGAATTTTTTGTTACTCTTGGGTTACATTATAGTAATTTTCTTAGGGATATGTAATTTTTTGAAAATAGAATACATATAACCTATGTTACTCGCTGATGGTGAAAAGCTGTTTAGTAGTTTTTGAGTTTATCCATTACAATCATACATACAATCTTACCGCTTTATAATATTAGTATAGAAGTAATAATAGATATAGGTAATATTAGTATAGATGTAAAAAACAAGTTTCATCTAAATATGATCAACCAGTACAGAGTCAAGCGCGGTAGAAACGAGGTTTGAAAACAAAGGGACCGGCCTTTGTTTTCAAACCTGATGATCGTCCCAAATTCGAAATATCGCTTAAAAAGTGCTTCCAAATTCAATGATGTCTTGGATTTGGCATTTTGGGAAAAATATATTGTTCTGAGTATTTTTTGCTTAGGACAGAGTTATTAACTTTACTGCGGATGATTGGGAATTAAGAGAGTGTACTCACAGAGTCCCCCTTGTCGCCCTTCTCGCCCTTGAGACCGGGGTACCCCGGCGGGCCGGGCAGGCCGGGCGCGCCCAGCATGCCCGGGGAGCCCATGTCTCCGTAGTCACCCTTCTCGCCCTTGGGTCCCATCTCGCCCTGTACGTTTCAGTTATCACAGCGACCATTGTACGATTTGCAAATGATAATTTCAATTCGAGAATTTATACCTAGTTATAATATATAGTTATGAGACATACCGGTTTCCCGGGTGGGCCGGGTACGCCTGGGTCGCCAGGTCGGCCGTCTAGGCCGGGTGGGCCCCGCGGACCCGCCGCGCCCTCCTTTCCTGATGTACCTTAAACATTAAATAAATAAGTAAGTTTATTTTCGATTAACTGTATAAATATATGTTTATTAGGGTTATCATATGTATTTTTGATTTTTTCAAAGATAAACTTAGCATTAGACAATAATTTGGTATTTCCAAATGATTACTAAGTGAACAACATAAGAGTATACATTTTCAGCGCTTATGTATGGGGTGGATGAGAATACTACTAATGTTCTACAATTCAAAAACTAAAAAAAATGTAAGCGGTACAAATTACCTTCGTATTAGCGGCGCTGGTCGTTCTCAAGGCCCGATGCAGACGCCTTGCTCGCGCGCCGCTTATTAAAAGCCACCCCGAGAAGCTATAGTTAGTCGTCACTTGTACCATCACAATCTACGCGTAACACAACCGTAAGCAGTGGAAGGCGTGGCTCATGCATCATGCGTCATGCGATCGTGCCTACGACGTGCTGTGTGTCATGCTAATAGAAAACCAATGAAGAAGTCGAATCGTCGTCGAATATAGAATAGAGAACATTGAAATGGTTTCATGAGAAACTCTACAGTTACAAATATTAGACAAATGCTTTGTTTGACACTTTCCAACGTGTATAGGTTTTTTTTATCAGTAACGTTGGAAACATGTTTAACACAGTGATCGTATGGAACGGTAAGTTCAAGGCATTTTGACAGAAACTACAGAAAAACTAAAACAGTAAGTTGTAGTAGCGGTGTGGCCGCTCGAGTCGAGGAGAAGGAGCGAAAAGTTGAGAGAGGAAGTGGCGAGTAGAGAGCGAGGCGCAGGCGAGGAGGGATGCGGGACGTTACCCTCTTGCCGCGCTTGCCGCGCGCGCCGCGCTCGCCGGGCGGGCCGGGCGCGCCCGCCGCGCCGCGCTCCCCTCGCGCGCCCTCCGTGCCTTCAACACACCGGCATAGCTTACATGACTTGCACCCATCACTGATCTGTCTGACGTCACTGAGAATGCTGTCTACTCGCCTCTTTTTGCGGAACCTTCTCCGGACGCAATTAAGTTTAATATAACACTATGTCATTTACTAGCGTTTTTGTCCTTTGTATGATTTTATATATATATATATTGCAAAACGAGCTGAAGACGACACGGAAGGTTGAGCTCTCGATCGGTTTCTTCAAGTTTATACTCTGAGTTTAGACTTAATTGTAGACGAATTAGTAGGTGATCAACAGGTGTACCTTGCCATATCTAGTTAAAAATGTTAGCTAATTCATAAAAACACAAAAAAACTGTTACGTAAGCCACTTCGTTACAAAATTAAATAAAAAATCTAGGTAAGCTTGTGCAGGGTCAATATCAACCAAATGAACAATTCGATAAATCTACTGCATTAGTCGGATTAGCGTTACGTCTGTCGGGAAAGCACCCAGCACCGTAGCCGCTAAGCGTACACCAAACATGCCATTGCTTAACTGCCGACAGACGGTTGCCCGCCACGGAACGCTACGCTGCCGACATGAATCATACTGATCGAAGCAGTGTCCTGATACTTGTATAGCGCTGTGTAGGTAGCGTCGCGTGTGCGGTGATAGGTCTAAGAGTTAATAATGCGATGCGTTACCGGGCGGGCCGGGCGGTCCGGGCGGTCCCTCGATGATGCCGGTCGGGAACGCGTCGCCCTTCAGCGTCGTCGTGAAACCTCTCTCGCCCTTGTCGCCTTTGTCGCCCTGGAATGTAAGAAAGTGAAAAGTTGTCAGTCGAATCCTTGTTGCTCGATACAATTGTGATTACTAAAATAGTTATGTTTATATATGTACAGGGTTATGTGCGAGTTATCGCAAATCAACTATTTATTATTATCTATGTCTCACACATACTATATGTGTTTAATATTTCTATACGGTTTTTATTTATATTATTATAACATTATCGGCTTTTTTGGTCGGTCTTTCACAGGCCGGGAGAATCGTGATTGCTATTCAACAGGAAAATACTGCTAGTACTTACTCGTACATTTAACTACAGTTTATAGTTATTATATTTATTTGTTCAACAGTGATGTCACATACTAACGATCGATATCGATATAATCATCATCGACACGAGTTAATTAGACCTACTTTTTACAAATTTAAAGCGCCGTAGCCTGAAAACTCAGCGCCGACGTATGGTCACAGTTGGAAAAAAATCCGATTCATATGCGATATATGACAGAACTTTCATCCTTAGTGATATCAAACATGAGAAAATCATAAACCAAAGTAGTCATCTTCTCGCTCACCATAACTGGTAAACGTATTAACAAAACTATCGCATACCTTGTGTCCAATAGGGCCCGGTGGTCCAACGGGGCCTATAGGCCCTATAGGGCCGGGTGGTCCTACGGCTCCAGCTGGACCTGGTGTACCAGGAGGCCCCACTCTTCCCTCTGCACCGGCTATCCCTTCATTCCCAGGGGGGCCCGGTGACCCTGGAGGACCTGGTTCTCCAGGCTCTCCCTGTATATATATATCACTTGATTATACGATGGTTTATGGCTTTTTAATTTTTTTAAAAGCACTGACATATTTTACTCCTCACGAGTTTTTCGTTACTGAACAAATATTTTTAAAGTAGAGATATGTATAATATGTTATAACGTTTTGATCTCATGCAAAGAATGTAAAAACACAACAGAAACACTCATAAAAGAAACACTAAACCGTAGACAGCGCATGCAAGCAATTAGTGGACGCATTATAAATACTCGTATTATTTATCATCATGGCAAATGGGTAGTTCAGGAAAAAACACATATTTTGTTATTTTATCAGTAACGAATATGTTTAATGTTTTTCTCATTGACAGGACAAAACACGCAATTAAAATGTTTTCAAACTTCCTGAATCTGATAGAATAAGTTAGATTCGTTAAGTCTTTTCCCTACTGGACTAGGTGTGAAGTAGAGAGCGGAGTGGATATAGTTGAAATGGAGGAAGTGGTGAATGAAGAGCGTGTCGAGCGACAAGGCGGCGACTCACCTTAAGCTGAATGATGGATTGCGCGGAGATGTTGTGACCGGCCGCCTGCAGGCCCTACGGATACACCGCATCAGTACATGCGCACACCAGACAAGCTGACGACATTCGGACGCGGGAGAGGTAACTTATGGTTTAATTAACGACCCACTGCCGCAGGTCCGAGTGACATCAAAAACAAAAAATAAAATCTAAACATTAAGATATAAAAGTACAAAAATCTATCTACAATGAAATGAATTAAATAATTCAGGTGAACGTAATGTTTCGTAAAATAAGCGCAAAATAATCGTCATATTAAAGCCGCACACGATCCGCCGCTCTCTCGAACAGAACCAAACAGTACATTTCATAAAAGCCCAAGTCGCGACTACGAGGATGCGTCACGGTACCTTCACGGCTATGATCTCCGCGGTGGTGTAAGGGTGCATCTTAAAGTTGTCCACCGACCGTTTGACGCCCTGCAATCGCAGGAACATCAAACATTTTGTTGCCAACTACCGATTCCATTTTCATTTTGTATTATTGTAGCTGATTTCATCGAATTGTAATATAATAACTACTTGTAATGTTGCGTTCTATAAACTGTGTGTTATTTATTACCTTGACAGCAGCGAAGACGTCAAACCCGGGGTTGCCGTGTTCTCCCTTCTGCCCCTTGTCACCGGGTCGACCCTGAGTTGTACAATAACTTAGTAAATATTTAATTTTAACTTTCAAGTTTGTAAATACTAAGCAAAACAGTCAAAGTGTGTTATTGAGAATCAGCAATCAGCCGGCAATCAGCATACATCTCGTGAGTTAAGTTACTTTAAGTTCTTTAGCATCGAATAACAAGTTTTTATTTGTGGTTTATATATTGTGGAAAACAGATAAAAGCATATTTCTATGAAATCAAAAGAACATTATCGGACTAAGTATTATACACGTGAATTGAGTTTGTAATTTTTGATTTGTTTTTCATGATTATAGTTAAGTGGTTTTAAGGAACTATTTGAAAATTAAATTGTTTATTATTTTAAATTAAATTTAACTTACAGGATCTCCTTTAGGACCGTCCAGACCAATAGGACCCTGGAAAATAACATTTGACTTTATATCATGTGAAGAATCAATTCAAAGGTATATTAGTATTATAAAGAAACACACCGGAAGTCACTTAAAGCCAAGTAATTAAATAAGGTTAGTAACGTTAAAGTTACAGTATGAAGGCAAAGAGTTGAGATTTAGCGAGCTATCGGAAGACAGACTTTTCACAAGCTACTATATTAGTTTAATTAAACTAATACACTACCATAAAGCTGGGGAAGGAGTTCTAAGGAAACACGCGTTCATACTTTAAATTTTCAATAAAAAAATGTTATTTAAGTACATTAGTATCAGGTAAAGAGAACATCACGAAAAATAAAGTGTGAATTCACGTGAAATTACAAAACACCATTAATGTACCGCACGATGTCATACGTCGGTTTTGTCCCGTACAAATACTTCTCGACTAGTGCCCGCCGCCCGGGGGCTCTACGCTACAGACAGCTATTAACCTGACAAGCTCGTTACTACTGCCCTCTCCGTTCGTTCGGAATATTGTATTTACATCAACGTGCTTCGCGGTACATTACGAATATTTTTAACAAACTTTTCGTATTATTATTTTCAAACATTGGTTTTCAAGGCAGGAGTAAGTTGCCGTTGCAGCGGTTAGTGGGAACAGTGAGGCGCACTACGGGGTCCAGTCAGTGACCGGCGCTTACCATAAAACCGCGTTCGCCTTTCTCGCCCTTGCTTCCCTGAAACGTCAATCCGTATCGTTGAGGTATCCGAAGTTCACTGACATTCAACGCTAAACCTAATATACAATTATTTATTTTGTGTTTTTGTTTTGCTGCCTAGCACGTTGTCCGTACGAGTATCAGCGTATAGAGTCGTTGCAGAAGATTAATCTTAGACAGTGTCTACGTTAGAATGGAGATTCAGTACGAAATTAATTTAGTCAAAATATAAAAGAGAAAATTACCTCAATTTTGAAAAACATAGACAAAATAAAGATCTAAGATTGGTTAAAATATAGTGTGAAAATTATATATATTCCGAAATATCAGGAAGTATATATGAAAGGAATATAGGAAAAACTTAAGTTGAGGTTGAAAAAATAAAACAAATACCGGGAATCCATTCTTCCCAGGAGCTCCCATCAAACCCTGTAAATAAATGTAAATAAAATAAAATAAAAAAGAAATAAGCCACAGGGACAAAATAAATACAAAAAATATCATATTTCTTATTAATAACAATTACGAAACAGAAAATTATAATATATTACGACAAGAACTTCGATACGTACCGGAGGTCCTGGTTCGCCCGAATCTCCTTTCTTGCCTTTCTTACCGCGCTTGCCGGGAGGGCCCGGAGGACCTGAAAAACGTAATATATCTATATTAGAGTTGACGAAACAAACGCAAGGTACAATATTAATATTAAAAATATATATATTTAATATGAAGCTATAGTCGTGTGGCACTCGATTGCGGGTCGCGAGACTGTTGGGCCGCTGGTAAAGTGGGCTCTCGATGACGTGACGCTGTCGTGACGTCAGCGTCGAGAGGCGCTTCAAGCGGGACGCCTCGGCACAAGCACCTCTCTGCCAGCTCGAACAAATAGCCGAATTGTCATCCATACTTCTGACAAACCCTGACACTTAGGGATCGCCCCTGCCAACCTGGCTTTCAAGCGGACATTATTCTCGTCTGCCGCATATTATCTAAAATTGCTGATAACTTTTTATGCACTATTTTAAAAGTATTTTCTTACAATATTTCTTTAAGGTTATCTACGAGTATCATATTACAGATATCAAGGTGTTGTAATTTACAAAATTCAATATTTTAAATTAATTATTGAATTCATATATATGAACGTTGATAATAACATAAAGCAATAACTTTCTAAGAAAGCACAAGAATACGACGCAGAGCTCCAAACTACATTCTCTGGAGCTCTGCGTCGTATGTAATGTATAGTTCCTTACCGGAGTGTACGCTATATTCCGGAAAGTAACTCGGTGTGATTCTCGAGCTCCTAGGCCTTCGGGACTCACCGAGCGAACGGGCGGTTCGGTAACGAGCTACCTACATATCATGGTGCCTTGTAAGAAATGGCCTTGTCCTGCATGTCGTGCTTTATGATAGCCGAGAACAGCTAGTCGAAGAGTTGTACGACAATGGGCAGGTCGTAAACTGCGCGTCTAGACGGTCTAGCCGACGCTGTCATTGCGCCGTCGTCATCGGCGAGCCTCGGGAACTAACTTATGCAAAGTCTGCACGATACGACGTCGACGACGTGTGTACTTCGGTACAAAGTGCACGCGATCTACAAATCTCTTGCCGACACGCGCACGACAAAACGTTTAATTAAATTACACCGATAAATTACACCGCGGACGTTTATCTGCAGAGAGGAGCTCATTATAATCTAAAGCCGTGTTGTGGACATTCTTATCGCGCTGATGTTACATTCATCGACTGCGAGCGAGTGACGCCTACTTCGTCCAAGACCTTAATTGGTATAATATAATGTATATCCACAGAATGGATATTCTCTTATCTCTCGTCTCACGTGTGTATAGGTAAATGGTAAGTGAGTCACAAAGTGACGTGAGGATGCAGGCTAACACTGGTCTCAAGTATTTGGATACAAATCCAATCTTTTTTTTTTTTTCAGCCTTTTGCCGTCCACTGCTGGACGACAGCCTCCCCCATAGAACGCCAACCATCCCGATCTTTGGCAGTCCGCATCCATCCCGAACCTGCCACCTTTTTTAAATCGTCGGCCCATCTTGTCACAGGGCGTCCTACACTACGTTTGCCTAAACGTGGTCTCCACTCCAACACGTGTCGGCTCCATCGGCCATCAATGCGCCTGGAGACATGACCAGCCCACTTTCATTTCAGCGAGCTAATTCTAAGCGCGATGTCGGTGACTTTAGTTCTCTGGCGAATGTCCTCATTTCGGATTCTATCTGCCAGAGAAACCCCAAGCATCGCACGTTCCATTGCTCGCTGAGCAATGGAACGTGCAACCTAAATTTGTGGACCCTAAATTTGTGGACCAGTCCTACGGGAAGTGTCCACGTTTCGGCACCGTAAGTCATTACAGGTCGCACTGATTGAAAACCCTGGTCTTAAGCGACTTTGGGATCAACGATTCAAAAATATGATGTAACCTCCCGAATTCCGCCCAGCCCAAACGTATTCTTCTTTTAGCCTCCTTCTCAAAGTTGTGCCGGCCAAGTTGTATAGTTTGGCCCCGGTAGATATATTCCTGCACAACTTCAAGTGGAGAGCTATTTACGACCACTGGTCTCGGGGATACATGACGGTTTGCCATAATTTTGGTCTTTTCAATGTTCATCTCGAGACCTACTTGTCATGAAGAGTCGCTCAGGCTGTTTAGCATCTCTTCCAAATCCTGCAGAGTCTCCGCCATGATGACAATGTCGTCGGAAAATCGCAGATGTGTAATGTGTTGGCCATTTATATTACACATGGCGCACCTGAACATACCGACAGTCAATTAGGCATCTCTGCATGGATTCCAGAACAGCCCAGGTCTCGATGGTATCGAAGGCTTTTTCGTACTCCACAAACGCTAGGCATAGAGGCTGATTATATTCCTCGGTCTTCTGTATTATTTGCCTTAGTGTGTGTATGTGGTCTACGGTACTGAAGCCTTTTCAAAACCCAGCCTGTTCCACGGGTTGGAAGTCATCGAATTTTCGGGCAAGACGATTCGTGATTACCCTCGAAAACAATTTGTAAACATGGCTTAAAAGTGAAATGGGGCGGTAGTTTTTCAGAATAACTTTATCGCCCTTCTTGAAAAACAGGACCACCACACTTCTGCTCCATGTCTTCGGTGTTATACTATTGTGGAGGACGGAATTAAAGATGTGAGCCAGCTCTCTCAGAACTGGTGTGCCTCCTGCTTTGAGAAGCTCTGAGGTAATTCCGTCATCTCCTGGAGCCTTGTTGTTTCCAAGTTGCCCGAGAGCAATCCTAATCTCGCCCAAATCGATGTCGGGAAGATCGTCTGATAGATGGCGTGTTAGTCTGGCTCGTGGGTCATCCGCACTGTGGGACTCAGGTGGAGGTACTCGTGATGAGTATAAATCGCCATAGTACTTTTCGACTTCAGCTAGAATCTCTGGTTTTGAGGTGACGGTTGTGCCTTGTATGGTTCTGAGTTTTGTCAGGTGACAACAGGAGGTATGTGACTTTGCAAGAACCTTTGAGCCCCTATTGAGTGCTATAGCATCTTCAATATTCCGGGTATTCGCTCGTCTTGTGTCACGCCTTATTAGTTTTTTAACCTTCCTGTTAAGTGACAAATCCAAATACTCCTAAATATATATTAAATACAATATTATAAACGTTATCACATTAACGCGGTTGAATGGGTTGACATCGCTGGTATAGAGGGTGAGGTGAAATTATTTTATTTACGAAACTTTATTTACTGGCTCTAACTAGCTTATATCCAACTTTTCGCAATGGTACAAGAATATGTCAACACCTAAGTAATAATAATTGCCGTGGAGTACCGGCTTAGAATAGTACTCCCCCAATCTCATCCCGTGAGGATCCCTCATCACTGAGGGATCGCAAAGTCGCTCAGCGTGCTATGGAGCGAGCTATGCTCGGAGTATCTTTGAAGGATAAGATCAGAAATGAGATTATCCGGAAAAGAACCGGAGTCACCGACATAGCTTGCAAAATTAGCAGGCTGAAGTGGCAGTGGGCTGGTCACGTATGTCGTAGGACCGATGGCCGTTGGAGCAGACGAGTCCTAGAGTGGAGACCGCGAATCGGCAAGCGCAGCGTAGGGCGCCCTCCAGCCAGGTGGACCGACGACCTTAAGAAGGTGGCGGGCACCAACTGGATGCGGAAGGCGGAGGACAGGGAGCTTTGGCGCACCTTGGGAGAGGCCTATGTTCAGCAGTGGACAACGATTGGCTGTTGATTGATTGATTGATAAGTAATAATTGTATATTAATAAACATAAATTTAGTGACACGAATATAAATATATAGAAAAACAGCGTTATAAATAGTTATAAGCATATACATTATACTGGTAGCTTATTTCTTGCCCATTAGCCGTTCGTAAGTTAACAAACCGGCCACTACGCGGCGACACCAGTCTCTTCCCGCACAATATATCCTTTTTACGATTACTTACACACGTTTTTCAATCGTAAACTGCTCGTCCACTTTACAGAGTACATAATTATGTATCTACGTTTATCAAAACCTTTCTTTACAAATTTTAATATAAAGTGTGATTAATAAGAATAGTTGAAAACGAATAGGCATCACGTTATAAAATAATACGAAAATATTTAATATATTGTGTGGATTTCGCTCGTAGGTGCGACATTACTATGTAAAGGCGCTCACAGACGACACGTGCGAAAGCGCGACAGTGGCGGAGCGCGGATTATCCGGATTATCTGCAGAAGCATCCATGCTTTGACGTAGGCCGACACGATACCGATGTGAAAAGTAATATAAATGTAAAGTTATGCACATTAGAGAGCCAAATGTGAACCCGTACCGTAAAAACGACGATCGATCGTATCGATGTTCGGACATTTGAAAGAATACAATTCGAAAGTATTGTTTAACTAAGCTATTATAAAGTGGTTGTCTCTTAGATGAAAGCATTGAAGATTCAGGAGAGTGCAACTGTTTGAAATGAATTAGGAGTCTATACAAGGCGCGCCCGCGGCTCCGCTTTGATCCTCAGCTCCCCACTCTCATTGAATTCATTTCACATTCAATTACGTCCGCAAACAGTTTTTATCATTTGAAGTATAATTCCTCGCGCTCGTGTTTGCTACTTCTGAGACATGGAGGAAGCATATTGATTGGATATTATAATTTATCATTTTTTACTTATTGAAATAAAATAATGATTTAAGGCGCTTCAATTATAGTTTGATTTTGAGTATTATATTACTGGTGTAGGGTATGTGCATTCTCGTCTGGGTAGGTACGACCCACTCATCAGATATTCTACCGCAAAACAGCAGTACTTGTTATTTGTTGTGTTCCGGTTTGAAGGGTGTGTGGCTCACACAGTGTACAGGTATAAGGGAGATAACATCTTAGTTCCTAAGCTTGGTGGCGCATTGGCGATGTAAGCGATGGTTAACATTTCTTTCAATGCTAATGTCATGTCACGGGCGGTGGTGACCACTTACCATCAGGTGGTCCATTTGCTCGTTCGCCTACCTAATTTATAAAAAAAGGTCTAAAACTATTACAAACACTATTAAAATAAATTAGTTAATAAAATTAATTCATTATTGTTTTGTGATTTGACAATAATAGAAATGCTTACAAACGTTATGTAGTGTCGGTGTGTGGTGTACGGCGAGGGTCGTGTTGGGTAATTCGGTGAGCAAACACCCGGGAGGGCGGCGAGGCAACCGACGCTGAAGGCGGCCCGCACGCCGCAGTGCTCAATTATAGTGCCGGCCGAATTAATTGCATATAAATAACCGCCCGATCATATCGGGACATTGTTTACGCAGCGTAATCGCAATAACACGTGTATTAAATTGCCCTTAGAATCCGCTATTATATTATGCGAGCAGTGCCTGCGGTTATATTTGGTTCCAAAACTCCCGTGTCACACACCCGATGAGTACTTGCTCATAGTTTGCCAGATTGATTGACGCTTATGGATACTGCTCTGCTCCAGACAGGCTGTCCAACGTCAAATATATTTAAAAAATAATCCTGAGATCAATGCTTCCCTGCTGCCAGTATTAATTATTGTATAAATGTTAATTAAATTAATTTTGCTAATTCTATCTGTAAATAAGTAATTTTTAATTAAACTAAACTTTAAAATATGTGTGATTAATATACGTATATTCAGCTGCAGCTGAGCTGAGCTGTTGGTTATATAGATAAGTTTATCAAAAAAAAGTTTTTCGTAATATATGTTATCGAGTAAAGAATTTGGCTGTAGTAAGCCTAAATGAGTTTTTAAGGAGACAGGGAGCGAAACACGATTCAAGAAAGTATTTATTTCAGGCCAGCGGTGTTTCGAAGTCCGCAATAAGGTTAAATCGCGCGGATCCGCGGGCAACACGCGGCTTCGTCAAAAGCGCTTCTTTAATTAAATATCGAGCATTCCACGCGGGTCTTTCGTCCCTCTCTGCGCCGCCTCCTCGAATGCAGATTAGCGAAGATACAAATGTACTTCACAAGTACGATTCAATCTAACATTGAAATGATTTATATGGTATTTAAATGTTTAGTCAAATTGAAATGATAGGTCCGATAGAATTTGTTATTTGAAGAACAAGTTACTCTTTTTTTGTTTCAGAGAAGCAGTTTATCAATTATAAAACCACCAATAATAATACAAATAAAAAATGAATTATGTTTGATTAGTTCCTTCGGTAGAATAAATCCTGAAAAGGTCCTGAGTGCTGTCAAGACCGCGTTAGACCGGAACGCGAAAGTCGCTGACAGTGCGCGGTGCGAGTCGCTTCGTATTATCGGGCCATTACCGCCCCCGTGAATTTTGATAATCGAGTTAATCCACCAACCGTGGCCGCGAGGGGTAAATATGCCTCCACCCAAACTGTGCGCAAATTGAGTTAGGCCCGCTTAAGCGTCATTTCGCTTCAAACTTCAGAAAGTAATCTTGTTTTTTCTCAAAGGACCCTCGAAGTGCGTAATGAAAATATTGTGTTTTGTAAAATCGTCAGATTACAAGAGTTTTGCGTGCAAAATTGAGGGCTTTTGTTGATACCATTTGCATAATGCAGTGAAAGAGTGGGCTGCGGCACTACGGGGGGTCCAATACCGCTGTCGATGTGACTGGTAGTGTTCTCCCCAGCAGTAGGGAGAGGGGAATGAAGCAAACGACAAAAGTAGGAAAAGTAAGAAATAAAGCATACTAATAGTCTAAGTCGTGTTGTTGTTGTCGTTGCCAGTTGTTTGTAGCGAAACGACTCCGTTAATATCCCTGCGAATCCGCTCGCTCCACTATATCTCTCGGTCGCGATCGTTTTCTTGACTATAACTTATTGTTATTCATGTCATAGCGACGCTAAGCTGTCGCTTAATGTCACATTATACAAATGGCGGGTACATTGTATAATGACAATTTAAAGGATAAATGTTTTTATATTAAGTAATCGACCCAATTTTTTTGTTTTTGATAAATTTGGTAATATCTTTTTAGCGTTATTTCATTCCTATTATGATGAAATAATTTGTTGAAATTTCCTTAAATTAGTTGGTTATTTTCAAGGGTATGATGGAGAGCAATTTAGTTTTTTCATCCCTTCGGTCTTTAAGAATAGATTAGAAGCGTTCCCGCGGCCGAACATTACGGCTAGTAATGACAGGGTATAACACCTTCTCGTCTCACTTAAATAAGAAGTTAATATTACTTAATATCGATATTTTCTACGGTGTTACGGCCTACAGGTGTATTTTACTAAAATATTAGGTGCTTACATATGAAATTAGCATTTTGTCGTACTAACCACTTTGATCTGAAATACCTCCTCTGGTTAAGAATTCCAAATTCAAATTTATAAATTCATTTAGCTGGTACAATTGAGTTTTGAAAACAGTCATTCATTTGTTTTTTCTCATTATTTTTTTCTTTGGCGTCGCTTATTACCGCACAATGGAAAACATGAAATATCGGTATATTTGCGACTACGAGTTCTACCGTGGCACCAGTGCTGCAGAAACAGCTCGAAGAATTAATGATGTGTACGGCGCTGGTGTCGCAAAAGAAAGCACGGTACGTTTTTGGTTTCAACGTTTTCGTTCTGGAAATTTCGACCTTCAGAATCAACCAAAAGTGTAAAATGAAGAATTAAAGGCTAAAAGTACTTCAGAGATGGCTGCAGGCTTCGGGATAAGTGATAAAACTATATTAATCCACTTGAAGCAAATCGGGAAAATAAAAAAACTTGAACGATGGAAACCTTATGAATTGAGTAAATCGAACTTGCAAACACCCGTCGATTGCTGCTCTGTTACTTTGTTCAACCGATACAATAATGAAGGGATATTAAATCGAATCATTACTTGTTATGAAAAGTGCATACTGTACGATAATCGGAAACCCAGCCAAATCCTGCCCTCAGCGAAAATTGACTCAGAAAAAGTTACTTGTGAGTGTATGGTGGACTAGTGCCGGTGTCGTTCACTACAGCTTTTTAAAATCTGGCCAAACAATTACGGCAGATATCTATTGTCAGTAACTGCAAACCATGAAGGAAAAACTAGCTGCTTAACAACCGAGATTGGTCAATCACTCTAGGCCACTGCTGCTTCACGACAACGCAAGACCAAACACTGCACAACAAACAACCACTAAGTTAGATGAGCTACAATTGGAATGTCTGCGATATCCACCGTACTCCTCGGACCTTGCTCCAACAGATTACCATTTTTTCCGGAATTTGGACAACTTCTTACAAGGAAAAAAATTTAACTCGGATGCGGCAGTCCAAACCACCTTCAGAGTTTATTGATTCTCGCCTCTATGGTTTTTTAGTAAAGGGATCAATTAATTACCTATGAGAGGGCAACAGTGCATAGATAACAACGGTGGATACTTTGATTATTTAAAAATATTTTACAAAAAAAAATTGACTTTATATTCCTCCCGTACAAAACGCCAATTTCGTATGTAAGGATCTAATATTAGCCACAATTTCTGTTGACGTGACGTCACCAAATATTCTTAATTTAATTAAAACTATTTGTCTGCGGTACCGGGTGTACAAAAAACGGCAAAAAAGAAGTTGTGCTGACATATTAGTATATTATTCTATTCTACAGACACGACTACTTTGATGGCTCCGGCGCTTTCGTACTTGAGTCAAGTGTTTCCTAGGTTGCTAAAATAAAATGTTTGGTCACAAGGTTGACGAACAAACTTGTAGTCTGATCATAGGTGATCACCTCTACCCATAGACACTGGAACTTTAAGATTTATAATCAACTTCTTGCCCTCAATACGCAGACAACCAATCACCATTCTACAGGCACATAGCAATATAAAGTATTGCTGTTTAATGGTAACATACCTCGTGGAGTTGGTATGGGTGGTACTTTCACAAGTGGCCCAACGAAAAGCCCTATCGGCCGTAAAAAGATATTTGATAGATAGATAGATAGATAAAGTCTTTATTTGGATCACACCACATGAGTAAAAATAAGAAGAAATGACAAAAGTAACACAGAGTTTAAGTTAATTTATGTCGTAGAAAAAGATAAATAAAAAAAATTAACTAACTTACAAAAATATTTACAAAATTATTTGCAAAGATAAATATAAAATATAAGTGATTTGAATAACATAAGATACATATGTATGTAACTACTATATGTACGACGACGTAGTTACCTAAGACTCGCTTAGAAACAATTTCCACAATCCCTAGTTTACAATACTATCACACTATCAATTTTCTTAATTGCAATTAAAGCTAGTGCACGTTATAATAGAACAACGTTGTCTTCAGTTATGATATTATATTATAATGCAGTAGGAGCCACCACGCGAGGAAGGCTTAATTTAGTCGACAGACAGTAAAAGTTGTGCTGAAGACGCTTCGGAGCGCAGTTCGATGGCTGCGACTAGCGAGTAAGCAACTTTGCATGATAATGTGCAGCGGTACGAGTCGCGCGAGTCGACTAGCGTCGTGTCGCTGCAACATCGCAATATTAAATTACAAATATACACATTCACAATGAATAAAAAAACATTTCTATGTTTGAATACACTAATACAAGTTTGTTTATCATATTCGCTTTCAAATTTTTTTTAATATTGATTGAGAGAGACTATTAAATAAACCATAAAATATAATTTAAATAAATAATTAGTAACTTCTTAAATATATAGTGTCCTATTTATTTAAGAAGTTACTAAATAACAGTTACTAAGTAACATCCTTTGGCTCGTAGGCCGGGGTAGTTCACGGTGTCACGGAGCAAGTTAATTTGAGCGCATTGCGAGTGATGCAGTCGCAGTCATCAACGCGGCGACAAGCGACAACAGTCGCGAGTGGCGTCGCGTCTGCGTCCCGAGAGTTCCGTCGAGTGTCCGTCGAGTGTCGCGTCGAGTGTCACGAGTCTCAGCACATCCCTCGAGCGCTCTCAATCCACGGTTTTATTTCCGCTTTGTTTTCACAAACGACGTCGTGCATTACTAAACAGAGATGCATTTCTTGAAGATCTCCTAACTCAATTGACACACTTTGTTGCCAAACAGACGTTTTAAGAGTTCAGCTTTTTTTTCGTATCATATCTAATGCTTTCGAAAGTTTTCAACTAAATCTTTGATATAAATACCACCTTACCGACCTAATCGTATGTATAAAAACACTTACAAGAAATGTATTTATTATAGGTGTATAATAGACGAGTCGTGTGAATGAAATGATAGCAGCAAGTGTTTTGATGACAGGGTTCGAGTGGGGCAATTAATGGTGTTGTTTAATGTCAGGTTACGCTATCGGGCGGAAGAGTATTCTTGAATGCTGTAATTACATACGAGAGGCGAGTTGAGGCCTTTTGTGATTCTGTGTAACAGCACGGCCAAGTAAATGTACAATTGAATCAATAAATACAGAAGAACAAGAAAACGATAAGCAATCATTTATAAATGCATTCTTATGATATAGGTAGGCGGATTGACAGATGTGCCACTTGATGGTCAGTTTTCACCAACGCCCTTAGACATTGGCGATGGCAGAAAAACTAGCAGTGTGACAACAGACATGGTGGCGTATTGACAAGACAAGAGTGAGTGATCACTCTTCAAACCGGAATGCAACAATACTAAGTATTGCTTTTTAGCGGTAGAATATCTGACGAGCTTGAGTCACGGTATGAGAAATAAGTTACAAGTTATAATTTACAACATAATAATGCTTGTTATCAGTGATGGGCTACCAGATGGTAAGTGGTCACCAACGCTCATAGACATTGGCATTGTAAGAAATGTGAACCATCGTTTACATCACCAATGCGCCACCAACCCTAGGAACCAAGATGTTATGCCCCTTGTGCCTGTAATTCCACTGGCTCACTCACCCTTTAAACCGGAATACAACAATAACAAGTACTGCTGTTTTGCGGTAGAATATCTGATGGGTGGGTGGTACCTACTTATACGAGCTATAGTAGATAGTTTTACTGGTGGTATGGCTTTGTGCAAGCCCTACCACCAGTAAAACTAAGTATACTATTAATGTTCCACAAGCTAAGGAAGCTATTTATCACACTCTCAGAGCCCTCATTTATTCGAAATGAAGTTAGCCACCTAGTTACCTTTGTTGAACAAATTATTGACTAATATACTTATTTGATTTATTTATTAAACAATTGTGTGTTGTTATTAAAGTTGATGCAGTTCGCATTGAGTCGTAAACCGAGAAATTTATGAAAAGTGTAAATGAAGGGGTTACGGCCGTAGAGCAGTAATGATATCTGACACGTCTGAGTTCATAGAACTAGTTCGGTGGATAAGTTCATAAAGGGTAACGAAAACTCGTCTGATTTGTCGGACCAGTACATCATGACGAAATGGAACGAAATTAATTAAACATAATGATACAGATAATTATCAAAAACAATTATTATTGATTGAGGATATATTACACTAATCCAGAACAATATACGACTTCACTTATTTAAGAAATAGAGACGAGGTCTTATCGAAGCCTCAATAAATGCTTTTATAATATAAAACGAGTAAAACATTAATTTGCTGTCTGAACATGATAAGAGTCATCGTTTATTTATTGCCCACTTAAAAGAGAATAGTTTCTCTTGTATTACGAGCTTTTATTCGCTTTCACTGTCAAAAAGATAACGAATGATGAAAAACTCCAACGTGGCACATGAAGTACCAACAGACAGACATTTGAAATATTATAATTAACTTTCATAATGTGCAGTAATACTGACTATCCGGATGAAATAACATCAGGCAGGCTTGTCTAAGATTTCCGATTGATATCCTTCAATTTTTGCGTTGTCGAAGAGAAAAATTTATTGGATTTTATTGGCGAATGGGTTGTGTGTACGTCCGGGTAAGTACCACCCTCTCATCATAATAATATATTCTACCGACACAGCGAGCAGCAACACTTAGTATCGTGTGTGTGTTCCAGTGTAACTACAGGTACAAATGTTCACATTTTTCCTGGTACGTGCCGATACTAAAGTTTTAAATAAAATAAAGAAATAGAAAATGCAAAAAATTAAAAAAAATGTGTCTTAATTGAACACATGATTTATGAGAACGATATGATAAATTAGATTTGGGCGACAACACGAGGAGAATAGGGCTCGACCCTAAGAGATCCGAAGCTTAATACCTCGAGACGCGCTCGCTTGGACTTTGCAATTTTTCTCTATGAATTATACAGCGTGGTGGATGATCCCAGCGCGGAAGCCAGACGCATGCCCGCGGGAATATTTAGAATATTTTAAGACTGGCATTCAGCACCCCTCGCAATTTTAAAATACTGCTCTAGAATGAATTTTGAATTAACTATCAACGTTCAATGATACTTAGTTCGAAATTAATTTTGTCATGTCACATATAAAACATAGAAATAATTAAATAGGTACAACATTTTATCTTTTACATAAAGAAGAGAATCAATGCATTTGTTGCGTCGTGCTGTGCATCATTAACGAGACCACGTATTTTCTAAATACAAATAGAAGAGAACCTTTGATCAATCAATTTTGGAGAGTATTGGAACAAACATGCGGTTCCTCTGATTGAAGAGCCCATTTTGATAAAGCTCCGACGTCATTTGGACACGATCTTCAGCTGCTTGTAATTGGAATGGACTTTAGTGAACAGTTCCATCTGCAAATGCTTATATTTCTCAAATTTCCTAAGCAATCAATCATAAGTCTCCAAGTCAGTTTACGAATATAATTTTATATAATAAAAAGTATTTTGCATAAATTGCATTTATTTTTAGTATATCATATGTTATGTACTAAAAAAATACCTACACTGTAAGTTTCACTAGCATTTCATTTATAAGCGAAAGAACTCACTGCATATGACATATGTCCATTAAATTCAGGATGGAAGCGTATAGCAATGGGTCGGAAATTAATGGTCACCACTCAGCGGGAGTGAAGCACAATGCCTTTGAAAGTTCCAATACTTTTCCACGAGGGCGCGGGCGGTGCGGCGGAGTGAGTGCGTCGTTGACAAATGCAAGTCACTCGGAGTCGACACGGAGACCGGCGCGGCGGAGCGCAGTAATTGAGCTTCCTTGTAACACCAGTACACTCCACTCGTAGTCATTACGATAGTATTGCTTCTCTTAAAGGAAAATGAGGCGTATGAGTGAACCATCTGCAGGATTGCTCAATTAAAATTTTAAACTTGATACTTTGAGTGTAAAATACGATATTGTTTAAAAATTAATTTTAAAATAAAATATATATTTAGTGTTAAAAAATGAGGAACACACATAAAATTCCGCACTACCAAATAGTAGATTTTACTTCGAATATCTCAGATAATAGATCAGAGTGATGGAATAAACTCCAAACTTTTTCTTGCGAATATAGGAGGTATATAACCATCACTGGAATATTTTGAGTAAGTGTACAAGGTATGATTCTATATGGTATACTTTATAGAATCACTAGATCGCTTCATATTTCATGGAATTAAGATTAAGATGAGATTTGTTACATACATCAAGAGGCGTTACATTTTTATTAAAAAGCACTGTACCAACATCACCGCAGATACTTTTATTCGTACCTACCTTGTTTTGAGAGAGTTTAGTCTCAAGAAGCAAAAGTTTTACTTTGTTTTTAATTAAACTATAGCCTCACAAGCACTGCACTCAAATGTTTTATTAACATTTCGAAAGTCGGTTTCACAAGTTCCAGTGTCGTGCTTCAGCGGGCGAGATACGGCTAATGGTTTCACCTAACAGGCCGCCCGACACGCTGCGTCTGCTCGTCGCCCGCCGTCACGCGCCCGGGAGCTCGTTTAGACGAGGCTCAGCCTCGGGTTGTCAATGAGCAGCTGTTAGGATATTCACATTTGTTATCGGACACACGGCTGTCCTTTAAATCTTTTGTCGTTAGATATATCTCCTTCTAATGTTTTATTCAGTTTCAGTTGGTATTAGTTTGAATAACAATATTTGAAAAGCTTATTAGGTATTATACTACTACTTAGGTATTATAAAATACCGAACGTTATATCTGTTTCTGTGTTTCGTCGTCGGAATTAATATGTTTCTGGAGACGAGCGGTGGAAACAGACAAATATTTGTTATCACTCCGCCACATGGCCGCTTCGGGTAATTGGATAAGAACGATGAATTCTTAGATGAGAAAGGACAATCGCGAATGTTTATTATTTACTTTGCAATTACAATATTAGATTGGATAGTAATATTTAAAACTTACGATATAAATATGGGATATGTTAATATGTATTATGTGTTTTACTGGTGGTAGGGCTTTGTGCAAGCTCGTCAAAACAGCAATACTTGATATTGTTGTGTTCCGGTTTGAAGGGTGAGTGAGCCAGTGTAATTACAGGCACAAGGGACATAAAATCTTAGTTCCCAAGGTTGGTGGCGCATTGTCTATAAGCGATGGTTGACATTTCTTAGAATGCCAATGTCTAAGGGCGTTTGGTGACCACTTACCATCAGGTGGCCCATATGCTCGTCCACCTTTCTATTCTATAAAAAAAAGAAAAAATAAGATCGAGCGGCCTCACTGCTGAGTAAAAGAAACAGTCCTTATTTAAATAATATATAACATGCCCGTGTCGCGTTCTGCACCACTGCGATACGATAGTTAGTCGATCACATCTCATCAAGGTAAGGCGGCGCCGTCTCCGCCTGCGGCCGTCCTGCGTCTGCCTCAGAGCGTGTGCAAGTCGTCGTAGCCTCGGGTCATGGCGCGAGTGACGACCCTCTACCCTCATGTCTTAATATCGATTAAAAATTAACTAAGCGGGAGAAAGCTTACTCATATATCAACAGTTGTAATTGTATTCAAATATAGCATTTTAATCAATGTTGTGAGTGTTATTGAATATATAATTGTACAATGACGATTTTATTTTACTTATTTTCTTTTGTTTATCTGGTTTTTCATAGTGAAAGTGCATCGTTGAATGAATCCAATGTCACATTCCGCGGCTACGGTGGAGTTGCTCTGTGTGACGTCGCTCGGCGGTCACCTGCCGAGTTACGTCGCGTATTTTTAATCAGCTTTTAGTATTGGCACATTGTCGATCTTTATTGCTTTTGCAATTTTTTTAAAGCTGTTAAACTTTAGATATTATGTATTTCAAATTATTGGTATATTATATCTATAATTGAAAAAAAAAACATTTTTAATGTTTTCGTTTCAAGAAAAAGCTTTAATATTCTATGACATTTCTAAAACACACAGATCAACTCCTGCAACCTTACATTCATAAATATAATGTAGTAGCAACACATTATGTCTGTTTACACACGATGAGAACATATCCAAGAGCATCTTTAACAACTTTTAGTCCCGGTAGAGTTTCTTAGGTCAGTTGATGTTTACGATTACTGTTTCGCTGCTACGGGCCATAACATAGATCTATATATAACATAAATCTTCTTGTTTTTAACTTTTCTCAATAAACGCACTATCTAACTCAAAAATAATTATTAATCGTCCTTTTAGTTCTTGATTTTAAAATTAAATGCGTTCAAACATAAAATCTCACTAGTCAGATTATGGTGATGAACGAACGATACATTACGATTCCTCCTGAACGATTCTGGCCTTTTTTACATAGACTGCAAGATGTAGTATAGAAGTATGGCCGCAAATAAAGGTGCATTCTTAATTTCTTAAACTATCTTAGGATTATGAGAATCCAATACGCTCGGAGAGAGTTCGGGAGTTTAGACGCTAAAAACTTCCAAAGCTTAGACGGCTTCTGAGAATATCTTGACAGAAAAAGTCAGTAGTATTACATTGAATTTCAACCTTATTTTATTTAATATAGATAACAATAATTAAAATTAAATAACTAAAATATCACGAAACAAGGATCTTGAAATGAAGCATAGAATAAACATATGATTTCACTTAACTGCCAGAAGAGAATTACATGAAAATCTGCGAAGATATTTGCTAACATAATGAGTTGGTGCGAAGACAAACTCCGAGCTTTGGAATGCGAGATAATGGCCCGCATCTCATCTGCGACTGTCGCAACATCAATATCAAACCAGGCAAGGTTTATTAGCATTCAATTTATGCAGATACTCAAAATTAAGGTATTTTATTTGACACTGACAAACGATTAGAGTGAAGTTTAATTATATTATGTTTAATTCATTCATTGGTAACTGTATTAAAGAAACCATACGTATTTGTAAGCTACAATACAAGCATCAACTATCCTATAAGAAAATACATAAATCTTCATTAACATATTATATTAAGAAGAGTCAGGGTGACGCCACCAAAATAACCTTTAATGTATGGGCGCTGTTATAATATCGGAATTATAATGATTAATACCTTACCAGAAACGGTTAGCCGCGATAATCTCACAATTAAGCCGCTTTCATTCAATTATGTCGATCCAAATAATCAATTACAACGGTGTATCTCATGAGATATTCAAATGGATTCAGAGAAAACTTGTAATGTAAAGTTTACTTCGAATAAATTTAAATGGTATTAATAAAACTTGAATCTGATCCGGGGTCAGTTGTCGGCCGTGTTGTAAATCAACGCGCGTGACAGCGCCTCGTACAGCGTCTTGCTAAGTGACACGAAACATTGTTTGAGTATGAAATTAAATTACACAAGCGTCAGTTATGATAATTGCCTGTTCTTATGTTTCCACATAATATACAATTTTCATGAAAAGCAATATTGATATAGTTTATATTTGAAGATAGACCGAGCCGCTCTGATGATAACAAGGACCCGACATTACATTACACGTGTAAGAAATATAAACCATTTCTGACACGGTCAATGCGTCGACCCTTGACATCAACGGGATCTAGGATGTGATGTCTCTCGTAGCTCACCTAACATTATTACTGACTAATTCACTATTCAAATGAAAACACAGCAGTACTTCAGTATTGCTGTCTGGCTGTAGAAAAACAGGTCATCTGATGAGTGGCGCTTTCCAATCAGTCAGGCCGGTACAAGACTCAACACCGGATAGGTAGTTACATTAATTTTCTTTAAATAATACTAATTAAATAATATACAGTGAGGAAGACGAACAAGTTATCGAAGTGGAATATTTTTTTCCTTTCATCCATGAAAGTTATGTGCAGCCAAGTAATTGATTCACGATAATAATAATACTTTCACGTAGCACGTAAGTGTAAGAAAACATTTAAGTGATTCTTGATATCAGTGACCGACATTTAAGGCTAAAGTAAATTATGATAACAATTTAAAGTTTCCGACAGATTATTATACTTGGAATTCGCGATTGATTTCTGCTCTTTCCATATTCGATCATCAGCCGACACCCACACTCGACGCACGCCAGTTCGATCCGAACCTTAGTGTAATTGAATGGGGCGCAGCGACACGCACGTATTTATCAATGCAAGAGCTGTGTAGTCGTGTAGTAGTGGTCGCTCGGCCGATGCATGCATGATGCAGGGCCGCTAAATGATTGAGTGCCCGGAGTGCACCGCCGACGCACACACGCACACACACGCGTATCCGCACCGTAGAGTCTGTACACGCATGTGATCTCACTCTGCTTAATCATTTTAATTAATTTGTTGATATTCCGCACTACCTAATAAAGGGAATGTTGGCAGTCAAGCCTTTGCGTGGGACAACATCGTATGTTCCGTTTATTTCGAAAGTTCATGTCAAGTCAATTGAATGAGGACAAGAACATAATGTTTTCAATGCCAAGATGTCTGTTCGACAGAAATAGTCAAGTAATTCAATCGTTAGTCGAGAATTTACATTAGCACGAAGTTATTTCTCCGCGTAATAACTTATTGGCGATTACAAAACGTTCTACCAGGGCGAGTTAAAGACAATGAAACATTAGGGTTCCGTGGAACTCGGGAGAGTATCACCTACTCGCTAGATGTTATAGCACTCACCAGCTATGGCCGTGCGCTCGTATGAGGGACGAGTCGGTCACCCTTATTGATGAGACATATTGATATAAATCTTAAGGTCGGTAACAAATTGTCAATGAAAACATGTTTGAAATATAAAAATAAATTATATCAAATTCAAAGAATCCCATCAATTAAGAATCGTCATTTTGCAATTAAATTAAATCCATCAGCAATACAATAAGCCTAACTACGTAACCGCAGCCGTCGTGACGTCGTGTGTACAGTACAGTACCGAGAACTATTAGTGAGGAACTGAGCAGTTTCCCTTCTGTTATAATCAAATTATATACATATCAATGTACTCATTATTTGTGATATTGACGTGACAGAAGGGCGTAGCTGATGGCACACCGTACCGATGATGCCGTATAATACTTATCAAATTGTAATTAATATCAAAACTACGTAATATATATGTATGTATAAATCGAATGATTAACCTCAATATTGGAAACGTTGTATAATAGAACATTCGTTACGACACTAACCAAAATAATTAATCCGAACATTGCAAGTTTACAGAACAATTCGTGTCGCAGTTTCGTTGTCGGCGTATGACGGTGTGGGCGTCGGGCCGCCCCGCAACTTAGGCGACACGCAGCGGCCGCTCCATCGCGATGACGACGCAGGATCGCGCCTTACCGACGCAAACGAGACGCTGCACCTGACGTGACATTCCTTGATGAGATTTCTAGAGGCGTGACTTTATTGGCTGCGTAGTGTCGTGGCCGTGTCGATGTCATGTGGGCGTGCGGCATTATCATGACAATCGAGCTTCGCGTCGAACCGATGCGAACGAAAATGAAAGCTCTGCATTTGACATTTACTACTACACTACTCATTTGACTTTATTTGTATTTGAGTTTATGTAAAAAATGGTCACGTATTAAATAGATATAGGATGTATCTAAATTTAAATTGTATACTTTATGAAGTAGAAACAGGCGCTTTTAAATGTTCAATTTAAAATACTTAACTAAATGTGGAACTTCGACTTTATGGTTGCTTACCTTTGTTTACATAAATTAAGTCTTGCGCATATCATATATTTGAGATAAAAATAAAATGCATATTAATAATATAACATAAGAAATGGGCAGTGCATATTAAGTGTTGCAAGCGGTGCAAGCGTTGGACAAGTTTTAGTCCTAACTTATTATTATATTCTTTAGCCTTCGATATGATCGCCGACTTCAATGTGCCGCGCGTTTGTCGATCAGTCTGATTGTGTCTGTTTTCGACACATTCATCACGTCTTAGTGTAAACAAACACAATGCGACCATTGTAATTCTTATTACATTGGCGTAAGCACGATTCTGCAAGAGCGGGAAGTCTACGGAGCTGGCGACGTCGCAGGGGGCAGGTGTAAGTGACGCTTGTCATCGCTCGCGACGATTGTCATGCTAATAGGCAAATCTTAAGGATCAAGGGACGGTCTCAACATTTTGATTAAAAAACTTAAACGTTTTTGAATCTTGCACAAACTTAAGGTAGTCATGATCTTAAAATTGAAAGAAACTGTTTTTTTTAATGTTTATTCTATATTTGAATAGAATCATCGGTGATAGCCTGTAATGATCAACAATGTGCTTTAATTGCATTCAAGTGTTTACGATCATTAGGGTTGAGGCGTACGGTCGCAGCGGGAGGAGTCAGCGGGCGCCCGGCTTATTGTAATGACTTTGGTTAGAAAACGGTCATTAGTAGACCCTTTTATAAATAACTTCTTCATCAAACTTTACTTACTTTTTATATTTCATGATTCGTAAGCAGGTTTTGTACAATATAATTAATATTAATAGTTACTTTCTTATATGGTTATTTGTTTTTTTTTGTATTCACGTAAAACTATCAGAAATCGAATTAGTATTAGTAGTTTTAAGAGATATTGATGATGATGGTGAAGAATGACATAGAAGTTCAGCGTTACTTTTAAAACAATTATGAGTATGGCAACATTAGCTTGTGTGTAGTGGACTTTGTGTAAGGACATAAGCTCAGAGGATACGAGACGAAGTAACAATAACTTTATAATATTTCATTGTTAACGAGTTGTTATTTATTGTGACAGAATCCCGAACAGCTCGGGTTTCAGATAAATATGGATTCGGTGGCGTGCGCCGAGTAAGAGCGAAACTACGAACAGTCCGCGAGTGCTGGCGAGACTTGTCATAAAGACGTTAAGCACAAGCGTTACCTCTTCTGTGACATGACAATGAAATGCAGAAACATTTATACTATCACATACATGTACATGTACAGCACCCGCTAAAGCTCAACCAACAGAGATTCGCGTATTGCGCGTAAAGTAATAGTACAGAAAATATTAGAAATAACTTTGTTTTGTACAACTTTGTTTATTTTAATAAATTAGGAATAGCCGTTTGTATTTTAAGCCCTGAGTACATAAGCGTCTACCTCCCGAGATTGAATTACCTTTGTTTGAACAACTAGCGCGTGGAGACGGCGCGGCGTCGCGTTCAGCTCGTTACGTAGACGAGGCGGAGAACTCAAGTTAATTATGGAAATGAAAGTATTTGCAAAGTTTTTATCGCAACGCACGGCTCCCGCGGGCCGCGGAATGCTTCCTAGTTTCTAATGAGGGCCGTCAAGAGTCCCGCGATGCGGGACTGCGCGACTCTCTCAAGTAGCGTGTCTTCATACCGGAGAAAGCATCTTGCGTCTATTTTTTGCTTTCTTGTAGCTGCCTTACTTCTCTACAATGTGCTATAAAAATTTGTTCAATATTTATAAAAACCGTGTAACTTTAGAGATGTAAAGTTTACTTATTTCGTCTCAGAATGAATGTGCTAGTTAATACTATACCTTTTAAATACGTTTTAAGCCTAGCACATGCTCTCCGCGTGCACAACGACATATATTTTATACAGTTCATATTTATTGTTAGTTACTGATACTAATATGTATACAATATTTGATATCTTGTTCTCTTTAACAATTAAAACATCCACATACTTCGTACACTGTACAGATGACGACCGCTGCATGTCGGGTTCAAACTTCTATTATTTTGGTTAAATTTTAAGTAATAAGCTATAGTACTATGAATGAAAAATTTTCATTCATAGTACTATAGCATCAATAGGGACAATAAAACAAGAACAACAACAATAGAAGTTGGTAAGGAAAACTCGTGCAGTCACTCCGGCGGGCACGTAGAGCTCATAGTCAGCTCATGAGTGCCGAGAACTTTGGTGAAATATCGAGTTTTAGAAAATATAAAATTGTCGCATGGTCGCGGAATAAACCCAAATCACTACATATTATAAAGTCCCTCGCCGCATCTGTCTATCTGTCTGAACGACATAATCCCTAAAACTACCGAACGGATGTTCCTGCGGCTTTCGGCTTTCACCAGAAGAAAGAGTGATTCATGAGATAGGTCTAGGTGTATGATATGTAACACATTAAAGGTTTTGTAAAAATTGTATATATTACGATATAAACATTTTATGTAGACCATCGTACGCCCGTGCGAAGCCGGCTCGGGTAGCTAGTATAATATATAAAATGTTTTATAAGTTCATTTGTAATATTACACCCAAAACATGAATGAGTATTCATTTCTCTTCCTACACACAAAGCCAAGTGAATTTAGAAATGCCAGTCTGTTCGTGTACAGTATTAGCGTTTCAAATAAGTTGCTCACGGACCACCCTCGGGGACGTACGGTGCGTCTTATCTTTGATCCTGCTCACTTGAGATTACGTCTGTGCAGACGAGGAATGCATTAAAGATATCAAATCAAATTACTCTATTTTTAATTCGATATATATCTCATATCGATTGGCTTGGGAGGTAAGTACCACCACGTGGTATCGCGACCTGCATACATATGAAGTCTCATGTAACCATTATATTTAGAAACAATAAACAAACCGCAACTGTAATATATTAATGATTTACGACTAGAGTTAGAAAGTTAACATTGTCAAATGTATGAAATCGATATTTATCATTTAATAAAACATAAAGCGAGCAACACATGTACTCATAGTACACCTCAATATTTTTCATAGCTCAGCCGCTTAACACCATTAGCAATAAACTTTTACAAACACTATTGATTACACAATGCTTGGTATCATTCTTTCTAATGTCAAATTACTGATGTCAGAAAGAGAGTCGTCGATGTGTAGGCAGTAAATCTATAAAGAGTCGAACTCAAATCGAATTTGCTTAATTAATGAAAGCAGTTTAATTGGAAAATGTAATATTTTAAGAAGTAGAAAATATGTTAATAAAAACTTCACTTCTGAGTATCGTAGAATGTGTTGTTAAGAATAATCATGACCGCGGGCTGAATATTTAATGTAAAATGTTTATGAATTCATTGAAAAAGTAAAAAGTTTCTTTTGATCGTTTTTTTTTTCATTCTCACGAGAATAACATTTCGATAACATTCCTAAAATAAGTTTTAGAAATATAAAATAATGCAAATTTGGCGAGCCCTTCATTTCATATAAACAATATAATAATAAAGTGATTTAATTTTCTTGCTCTGTTATTGTTTCATAAAAGAAACTTCGAAAGTTTCGGAATAAAATCTAAAATAAATATGTATTCGCGAATCTCTACTGAAACAGAATTAATCGTTTGTATAGGAGAAAAGTTCTTTAGCGCGCTTTGGGACGGACATTCACAATAGCTTAGATTGATAAATTAGTATCGTTCGCTTTAACAGCGAATTTAATCAGGGCTATGATGGATGCAGTCGTATATTGCGATCTGGGGAGGATCGGAACAAAAAACATATTTATTTACCCATTTCAGCTGAAGAGACATAAATCTGGCGAGCAGTTACGCTCGCATCTGG
Source organism: Nymphalis io (assembly GCF_905147045.1). Taxonomy (NCBI): domain Eukaryota; kingdom Metazoa; phylum Arthropoda; class Insecta; order Lepidoptera; family Nymphalidae; genus Nymphalis; species Nymphalis io. The sequence continues at coordinate 69,250 of NC_065900.1, forward strand.
CCCTAATTACGCACCACAATCGGTCGCCGCCGCGGGTTGGGCGTTCTTTGTTAGTCAAGTTAATCATAATATACCAACAGCTCATTTATTATGTACTTGTATTTTAGTATTGAATACATTTTTGACTTTAATTATCCAGTACGGGTCAACGAATACTAACTCCAACCTTTTTTTCATCCGTATAATCTTGTATACAATAATATTCCTTGTCTATTTATGTTCTGAATATATGTCACATCCATGGTCATCTGGATTTTAAATTGTTAAAATGTTTTAGCTCGAGCAGCGAGAGTGACTGAGAAGCGTGAGTACCATGGATGTGACACACTTTTGACGAGGCGACCTAATACCGTCGAATAGGAAATAAAATAACCTTTCATTTTATAAAAACAAAAACAATCAAATAACTGATGAGGGTTTATTAATAACGCATGTTTACCTGTGCCTTGCACTTTATAGTCGTGCTAAAGTTTGTAAAAACTTTCTCTTTGCAACCTATATTTTTCCAATTCCTTGTGTAAAATTCTCTCGACTAATGTTCGATTTTCATCAATAACAAATCGGGGAAGTTGATCAAAAAAGTGAATTAAAGTTAATATTAATTAACAGTGTTGGCCCGTGATTTACCTATACAACCCATTTGCGATTTATTATTGCGATTTATTATTATACATACTATCTAATATATAAGCTTTGTCATCATAAAATAACAAATGAGTGTATATATTTCTGATATCGTATCGCGTACTATTATTTATACTACTATGGTAGTGTAACGACGTTTTAAAAGGTCCCATGCAAGCAGCTATTGAAACAGATAATATGAAAAATATCTTCGTCCGGCTGAGTATGGACAGAAGCTGTAATAAATAAATCCTTTAAGTAACCCTCTCGACACTACTGCTGTCTGCTTGTCTCCGGACTTCGCAGCTCGCGGTTCTCGTCTTTATAATTAAAAAGCTGAGTCTTCAACGACTGGCGTATCGATTGAATAATGAGGTGACGATTATGTACCGTGATTGTAATTATGTTAACGGCAGTACAGACTGTCTCGTTGATCTAGAGGCTAAATTATATAGTGACAGATGTATCTTTGTCATTCTTTGTCGTATTTGTTACGGTGGTTCTCTTTAAGAATCTTTGAAACATTTTAGCCAATATAATAATAATAGAACAAATAAAAATTAAAATAAAATTATTAGGAAATAGTTAAATTTTACATACAATAAATTAAGTTAAGGGGATGCCTGGATACTTTACAGCCGTGGTAAAATTTAAAATTATAATTGAAACCAATATCGATAAGATCTCGCACGTGGTGGCGCCAACCGGAGGGGAGTGTTGGGTGGAGATGACAAAGAGGCGCGCGTCGGAACCAACGATTATGACGTTAAATCAAGCGCGTCCGGCAATAAGTCAACGATTAGGGTAATGTGACGCGGCAGCTCCGGTCGCAGCAGCAGGTACGTCCGCAGGCCGGTCGGGCGTCGTCTGCGGAGTTGCAGCGACACATCACGACTAGTAAGTCATGAGCTTCACCGTGTCACTAATTAATTTAATTACTTCCCGGTTACTTAACGTATTCTTTACCAATTGCTACCATCTTGAATAATTTTATATTTTATGTGCATATTTTTAATCAAAAGCTACACCAGTCCGTATTTTTTGTGGATCATTTTTTTTTCATTTAATTTTATAAATTGTTTCATTGAAGTTAATACTTTTATGATGTTTTTTTTAAACTTACTGAACAGAAAGTTAGTATTAAAATGAAATTAACACGGACAAGTCTCGAGTCACGGCGCAAATCGATGCTATCTGACAAATAATGCTTCATGAGATACTCATGAAGCGACGTCCGCAGGCCGGTCGGGCGTCGTCTGCGGAGTTGCAGCGACACATCACGACTAGTAAGTCATGAGCTTCACCGTGTCACTAATTAATTTAATTACTTCCCGGTTACTTAACGTATTCTTTACCAATTGCTACCATCTTGAATAATTTTATATTTTATGTGCATATTTTTAATCAAAAGCTACACCAGTCCGTATTTTTTGTGGATCATTTTTTTTTCATTTAATTTTATAAATTGTTTCATTGAAGTTAATACTTTTATGATGTTTTTTTTAAACTTACTGAACAGAAAGTTAGTATTAAAATGAAATTAACACGGACAAGTCTCGAGTCACGGCGCAAATCGATGCTATCTGACAAATAATGCTTCATGAGATACTCATGAAGCGTTATTGAAATTTTATTATAATTTGGTAAAGGGTTCGACTCGACAGCGTGTCTCCATTACAATACGTTTACTTGACGTTAATTTGAAAATAAAACATCATTACGAGTCGGACGCGACACGACGCGACGCGCGCTCGAGCTCGGGTATTAGGTAAAACGTAATCGGGTACAATAAATAATTTCGTTGCATACGATTTATGTGACGTGTATTGTGGTGTTTGATAAATGCGGACGGAGAGTGCTATTCACCGCGAGCTATTTACTGTCGGTGTTACGGCTTTATGAATATTTCCACGCGATATTGACGTATTTATTTGTCGATTTTGAACTAATGCGGTTACGTGGGTGTCGGCCGGACCTTGCCGAACTGAAGGGCCTTCGATCATATCCGACTACTTTATTAACGAGTTATGAGGTCCAAGTTGAACTTGGCTCGCTGGCAAGATGTAGTGGACGCATTATGATTTGAGTTCTTGTCCTGCGTCGTAACAAGGAAGTAGACCCATACTTATTTACTGTAATAATATTAGCGCTGTGTTGTTTTTACACAGTTAATTAATTATTAACAATAAGATTATTATTAAATCAGAGATGTGCCTTTAATTTAATCTTGACTTCGGTCGGTAGTTCATATACTATGATGAGGTATTAGTTATAATCGTGTCCATGATATACTCTACTCGAAGGTACTTGTAGTTCCGGCGTTCAGTGCGGTGAATCGTCCGCAACTTGCAATTCACATATGAAGTAGGTAGTGTTCGTGCACTCAATGTGACGACAAATTGCATGTAAATGAGACTGCACACGACGCGCACCTGCAGACGAAATGTCTGCAGCTTAGCACGTTGGAGAATATTCATGCTGTCTATTGTAAATCTAAGTTAATTTATTAGCTCAGCTCGTAGCCGCTGCGACAATGTTCTGGGAAGTCACGCTTCGCCAGCTCGCACGCGAAGCAGATCTAACGTTTATTAGCCGATCTTTCAATCCAAACCTGTTTCTGTCAGTAGTGATCAGATTTCCGAGAAGATAAGACAAAGGAGCGGTCCGAGCCGCGGGGCAGAATGCCAGTAGACAATAATTTCAATCACGTCAAGCGAGACAGCTTACGACAATTACACTTTGAGACCTGCCCATAAATATACGTCCCGGTCGAGGCGAGTCGAGATAAATACGGCCGTGGAGTTATAAATCTGTACGTCACTGCAATCGCGAGCTAATTCGTTTAGTTCCTGCAGAACGGCAGAAGGAAAGACGGGCAAATAAAAGCGGCGCTAATCGCGGCCCGAGCACTGACGGATGACGGCCCACTTCATGAGCGATGAGGTCGCCTGCGGCCCAGTGCCTTCGCGCGACTACCGGTGGCGCTGTCTATCTGTGCATCGATCATACACAAAATCCCTTTCACTTTTGAGAAACGTCCCAAAACGCAATGTTCGAAACAATATAGAAATATACATTATGGAACAAGGCTCTAATAAGGTAACCTTAATTTCAATGTTACCTCGAGCGAGACATTCATAAAGTCTACTTTTGCAGCCGAGAAATCATTCCCGTACTTATTATTAATGTAATTGTATAAACATAACATCCGAAGTGAAACCAGTTCCAAGAATCAATTAACATTTATCTTAATTAAATTAGAACGTACGTCTGTATGTATTAATTAAATTAAGGATGTGGAGAGAGTACGTTGTTTAATCATAATCAGTCGTCTTGCTATCGACTCGCAAGGCGATCCGCGGTCGGCGCGGAGTGGTCCTTTGTGTATGTATATGGAGAGAGAAGCAACATTATTTCGCTAAGAAAGAGTAGTACGTTTCAAAGTATAACATAATATATGTTGCATTGTTCAGAATTTATATTATCGTGAGGTTGTAATTTCTCGGTTACTTGCGCAAAATCTCGAGAGAGATATAAAAACAGAGCTAAGACGGCGCTCCACTTCCCCGCCGCGCCGCTGAGATGAGATATGTCGACGCACGTAATCGACAAAATAAATAATGGAGTGCTGCGGTGAAGTAAGAAGTTGTCGAGTCGGTATCGATATTATTCGCGGACTGATTTATTATTTCCATTCGCCATATTAATGTTGTTTCTCATTCCCAGAGCCGCGGCGCTCGTATGGGGCGGGATCACGTGTTGTTCGCCTCCTGACAGCTTTCTGATTGAGAAACTTTTTCTCCGAATTGAATTATAGATTAATTGTTGATAACATTTAAATCGGTCGGTAAATATTTTGAGATTTTCGTAATTGGTGTTTGCTCAGATATACAATTAATATGTAAACGTGCCACCTCAGTGAAGTGGTGTATTAACAAAATTATATAAACATTACATTAACAATACCGAATAGTCTGTCCGGTAATTTGTACTCGTATTCCGGTGTATAGCGAGCAGCTCTGAGTGGTATAGCCGCGGCGATAACTTCAAGTATGGCTCGATAATATGTAGATTGGTAACCGGAGTTCACTTTAAACGACTGTTTCATAGTTGGAGTTATCGAACTCAGCTGTACACACGAAGTTGCGTCTATCGGCGACGAGTTTGCCAACTCGGCTCGACTTAGGTGTATCTTGATAGCTTTATCAGCTTATACCAGCTATTAATTGGTAAAGGGTTACTGCCGGAGTTTTTCATTACCGGGTCGCATGAAAGTTTTGGAACTAAAGGCTCCCCCACACGCTATGCCTATATAATTGTCATAACATAGATTGACTTACATAGATAAGTAGAAACTTCGAGTTATTTGTTTTACCTGTAAAAAAAAAGATGCATATTATTAATAAATTTAATATTCCCGTGGCACGACGTGTCGGTGAGGCTTATGAATCATACAAGAGAGATTTTAAAATATCATTCCACTATCTACGAGATATAATCGCGTCAGTTGCATCGCCGTCGCGAGAGGAATGTCCTTTTGTCCAAAGCATGCTTGATGGAATTACAAGCATTTACCGAGTGCATGTAGTACAATGCTCGCGTTTAATCGAGATGTAGTCGATACAATCAGTACGATTATAAATATTATTAATTAATATATTTACATTAAGCTGGTAACTATAATAATATTCTGACGACATAAGAAATATTTTTTTTTTATCGTTCGGTGTTTATTATATATTTTCATGTTGACAAGAATACATAAATAAATCCATATCACTGGTGGTAGAGCTTTGTGCAAGCTCTTCTGGGTAGGTACCACCCACTCATCAGATATTCTACCGCAAAACTACAGTACTTGGTATTGTTGTGTTCCGGTTTAAAGGGTAAGTGAGCCAGTGTAATTACAGGCACAATGATGTTATGTCCCACATCTTAGTTCCCAAGGTTGGTGGCGCATTGGTGATGTAAGCGATGGTTAACATTTCTTACAATGCCAATGTCTATGGGCGTTGGTGACCACTTACCATCAAGTGGCCCATATGCTCATCCACCTTCCTATTCTATAAAAAAAATCTTATGAAAATATCGAGACAAAAAATATGATAAAATAGTCTCCGCCGCGCGCCGCGCTACTGTAAGTATATCATCACAAGCCCCTCGTCTTGTTTCATGCGTTTATTAAAATAAAATCTTGTAATTTATCCTAAATGACCCACTTGGCCAAATTGCAACATGTAAAAACGATTTTATTTATAGAAAACCATTATAATGAATATGTTAATTTTAATACGGATAATTAATATTGCGTGACAAATACATTTAACTAAAGCTGCCACATTGTAACATTTTATTAAACTACGGAAAGTTTATAATTTGACATAGACAATGTTTAAGAGCAACGTTTCAATAGTTTATTAAATAGAAGAAAATACGGAGTGGGTACAGCTGGTTTTTTAACCCGGGGAGGGTGAAATGTTGGGGAAACACGTAAATGCGTTTTTCCAGCGAAAAAAAAAATTACACCATGTTAAGACCATAAAACCACTTGTATTTAATAAGCATGCATTCCCAGATAATTAAATTATCCGTAATCGTAAAACTGCATCAAAATCCATAACTTGGAATTAAGCAAATAATAACCGATAAGACAGTAGAGTGTAGTCATTTTTGTGAAATATCTGAATCCATCACCACAATACAAACCACATATGATAGACATTAATTGTTGTCAAACATTCATAGTGACAAAATCGCAAGTGTAATCGTATAGAAGCCCAGTGTTACGCGATCCAGGTTTCCGAAATATACATTTTAAAGCGATTCATCACTCGCGTCTCGTATGACGAGGCGACCTCACTGCGCGCGCCCACGTGTACGCGTTACGGCGATGTTTTAGATAAACGGTTACTTCGTTCATTCAATAGCTAGCGCTAACCTTGTCTCTTGTGAAGGCCGATACTTTGATGGCGTTATCGAATGAATCCGATTGCACGTCGCGGGTGGTCCGGAGCGAAGGTATTCTGATTCGATTACGATGATTATTTATTGTATGAATCTAATCATATAATAAAAGATAATATGCGACGTTTACTTTGAGTTATTTTTATTATGAGGTAGATTTCTTATAAATTTGAATATTGATATCTTTCCCATAGTTCCGTTGTATCGTGAGTCGTGAGTAATAGCCATTACTTCATAGGAGTCGTATCCGACTTCCGACTTGACAATTCGGTATCCATTCTTCGTCACAGTTCAATAATGCAATCCAAATTATTCTTTTGGCGCAACAGATTGTCTCTAAGCATATAAACTAATAAGGTAATTATTTTTTTTATTTTATTTGGTATCAAAGCACACAGGTAAATGGAATATTTAATGATAAGTGGTCAACACCTTTAGACATTGGCACTTTAAAGATAAAATATTGTCTCTTACACCCAAGAATAGATCTTGCCAACTTTTGGATCTAAGATGGTACGTATAACCTGTGTAGTTAAAGACCCATGTAATTATACTGGCTTACTCACCCTTCAAACCAGATCAAATTGATACAGTGTTGATGTTTATCGGTAGAATAACTGATGTCGTTTATATTTTAAAATAACCATGATACTTTTTGTGAAAACCCTCGTGGTATATATTTATACAACAGCGTAAACAGAAACATTATTACTTAGTCTAAGCACACTGTCGGAGTGGCTGGAAATACCATGAAATTGTATTAGTCATAATCGCTTAATTCTAACGAAAAATCTGAAAAGAAGGAAAAATATGTTGTTCTAATCTTATCGCCATAACACAGCCATGAGTACGGCTTCGCTTTATTTATTTTGACATTTTACATTGTTCGTATTTACTATCGCGTTACACGAGACTATGTAAACGAACAACGACTCAATTATTCTGTAAATAAATGGGACACTTTCAGTGAGTGATTTAATTTGTGTGGAGGAATTAATGTAAAATTGGACTTTTAAGGTGACAAAACACTTTTGGAAACGAAAATCTCATCAACAACGAAGGCCAAGCCATTTAAATGTGAAGTATAAAGTTGTACAACTTTAAATCAACCCTGTACCCCGTAACTGCACTAGTCGTCAACGACTTCGACCGTTACGATGTCGGTTTGTGAAGCTAGTAATTAGTAACAAAAACTTTTTCCTATATTATTGAGATAAAATGATTTTTATTCTTAGTATGACAAATTGTCGGGATCATTGAATTGATCGGGACGGTTGGCGTTCTATGGGGGAGGCTTTCGTCCAGCAGTGGACGGCAAAAATCTAAAAAAAAAAGTACAAATTATATTCTATCAAAAACATAAATGTGAAATGATAGCTAAGTTCAATATTATGATATGTGCCTTGGTTGTTGACTTCAACGACAAAAGGAGTGAGATCTAAATGGGTGCCAAGTTCAATGGTCAGTCCTTAAATTTATTTATAACAAAATAAAATATTTTATAATAACTTAAAATACCATTTCTTCTTATAACTTAGGATAATATATTGACTAATGTCTGACTTGGCTAGTCTAATATATTTAGATAAGCAATCTATAGCATGTGTGGTCGACGTTCGCGCGAAGTATAGAGTACGAGTACGAGATGGGACGATAACAATCGCTCTCCTTACTTTCAGTATTTGGTCATGTCACAAAAAAGTAAATTCACAAGTTATTTATAAATTGATTTTATTTCAGGCAAATTTAAAACTAGCACTTTTCGGTAATACTAGTAACTGTACTTTTTTCTATTTATATTTCATGGATAAACAGACAATAGTTTTTTGCAACAATTATTTTAATATTTACGATGCTTTAAGATTAAGCCATATTCAATTGAATCAAAGTATTTAATATAACATGTCATTCGTCAAGGCTGTATAAAGGTAACAACTCATTGGACGAGACAAACTTAGGTTGAGATATAGGTACGTTGCTGTTAAAATTCCGCACCACCTGTGCCTACAATGATGAATACAATTCTACTAAAAAAATAATCGAAGGTATATTGTTTTAGTAAAATACATACAAACATACTTTTGATGAGCCGGTTGGCGTGATTGGTAGATACTTGCCTTTCACGCCGAAGGTTGTGGGTTCGATTTCCACCCAGGACAGGCATTTGTGTGCACGAACATGTCTGTTTGTCCTGAGTCTGGGTGTAATTATCTATATAAGTATGTATTTACAAAAGAAAAGTACTATATGTAATATATCAGTTGTCTGGTTTCCATAGCACAAGCTCTGCTTAATTTGGGATCAGATGGCCGTGTGTGAATAATATCCTAGTATATTATTATTATTGTTATATACTTATACGTGCCTGATAGCTAATGTCCTGTGATCGTTAGTAAGAATTGGCTATTACGACATCGAGCAGAGTTAGAGCAGTTTAACGGAACATAATTGCTGCGACGACTTTTATGGAGTGGCCACCTACATAGGAGATGTTATAATGCATAAGTACGTGCGCAAGCACAGGTGCTTTCTCTATTTACTCTCATAATCTGATGGCAAGGAATCGGTAGGGAATATATGGAATCCGAACAAGACCTACGGATCTATAGAAAAAATAAACTATCTGAAAATATCTATAAATATCTATCTATACTGCTGTGGAGAGGTAAATTTTCATTAGAGTTAGTTAAAGTATATAAAGAAACATTGCCAATGCTACGCGGCGCTATACGCAACGTGAACAGACAGCTCGGCAAGTCGGTCGCGGGGGCAATAAAAGGGCGCTAGGTGCGGCGCGTCCTCTGAATACAAGCCGCCTCATTAGCCGCCTCATGTCGCCAAACTTGCGCCTGATGACTGTCATTCTATACACGTAACTCTTCTCTTCTGTGTGTTTTTAAATTCGATACCATGTATCGGGGCGAGGCAATTTCGTAACTTTTAATTTGACACAAGTTCATATTTAACAAAATGTTTATAAAAACATAACAAGCAAGCAAAGAACGCGTATTACAGCTCACAGAGATGTTACAATTGCAATTGTGAAATCAATTGAATTATATTCAATGGTCCGTAATTGTGTTCTCTTGAATTTCAAGGAGATACAGCTGTCGGGGCGGATACTGTTTTTGATTATCCCCGAGAGGCTCATTCGCTTCCTAATGAAAGGTATTTTTACGAGCTGCCTCATGGTGTACGTGTACTAAGTTTCATCTTCATTTTAACTTAGTATAGTTTCAATATTGTACTTTTAAAAGTATTGATAACTGGCCTCTCCCTGTGACTCCCTCTGCGTCAAACTTATTTTTCTAAAAATTCCGTAAATGAAATGACATGACGTGACGATTCAACAGCAAACACAATTACTATTTATAATATTCGTATTTTTTTTATAAAATAGGAAGACGGACGAGAATATGGACCAGTGGTCACCAACGCCCATAGACATAAGAAATTTTAACCATCAATATATATATATATATATAATATTTAAAAAAATATGTCGGAATTTGATATAGTTTTATGTAGTAGATAGTAGAGTAGAACTACCTCGTTGTTCTAGTGGCTGATCTACGGTTGCAGACGGTGACGGGTCCCGGTCTAAGTTCGCGGCAACAGCAAGGAGTTACGAAGTCTGCAGTGATCCGATGTGCGCATGATTGGTGATGGGAGAGTGCAACTGAGGGAATAGTTCATGCACCTATGTGTTCGCACACACCTCTGCACTATAATCTCCTGTGCAGTTGGCAGTGTTGACCATGGCCGGCGTGACCAGAGTTAGTCATTAGATCATCATCAAAGGTATTCCGTACGTATCTGGTTATAGTTGTGTGTATTGGCAAAGTTGAGTCAATCTGTATAAAATATATTTCCCGATACACACGCTAGATATAATTCTGGTCTTGTGATCCACACAATGGGTCACTTGTTAGCTAGAGAGCGCTCATCCATCAAACCATTCGTTCCACGACGCCATTACACCCTCGTCCTAACATGTAGGCGATGTCTCATAAGTACGCAGTTGTTTTGATGAGAGATTTCCACGAAGCGTGAATTTCACGGGTCGTTAGTGGGTCAGTGGTCACGCACGGCGGGGCGCGTCACGCGCGTTTCTCGCAACTTAACGCGTGACATCCCAGACTATCTCTTGGAAATTATTTGTATTCGGCTGTTTTGTTTCGTTTGTGTTGTTGTAATATTTTTCTACCAAATACTTAATACGTTGTTCGTATAGCTTAATTTCGCTTATCGCTTAATATAAAGTAAGACTAATACGGCGTACTTGCAAAAGGTGAATCCCAACATTTTATCAGAATTTGAATTTACACAAGCGCACATCAATTCTAATGTTATGAATTCAATTTAAAAACACTACGCGTGCCATATTATTTCATAGTTTGTGTAAAACGATAAAACGAGGAAGTCGATTCACAGCATTACTAATGTGTTTATCAAAAAACAGTATTGCTCATAAACTAATACTATCCGTTTGATCAAATGTAACTCAGGCTTTATGTGATTTGTTGGAATCACAACCGAGAGGCGCTGGCGGCGGCGAGCGCCCGTAGTGAGCACATGTTAATACCTGATTTCATCTGCATGTTTATTTGCAATCGTATCGTGGATTTACTCTTGGACTATTTTTGAGATTATACTACATAGTGGATCCAGGCATGGATTTCAACTATTATATATTTTCCGTAACCGTAACAGCCTGTGAATGTCCCACCGCTGGGCTAAAGGCCTCCTCTCCTCTTTTTGACTAGAAGGTTTGGAGCTTATTCCACCACGCTGCTCCAATGCGGGTTGGTAGAATACACATGTGGCAGAATTTCAGTGAAATTAGACACATGCAGGTTTCCTCACGATGTTTTCCTTCACCGTAAAGCACGAGATGAATTATAATCACAAATTAAGAATAGTTTTAAGATCTATCAAGACGTATTATGTATTGCGGTGGTTCGTGTTCTGAAGGTATTATCAGTTAAAAGCAGATGGAGCGTAAAAACGGCTTAGACTCGAGCGAAGCCAGACGAGTTTTTGTAAGGAGCCTCGAGCGAGTGATAACTGCAACTGACTCCTCATACTTAACTTATTAGATAATGCCACAAAACCCAACACAGCGGGCAGCCTTTCTTACCGGACGCTGGCTTTGTACATCGAACTACACTTCACTTTATAATAAGCATTCAGAATACAAAAATATATTTTACATCTGCAATTCAAACAGCACTAAGTAACTTTATTTGTATTTTCATGGCGGCTTCTAAGAGCTTCTGAAACGAAAAATACGAAGAAGTTCTCACAAATATAACATTATACATTCGCGTGATTTCTGCGAGCACTACAGGGTTCGAATGTCGGAGAATCCACCTGTCAATGGCGAGAGATAAATAAAAGTTGATGCATCTTTATGTTATTTTATAATAAAGGTTAGAATCCCATGCGTTGAAGAGGTAAGCCAACCACTTCAAGGTGTGTTTGCTAGTTGTCTGCATACATTTGCATTTGCGGATGATATGGCGGGAAGATTCCGACTTAATTTATGAGATTTACTGCAAACTTCGCCACCGTTAAGGCTCTTTGTTCTGGAACTTATATAGAGGGAGGATGTTGTACCGACTGCGAGGACTATTATTGCAGACTGTTTCCGCGAGGGAATCGAACCTTTCCCAAATAAACAGTAAGTTCTTACGTTTAACTCAATGCATAGATTACTTGTTCGTAATTCGCATCGTTAGCGACGATAAAGCTTAAATCCACATATAATGGTGTAATGGTGATCTCTAGTTATATTTTATTTTCTGAAAACCGTTTTTAAGATATAAAGAATAAGATCTAACACTTTTTAATTGAAACATATTATAGAAACATATATACTTTCATTCATTTTTATTCTTACATCGTGATCCCCTTGTGGTGTGAGAAATACGCAAAAACGCAGGCAAGTGTTGGCTAAACGGAGTTATCTGTGGCGCGCGGCGCGGGGATGTGATGCGCGGGGGTTGGAGGTAAGAAGGGGAGGGGGTCGGTATTTACTTGCAATCAAGAGCGAGGGCTGGGGCGGCGGGGGTAAACGCTTTTTGCAATTTTATATATTACACGTAATCATGCCCCGCGCGGAATGTGTTAGCGTGTTACGGTCTGAAGTCTGAACGTTGATATGGATAATGTAGAAAAAAATGAGGATCTATGCGATATTCTTACTTGAACGTCTCGAGATACAAAGATAAAAAATATTAGAGCAATATTATTAAGATTAATCCATTTTATCATTTTGTACATATAAAATATTTGGTAATGCATTTTGGTAGGGCAACGTGAATATATGTATATACATAAGTGTATATAATTATATATTCCTATATACAAATCAAATGTGATTATTATTAGAAAATTGATCATTACCGACTTTGCCACAGACACACTCTCCTGGCGGGAAGCCCGGCTCGTTGATTCTCAATGAGGTATCGAACTATTGACGTCCCATTTCAACGGCTGCTGTACGTCCGCATATATCTGACAGTTTTATGTCACCAACGAGCGGTGACACGCCAACATCCCGTCACAACGCACTGTCACGACTTGCCGCCACATTTACACGTGTTCCTCTGTTTATGGCTTTTCATAGAAAGGTACGATAGCCAAGACTCTCGTCTTAAAATATGTCGAATATAATGGGTTTTAGGGTTGCGTAGTAGGAGCTAACCATTACCATAAAGTATCGAAACTAAACGTAATTAATTTGACTATCAGATATTAGAAAACATGTGTAGCGAGAAGCGTTATGATGATAGTTACAGTTTGATTAAGATTGAAAATTTGTGGTTTAAACTAAAACCGGGTTTATTAATTGGTTCCTCATATAACTATTTACACTTCGTAAATTAAAGTCACCACGAGTAGGCATTTATACTACAAATGTCGTAGTGAGACCCCGATCTGAGCTTAATTGTATCATACTATTAACTTTAGTATTATGTGTCAGTAAAATATTGAAAAATATGCACAGAGACTTCATTACGACTAAATGAATAAATTAAAATAAATCCGATATAGAAATAGAACCATAACAAATAAGCGTTAATATTGCAGCGAAGCCACGGCTTTACGAGTTCCTAATTTATTCGCGTCTGCGCCCGCTAGCGCGCTTCCATTTCATTGTGCCACCAGCTTTACACCTAACTCGAGCCATCCGCGAACAACGAGCACACTGCATTTCTAGTAATGGTTGCGAATTGACTACCTGGTTATGAGCAATAATAGGAACCGATACAAATAAATACCTGACAATCATTTCTTGCAAATTCAAACTCTTTGATTAATCAGTCAATAACGAGCGATTAACCTGTCTACACTGCTAACTAACATTTACCTTGAAGTGATCTCAAAAACAACCCTTAAAATGAACATACTCGTATTATACTGATTAGTAAAACGAAACCCAAAACTTTATTGTTTAGTCTTCTCTGTCCGTTCACACCGCTGCTCTCCAACTTGGTCATTAGTGATCAGTTTAGACATTAGAAATTACAAGAGCGTACGAAATTGTGGAAACTACTCAGAAAGGCAAACAGCGCAGCCTTGGAATGGAATTAATTCGTGAAACTACGACGGGCCTGCGCGGCGCTCGCTGCGGGACCGTAACGAGAGACTCGTTTCGTTCTCATTGCCTGAAACAAAGCTGAAACCAAACTTTTTATTGCATTGAAATAAACTTTATTTCTAAGTACATGTATGAGACAAAGTTAATCAATATCTTGAGCCGTTAGCTGTAGGTACTTACAAAGTATGTTATCAATTTTATAAACTGTGTTCTTTATGATTCCACAATGGCAATTTATTATGATTTAATAATATTGCCTTACATTTTAAGAAAAAAAAAAATCTTCAATCACCAATGTCACTCGTTACTCCTTACATGTATTCAGATTTACAGACTTCTGGTCTTAGAGAGTGTAGATGCGTATACAAGAGACTTGCATAATTTCAAGTTTGTATTTTTCCTTTTTTCTAGCATTGTAGCCAGTCGATTAATGAACATTGGTCGTTATTTTCACAAATTAATTATCTTCGGCTAGAGACAGATTCATTCATCGAGACATTCTTCGACTTTAGCGATACCGGACGTTCTTCCAGCACGCCTGTTTTTTTATCTTTACCGTCCGTGTCTTGAGAAAGCAACTTTCTACTGTTTACCGGGTTACATCAAGTTCCAGAAACCGACGTGTTGTAGAACGCTGTTGTAGAAGATTCGGAGTATTCGGTGATATTACCACATCTCAACAGTATCGCGTTACAAACGTACAAATACAGTCATATACAATCCAAGAGGACTAATCCGAAGATTTAAATGTAACTGTCGAGTGACAATAACACCTCTTGGTTATCGACAGCCTCAAAACAAAGGAGAACCGGGTATCTGATCGTTTCAATTGGTGACAGAGTAAGTGATATTTCATAGCAGTAACAGAACGTGAGTTTGACAATGCGATAGTTATAAATGAATATATCAACCCACAACCCTGTTATTATTATGAAGAATTGTACGCAGTACAACAACGATAAAGTCCAGCAATGGAGCAAACTTTCCACTTAAGCCTCTGCCTGCCATGAAAAATACACTGTCGTTGCGCCCGCGAGCACGCTTTTGAAATATAACGTGAAACCGCGACTGAACTTTTGCTGTTTTATGTCACTTCGCACACCTCTATACTAGCAATTAAAATGTACGATTCGTAAAAATAATTAAAAAGAAGATAGGTTTGTCTACGGAAGATATTATTACTAGAGAACAATTAAGTAGAATAATTGTGAAAGTATTAATGAAACGTGGTCGTCTGGATCGAGGGAGATGCGAATGAAAAACAAAACATCTGGGTCCAGACATTTCTTAATATTTAAGAACTAAGTCATTGGATAGGAACAGGCGGCATCCGGAAACGCAATCAAATTTCCGCGCTGATGGAAACGCTGCGGTAAATAAAACGCGCCTCAGTTAATAAGCCAAATATATGTACGTCATGATCGTCATTTGATTAAGTTGTCAAGGTTATTTGTAAAAGAATGAGATCCGTAACAGAGTAGATGAAAAAAAATATTCATCTCGTAATAAATTTAATTTGTGTGTAACGGAGCAAAATTAGGAGTTTCATTCATACTAATTTATAACGGAGTAAAACAAAAATATTACAATAAAATATGTATGGGCTCGTAAATATTCGTGTTAATTTCTCCTTTAGCAATAAAAACTTAAGAGATGCGCGCGGCGGCTGCGGCGGGACCAAACTTTTCGAATAAACTCATTGTCAATTAGTGACGACGCTACTTTGCATTTTGTTGGCAACGTTTAAATTCAACGGATAACATTTCCTTCCTTATTACCTTCGTAATAGAGTTCGAAAACTTTAACATAGACAATGCTGACTTCCACGCGGTGTACAGTTGAACAGTACGAAGACGTCGAGTGTCTTAGGGACGGGGCGGCTAAGGTTCAAAACGCATGGCGCGGCACACGGGCGGGACTAGGACGAGACAGCTCGGGGTGATTTCAAAAAGTGCGCACGAACTCATACCTGAGGTTATTGCTTTTCATTGAAGTTCTTATTGTTGCGACGTTCCTGTTTTATTTAATGGCCGCGAGAGAGTTTTCTTCGTAAAAAGAATCGTTAAATCTTATATGAGTATTATATTGCGAATATACAAGCAGTATAAGGAATCATATACGACTTTCTTTTACCATTTCATAGATGATGTTTTATTTTATATTGCTTTAAGTAAAAGTTTTGAAATTAAATTTATTATTGTATTATGATGTTTCTGGTAAATATAAATGAATATAATGATTTCAATAAAATAATTTGAACGTCATTGCAACGAATGTACCGAAGCTAAACCGGTGTGTCGTTAAAAGATACCGTTTAGAGAATAAGATTTTTGGTATAATATTTGTGTTTAATACACGACATAAGATACACATAAAATGTTATTATTATGCAAGTATAAGGCAACGGATAAAACTGATGCCGCAATAAAAAGAGAATTTTCAAAACAAAATAATGCTAACGGCAGTTTTATTTAGTCCTCGTACATACTCGTCGAGGGCATAAATCCGGCTCTTCATTATGTTGATTGTTGCGTCCGCCGACCGTTCTGTTTTCATTTCCGACTTCCGAAGCCGCTAAACAAAAATGTACGGCGTTTCATTTTATGTTAGCTTTTCGAAAGTTTATTGAGCATACTCGAGCAATCTTGAATCTTTGACTACACACATAACCAGTCTGTATGTATATGTTAATTACGTACGTTTATTGTTAAGTACCTACTGTGAAGACGATGTCATAGTGAGTTACACGTTATATAGATTATTTATCATCCTACCAATGATCCTCGGTAGGTACCTTGCACTCATAATTTATTCCACAGTCAAAGAGCGACATTTTGTAACTATGTGTTCCGGTTTGAAGGATGAGTGAGCCAGCGTAATTATAGGTACAGCGTAACATCTCGTGATTAGAGACGCAGTGACTGTATAAAAAATAGTTTATACTTTTTACGGAATCAGAGCTAATGGAATAAAGTGACCATTTACCCAACCTCTTTCAAAAATAATTATTATAATAAAGATTATAAATAAAACTATCGTTAGTTTCAATGTATTTATAACAAAAATGTTTAATGTATAGCTTCTATTATTTGACGAGTAATCAAAGTTTTCGTTAACTTCATTCATGATATGCTTACTGACACAATATTATTGGAAGCTGTTCTTGCTGGAGCGTCGAGATGCGGTGCGCTGCGCACACAACATGCCGCTGACGGTGGAGCGAGCGCTCGCGTATTATTTTATGCAAATCAATGCGCCCTCCAACTTCTCAATTTGTCCAAACAGATTGTTTTCAGCGTAAATTCAATTGCAATATATCGGTGTGTCAGCGAACTTAATGAAAAAGCCTAATGTCGCATCGGTTAACATTAACATAAAGTACGAAAAATTGCGTTTCACGTCGGGGGTGGTTCTTAATAGCTTCCCCACGCTCACGAGGCGACGTATTTGGAAGACCGCGATTATGTGCAATTTCGTCAACGAGTCTTGAGCGGAACGTGACATTCATCACGACCTCACCCTTCCTGAAGCCTTTGATAGTAATGACAGTGGTGTGTTATTTTTTTTTATACAGCAAAATGAAGATACTTTTTACTATTCTTACACCTTATTAGTTGCAAAGTGAATCTCAGGTAAATTAGTTTCAGTTTTTACTTTTAAGAAATAGTGTTTCGTATTATCACTAGCAGAGAAATATCGAATCGAGCAGAAAGCTACTGCGGATTTATAGATATAAGCCCGTTATCAACGTCCCGGCAAGCGAGATGTCGTAAGACCCTTGTCACGATTAGCATTCATTTGCATTTTCTTAAACTGTTGAGACAAATCGCGTCGCACGCCGCACGAGGATAATCGCGCGTGTGCTGCCACCCTTATTTACGACTTTAAGACTTTACGGAGAATCACAAACAAGCAGTTAGAATATTAAGTAAAGGGGCTGCGGTGTGACTCTCTGGTTTCGGCCCGGCGAATACTTCTAAGATGTTGTTAGGATAAAATGTCACGACCAAAGAATATATCTCGCGCAAAACGCCAGAGTTATGTAAAATTCAAATGAAGATAAGATAAGTGGCTCAGCTAAAATTTTGTGAATTGTGCGACTAAATAAGAAATTTCAGGAGCTATAAAATTAATTTATGGCTATCCGCTAATGCTCCCATTAAAAAGGAAACCATTTAACTTAACTTCACGTCCCTCGATTACTTTAAATATGAAAGTAAAAATGCGTTTTTAATGTTCTTGAACAATTTACGCTTAGCCTGTCTCATTGCGGTTCGCAGCGGCGTCACCGAAAAAATAGTTAAACGAGTCGAGGTGTAAGAAATACTCGCGATGTGCTCAGCGAAACGGAATTCTCCAACTTCTTTTAATCTCTGATCGACTATCCCGTTCAGTATAGCAGCGTGGTAAAATAAATACGTCTTGCTTATATGGATTTTTGAAGGCTACTACTTTAGTAAGGCAAGTGTGCGAAAGCCGTAATTAATACACTGGGAATATTTTTAATGATATTCAAAGATGAGAATGAGTACTTAACGTCATAATATTTTACGATCTGTTCGGGTTTAAGAAATTATTGGTGGGTTATCAGTGCGTCAGATTTATGAGCTGCACTTCGCCAGCTGAGGTCTGATCAGCGGCCATCTGACGATTGACGCTGGCTATATTTTTTGTGTATAACACATATAACGTAATTAAGAAAAGAATAAATAGTGCAAATATAAGATAATTAGTTTACATCAGGCTTAGTTGCGTCGGGTAACAATTTATTTTATATTTAAAATATGTACTACTTCTTATGTTATAAAATAATGTTAAGCTAATGTTAAATTAAACAATGTTAACTTTAATATATGTATTACACAATCTTTGTTGCAGTTACTTTACAATTTGTTGTAATATTTTATATAAAACTAAAAACGAAAAAGAAACAAGAACAATGTAAGATGGATCTTTATATAATGGCGAAGCAGCAATTTGGCAAAGTGGCTGTAAAACAATACCGCGGGCGGACAGGTATGGGTAATAAGCTTCGTAATTACGCGCCTCACTGGTAGCGTGATCTATGCCTCAATTATAAACGAGATTATACTTATAAGATGAGAATCTGGAATAAATGATCTTTTTCCAATTATCTAAATATAATGAGCACATTTTACGAAAATAACCAGATGAGAGCAGAAAAACACCGTGTTATCGAATATTGTCATTGACATTTTGCATATCATTTTGCGTTTTGTTGCCTAAAACCGCGTCTGCATAAAAGTATGGTCTGCTGTACCTGGGTACTCCTATAAGCTGTTATCAGTAATAATTACTCTCAGTAAACAGTAAGTTTTTGCAAACGGCGAAATTGTCAACTGTTTCAATGTTTCACTATAACGTTAAAATTACTTTATTATTATATTCATTAATTCTCTCTCAAAGCCAAAATAAAAATTGACAATCTAATGATACTAAAGCCAGAGTAGAGCCTCAAGAGAACTTAGGTATAATATGAACACTACCTACACCGCATTAAATTGACGCTAATGACGCCTAAAATGAACTCGCGTTTTTTATTTGTTAGATTTAATTCCCATGAAAGTTTGATATTCGTACGTCTAGTAAATTATTTATTACACATTCAATGAATTAAAGTGAAACATCTGGAATCTCATTAGTACTATAATTTATAGCTTTATTCAATCTTACACAAATGTCGTATTCAACGGTTGCTATTAAAAGAAACATTCCTAGATCACTTGTTGTACAAGCCGTTCATATCTGATCATTTGATCGTCCCAGAACGTTAATAATATTTGTGTCCTAATTACGAATCAACTTTAACAATTGCATTGAAAATTAACCCTTATTTACATAATTATAATACTTAAAATATATTAACCACTATTTATTTTTAAACGGTACGGAGTCAATTATCATCTTACAATAAAGGATCTGAATTCGGACAGCTCCAGGGCTTTAAATTCTAGACATCTTGCAACAGAAAGTGCATTCTCAAGACGCGTAAACAAGGCACAAGTTTGTGGTACTAATGTTAATAGCTTCTTTAGCGGTTATCCTTTTAAAGTGTGATGTGAAATAAGCTTTGCCGTTTTAAAAATACGAGTTAAATTTGCGTAGTGGTGTTTTTATAATGTCGTTCATTCTACTCCGTGGCTAAGTTGGCGCTGCTCCAGCCGGTCGAGATACCACGACTATTTGGA
Organism: Nymphalis io; assembly: GCF_905147045.1. Taxonomy (NCBI): domain Eukaryota; kingdom Metazoa; phylum Arthropoda; class Insecta; order Lepidoptera; family Nymphalidae; genus Nymphalis; species Nymphalis io. The sequence goes on from NC_065900.1 coordinate 89,653, forward strand.
TCGCAGCGAAAATTTCGCTGATACGATAAAATTATTATTAGCAACGGAAATAAACAACAACTTTTTGAAGTGATGAACTATATGTTTTTTTTCTTTTTTGTTCACTCGTGGTTATGACATTTATAAAATTAAAACAAATCACTGCAGTACAATCAAATCAAATTAAAATGTTTTTATTCAAATAGACTTGTACAAGTACTTTTGAATTGTCAAGCGCTACCACAATATACACAATACACCAAAACGCAAGAATGAACAAGAAACACAAAAATAAATGGCTCAAACAGCGGTCGTTACTGAAGTCGCTCTAGTTTTTCCAGACAACATTGAGTTTGGCATGACATTATGCAAATGTGCGCTAGGAACTCGGAGCATGTTCAGTAATTCATAAATAAAATAAAAGATAAAAGTAATTAATAATAACGACACATGGTGTCATCTCACACACTAGTATATAGAAGAATAGTAATGAGACAGTTTTAGCTTGTCTTTGAGCTAAGGAGCCAATATATTTTTATGAGATAATCTTTTACTTCTTAGGTTTTTGGTCAGGAAAATAGTATTAAATCATGATTTTAATAAAAGAATAGTACCTACGTCTCAAAATAAGTTTAAGGCACAGTGGAAGCAATGGCTTCTATCAATGGAAAAGACGCAATGTGTCTGGACAAATGTGTGTAACTAAACTTAATATACTTAATTGTTATTTTGATTGTAATTTATTAAAACATATCTCTATTTGCTTATACATTTTAAATATTATTATTTTTATATTCAATATAAAATATTTTCCTTTTCCAAGAATTAAAAAAAAACCTCTGTTTTAGTAATGCTTGCATGTTTTTTATTTTTTACTGCACTGAATGTAACGTTTGTGTTGGCAGCATATGTACAAAGCGTAGACTGAAAAGCAACCTAGCTAAGACTACGACCTTTTCACCAAATTATCAAATATCGTATTGTTAACTCTTTTTTATGGTTTTGTACCTTAATTTTGTCTTTGTTTCTTTTGGTGGATAAAGTTATTTATTATTATTATTATTTTCTCGTTATCAATAAAATATGACAATTATGGGTGAGATATGAAAGATGAATAGTTTCTTATTTTATGAGCAATTACCGAGCGGATTGCATTCCAACACAATCATAAATAGAAACAAGAACACGTTCGGATTGTAACGTTCAGTTAAGTCGAGGCAAGATTCCAATACACCATCTGGCTATAATATAGCACTGGGATAAATATTGCGACTGACACTTTACTGTTTCCATAAACGTTTTTAGAAAAAGCCGAAGTCATCGGCAGCAGCTCGGCAAACGGCAATACAACTGAGATATGACGCAATAATCCCGATATTAAACAACGAGCGAACTTCGAATTCTTAATACCGTTGCGAGTTTGTGTGTAAACCACCACTCGCCGACGATAAATCTTCTACGATGTTAAATAACTAATATATCATTTGAATTATTGTGAGAAATAATTGACGACCGGCGTAGTTGTCAGTAGCGGATTTATTTTCCATTTAAGAAAATGTCGTGGAGGTATTGGACTACATGTTGGTGCTACTTTTATTTATCCGGCCAAATTATATGAAGCGTTCGTTATTCGTTGTATAAGCTGACACTGCACTTGTACAGTGCAAATGACCTACGGTTGAAGTAGTTTAAAAAAATAAAATAATTTATAGTAGTTTTATGATTGGCCAACCTCACCGCGGTAGGTGTGAATCACTATAAGTTATTCTACCAACACACATCAATAACTAGTTTAAGGGGCTAGTGAGCCTAATTATAACATGTACAAGGAACTTTAAAACCGAGACCATACATCATCTTACAAAAATGGTTGGTGGGGCATATCAGTCTGCAGGAAAAAATAGTAAATCTCTATATATGTGTCCTTAATTTTAAAAATCATTGTTTTGTTAAAACAAATGGTGAATTGTGAATGAAGACCACATTTAATTGGACTTGACAAAAGTAACAGTCGCCGCTAGCGCCGTTGGGAGCGGTGGTCGGCAGCAATAAAGAGCTACATATTTATTAGTATTGCAGTCCAAAACGAATTTCCGTGTCGCCCCGGTATTAGTTCTTTTGATGTTATCTCGAGTCGGATGTTAGTTACATTAATGTATTGAATTTATATCCCCTGTGATTTATTTTTAATTCATCAAAGCGACATATTATAATAATATGTTCTAATATTTTACGTATTTTTCTTTCAGGGTATCTAATTAAGTAAATATAAACGAAAGTAATGTCGTCTGCTCTTGCGGTGATGTTAATACGCCAACGTAATTACTTTTAAACAAAACTAAGGCTGAGGAAAACACTAACGAAATTCTTACATAATTTTCCCTCAACAGCATCTCGCGTGGTTTAACAAGACTATCAGAATTACTATTGCGGCGCGACTTGTATTGTTCTCTAGAGTAATGCAACCAAATATATCATCCAAATACAACACGCTATTCCAACTCTTATCTTGTGAAGTTTAAAGGCGATAATAGTGTAAACTTTTTAAAAAGATAAGCTCATGGTGCTCTGTACTGCCATCTAGAGTAACCGGAGGCTGCAGTTTTATGGAGACAAATGCTTTAGACGGGCGCAACTGAAACGCTCATCTCTCGCTACTTGCTTGACTTATAAAATTATATACACATGTCTTGATAACGAAATACATTTTTTATATAATAAAAATAAAATATTTTTACGATCTCATATTAAATTCATTGATAGCAGTTAGTTCACACCCCATCTAGGGAACAATTCAATAGTTCAATTACAAGGTAATGAGAGATTATTATTTACTATAGGAAAGACGACAAAACAAATAAAACTATATCTCAAAATTGTTGGTGTATTAACAATGTTCTGAATCTGTCTAGAAGTAATGATAAGCTATATGATCCAAGAAGCCGTGGGGTCTAACGACGACCCGCAGATTCTTGTTAGAGCGAGCGATTAGATTGACTAGATAAGTGACGGACAAAATAATATTACAATATTGTGCGCTTACTGGAGATTATAATGAAACCGTTACACGTGACAAGACATGACATGACTCGCAGGCTGCTCGGCCTCCCGAGCGCTATCATTGTCTTTATTATGAAAGGAACTAGTATAGATATATGTATTTATTAAAATAATATTATAAGTTCAACTCGTTCGCCTGACGACTAGCGTACAAGATTGCAGGTCCCGAAGTCTGTTGTTCGAATTCCGGGTCCGGACTAAAAAAAGTTATATAATTTTTGTGAGTGAGAAAATAGTGTATCTGTTTTTGCATACAAATCTGTGCAATGTAATATCTCCTGCGCAGTAATATCTCCGTTTAATCTCCGTCGAGGATAAACCCTGTGTTTATATTTTCGCTGGAGAAACGCGCCCACGTGAAGTTTGTGGGGCTCACCGGCACTGAAGGTGCCGGAATACCCACTAAAAACCACAGTATCGCTTATGCCTGCGACCGTGTCGCCACGACGTTCGGCTCGCCTGTGCGGGCCTTCTTTTCCCGGATACAGGTAACCCACTTAGCCCCAGCGGCTATTATGGCAGGGGGAGCACTGCTGCTCTGCTCTTTCGAATCGTAAACGAGAGCGTACTGTAAAATTATATAGTCAATAAACTTCCTCAATAACCTGTCCCTATAACTCAAAAATAATTGTTAAGTCTGATCAGAACTTTTGAGATTAGCACTATCAACGATACAAGCTCTTCGACTGTATGACTGTAGTTAAGCTTAAGAGTTGGTAAACAGAACTGATATCTTGGGCTCCACATTTCATGTTGGCAATTAATAGCATTTATTTTGCCGTATGTAGTGAAACGTCGACCTTATGTTCTGGCTGTTTTGAAGCGAATCTAACTTGCTGCTGTAGATAACAAAGATGCGGCGCGGGCGGTAACAAGAACGAAATCCCCATCGCATCCTAAAAGGAATGCAAAGTATTAAATAAATAAACAAAGAAGCAAATTTTCTTAGAGCAGCTCGGTCCGTGGGGAGTATATTACATTCCTGGCGGACAACAATTTTCTCATTAGAACGAAGAAACGAGGGGCTTGAGAAATGAGAATCGCGGACATTTGTCGCCAGCGGCTGAGCTCCGCGCCTCCTCGGGATACGCATGAACGTTCCTAATGGGTCTTAGTCATTATTTTTTGTGTCTGAACATACAAATTTAATAGACAACTTATTTATTATACATTAAAGAAGAATGAAAATATAATGAACAATATTACAATATTTGGCAGTAGCATTTTTTTTTTAAAAGACAATAAGAATTAGGCCAAGATCGTCATATTATGTTCAACTATTGTAATATAATTTGCGCCAAAATGTTAAATTAGGTAAATAAATATACTGAAATGGACAGAATTATGTTACCGGACTTTTTGAATAAAGGACATCTTTACAAAACGACTGCTTCGTCTATCATTACCTGCGGACTTCTTTAGTACGCATTGACTAAATATAGTAATTTTTCTTTCAAGCAAGAGACGTACCACTCCATGTTACAAACTCAAGTGCACAAACGTAATACTTCTAGTAAACCTACGTAATTATGTAGGAGTTCCTGAGCCTCTGATAACTTACTTAATGTTTTACAAATTGGACGTCTTCCGTTCTATTGTAGGAAAATACTTAATAACAGTATCCATACCATTACCGGCAATTTCTTTTACTCGGCTGCGGCAGAGCTGCTTTGTATAGTGGTATATGTATACAATATGTAAGCTTATTTTAACGTTCAACAATTTTAACAAATTAATGAGAATCGTTATAAAAGTATTCGCAGCAAGATTATAAATAAAATATATTTTACCAGCAAAACTCGCGGCATCGCAATTATTTTGAAATCACAGACATGTAATTTTTTTATTTGAATATATATGCCAAAATATAAATAGGCTCTTACAAGTACTTTTGATTCAATTAATTTCATTTTCGGTTTCATATAATTCACATGTTCGAAAATTAAAAATTTAACAAAAAAATAACTAAGAAAAACAGCAAAACCGTCTACAAAGGGTAATTTAGTTAACTTAGAACCACTCTTAAAACAGCATCTCATAAGTGCCTATTATCAATGAAGTTTGAAGCGGGTTTCTTCGCCCGCGCCAGGGTTGGCTCTGCAGGGAATCGAAACTTTACACTAGCTGCGTTTATGGTCCTACGTCTACGCCCTACTACTTAGACTAAATTGTAAGAATTTAAAAAAATTAACAAAATACTATACATAGTATTATTTTAAGAAAACGTTTATGAAATTTTTAGTAACTTACTCATTACTTAAATCCTTCTAGCATGTTCATGTCCATTTTACATACAATTTTGCACAATGGCTTAAGATATCTGAATATTTTTTAATGACTGACTATTGTCACAAATAAGCACACATGTTTTATCGGTGGGTGGTATGGCCCTGTGCCAAGTCTTCCGAATGGGTACCACCGATTTACCTGTTATTCCGCAAATAAGATCGGTAAATAGTGTAACAACAATATGCATTGATTACGTAAGAATCGATTAGTACATGCGCGATGGTGATTACTTATCATAAGTCGAGTACTTCGCTCGTCTATTTTCTTTAAATACGAAACAGAATAAAAAAATAACGTTACGTCAAAAGTAGTAATGTTAACCGTGAAACAATTACAGCTGAGACGATAACGCGAGCAAAGAAAGCAGCGGGAGCTCTCGCGATAAATTAGATACGTGCTCGCGCTCACAATATCTATTGGGATTATCATCCCTCAATCACCGCGAGCGAGTTCGGTAACAGCGCCGCGGGCGCGTGCGCGATTATGAGTTGACGGGGAAGTTAAATGAAAATGTTACTCGACTTGCAAGCATCGGAATAATCGGGATTTTATCATAGCATCGTATTTGTATGCGGTGTGGTGTTGGAGGCCGAATCTGTATAATTATAAAATATTCCTTGAAAAAATATTCGTTGCGGACATTAATTGCTAGACTAGATAGATTATTATATTATACGATTTTTATAGGAATATTGTGTCTGAGGATAATTTTTATAGGAATTGTCTACGACATGAGCAAAGCGAATGAATTTTCATCGTTGTCTTAATGGATCTACAAAATTTAGCTGCACCTTAATATTGTTATCAGTGAGTTTAAGTGACTTTTGTAGTTTGTTTGTCAACTGAAATTCTTATAACGAACATATCTCTCGGAACCCAGATGTTATATTATAAATGTATATAAATATATAATAGAATATAGTTCCTTCTTTAGATACATAAAACCAATAAAAATAGTACATATTTTATTATATAAACGGATGAATTCTATGTGTATAATAGTAAAATTATTTTTGGAACAACATAGTGGATGTCGAAAACTTCAAAAAGCAGCTTTAGTTTTACTTACAGTAAACCATTTATGGATTAAATTTATTACCAAATACTGACAAAGACCGCGATAATTTTAATTCCGGTGGAACAATAAAATGAAACGACGCGAGCAGACAGCGCCGATAACGTACGTAATGCGATGGTAATCGCCAGGAAAATATGGAAATGTAAAAAACTCGGTCCACCTTTGTGTGTCGGCGTTTAATTAAACGATTGCGATGAAAAAGAGCCTCCGACGGTCCGACAAAGCGTTAAAGGGATTAAATACATTGACAAGTTGTCCGGCGGTCGGCCGGCGGTGGTTTTGCATATCGATACGGATAAATTAAATGGGTACGTCTGTTTGTTATTTTTGTGTAATTGCTTTTTAATGAATTTACTCGTTTCCGACACGATCTGATTTTAATTCTACTTGAGTTGATTTCATCACTTCATATGAACGACACTATTATTTACATAGGTATAATGTGTTTAATATAATAAATGTGAAAATAATAGCAATTTAGTTATTAATATAACTATTAACAGTCAAATTATATTTACTTATGAACGTTGCTTAGCGGTTGTTTAATTAAACACCGATTTCGCTCTTTTCTGACATCAGAAGACATGGTCATCCGTTAAACCGACCACGACCGAGACCGTAGCTTTTTCTATTTTAACAATTCCTTGCTGTCACAAGTCTTTAGTAGACGGGAAAGCCACAAACAGCTAAAGGATCGTATATTTTAATCGATCTCTTATAAAATGAGCACAATTTTGGCGAATGGCGTCGTGTGATAAAAACACTAAACATTTATTCAAAAAGTTCAACAGTCAATGAAAGCTAAAAACATCCGCCGAGTAATTCAATTATGTGAAAATGAAATCGACAATCGTTTTCAGTGTGACGCTACTCGATAAAGGTTCATCCACACAGCGCGAGCGACACAAAAACTTTTTCAATTAGTTGACCGACCCGCCCTCGAAGCGCTCGACACGTCCCACTGTAGCACTCCAAATTAAATTAGTTTCAATACACAAGAAACTTACTCCTTTTGTTTCGTCATTCGTTGATTTGAACCCGTTACCCGCGCCAATAACCGATTACATTGTTATAAGCGCTCGCAGCGTGGACTCAGCTCCGAAGTAGTAAAGTACGACGTCCCTTTACTTTGTTGTCGCTGCTTCGGTAATACGCTTTTAATAACGCTTACAAAGTCTTCAATCATGGACAGTTGGAAGATGACATTTCACAAAAACAACATTTTATAGTCTGAATAAGATAGTGTACTGACAAAGATACGCTGTTTTGTTAATCACTTTTGTTACGACAACGTGTTTGTGTTGAAAGAACCTTTGAATATTCATGATTGTATTCATACGGTTTTTACGGTTTCATATTTATAGAAATGTGAAGTACGTACATATATTTTTTCAAATCGTATATTAATAGGCCGGTGTCTATTCTGAGAACAATCAAAACATTCTCTCATAGATAAATTTTCAATATAGCTTCATTTGAGAAAGCTATTAAGATTGTAATCGACGCTGCGTGTCTTTAATGCGTCAATTTGTATGCGCGCGTGTGATCGCCTCTTAATAGATAAAGCCGCCCACACACTCGCTGCCTTCCGCTATCGGAGAGGGCGAGGCGTCCTTAGAAACAATTTCGGGTATTGCACCTCATAGATTTATCGGAATATTCGGCACACGTTTCGGGTAACTGGGATTCTGCCATTACATCTCAAGACACTGGAAGGTACACAGCTTCAAATCGAAATGTATCATATCATACACACTTATCTTGTATCAATCAACTTACAATATTAAAGTTCATGTAAAAAAACTATTTCGAAGCACGTCCTATTCTACACGACATTACCTAAAGTAAATTACTCATCAGTACAACATAAATCTTAATGAATAACAATAATTACTGTATTATGATAAAAAAGTACCTAACTATTGAGTAAGAAACTCAAAAGGTTGGTGGGAATTCTACACTCGGAACTACTTATACTACTATACTATACTAGTAGTATTAAAACTTATTTGCGTGTTTCCAATACGGTCGTTTTTTCAATTCTATATACGCATATAATTATAAGAAGATTTATTTCAATATGACTTCCTATGAATACATAAAATTATAAAGCCATTTATCATTAATAGGAAAAGGCAGTGCTCTAAATTCCATTATGGTTGCCGTCAAAAGTATTTTATTTATGAATAAGAAACTTTTGAACATTTCTAAAAGAAAGGAAATCTCATTTCCGAGCGCGTGAAATGAATAATGTCTCCATGTAATCATTCTTATTCATAATTTCGTAGACGAGTCAAATTCTAAAGTTCCACGTTGTACGAGTAGTTCTATAAAACTGCCTCTAATAACTAATAACTGCTGGAGTTCGCAATAATCTTAATATTATTAGTATCTGTTCTTTATGATACAGAAATATAATTTAAAATGTAAATATAAGCACCGTTAAAGACATGTTTTGAATCTCAATCACGCTGCAGAAAGTAGGCGCATGAGTTATGCGAAGGAAACCAGCTATTAAGCGCGTTGGTCATGTTTACGGCCAGATATGATGCATTACAGGCCATGCCTCATATAAATTACACCCTACAGTATTACTGGCTTACATTAATTCGTCAAGTGTGGTCCGCCACGCCTACCGCCGCCACCAAATTAAATAAAAGCGAGTGTAATTTAGTCTAAGTGCTACGAGCAGATTGCCGGCTTAACGGCATGCTTCATATTAAGACAATAATGAGCGCGTGCATAAGGCAAATAATACATAATTAACGAACGAACTTAACTTAACTTAAAATTAACGGACGAAAGCAACATACGAATTGTGACACTACATACTATTATTATGTCTTAATAATAATTTGGAAAGCCACCCTTACCCAGGATGATTTTAGGATGACATTAGACGAACACTTCACACTGCGAACTACTGCAAAATAATCTGAAGAATATATAAAATAAAAAATATTTTTGTGCTGTAAAGCAACACCAATGAAAATGTATAGCAATTATTAAGTCGATTGGACTAATAGAAAGGGCCCACCGCTTCATGAGGTGTTAGACCGAGACACTCGATCCATTTTACGAATCAAGTAAGAATATATTTTTTGTAATTCTATAAATATAATGTCACAATATTTACATTAAAATTATAATCGCGGAAGTAATACTCTTACGCTTTTACGGCTACACCACTGAACCAATTTTGATGAAATTTGGTTTAACCTCAAGCTTGCTTACCAACTCAAGGACAGACATAAGGTACTTTTTAATAGCTATCACCTGCCCACCTCCAAACAAGTCGCGGGTAAAAACTAATATGTTATATCTGTTTGGAATCCAAGATGGCTTTGAATACAAAATCTCTAGTGATAAGTTAGTTCAGCAAAGAACTAGTAAGTTATAATTTATTCAAGAAACTGATATCATTGAGTCGGCAATCCGTTTCAGAATGTTGTGAGAGTGTTGAAATGCAATCTGTTCAGCGTGCATAACTCTCGGTCGTGATCGGCTAATCTGGATCTCCGCTAGGACATATCCTAGCCCCGCATATTTATAACATGTCTCAAGGAGTCACGTTTCACATGCATAGGTATTCTAAAATAGTAGCTCCTACGTTCTGTTACAAATGTCTTAAAATCGTTTTCTATACATGTTAATATATTAGTTTACTACACAAATCAGTTTGTACATTCAATCATTTCTAAAAATAATTATTGTTCAGTTATGTCATATCAATAAGATGACAAATAATGTTTTTTAATATGTATCATAAAGGTCGCGACGACAACGTGGCTGCTAACTAAAATACATTGATTTGCTTAAAAATAATGGAATGATACCGACTGTGGTATTATGACAGCACTAAATATTATTTTTTGTAAAAAATATTTTTAATAAATTCGAGTCGAGACAGGCTAGTGCATAGAGGATGTGCTCCAACTCACGCAGCAGCAGCGAGAGGAGAGGAGGAAAAATATTATATTTTAATAAAGACTCTCGTTTGCAAGAGACTACTTACTGTGTTACTATTATTGATAATCTCACAACAATTATGTACGAGTACATTATTATAATATCATACACAGAGCTCATTTTTAATAATTATTGAAGTTGGTGGATCGCTTGTTGCAAAGAAATCGAGTAGCTAATTCCTGTGCAACTTTCTCCCTCCGTATTAAGATCTATTTCGAGTAAAGTAAACAATAATAATGACAGTCTAGACTAAACAGAGCGCCGCTACCGAAGAGACGACATCTGCACTCGCTGATTATATTTAGTCGATGACCATCGCACTCTTATGGAAATTTTATCTCCATGTGAGTACTTTTTGAAAACTGCTTTTCACTTACAAATTATATTTTTTATTATATAATGTTATTATAATGTTATTAACGAGCCGAGATGGCCCAGTGGTAAGAACGCGTGAATCTTAACCGATGATCGTGGGTTCAAACCCGGGCAAGCACCACTGAATTTTCATGTGCTTAATTTGTGATTATAATTCATCTCGTGCTTTACGGTGAAGGAAAACATCGTGAGGAAACCTGCATGTGTCTAATTTCACTGAAATTCTGCCACATGTGTATTCCACCAACCCGCATTGGAGCAGCGTGGTGCAATAAGCTCCAAACCTTCTCCTCAAAAAGAGGAGAGGAGGCCTTTAGCCCAGCAGTGGGACATTCACAGGCTGTTACGGATTATATAATGTAATTCAGATCATTCCGATTCATCTTTGATATTAATATAATTTGTAATTTATTCATTTGTATTAATACCAGAAAACTAGAACTTGGTCTATTTTCGTCACTGAGGTAATGAAGCCGCAGACATTTCAGATATTGTGAGCGTGTGTAAATACAAATGCGTTACGACCAATCCATTCTATATTTTATCATTTTACATATCAAAAATACGTACATATATTATTATCACGAGACAATTTGATACCATCTATGTTGAAACAAGAGAAATAAAATATAAGCGTTTGTTCTTAATCCAGTAGTGAATTATTGCAACACATTCCTTCGACCTTATTTCCTGAATTGCCTTTTGTATCATGGTCTGAGCGCGGCGCGGCGGCTGTCAGGAATAATGTTGTTTCTTAAAGATTGGGTCGTGTGTGTCACCCGACTGGCTGCTGTCACATTGCACGATCATAGCCAACGAATACTATATAATGATATCATATACTTAGGAGAAAAACGTGTGTAAACATCTAAGTTCATCATTCAACAAGAATATTAACTTAATCCTAAGCAATGCATGTTATACTAATCTTAGCGCCCAAGCGTCTAAAACTGGATTGTGCCTCTGTTTTGGATGTAAGTCCCTTTCAATTACAGAACAAGATTTAACAAACCGGTGGACAATATTTGAATCCACTTTATCATGCCAACATAATTTAATTGTTTAGTTTAATTATAAAATTACTGATGATCCAATTAATAACATAATTAGTTACTATTTACATTAACATAATTGGATAACAATTCCAAAATTTTAATGCTTCCATCCCTGGTGGGGATCGAACCCACGACCTTTGGATTAGAAGTCCAACGCGCTATCCTCTGCGCCACAGGGACTACACGACTTTTTGCTATAAAAGCGTATTGGTTTTTCAAATACAAAATCTAACAAATATACTATTTATGTTCATACATGATTTAACTGACGTACATGCATCGGTACATAAGCAATAATAGTGTTAAGTGTCCTTCGTGTACTGCAGAGTGTCCGCCACATTACTGTTTGTATGTAAATGTAAATTTATGTATGAAGTACGAAAGTGTTATTTCTTTATTTGTCATTTAGCCCTTTCCCGTAGAGGTCGCCCTACTTCTCAGATATTTTACACCCTTGATACATCCGACGATCATATTACAAAAGGTTTTTTTTATGAAATTTATTTCTTCAAGTTTGACATACAAGATAAATAAAAGTAATAAGAAGTCGTATAATATAAGTCTTAAACGTACTAAAAAGATAAAGTAAAATTGAATTATCGGTAGAACAGAAGTACTCTTTTGTAAAAATATTAATTTAAAAGTAAATGCTATTTATTAATAAATAGTAACATACATATGTATTCGGTATTGTGAACATATTAAGTTTTATTTACGCTGAGGAATACAATGACATAGTCATCAACGTCCGCTTATTCGTTTATTATAGAACCACGAAACTTGAGTCAACAACATTTATATCAATTTGAAAATGATTACGCGGTGCGTACACACACGAACACACAGTGTACACACGTGTGTTCATGTACAGTGAGCGACGCTCACATCAGAGTTAAGATTAAGTCGATACAACTGCTGCTGACTTAATTCAGGGGTAATGAAATCTGGAGGTCGTGTGTATTTTGATAACTTGTTTGACGTAATCCACCTATCTCTGCAGCGCGACTCGCTATTCGCGACGCGCCCGCTGGCAGGGTTGGCGCGCGGATATATCGACCAATTTTATATATAATTTTATTAAGAATAAAATATACGTACCTTTGAATCTACATTAATTAAAAGTAAATCAGCATTTTTTGTCATTTGGGCTAGTAAAGGGAATCTTAAAACTTACTATAACTTTCTCGCCTAAACAAGAATAAATGTTAATTTAATTAAATTTTACTGACAACTGTGGCATGAATAAAAATGGCTAATTTGCTTGTTTATAAAAGCCGAATGATCTCTAATATTCGGTTCCTATTTTTAAAGATTCGAAGATCGTTATTGTACATCAGTTACGAGTAGTTTTAAGCTACAAGTAACGAGCCGTTGAAGATGTTACAATAAAATTGTACGTCACATACGCGACTTTGAAAGTAAATTTTCAATAATTGACGTTCGTACGTTAATTATTGAGATGCTTTTAAATTACGCATCGTTTACAATTATACCATCCGTAAGCAAATTAAATAATCGTTTATTGAAAATAAATATTAACTGGATATAGTCTGTATTTAATTAATATTTACTCGATTTAAGTAATTATGACATATAATATAGTTCATGAGTGAGTGAATGAATGTATGAAAAAACGTGACGTGCTTAAATACGTAACGTTTTTCAATATACGTACATATTTAAATTAAATACAATATACCTATCTCGTAGTTATGCTGTACAATATGTTCGAGAGAAAAAACATTTCGAAATATTCGTTCGGAGCTTATAGTGAGCTATATTCTCTCTTCAGCCCTAGGCTCCCGGTCTTCAGCTGCCGACTGGAGGTTACGATATAATTTGCTTAACGGAACGCACTCCTACAACTACGCCTTTAGTTTAATCTCCCGCCCCGCAAGCCCCGCGCTAAACTTGTTAATGATACTCTAAATTCTGATCACTGGAAATTTCATTACGTGTCTCATATTAATGGATGTTGATATCTCGTACAATGTATATCTTCGTCATACGCTCACAGTCTTTTAACGGTTTAATTAATTATTCGTCGAAATGAAATACTATTTAATTTATTTATTGTTGAAGTTGGAAAAATAATGTTTTAAGGAGTTATCTTTGAGCGCAAGAAAATGATTTTCACTTTTTGTGTAATATCATGATATGTCAAAATCAAATTAAATATGTATGTATGAATAATTGAAATATAGTCACTGTTTTTAATCGATTTCAAGAAAGGTCGAGCTGTGAGTCGTTAAGTTTAGTCGCTCATTGAAATCGTACGCGGAATTATTAATAATCAAAAATATTAAATTTAAATATATTTATCATATATTATAGCAAGAAAGTCGGCTTTGTAATGTATATTTTCTATAAATGTAAAGTAATAATCTGTAAATGTATCATTAGGCTTATAATATTTTTTAGTCTAAATTTATATAATTCTATATTTTTTCCTAAATCTTTGAAGAGTTAAATAATCAACATATGTATATGCAGTTCTAGGTGCCTATAGGAATATCGGAGATCATTAAACTCAGTCTATAGGTATAACTGGTAACCGCACGTCGCTTGATTACGTGTCTCCCGTGCTTAACATATTTGACATTCGAGGCCCCTCCTCCTTCCCTCCCCTTGCGTCCCCCCACCCGTATAGTATTCTAAATATAACTACATACGATAAGTGATTAGTAGCGATTGCAGCTTCATTGCTGAGTAAGTGCAGCTTACATTACTCTACTGAGATGTATCGTAATCTACGAGTATAAACAAAACCAAATCAATTGATGAAAAGGAAGACTTAGCTGTATATTATATAACAAGTAAGTATGTCGAGGTGATCAGTTCGTGGAACATCTTGACATCATGAACATCGTTGGTTAGTCGTGTTTAATATTTGTTTACAATTCATTTAGTAATAGGCGGCTTAGGAATATATCGTGAGGAAACATGTATGTACCGGAATAATCATCTCATATGCACCTATCTATAGTTCTGTACGAGGTATTTAACAATAGTTGGACATTTAGTACTGACTGTAAGGTCGAAACGAAACATGCTTTCGAAGATACCTTACTTTCAATTACGAGGGCAGTACGAGTATATAATGTGTAAGAGTACATAATATTTTCAAATCGACCAAAGTATACGCAACGTAAAATAATGTGGTAATTGTTGCGAATGACATATCGTTTCGAATGTACGCGGTAGTTCCGACGTACGGCGCCAGTAGACGGTAAGTCACGCCGGGCGGCTGCGAGCTGTCACGTGCGGTGACAGTCGAGCCGGTGACGTGCTGGATGGCTCGATAATCCCGGCCGCGAGCGGCGAGTGCACCGATCATCGACTGGCAGACACTAATTGCTGCTCAGTTTATCGCAAGTACCTGAGCTATTTTGTTTAATCGTTATTTATAATTAAAGTAGGATTTCGAATATGTGTTAAATATTATCTTATTGCATCGTTTAAGCAGACAGCTCAACAGATCAAATATTTTCTACACAAACAAAACAATTTGCCGATTAAAATAACCAAGCGTCGATATTAATGACTCGAATGAGTCTGGTAATTATGATAAAAATTATGAGAAAATTTAGCAAAACTTAATAAAAAAATACTTAGATTGTTATTATCATAAATAGGATATAATATAACATATTTTAAAAGTAACATAAACACTTATGTCTCGAACAACATTAATACATGTACAGATAGATATTAATCTAGAGCAATCTCCATATGCAATCTCCATATGCAATCTCCATATGTATAACGAATATATAGAGAACAACTCGTATAACTAAACGTCACTGATTCAGCAGAGCAAGTGTCACGGGTGACGGACCGGCCGCTGACAAATTGGACGGCTTCCTAATCCAGCACTCGCACAGACAGATCGACCACTGACGCCCTTTGATTAGACAAGCCACGGCCTCATCCCGCACCGCGCCCGACGGGTTACATTGGGTAATACCATATATATACAAATATTATGTGGAAATGATCGATTGAATAGTGTAATTAAGTTTTTATTATAGGAATACTGACTCAAATAACAATTTCAGAATGAGGTCCTTCAGACCGATTTCGGCCATGGCGGCCAATCTCACGAGAGATTAACCAACTGTGTAGGAGTATTATAGTGCACAAGTGTGTGCGCAAACACAGGTGCACACTGTTCCTTAGCGCAGCGCTTAGTCAGGACCGACGACTGCTTTACGAGGGACGACAGTATACATACTTCCAACTTCCAACTCCAACTTCGGGCTGCTACTGAGAATTTTCTGACAGAAAAACCCAATAACTTTTTATTGGCCCGACTTGGGAATTGAACCCAGAACCTCCGGGTCAGCGACCTTATATCTAGCCACTAAACCAACGAGGTAGTCAATTACAGAATACATACGAAACAGAAGGATGTTTGTTTATTTAGTAACTGCCTGTTACTGCTCCATTGCTGCCTAAAGCCAACCCCTCTCTTCTTCACAGATAATGTTTTAAGCTGTGTCTACTTCGCCATTCTCGTGTTTGTTGGTCGACACACGTGGCAGAGTATCACTAGGACTCAGACATTAGTTTCCCTCGTGATTTTTTCATATAAACACAAATTAAGTATCTCAGTGGTGCTCGCCCGGATGAAAGTTTGTGATCTTCTTTGTTACGATCAACTTTTTCTCGGTAGTATTATATTACATTTTATCTCGGTAGTGTTATAGTAATGAGAATAGTAAGTTATTACTCAAATATATTTTACTGCTAATCCTAATTATTATTAGTAGTAAAAATACTACACGAGGATAATTTGGTTTATCCTAAATTAAAACTGTGATCATAATAAACTGAAGATTACGTTGACCCGGTATGTACGCACTAATACTATAAGCTAGCTCTCTGAAATATGAGTGTAATAGGAGTTAGATAGTATGTGAGGCTGTGTTTAGTGCATTGGATGCCATTGTACGTGCAGTACTCGCTGACGAGCGGAGACGTCACGAGAGACTGAAACTCCCGGACCTGACGTATTGGAGTGTGCCTAATCGAACATTTTCACAGAGCTGACTTATCGGCGACTGACAGACTCTGATTGGACCGAACGAGCTCGATGACTGCCACAGATCGCTTTGTCGCCTGTTAGCAAACCTTAGTACTTTATTTGATTATTATTTTTATTACATTTTTCACATAAAATACTTTTAATACGTTAATATTCATCATCGTAGTAAACAAAATAAATTTTATTTGGTTTATTTGTTTTTGTATACAAACAACATGTAATTAAAAACATGTCAGTGCCGCGTCGTAACTCTCAGATATTTTTGAAAGCGCCGCGTTCGCCACGAAATGATTAATAATAAACTTTTAAATAGTCCATTTAGCAAATGTCGGAAAAACAAAAACAAGAGAAACAGTGAACGCATTAATCACGGAGCGAGCGCGGTTCGCGAAAGTCAATAAAACTATTTGACCCGAGCGGTGCATTTACTCGCCCTCGCGTAATCTAAATAATATCCGACTCGAATACTCCACCAAACAACAAGGATTATAATGTAAATATATGCAAATGGCAGGAGGGTGCGACGCGCTAAGCGACGGACAATATTTCCCGCGACGCACTCTGAGCTAGAAAAATGGCGGCCCGCGGCGGACAGATAACGACAGCTTATGTCGCGAAAACGTGAGGCTTTATGCTAAATTGTAGAAACATGACTTGTTTCTTAAATTTTCTTGCGACTGTCGGGGGAGAAGTATACGTAATAAAAACATTACGATAAACCTTAAAAGCAGAGAAAAATTGTGTGTAGGTATGTGTAATGTCAATATTTATGATGCGCGAGGCCGACGCGGGTGTCGTTAACCCTTTGCTCTACTCTAAATGTAACTTATTGAGTGTTGCGAAAACGTTGCGTACTGCTGAGCAGGCTATTCAAAAGTTTAACATTTTCATGTCGACAATGCCGCATCTATTTTCTGCTTCTGTTCGAGCGTTTTTTAGATTCGTGGAGCGTGCGCGGACGACCACAGCAGAATTTAAATGGCAGCGCGTCGTCTCTATTCTTCGTTCTCCGCGGAGCAGCCAAATCCACTGCTTTACATACTGTTTAGAGGACGATTTGTTTTCATGCTATTTAAGCCTTAATTTACATTGCAAAGTTCTACAGATGTCATTTATTATTATTATGAGGTTTTTCAAATATGGTAATTACCTTACTCATTGAATACAGTGATAAAACAAATAAATTACGAATGTTGTTTTACAAAACGTATAAAGATCGTATCGACGAGTACTGCGTGGTGCTCGGTTATTACAACGAAAACTCCTATAGAATTTCCATTCTCCTATAAACAGTAAGCGAGAGCTGACGTGAAACATATCAATATTTCAAATCTCAGAACACAGTCACGGCCCTTTCACACTGAAGTTTGGTCGCTTTTAGTTGGTTGTAACTAAATTTTCCAGTTAAATTTTATACACATATTAAAACAATAATATCGCAGTTATTTATCTATCCAGGAACAAAATTGTCAACGACTCCTGAACCGTCGCCCAAAACACGAACAAGCAAATAATAAAAATGACGTGTGTTCTAATAGTTATAGTATATACTTGACTGATACTTCATTACTCGTCTGAACATATAAACAGTCAACCAGGATGTCCTTTGATGAACCTACATCATATTAATTAGTCAATATTATATTTAAGGTGTGTTGAGAGAAATCCTCTAAAGAGATGGCATGCCTTCTTTTACTTAGTTCTCTTTTGGCGTTGTTGTGTATAAAAAAAAAACAGTATTCTTTTTCATGGTCGTATTGGAAAGCATGGACCTCATTTTAAAACATTTCTTTTTTATATATGTAATAATATACTTTGTTTTATACTGATTTTATTCGTTACAGTTCTACCGCTGTTTCATTGTATGTAGACAGTAGTATGTCTGTATTATATTGCCGACTGCCGTCGATGTGTACGCTCCGTTACTAGACACGCAGTGTGGCCGGGTGGCTGTATGCAGCTAATCTGTATTTATTGCTGCGATCTGCGTGACCCGTCATTAGCCCCCCCGCGCCGCCGCACCCCCGCACCGCCGCAGAGCCGCACCGCCCGGTAGCAGCGACAAATCTCCTCCATTACCATCAACAACGAACAACACTAACTGTCCATTCATAAGATATATTCGCCGCGATATCAACGATTCGTTTCCGTTCTGTAATAGCTCTTCCCTCATTAGGCGGTTATAAAAAATTTAATTAAAACTTTCATGTGATTTAAACGACTGTTACGATGTCGGCGAATCATTGACAGTTTAATAATTTGTACGAACCAGATTTATGTCCGCGTGGGCGGCGGGCAGACGACGTGATTCAACGCAATCGACAGAGGCCTTACCTGAAAAGGAACGAGAACAAGTGTAAGAAAATATTGTTATTATTCTGTTTACAACATTACATATTATGGAGCCGAGAACCGTACATGTACATATGACTCCGTGTGAGTCTCAAGTTACCATAAAGCTTAATAACATTTCCTTAAATAACTCTTTGTTATGGAACCGTGCAAGCAACTAAATTTATTTAGCACGATTTTATTTAAATTAAATTACTGTAAGGGAATTAAGGATAATATGATACGCATGTTATTAAGGCTTAATGCAAAATAACCTCTCATATCACAATAAATAAAAGTCGTAACTTCTTGTGGGTTTGATTTCACACTGATTGCATCAATTAATTCCAACATTTTCATCGTCGATGTATCTTAATTAGTAATCTGACATATCATCTTTGTATGCAACAATAATATTACGACGTAGTGGTGAGTGATAAATATGAATAGATAATAATCATATTATACATTGTACCTACAAACATATTACAATATAAATAACAAAACTATTTTAGATGCACATTAAGGTCAAATCGCTAAGTAGCGATCTCTTCCAGGCAACTTGAGAGTCAACAAGTCAATGTATAATAAGAGTTACGCGTGATATATAAAAAGCAACAGTAGGGAAAACGGCCTTCTTTACGAGGAGAAGGCTTGGAGCATCAGCCACCATGCTGCTTCAATGCGGGGGATACACATGTAGCACATTTTAACCCGACACAAGCAGATTTCGTAACGATGTTTCCATTACCCGCCAAGCACAAGATAAAACAAACACATGATAATTCAACGTCGGGAAGACAATTGAGACATTCGCGTAAGTAATGGATCTCGCTGTTTAAATATTGTTCGTAGCGGCTTTGTTATAGCAACCCGACGTCCGGATCGAACAATTAGATCTATCTATATTACGTAGGTATCGTTTAATTCCAAACTAACTCATCTGTTTTGGTCGACCTATCTATGTTAACGGATGTCATCAAGACTTAAGTTAATTTATACACAACATATAGCATGCGTCATGTCCAATATTGCTATACTATATAGAAAGAGCGAGCGAAGTGTAGATTTTAATATAATGTAGTCTCGAGAGTTGAATTTGTAATTTATTGAAAGCATAACAATTTAGTGAGCTGTAACTGTTCATAATATTATTGTTGTTAGTTATTCCACCGTTTTCCTTCACCTTCAACGGTGAAGGAAAACATCGTGAGGAAACCTGCATGTGTCTAATTTCATTGAAATTCTGCCACATGTGAATTCTACCAACCCGCATTGGAGCAGCGTGGTGGAATAAGCTCCAAACCTTCTCCTCAAAAGGGAGAGGAGGCCTTAGCCCAGCAGTGGGACATTAACAGGCTGTTATTGTAGTTATTCCAATTTCACTGCGTTATTAATCGGATGATGAGAAGGCGAAGCGACTTCGACGCGTGCGCTCTGATGTAAGGACACATAGCCTTCTTAAACATGTCGACCACTGTACATTGTGTATTTATTTATTTATAGCATTATATAATAAACTAACGCGGGATAATTGAATGCACATGAAAATGTAAATAAAAGTAGATATTGTTAGTACAATAATTGATTTATAAAAGTAAATGTTTATACCGTGTATTAAATAAATACGTTTCCGACTTCGCAAAGTAAATACATCCCTCCCGGAGCAATTAGTCTTCGATTTTATAATGAGATCCCGCAGACACATTTGCCGAGTAATATATTTAAAACTTATCTTAAAAAATAATTAATAAATAAGTCATATTATTTTATTATTGATTTTCATGCTATATATCCAATATAGTTATAATATTTGATTGTGTATATTGTTGCGTGCGTGCTTATTTCTGAGTTTCTTGCTTCCGAACCGGTGCTATCTTTACATATAATTTAATTTTGTCAATTTACTTATGAAAGCTGTCTTGAATAAAGTTTAATTTGATTATTTGTTTACTATGTCTGGGTCTGACTTACTAGGTCTGTTTATGCCAATCAAAGAGAATGTTGGTTGTCCGTTAGACCACGCGCAGTGTCAGCGTGCGACGGTTTGTTATCATAAGGCTTTTTAGTGTTTTGCTATTTACGGTATATTCACTTGAGACTTGATGACTTAATGCAAGCCCAACTGGGTAGTTACCATCCTTTAATGTTATTTTTATTATATTTCTATGTCCCTGGTTGTTAGTGAGCCAGTGCAGTACTTGTGGTGGGTGACGCTTTGCCGACGTCAGCAAAGTTTAACGTTTCATACTATGGACGACGGACCACTTCACTTCAGGTGACTTATTGTAAAAAATTACGATGTACCCACATTTTTATGATAAAATAAAGAGATCTCTCGTCTTGAGATTAAAAGGTCTCAAACGTATTTCGAGATCAGTTTATCGTTACGCTGCCCGAAGGCAACTTAGTTATTACATTTATGAGGTGTAATCGCGATTTAATTAAGGACTATTAATTGTGAAAGAAAACCGTGTTATAATTGTATTGTGATTTAATAAAGTGATTTAAAGTTTGATTGATGTGTGAAGTAATTTAATAATAAAATTGTGTGACAGTAAATTGGTGTTTTGAAATTATAATCGCCACCCTCGGAAGAAAATAAACTTTACATTATGAATTACTCAATAGATCATCATGAAATTTTGCACACACGTTATCAGGGGACAGAAATGGACTGAGTGCATGAACGTGAGAGTGAATGTGAGAGTGGGTCTCACACCACTTGATACAATTGTACATTTTATAAAATATAATTTCTAAGGATTCGGAAACTACACGCGAAGATGATTAATCTTGGAACGTCTCAAGAATACAAGCGCTATAAAAACTTTTGATTTGACTGTAAATTGCTTTCTTTTTAAATCTATTAAAAGCAAAACGACTTATTTCAAACTGAAAACAATTGCAACACGAATAATAGTGGAATTTGTCTAATGACGATCGCGACGGGCGCGTGTGCGTTCTGGCGTCCGTCCAAGCAGCTGAGCGGAGTTGGCGGCCGGTGGCGGGTAAGGGTTGTCTTTGGTAAGAAGTGCAAAATCAAATCACATTAAAAACTTACCTTGATAAAAAACTTTCTTTTTAAATTACATTTTTAAATAAATTTAAAAGTAATAATCTTATCTAAATTAAATCAAATCATAAGAACCATTTCCGAAATACACGAAATAAATTGATATAAAATAATGGCTTATTTTATATTAAATTATTTTATTTTGTTCTATGTTTCTAAATGAACAAATCTTACAAATAAACTTTCACTTAAGCTTTAGGTGGTTTCGTCACACTCAAAACTGACCATAAGATAATACTGTCATAGCATACAGAGAAGTTTCACGTCTTGATTTTGGTGTTGTCTAAATAAAAAATGTAACATCTAATTTGACACCCGCGGTAAAGAATTAAATAAAACGTATCCATGAGTCGACGTGAAGTCGCGCAGCAGCCCTACAGCCCTGCAGCGCGACCAGTACTTGCGGCGCTCGAGCGTAACTCGCAAGTTTACAACCGCTCGACTTGATTTACGTCTACACCTAATAAGAGTAAAGAGATCACTCTGTTATCTTGCCATTAAGCTTCGAATACATCGCATCGGAGAACTCGCATTCATATGTTTTCAGATTTATATGAAGCTGGGGATGATATACTTTTATCATATTTATAAATATCTGTTGCAAATTTAAATTAAAAAAAAAATAATTAACTGTTATTTGCTATTTCTAGTTAACTGTACAGTTGCCTACAAATTATTCTTGCAAATAAAAACATACAACGACACAGTGTCAATTTTTGAAATGTGAGTTTTGTTATAACGGTGAAGTCAGAGCGATCCAAAGGTAAGCGTTATAAAATACTAACATAAATCTATTCGAATGGTTCTATCGTATATAAAGCAAAAAATAGCCCCATCGAGCAGTTCTTGCTACCACCATCGTCCGTATCCGTCGATATATCGTGAGCTTACCCGCGCGTTATCTGAGCGACGCACGCCGCACGCACGTCACCGGCCAATATAGACGGCTCCCTTGCTTTTATGGCGACTAGTGACCGTATACGACTTTCCCCACAGATACGAAAGAAGGGGAGATTTGTATTCGCGCGACGTGCGAGTATGTCTCTGTGGATTTTGCGTAGATTTCTCCCTCGAAAAGTACGCAGAGGCGTTTATAGTCAAATGAATATAGTTACGAGCTATGTAAATATGAATATTCCTAACGCAATATGCAGCAAATGGCTTACTTGGTAGCGAAAATATCTGATAAATCAGCGATCGGCTTAGAGATTATCTCGAGTAAACTCGACCGATTTATCATATTTGCGTTGATTTTCTTCACTTAAACAACTCTCTTGAAAGTTATTTATTCACAACATAATTCAACTGTCCGAGAATTCACTATAAATGTCGTAAAAAGCGATCAACTGATGAATGTTAGCCGCGTTAAATCCTAGATATTAACTAAACTGCGTCTAACGTAAGTTATTCTTCGCTATGAGAGACTAAGACGGAGTACGTGTGTCCGAGTTATTTAGAACTCTAAATCCGTTCAAACAAACATTAATACGAAGAACAGTCGCTGTATCAACAGAGGAATGACATTACACGACAAAAAATATGCCGCAACACAAGAGATATGATTGTGACTTTACGAGTTGTCACGTTCAATAATTTGCCTTAATGAACACAGTTCACTTTCAATTCAGTTTTACTTGAAATTTATGGACGCGGTTTATTTTTCTTGTTTCAGAGAACGGATTGACGACTCAGGGTACGAAGCGCATTTACGTTTAATTTCAGTGAATTACCTAATTATGTTTTATTTCTTCTTGATTTTTTATCAACAGTATATTATGAACTCTTCTAATTGTGTATCAAAAATATTAAGTCAAAATTTTGCTACATTTTCCTCAAGTTTAAGCTGAAAAAAGTGTTTTACTGCTTTTAAACTAGTTGAATCAGAGATTGTCATCATCATCAACAGCCTTCTCATCTTTTTTTTTTTGAGTAAGTTTAGAATAAAAAATAACTTTTTTTACACATTAAGCGCCTGTTATTTAATTTATTCTTGCACTGAAACTATTGCTATTGTTAATTACATCTTCTTACAATATACTAGTTTTATAATAAACTATAAAGTTGTGGGTGCTTTGATCATAGAGTATAAGTAAGCCTAGAAAATGTTAAGCAGAAGCATAAAAGTATTGATCAAGATTAAATATTATAGAAAAATAGTAGACTCATAAAACTGTTTCAACAGATTATACATCTAAAATGTAAGTACAAGCGACAGCATTGACAGTCTTGATATAATTGGACCAAAATAAATATCGTTAAAAACATCAGCAAGTTGGAATTCGCTTGCGGCGATATATAATCGTGTTCAATGCGATCCATTACTCTCCTTGTCGAGTCGTCGGCCCGAATTATTTGTAACGAAAATACTTATACCAAATAAAGGCTAACTCGCAACTGGAACGAATCTGTTTGAAGATGGATGCCGTAAAAATATACGGTACGTAAGATATTTCAAACGATAATGTTTTAAAAAGAGAATAAGTTCCCGTTTAGATTTCAATGTGTTTCACAATAAACGAACATTATAAATATGTACTAGTTATTGTTATAAATACAAAAGTTACAGGTTACAGTCCCTTTGTCTGACTGCAAAGAAATTTGACACTAAAGAAACCTGGATCCTGAGTGTACAGACCGATTTTTTTTGAGAAGACATCTTGGACGCAAACGATTCGGTGAAGACCAGTTACTGAAACACTCGATTCCTGTTATAATTTGCAACATTTGTAACTTTGATGTGATTTTTGACAATATTTATTTGTAAATAATAATATCTTTTTATAATAATAATATCGTTTTCAACAATATTAAATTTCTTTAATCAACAAACTCTTCCTAAACAAAGCAAAGTACTCCGCAGAGCTCCGCAACCTTAACAAATGAACTGCGCTCGCCGAGGAAGAGGAAACTTTATGTATACTAATCTAAGAGATGTTCAGAGCGGAAACGGGTTATGGGAGAAGTACACGTTGTATCAACTAGTTCGCCCCGGGAGAACAGTTGCTCACACTTTTAAATAAAGATATATTTTCTTTGTTATAAAACCCATCCTTGTTAAACGAGACTTAAATATTTTTAATTTAATTTAAATTACTTTACTTATTTACTATAACACTAATCGTTTGGGAAAAAGTCAAAATACAATATAATAATGTTCAATTAAAACAGTGGTCTGATATAAACCGATTGATCCATTATTTCGAGATTATAAACTCCTTATATTCCTTAAAGAACCTACTGGCAATATAGGCAAGGGTATATATTTACTTGCTTGTCGTCTTAAAACAATATATATATATATATATATATATATATATATAATATATATATATATATTTTAACTGGGTAATATATATATATATATATATATATATATATATTACCCAGTTAATTTTAATAATTATATTTATATATATTTCTTCATAAATAATTCTGATGTAAATAAGAATAATGCTTATTTACAATAGATGAAAAAAAACAATTTAATGAAATTATTTGGTTCAAAATCCTTTTTAAATTAAAAAAGAGCAGTAATATCTGTGCGATTTTCTTATTATAAAGAAGATGATCAGAGCGAACGTTGGCTGCGGCTTGGGCCAATATCGGCGATTGCACATTTCAGCTCATGAATTTGGAAATCAGTCCTCTGCAGTCTCCGATTGGATTGTGTAAACACCGAGTCGATACCGACGCTTTATGCTCGAAGGTTAGCGATCCCCCGTGATTTCCACTTTAATGTGTAAATAGTATGCGGTGAAAATACAGAGCTTGACTTTCCTTTAAGTATTTAGATTGGAACTCAAATACTGTTGGTGCAGTTCATTACGTTTCTGTCGTCATATAAAATACTCTAAATTCTATGTCGTAATGTTCATGAAAGGTAACAGTTGTGTCCGAAAATATTCGGTGACGAGATTAATCGTTGTCGGTATAAGATGTCTCAGGTCGGGGTTCGTATCAACACACTAATCATACTGAAACGGTATTCAATTTTATTGAAATTTAGTATTTTTGAGTCGTTTTCATATTTCAAGATAAAGTTAAAGACAAATACTACTAAATAAATGTTGGTATATTTTTATACTAATTACTTTTACGCAAAGTAGTCAGAAAACTGGGTTTATGAATCATTAAACGTAAAAAAGAACAATTCAAATGCAATATATATTAGTTTCGATGGACAAAATTTCAGAAGAAATATATAAAAGTAATTTAGAAAATCATCAGATCGAACACAGTCGTGATCCCGGCTGGTACTTATAAGGGCGAGGGACTCTAAAATATTAGCGGAGCGCGACACGCGTCCGGCATCCAAATGGCGGCAGATGAGACTGCGACGGCTCCGACGCGGGCAAATTGTGTTTCGTGTACTATTCTCTTCCATCCGGTAATGCATTTTTGATATTCCTCGACGACGCAATCTCCGAGCTGCCCATCTGCGCCAACACTTCCTGTAATTATTCTCCCTAAAAACACAGCCATTTCGATTGTGTAACCACTTTTTCATTTATTGAGACGTTTAAGTACTTTCATCAGCATCTAAAGATTTTTATTCGAACTTTTAATAATAATCCACCTTCCGTTATGTGTTTAATTTGTTCTTCAAATATGGAGTATGGCTACTTATAACTATATGAGGTTTGTTTATACGATATACATATACGTGATCGAAAACAAACATTTATATATATAATATACATAATACGTATAAACTTTTTATATTTTCATACAAGAATGTAATTCTGTTAGTTTCTTGTTAGCGTGCATGAATAATAAGTTATTTAAATCTCAGTTTCTTAAGATCTAACCCTATCTAGGAGCACAATCTACGATATCGGATGCAGCAAAATATTTAAAGTGTCCAACAAAGAAGGCGGCGCTGGGGCGGTTTCGTACGTGGTTCGAATGCGATGCCCCAAATGAAGACGCGATATTTACCCAAGTGACCCCCATAAAAAGAAACGTTCCTTTCAGAATTGTGCCCGCGTCTGATCCTTGAATTTTAAACAAGACCAACAAACGCCACTATTTTACTGATTTCGGGAGACGACTGCGGCTCCACGGGGAATGCTTAATGCGTGCGTGACACAGAGGTACCTCGAGCTCTATTTTAAACTATCTAAAGACTTATTCCTTTATAGAGACTTGTAGGTTGGCCAAAATGTTATTATGCAAAGCAGCAGTTTTCTTAAATCAACGTCAATTATTATTCGTATCTGGAACGCTGAGTAATTTATTTCAACGATATCATGACTTAATTACAAATTACTTTACATTCTAAAGACTCATTCATAAATTCGTTGTAGTAAATTAGCGCCATTATTCATGTTTTGAAATTAAATTGCCCATATTTGAATCATTCGATTATAGTGATAATTTATGCAGCTGTGATTAAAATCAATGGTCGACCGGTCGCTATTATGAGTTGTGTAGTGATGACAGCATTTATCAAATAGCACTTAAAACATTATCAAAACTATTACATTTTAAATTGATTGAGATACTAGCAGCTTCAATATCTGGTTTACAGATCGCCAAGTAATGATAACAGTTGCTTGTTTCATCCGTTCGTACGTTGTCATAATAAGTACAAGCTTTACGTTTGATTTGCAGCTAAATTAAAATATTAATATCTCCGTCACAACAGACATTGTTAGTAGTATAAAAACAATTAAATTCGATTATTAAATATTTAGGATATGTTTACTTGAGTCGTTTAAAGGCATCTGTGCAGTATTGAAAGCCAACAGTAGGACATTCAACATCGATGAGTAACGGTAATGAGAGGCTCGTGACTGCGAATAACGAAATACGACTAATTATGTTTTAGTGGGCATTGTGCTAGTCACATGAGCGAGCTTGCAACACTACCTTTGTCTGATTTTGAATACGTTTATGTTCGCCTCGTTGCATTCGCCTCGAGATGGGGTCAGTGAACTTTATCTTTTTTAATTTGGTTGGAACATTAAGAATGTGTTACTAAAGCAAAAGTGAAATAAATAAAAACATCACACGTTCTGCCGATAGTAATTCAAACAAGTCATTTTCCTGTTAAGACGCGAATCGTCTAAGCCGATACAATTATAATCTGAAATGTTATTATTATTCATTATTTTATTAAGATTTGTATAACTAATTGAAACTAAGTGTCTAAGTTAAGTTAAGTGTTATTTCTAAATTAAACAAAGCGCGTCTCTTAAGCGGTCGCTACTCGCTGTAATGTCGCGTCAACGAGATACTTACCAGCTGTAGTCTGTTACAGACGGACGCTGCAACAATAACTGTCGTGTCAAACTATTTCAATTGCTGTTTGCGTCAAGACATTGTCTATATTCACAAAGTATTAGTAAATTTTAAAACGCGTGACGGTAGAATGTTTTGATCTCAAACACAAATCACGGGTTCAATAACACACGAAAAAAAGTGGTGAGATGGATGGTGGTAGAAAAATAACCTTATGATCGATCAATCAAATTAAATACATATTTATTTTAATTGAGTTTTTACAAGTAATTTTCAATTTCAAGTCGTCAAGCGTCACTAATGTATCGGAACGTGGATTCAATCGAGAAAAACCGACAAGAAATTCAGTAGAGCCTTTGTATTAAAAAAATCTACTAAAACTACTAAATCTTTTCATAGTATTACGACGATTCTGACAGGTTACATTCATAAAATAATAATAATAATATTAATTAAATATTATCTATTGTTTTATTATGTAAATGGCAAAAGGCTAAAAAAATCCAAACTTACGTAAAATGGGTTTGTTGATATAATTGAACACCGCGTGGAGCATCAACGCAGCCTGTAATGTATGTGTACGCGTAGTTGGCCTCATGGCGATGTGTCAGGGGGTAATTTGCGAGCGGTGTCACAGAGCATTGTGTGCACGTGTAACTTTATTATTATGAGCTAGGCCCGATAGCCTGATAGTCTACGAGTGCACTATATACTCGATATACAATGTTATGTATTTTGTATATACGATATATGGTTTAGTATGTCATATCGATATGGTTAAGCCTGAATAGTTCAGTGCAGGGATAGAGAAAAATCCGTGTTTAATTAAACAAGCACTCGGTAACATTTATAAGTAAGGCTAGTAATGTTTACATTTATTTTTCATTTTAATAAATATTACACAACAATAAATCAGAAATATTATTCTGAACAAGATGTAAAAACAAAGAAGACAATCAATTTTAGAATTGCTTTGGCAAGATGTTATTTTAATCACATATAACATTCGGAACCGCTTATAGCTTTACATTATATTAATATTGTAAAAAGACAATGACAGTTCTGAGTCATTTAGAGCTGGGTAACAAAAGCCTTGAGAAAAATATATTATGCTTTTTGCCACGTATGTGGCATATACATATAACATAATCGTGAAGCTGTGAATGTTTTGATGTCTGCAAAACAGAAATAGGAGCACGTGTTATGGCTCCGAGTGATATTGTGCACTCTACGCAGACTTAGACTAAACATTAGAACAGACGTACATAGACTCACCTGCATGAGAGGGTAATGCGTTTAGCGCGAGGCGCGGCGCGACTAATTGCTTCGACGTAGGCTCGTCTGAAGGAGCGCGTTGCTTGATGGAGTTGAAATTGAGGCTTAAATGCAGCTTTTGTGATACGACCCGGCGCAGCCTTTACGTAATTGAGTACGTATTTTTAAGTGAATAAAGATTGCGGTTGTAGGTTTTACCTTTTGTGTATATTTTATGAATAATTAAAAGTAGAAATAGTGTTCATTATTAAAAAAAA
The DNA here is from genome assembly GCF_905147045.1 of Nymphalis io. NCBI lineage: Eukaryota > Metazoa > Arthropoda > Insecta > Lepidoptera > Nymphalidae > Nymphalis > Nymphalis io. The sequence continues at coordinate 119,687 of NC_065900.1, forward strand.
CCAGTTCAAATGATACTCGCTGAATTCGCTTACAAACTCACTGGTTATCGTTGTTTGGGGTGTCCGGGGTAATTAAAATTAAATTTGTACGTTTTATACTTTTTGAACAAACTCAGCGACATAGTTTATTTTAATTATGCAGAGTGATAGAAATAAAGGTTAGTTAATACAGAAGTTTCTAGTTGGTTGTTAGTCAAAGTTTCTAGACAGAAACCCTCTCAGTATCGACTCGATCCCAGATTGCCCGACCTTGGATTCGAATCTTATGACCTATCTCACAACTAACTGGAAGCCAGCCCAACTACCGAAACTTACAACATAGCATAATTACTCCGAGACGTGTCGCCTATACAGCAGTCGTTTAGCGTAACACATAGTTGATAGTGCCGGATCACTATTCGCTATTCGCCTCGTGAGCGATATTGATCAGTAGCATGCAAGGCGGTGATGTGATTGTCTGCAGAGGCAATGCGTTTAGCTCGTAGCGTGACGCGTCGCAAACGATTGCCTTAATTGATATCCACTCTCGTACTTCTACTATTCCAATCGAAGGAGTAAAGATAAACAAACCTTAGATTTCCATATTCCATGCGATTTGCTAATAGTTCTGCTGTATTATGCACAACAAACATTCTTGATGAATAAATCTTTATTAATAATGCAACACTATCCTATATCCACTTTAATTTTTTATCATTTGTTTTAGTAGTATTTATATAATTATTTATATTCTTGGACTATTAAACCAGTGTACAATTAACAGGGCCAATGTCAATGGTGGCGTCGACCACTTACCATTAGGTAGCAAATAAAAAATTGGCGTGATTTGTTTCTATTGTGTTTTATCTTTGTTTTCGTTACGCACAACACCACCCGTTGTGCGGTAACTTCGATAATAATTCGGCTGTCGTTCAAGTATCTATTATATTAGACGCGTGTTTACTTGTTACATCGTTAGAATTCTAACAACAAGTAACTTATACTCGTACGAGTGTTGTATTGAAAGCAACAGTTTTGTTCAACTACAGGTTTTTATTTATTATTTGGACGTTTTATGATAAATAAGCTTCAACTGTTAATAATATCATTATTAATAAACAAAACTAACTCTACGTATCGAATTTCGATACGCCAGCTCTGATGTTCGGAATTCAGAACACACATAAAATAACATCCAATGAAGCTACGTACGAGTATCTACGTAGTCGTACTCGGATAAGTGGCAAATATTTCCTGCTTATCGTGCCTCGTTATAAAGTTATGTAGTTGAACAAAGGTTCATTTTCTATGCACATCAGAGTTTAATTACTGCGCTTATACGCGCGAGCAGATATTAAATGAGCTTTGCAAATCCACCAGAAAGCTTGACTATTCAGCGCGAGCTTATTAAGACGTACGATACAGCTTCACATAAGAGCATGAGTGTTCTGACGCGAGCGCAGCGATTTGTGGTTTTGGAAACGAGTTCGTGGCAAATATTGGATTCCTCTGTCATTACACCATTACGGTAGAACATGCATCGAATATGAGTTTATTATTATCCGAAGATCTCTCCGTAATTATTTTATGCTTATTAATCCGACTGAAAGGTCTTAACGTTATGTTTCATTTCGATAATTATTTATACATGTATGGATGTATGATGGTGAACATGTATGAGTATGGATGTAAATAGTGTTTTAGTGAGTTTTGCATTCCTACAAATGCTCTTTCTTGAACTTCCTAATGTTGTCCTGCTTTTTGTAGAGAATATTTTTTTGTGTTATCAAATAAAGTACTACATACATATCACGTTTATATAAATATATATAAACGTGTGATACATTTTTTTAATTTTGATTCATATCTTGGTGTTCAGTATCAGTAGTATAATTACGAGTACGTCGACTCGAGTGTAACATACAACATGAGCCAGAGCTGTTAACACGTTGGTGCTATATGTACTTGTCTTGACTACTATCCGACTGGCTTATATAATTAATTCTCTATGAATATCAGAAGCGAGTAGTCTTCACGCATTACCTCTAAATACGCCGAGTGTGAGGAATAATGATTATGAATTCACTTAGGTGTGCTAATTCCATACGATTATAAGGTTCAGTAAACATTAGCAAATATGCGTATATTTTATTTATTTTAATAATAATTGATCTCTTGTTTCTTATCCATTTGTTGCTACATAAAAGTACGTCAGCTTTTTAAATATATATGTTATATTAGTGAATAATAAACGAGTAATTCGCTTCTTACTATATAAGAAAAATTGTATTAAAAAAAAACTACAAACACGTGGCGCGATTATTTCTTTTCGCTGTGAATATTTTTATAATGCAATAAGATTGCAAAAGATAATAGTTAAGTGTCAACCAAAGTGTCGACCGCTGATATAAAAACGTATGCCACGCCGCCCGGCCGTCCGTCTGCTGCCATAAATCATTATTAATAAATTATCTTTAAGAGGTGTTGATTCATAACCGCTAGTTAATGTTCATCTTGCACGACATCGGCAGACACTATGCAGACTGCAATGTGCGTTGCTTATAATTAAAGTATATAAAAGCAATCACTGTCACCCATTTTACTTCCAAATGAAGTGAAAGTATTAATAATATACAATAAAAATATTTTAATTACGATCCAATAATGTTATTTAGTTAGTAGAATGTTATTTAGTTTGATAGGACAAAGGTAGAAAAATTCAATCTTTGAATTCGTTATAACGCAAATCGTATACGATCATATATGATATATGTATATGGCGGTATAATGTAAGTTTTGGTTTCCACTTGGTAACAATAAATGTGCAGACGCGTACACATATAATATATATTTTTTCACTATTTAGAATTTTAAGCTAAATTTTGATCTTCCTTGTATAGACTATTGTAATGATATTTTGATCTGCGCGGAGCGTATCACCGTCGTTAGTGTCGCAATACTTTGCACAAAACAACGCTTCGCTGTGACTGCGCGTTGCGTGTTCGGAAACAATATTTATCTCGGTAAATGTATTCACTTATCCGATCTACTTGGGAGCTGCTCCGTTGGGAGTTGGACAGCTTCGCGAGTAATTTAGAACAGTCATTGGGATAATGTAGTAAGATTTCCGTGAATTGATAATTTAACTTAATTTAACAACATCATGATGTTCTGTGCGTAAATAAATATAACATTATTATAAAAGTTTCAACAAAATACGGCTCGTATTGATGGTCGCCTACATGTTTAATGTAGATAAAAAAATACGACGTTGATTCAAGTTTATCGACAATAATTCTCCCGTTACACTCGGGCCGCCGGCGACAGACGAAGCTGAACTCGGGAAGTATTGGGGCTAAATGCTTCCTATTTAAGTTATTTATTGGAGACGAGTTCGTAAAGCCGGGGCTGGAATGTCAATTGCACCAATTATAGCGCGCGCCACGCACCGGACGTCCGCCGCCCACCGCAGCCTGGCATTCAGGTCGCGACCCAGACTACCTATGAACCTAGAGTCGTTTAATTGAGGTTGATTTAATAGACTACCTCGCGTGTGTCTGTGTATGTGTCTATAGATAAGTAAATACAGAGTTATAGTAATACTACCACCGATACGAGTGTCGTTAATGACTTTAAATTAGCGCTCTTGAAATGGAAGCGGTAATGCAGTGTGGCGTATCACCGCGCCGGTAATCAGCGCTAGTTGCCTGTAATCAGAGTAGTAACGCAACTACGTTACCATTGTCGCGGCAACGCCTACGTGCGCGCTTACGAACCCCATACTTTGATGCTTTGATGAGATAATTTGCCTGATTCTAGTTCTTCTGAAGCAGGGGGAGGACGCAGTTTATTATATTTTAGTTCTATTATAAAATAACCTTAAGATTTATGGTAAGTGGCCTTAGCAATGTAAGAAATATGATTCATTCAATTCGCCTTCGATGCACCGCGAACCATGGCCACTAAGAGGTTACGTATCTTGTACAAGTAATTGCTGGCTTTGAATTATTAAGTTACTAAATACCCATAATTTATATCATATAGTAACTGATATAATAATATTATGTATATTTTTAATACAAATATTCCGCACTCCCGCTTAAATTAGCAACGCAAACACTTAAACAATTAGCTTGAAAACTTTAAAACAGTCATCTCGGCCGCCGCGGTAATTACAGGAGATGAGCACGGCGGTAATCAAATATGAATTACACGCACGCGGGCGGCGGTGCGGGGCGGCGGGGCGGCGAGGCGGCGCGGTGTATCGCTACCACTACGTACAAGACGTAAGGTCAAGAATATGTTAGCGTTTACTTTTAAGACGAGTTAATTGTATTTTCAATAAACAAGACTGGGTCATGTCACCTATTAATCACACATTCCTGTTTTGTTTAAGTAATTATTGACTTTTATTTGATTTTAAGGAAATCGCTTCTCGAGTGATCTCTTTCAGACAATTACAAAATAGATTATTTTATTTACGTTTCTGTGTAATAAAAAAATTATGCGAATTTTTACGACGAAAGTATTATTGCTTATTACAGGATGACCATGTGTGTATAAAATCTAAACATTTTCATTCAAATGTAGTTGTAAAATACTTTTTAATCGAACTGCCATGGAAACTGTTAATGTATTATTAAATAAAATTGCAGAACACCCTGCCCTTAACGCTTTACCCGTTTCAGAGCCGTCGCCGGGTAATCACTGTCAAATCGCCGAGGAAAAGTATTAAAATCTCGCCGCGACACGTCGTCTTATTAATTTTGATACACACGTATCAGCCATTACGTTATTCCTCGCAGATATTGAAACATATTTATCACACCTTTACTTGTGTGTGTAATATACATACATACATTTAAACACACAAGTAAAGGTACACGCGCCTCAGAAAATATTTTTTTTGAATGTATAGACCTGGTGGCGTAAAGAATCAATGGGTATGTTCAGTAGTGTGCGTGAGTTCTATACAACTAGTTTAAATTTATGCTATTCTAGAATGTTCTCAATGCCTCCACTAATGCTTATTGGCTATTCAATAAACCTAACTAATCCCTATCTTATCTATTACTCTAGCAAATGAATGCTAATATAAATAAATAAGGATTTATAAAGCGGATATATTTTCAATAGTGACATTCTTAATTTAATATATTGTGCGTATTTAGTTTGATGAAGGAAAAGTACTGGTTAGGGTTACGGTGTATTCATTATTTTTATTAAATATATCTATAGAATAAATTCACATTCACTTGGTGGTAGGGATTTGTGCAAGCTTGTTTGGGCAGGACCACCCTCTCATCACACATTGTAGCGCCAAATAGCAATACATACTATTGTTGTGTTCCGGTATAAGAGAGAGTGAGCCAGTGTTATTGCTGGCACAACGGACAAAGCAGATAACTAAGTATGGTGGAGCATTAGCCTTGTAAGTAATGGTTAATATTATGTACAGCGTTAATGCTTACTCATTAGTGTGAGTACGTGTCAGTGCCAGCCCATTTTATAAAAAAAAATGTTTCTAATCGATGTCAACGCTTGATTTACATATGTGTACTCGTAAAAGTCAATTTGCATACAAATGTTTTGATTCGCTCATCGTTCGCATATATAATGTTTTAATTTTGGTTTAGCAAAGTCGTATTTATTATGAGTTAGCTTTTAATTAAGTTTTATAAATGTCGGTTTTATAGTTGAAATATAAGTTGGAATGTCTGAAAAACCTACCTACCTAGACCTACCTAGTTTCTTGCCGGGTCGACTCATTAGAATCTACATTCTGAATCAACGCGTCTGATTGAAGTTTATTTTAATTATGATGCTACCCCTTTTTCTATTTCTATACCTACTATATCGAAGGTCTTTGCATGTTAAATAAATATGTAGTATAAATAAATATCTATTACCCACTGTAATAGTCCAGTATTGAAATTACAAAATTAGCAGGCAAATAAAAATATTTCAGTTAAAATTTGACAACCCTAATACGAGAAAATTCGCACCGTGTCGAATGGATTACGTCAGACAAATGTGACTAATGTACTAGAATACTATAGGTAACGTATTCTAACATTTACAGTCATTTTGAACTTTATATCATGCGTATTAAGAACTATGAGGCTTGGTCTAGATTTGACCGCGTGTAGCTGCAATTGATAATATCCTGTTTGAAGATAAGCCCTCTATCATGTCTGATAGGAAGCTGGGATTTACACTCGATTGGGCACCTTCGTAGATAAATTATACGATTATGTAGGAAGCCGCAGTTAGCACTAATCGACGCGATGCACTTCATGTGCTATACGTGCGCAATATTATTACTTGGTATAACAGTCGTGGTTTCGTATCATAAAAATTAAAAACGACATATATTAGTTCATACTTATCCAAATAACGCATATTCATAGGTCTCGATGTGCTTTAAATAATACCACTTAAACATTAAGACGCGCACAAACAACAAGTAACAATCCTCTTTAAAAGTAAACTAAACCTAAATTACGGGAAGGGGGAATCTAAATTTTCTTAATGTGTTTTTGAATGCGTATCAATTGCCATAATAATATAAAAAAATTAGAAGTAGTTGTTGAAATATGACACAAAACTTTTAAAAGATTACTTTAATGCATATCATTGTTATGTTTGATAAATCTTGAAAATATTAATATTACATTATGAAACATTACAGTTATCTATGTATGATATATGCGTAATATAGCAGTGGGACATTTCGTGCCTGCTATATTACTTTACATCAATTAAATTAACCGTTGAATATGAATACATGTGAAAACATACAAGCTGTAACAAACTAAACTTGTACGGTCATACTAAGAAAAAATCCACGGCATACGACACGTCATTACAAGCGAACGAAGGTCCAAAACGAAGGGAGGGAAACATAACGAGATAAAATCAGAACGAGCGAGACGGTGGCGACGGTCGCGACGGCAGCGACGGTAGCGAGGGTCGCGAGGGTCGGCGGAACAATTTATAAAATGAAGCACGAACTCATCGGGAAAGTCCTTCCAAAAGTTTTATCAAAAGACCGTAATTAGATCGCGGCGCACATTTTTCGTAAACTAAGCTAATGCGATCATCCCGGGGCCAGGACCACCCCGCGGCTGCTGGGGCTCACTTTGAAGTACATTTAGCGCAATCTCTTAAAACTTAATGTGCAATGCTACATTTAAATTGCAATCACATTTAATTATATAATATATATTTAAAAAGAGTTGTTTTTAGAGGCATAGAGTAGCAAATTTGCCATCTAACGAAAGTAAAATTGGTCCCTTTAGCCTGAAAACATTGGCACTGGAAGAAGTATAACCTATTATAATAGGAATATTTATGCTTTTTATTTTGCGTGTTATTTTTTGCAGTAGTTTAAAAATTTTTTGTGTGTATCGAAATCTGTATCGTTTATTTAATTTGTGTTTTATGTCGTCAACGGTTTCGTGTGAAAATATAAAGTAGATGCTCACCCACCACGGGATTTAAAATGTTTTTACCCTTACTTCTCTTCTCTAAGGTAGAGGACCTTAAATACTGGGTCACTCACCATACGTAAAATAATACAAGATTATTTATAAGATACCTAAAAAGATAATTGAAAACTCAATGCGAAGTGCAGTGCCGGCGGTGACGGCGGTGACAGTCGTCTTCTTATTTGTACAGACTGATAGTTGACATTATATTTATGTAATAAAATTAGTTTTTATGTTGTGCGTTTTCAAAAATAAAAATGATACAATGAGAAGAAAAGATAACAACCTTCCTTCAGGCACTGAATAAGTACACATCATTTTAAAAAATGCATTATTTTGACGAAACATATTTTTTAAATATTTCGTGTTTCGTTATGTATTTCATTATATCTCGCAAACAAGAGCTATGATAAGCTATAATAATTGAATGGAGTTATCTCCACTAACAGAAATACCCTTTACCTAAAAACGTAGGGACAACTGTCCCGTGACGTTGAATCAACTTTTTGTTGCAGTTGACTTCGTTAACTTTCGAAAGTTCGTTTTTTAATGCGTGAGAGGGACACTGACTAATGGTGCTTTTGTTTTTCGTAAAGGCTTAATTAATACATGTCACTCGCTCCTTCTTACAGTTCAACGTTTTTAAATTTTGATGTGATGTTCTAATATTCACTGTCGTTTTAAATGATATTTTTATATTCACATAGTTAACACTATAATATTTATTAATAGAATATTTATTAATCGAAAGCAAGTATTGTTTGAACTATGCGCAAAATTAGCACGTATAAACCGGTGAACAGTCGTAACCCTTTTGTAAATGCCATGAATACTGAACCTAAACAAGGACTTATTCACGACTCGTCGCTAAATACTAAGCCGTTGGCGTTGCTTTATTTAATGCAATCAGCACGCCATTACACTCGCGCCACACCTGGCGCCCAAACAAAGAGCCAACTTTATCATGTACACCTAACGACTTTACAAGCTGAAGCAAAACCGCATGGCAAAGATTTGTAAATAATATTCTGCAGATAAAACTAGAATTAAACTTATAATAACAATAAAATACTTTTTTCTAAAAAGCCGAGATGGCCCTGTGGTAAGAACGCGTGAATCTTAACCGATGATCGTGGGTTCAAACCCTAGCAAGCACCACTGAATTTTCATGTGCTTAATTTGTGATTATAATTCATCTCGTGCTTTACGGTGAAGGAAAACATCGTGAGGAAACCTGCATGTGTCTAATTTCACTGAAGTTCTGCCACATGTGAATTCTACCAACCCGCATTTGAGCAGCGTGGTGGAATAAGCTCCAAACCTTCTCCTCAAAAAGAGGAGAGGAGGCCTTTAGCCCAGCAGTGGGACATTCACAGGCTGTTACGGTACGGTACTTTTTTCTAAAATTCGAAGTATTCAGCAATTTTCAATAACTGTAAATTATTACATATATATTTTTATCTGTTAATTATATTAATCTATGAAATGTAAAATTATCATAAGAGGTTTTAAATATTTAAAAAATGGATTCAAGCATTTAATAAATGGATTTTTTTTCGATACAGACTAATAAAATCACATCAATTATTATTCAAAGGTTATTCAGTGCACAACTTTATCAGCAGCTAACAATAACTTCGTTAGTGAACCAAGCCTGTTATCTTTTGCGCGTCCGAATCTACAGACTAACAAAGACTGAGTTACCTAACAGAACATGAGTGGTGAGGTAGAAAGTATGACTTTAGAAACACTAAAGTTACTCTAATCCGTTACACAGTTACTTCCCCTTCTACATTACATCAATTTCCATTGGATCAGATAGACCTCAGTACTCTAATACCAGGCTAGTTAAATATTTCGTTTAGTAATAGAGAAAAACGTAGCAAACGTAGCAACTATTTGGAGAATTCATTAGCCACAGGGAAAATCGCGAGCAAAGCGAGAACACACGAAATTACAGTTTGCAAGCTGCAATCAGCGAAGTTCGCACCGATCTCACTTTTACAAATTGGTTCGGATTAGGCGTCGTCGAAGAAGTCCAATTACGGGTGCAACGCTGTAGTATTACAAATCTGTACTCTCGTACAGCTAACGACATACGGCGGTAGGAAACTCAAGAATTGTGTATCGAGACGGTGGAGGATTCTTTAATACGGATGAAATAAAAGTCACATGAGAAATTCACCTCATTAAATAATTATCGGAGAGTTCTTAGAGCCACGATCTACCATCGCTCTATCGCTTGTATTCTACATAATATACAAATAACTAACATAGATATCAATTAATTCTGTTTTATCTTGTAAGCAGACTTTGGTAAGTATTTAATTTAGCCCGGAGTCATCCTAGCCACATTGATGGTAGAAAAAATATTACCAGACTATTTAGTTTGGGTATTATTTATATATATTTCATAAAATAAATATGCACATATTTTTGCTAAAAAAATAGCATGTAACATTTTTCGTGATTTAAATATAACTAACATGAACATACTCATTTGTAGGAACGAAAAAAAATCTCAAATGATATTACGTTTTACCATTTCCGCTGTTGATTGTACACTACACGGTCCACACGGCCGCCTCGAGGGATGAAGGGTTATTGATGAGTAGCGTTATTGTAGGTGTTGGCAGTTCGCACTCGTTCGCTACGGGTTTATTATGTGTGAGGGAGCGGACATACATCATTTTATTTAATATATTATATTCTAACAAAATTCAAATAGTAAACTCGAATATTATTACAATCGAATCTTATTTTAATAGAATATTATTTAAAAAATTATTTATCTAACATTCAGAGCTAAAAGTCATTTTACATTTTGGCCCACGCCCAGTTACTTCCTCTTATAACAACATGTTTAATACATAAATACCTTAAAGCTGAACCCGTTCGATGTAAGAGATTTTATCGGCTTACCTGAAACAATACATTCAACATATGAAAATAAATCCAATAATAGAAAATAGTATTCAACGGGTTTGAAACAAAAACATAAGTGAAAGATAATTATTGAAAACGTTTCGGACGGACGAAATGCAAAGACATTACAACAAAAAGCGATGTAACAGAAACATTTAATCCTTTGCAATCTCTTCTCCGCTTTGTCGCGGACATCTAATTGCAGTCGACAAAAACTCAAGTCTAGATTAAAATGTGCAATTACGAAATGTGTCATACGAAATTGTATTATAACGCCGAAAATTTAAAGTTCATTTTCAGTTAAATTAACATACCAAGTAAGTTTTACAAATGCGAGAAGGTTTTTCAAGCAATTAAATGCAGCATGGTCATATTTGAGTTGAAAAGTTGCGTAAAAAGTAGCCGAATTTTTTAAAAATAATTTGCGAGAGTTAACAATTATCACAAATATTTTGATTATATCTACTTTATATAACTATTTTTATTGACACGCAGGACTTTTGTTCTTTACTCTTTAGTTTAGCAGAAATAAAATAAAACAGTAACGACTCTGAAAAACAGCAATGAAAACAATTGCCTCCCAACAGAAGCTGTAATGTACCGCAAGTAACAAATTTTTACTGACAGTGATTTACAATTTTATTGCGAAAATTATTCGATAATCAAACATAAAAATTATTATACATTACACTGAATTGTCACCAGCACCGTAAGGAAGTACAAAACCGGTTACGAGTTGTGAATCGGTTTAATATACAGTAGCAAGGTTTGACACACACACACGAACAAGTGAATGCTTTTTATAATCCCTTTTAACACAGCAGTTAACGTATTAAGTAAATTTATTTCTGTGTTTAGTTAGTTTTCCTTGTCGGTGGTAATCACAGTAGTCACGTGGTCACCCCGACGATGAGTCTGAAACGGCCCGATCGCAGTCGCGTGTATAATGTGAAATGATTTTATAGTCCCGACTGAAAAGTTGATGTCGTAAAATTTAATGGCCGTTGAAATGTATTCCGCTATGGAGCCATGGTCGCCATAAAAGAGGTGATCTGTCCCCCTGAATTCATAAAATTATAACTTTGTTATATTTTAACATAATATGATTATAATAATGTTTTTTGTTGCTACTTTGTTTTTTATATTATTTTGAATATATTGTTGTCATCGTAATTTAAATTGTTAAAAATAATTTAAATAATATACTAATTATGCTAACACGATCACGGGGTTTGTTTTATGGAAAATAATTTACTAAAATTTTATAAATCACTAACTAGCTTTATCACTAAAATCCAAAGTCAACGCAAACATTTTTTTCAATATGAAAGTACAACACTGGCTTATTAATTATCAAAAATCTACAAATGTTCACGTAATCTGTTAATGACAGAGCGAACAGTAAATGTGAAAATTTTCCAACATCACACGCAAAGTGCCCTTAACGCCATCATTCTAATTATAAGGGCTGATATTCGAACAAACAGCGCAAACTAGCTCCACTGAGTCACGGCGTGATAGAGATGCGGGCAAAGGGTTTCATTATCATTAGACGACAGCTAACTTATAATCATTAAGAGATTAGTTTTAAGCATTTGGAGTAATACGATTACATCTTCAGTCACAAAAGTTGAATTACAATATTGCAACTTCATTTTTTTAATTTATATATATAGCCGAGTATTTGCTGCAATGATATTAGAAGTTAAGTTTTAATTTTGTTATTATTTTACCAGTCAATTTTTACTTTAAAAAAAGTGCATGAAGTATGTCAAAATATACTGTCCAAGACCACCTGGGTACATCTGATACTGGCTCACTGAATACAAAAAAACAATCCTTTGTATTGTAATTACATATTCCTTACAAAACATCTTAGTGCTTGACACCAGTGATGGATTTACGGTATGATGAATAATATGGCGCGTAGTTTAGTTTACCTTTCAATTTAAAATAAACGAAAAAAAAACTTAAATAAACCTAGCATTAAACATAACATTAATTTCAGTAGTATTCGTATAAAAAATAAAATGAATACGATTGAGATAAAATATAACACGGAAGTGACGAAACAAATGTTCAAGTATCTCGTAAGCTAACAAATGGCTATTCCCGAATAAAATAACAAGATCTAATTTACGAGAGTCATAATCAAATGGAATGAAGTGCTTCACTATATTTAAAGACAAGCTGGTTGTCATATTTCATACTAATAAGATGGACAGAAAAGGATGACAGTTAATTAAATACCAAATAAGTAGAGTGACTTTATGGGGCGTATATTTTAAGTCGGTTCGTCTGGAGTACGTCGGACGGACGTAAATTGGACGTTCAGTGCTGCGTAGGCATTCGAGCTGGCTATAATTAAGATTCAACGTTTGAACGGCGTTTTGGAAGACTGAATTTGATTTCCATTTTTGAATTTACGGCAAAATTTACTATTCATCTTCAAGTACGGAAAAAGTCGCGTATTTTTTGCATGTATTACCATAAAATATTATTGTTTGGAGAACAAAAATAGACTTCGTATAATATGGGTCTAAATTATTTTTATTTTATTTTCAAAGTAATGAACATTAATAAGCATGTTACTCCATAAAAGACTGAGTAGATGTTAAAGCGTGAAGTTACAATGCTTTGATTGTGATGCTCATACATATATAGTAATTTAATTGTATTGAATTAACATACATACATACAACCGGTTCTTTTGGTACATTCGAAATTAAGGATGAATTTAAATAGCCTGAATTGTAAGCTTAATATTTTGTCGCTTGAGAAACGCAGGGACTGCAAAGATCAGGTTTTTCTTTACAAAATTGTAAATAATTTTGTCGATTCAATGTACTTAGTCAACAATATATATATCAAGTGTTCACATTCCATTGCCCGTTCAAAACATACATTTATGTCCCAATATGTAGAACGAACAATGCTAAAAATCGTTTTTTGGTAAGAGCATGTGACAATTATAACAAACGCTGCACAAATATAATAATATTCATTAATATTTTTATTTTTATTTTTTTGTTCTGTTTTTTAAATTACATTTTAAATACTTGACTTTATATATTTTAATTAATGGTTAAATAACTTGTTATTGTTAGGTTCACTCCATGTTTGAATATAATTTTGTTAATTATATAATATAATTTATATAATTTTGTTAAAAAAAATTAAATTTATTTTGTTACCAAATGTGTATGTATTATATTATGCTGTATGTGTCCCAAATAAATAAATAAATAGTAAAGTGATATAAGTGACGAAATTACTAAAAGAAATAAAATACATTTTGATTTTTGTGTTTGAAGTAATATTAATAGGTGGTACATTGTAACACTTAGTAAATGTCCTACTGTTTCGCTAAGGCTTCCTCTATATTTGAGGACAATATTTTAACGAAATATATATTTTCTTATGATTACAGGAAAAAAATAAAAATCAGATCTTGTACAGAACATGCTTGTACCGTGACAGGGCATTGTAATCTCCTTATTTATTTTTGTATTGCAAATAAAAGTTAAGCAGTTGAAGTGAGATCTCTTCGCAAAGTCCTCGCACCAAATCCTTTGAACAACATTTTTTAGAAAGTAACGATTATTCCGTCAAGTGACACGATTATTTACAGCTGTTTAAATAACAGACAAGAAAATAATGCAAGAAGTAAACTTTTTAACTAACACTACAGAATTAAATTAAAAAAAAAAAAAAAACGATTATAGAACTACAGTCTAGTTTGTCTGTACTGAGCTTCCTTTGCTACACCGGTGTGTGTTGTGACTGTGACTGCGCTGTGTTTCAAATAAATGGAACAAAACTCTGCACAGAAAAGGAAATAATATTCTCAATGTAATCTTATATGATTATACAAATTAATGATTGCTATTGTCCGTATTCTATGCAATCGCGCGTAGATCATGCGACTAAGTTAAAACTTTGTACAGTTGTGTTGATATGCGTTTGTAGTCTCCTAATTGGCTGAAGTCGATTTAGGTATAAGCGGCGAGACATACCTCTCGGGCATTTTCTCACAGGCTGGATCTGACCTAAGAGATAGGGTCTTCCCGTGTGAAGGTTTCTGGAATAATACCACCATCGGATAATTAAGTTTGCACGCGACCGCATTCAATAGTTACAGAAAAAAAATACTGATCAAATGTTTTCTACTTTCATTTTACAAATTAGAGTTTTTGTAATTTATGTTTATTTCCCGCATCAGTACAGTCAATGATTTTGTTTTAAGTACCTGTACCGGATTATTACTCGAGTTTTAATAATTGCCGTCACGCCTCATTATCACGATATATTATGGTGAGGCGCGATAGTTGACCTTTTAAATAGTTTAAATGTATTCCCGCTTTAAATATACGTTATTCATATTTAATTAATTATATTAATTTATAGTCAATAAATTATCTTTTTATATTAGTAATTTACGTTTCAAGTCCAAGAATTTAAAAATAAGCTTTGTAATTTAGTTTTAAGTCTCATAAACATTTTAAAATATTTAATATACTTAGCTGTCATTACAAAAGAAATTGTCATTTTAATTTTGTTTCAAGATACCAACAATGCTTGTTTCAAGGTATTATTAATTTTCCATTTTTCTTGTCTATTCAAATGTATACTTGGCGAGGAGTGGGACATACAAGAGCCACGGGAACAGAACTTACGACTGACATTGATAGCTGACTCGTTGCGCCAATAGGATTATAAAGTTAAGAAATAAGTATTTCTGTTTTCTTTTTACACATACAGATTCCATAGCACATTCCAATCTTATATAATGTATTCCAATCTTATATATTCCAATCTTATATATATTTTGTTCGTATTATATGAGTTCATACGTCGTTCATTAAGGTGAAACAAAAAATTGATATTGGTAGTTCTAGAAAGATTTCTAGTATAATATGATTTTCGTACACGGGAAGAAAGTCAAAACAAATATTTAAAAAAATGTGACACATGCCGGGCGTCAGCTACTATAAAATAAAAACGATTACAAGCTAGAACGACATTAACCCGTATTGAGTTTATAAAGCGAGTGTCATCGTTCAGCCGCAAGCGAGCTCTGCACTTAATTGCTTGGTAAAGCACCACTTAATAATAAGCGACGATGGGCAAAAGACGCGCCACCAGACTCCACCCCCTATGCGAATACATATTCTTATATTAAGAGTGCGCGCGAACAATTCAAAATATCTACCAAGGTTATTTAAAACTTCTTACAAAGTAATATTTAAATGATTATTGATCAAAAACATACAATGGATTGTATTGTAATACGCCGAACATTTATTGCGGAAAACAGTACTTCATAACGGCGGTGTAGTAACTCCGAATTGACTGCGCAAAATCATGAATGGAGTATTTAAGTTTCAAGTCATGAGCGTTAACGAAAATAGTATTGTCCTAATATAACTAGGCATAAATAAACTTAAGTCTGATTTTTTATTGTTATCGCAAGTCATTTTTCATATGTTTATTCAAATAATATTTCTCAAATTACTGGTCAATTCGTAAAATAAAATTTTGTTTACCGAAAACATTATTTATTTTAAAAGGATTATTTTAATAAAACTAAAATGGTTACTATGGTATGTGGAAATATTTATGACTTCCATTCTCTAATATTTTAATTTGATATCTTACAGTTAAGTCGGAGTTAACTACACAACCTTAAAAATCACATCTTAAGTAATACAAATAATATAATAATGCATTAAATACTTAAAACGTTTCGATAAATTGAGCGTGTAGTCCAATTTTTTTTTAATTATGTAAAATAGATCTTAAAATAATTGTTGCAATATTCTATCTCATGATTGAATGATTTCATTTTCGATGGAAAGCAAATATCCTCCATGAATAATGAATATAAAGTGTATCGTAATCGTAATAATAATCACTCCGCAATCCGCCGTAAGCCGCGCTCTTACGCCAGAAACCTTTAACTGGCTTACGTCGTACTCATTGTGGAATGAGCGACGATTTAATTATGAAATTATTTACTGTACAACGCACAATACTAACCGCGATCGCAGATAAAGGCGGTTTGACGTTGAATTACTCGAGAGATTCTGTTAACGATCGAAATGAGTTCTGCTCATCTTTCAGACGTTTACTCATTGTTCGGGAAAGTGGCTGGATTTGAATATTATTTGCACGTTTAGACTCTAAAGACTCAAGTTTAAAGCCATTGAATGCAATTAAGCTGCTGAGAGAAATATTAATTAATCATAAACAGGTAACCCTGTTTAGCAATTGGATGTGAAAAAACTGTAAATCTTATAGAAATTCGACGATATTTGCTCTCACATCACGCATGAGATTAACATCAATATTAGATACCGCGTATCGTCACACGCGAGGGGCGGGGGGTGAGTATAAATTACGTAGAACGAGTATGAATTACGAGGCGCTACGTGATAGTGGATCCAATGATTTATTGATGCGGGAGACGCAGATCTTGTAGCAGTTCATATTACAGTCGATTTGTCTGATTCAATTTTGCGATAAATTAATGATAATTTAACGGCTGCTAACAGCATTATATTTAATTATATGTATTAATAAGTCCTCTTTGTGTATTCTGCCAGTTGTTGTGGTTGCCACTATACAATTTCAATTCTGTATTAGTAATACTTTGGTGTTTTACTTTTATTAAGCAGATAAGAAGATTAAGAATTGAAGGTAAAAAGTCACCCCGTTGTTACTAGCCCGATTTATGTAAGATAAATAAAGTTCATAGGCTTACATCTAGGTTTTGGAATGGTGAGCAAAGTCAGATTTAGTAATTTGATTTTAATCTCGGTTGTCATTGGTCGGTGGCCGCTGATGATGCAATAGGCGACCAATGAGCGTTCAGTATTTGGTTACATTAGTTTACTCACCATTCAGAAACTGGCGCTTAATGTTTAGGTCAATTACACGCTCGAGGAAACAGGTACACTATTTAATTCGACTTGTCTCCGTGACTCAAGACGTACGAGCTTTCTACGAGGTACCATTAGTTATTAGGATCATACAGTTATTGACGACAATATGTTTTATTCCACCATTACTCATTGATGTCCCTGTCGCGAGTAGAGCTTGCTGGTACGTGTCTTGCCAATTTATCGGTTTATTATGTTCTAGTTCACGATCGTTAACTGGTAAAATTATCATCATTTAAATTACAGACATTCTGAACATTATATGTAAATAGTACGCGACACGTCTGATCTCAGAAAATATGATATTCATCTTGGTTTGCTTAAAATATTACCATCTTTAATTTATATTCAGTCTGTTATATACTGACTGACTCGAATATATATAATTATTACCTATAATAAATACATAGACACTTAACTTCTAAATAGTACGAGGTAGTAATTAGTTACTGGTGGTAGGGTTTTGTACAAGCTACCGCAAAACAGCAGTACTTGGTATTGTTGTGTTCCGGTTTGAAGAATGAGTGAGCCAGTGTAATTACAGACACAAGGGACAAAACATCTTAGTTCCCAAGGTTGATGACGCATTGGCGATGTAAGCGATGGTTAACATTTCTTACAATGCCAATATCTATGGCAACTTTAATATTTATTTCTTTAAGTTTGCTATTAACTATTAGACGTTTTATTAACTATAACAACTGTTATAGTTAATAAAACGTCGACATTTTAAGTTGAATAATTATATTTATTAGCGATCTCACTTATAAACGTTTTCTAGCGGATCATTTAAGCAATATTGTCTTCTTCTTGCGAATGTCAACGCTAAGTAATGCTAAGTAAGGCCGTAGTTGTTTCTTCTACACTCATGTCAAACACGTCATACACAATTATTTTTAAATTATAAAACAAATGAGATTAGGATATAATTATTAAAAAATTAAATATAAATATAATAATATAAACACGCTTCATTAAATTATGCTCGAGTTTGATCAAAATAAATTATTATAAATTAAATCACATCAATTAATACAAAGTAATTATTAAGTTACTGTAAGACTTAATCATAGTAAACAAGATTATATTCCGACAAATATTTACAAACAAATAAAATTGAATTGTCTGTCTATGATTTCAAAATATTTTTTAATCTAATATGTCTATTTGCCATTTACCAAAACCGAAACGATGTGTATTTTTTTTTGTTCTAGCCTACCAATGCTACCTAATAATGTAAAACATTTACTCGTATTATTAAAACTGGAATTATGTACGTTAAAATGGCAGATTTTGAAGCATTTACGCTACAAGCTGATTTCCATGCTGGCAAAACCGCGCGTTGTGCTAGTTATAAAATAAGTAAGTAACTGTCCGTACATTTCCTACTACGTTGAAGTAAAACGGAACGTAACGGAACTAATACGCAGCTCAATCCACCACACTGCACCGCTGCGGATTAGACAATGCATATATCTTCGGTTTGCTTCTGCCACGAGCAGATTTTGTCACAGTGCTTTCTTAACGGTTGAGCACGAAATGAATTAAAAGATGAAAAAAAAAAGTAATTCAGCTTTAAACTCAGCTTTAAAGGTTTTGATAGATGACGTTTTTACCCGTCAATATATGTACATGAAAGTATATACGGTCTAAAAATATTTTATTATGTACTATTGTTTTATTCTGCAGCCAATACCTAAAATATTATGGAATAAATTGTAATGATGTGCCGCATAATAATAAAATTATGATTAATCAAAAATAATGCATTAAAAATGAGCTTATAATTTTTGTATTATAAGAGAAAATTGTGATAAGTATCAAAAGTACTGCAATTCCGGTGAACTTTTAAAAAGTTATTTCGGTGTCGATTGTTATGATACTTATAAATTGAAGATTTCTCACTAAAAGATACATTTAAAATATTGATTACAGCATCACTTCATCGGGCAGTAGCTGTTACGTGTGAACAATACAAATGAGCGAGGTGGCTGCGGCGCGACTCGATGCGATTTATCGCAATAGTTCGTCGACTGAATCAGAATCATTTCCGCAGCATTCGGGAAGTTGTAAACTTGATCGGCAGCCATTTGTCAGGTTCGCCGCAGATTTGAATCCATTTTTATCTCCCCCCATATATATTTTATGGCGCGTTTATATTATTAATGCGATGACAATAACTTGCAGTGAGTATTTATGATCGCCATTCGAACGAGTGTTATGATTAATATACTGGCCTCCAAAAAAATCGACCCACCTACATTTTTTGTAAAAAAGCTATCGTGTGGTTTTAAACTTCCACATATTTATATTTTTAAGATTGATAATAAAAAAATTCAATTGTAGGATTGTTCAAAAACAGAAATAGTGCGCAAAAAATAGGTTTTTAGGTAAATATGTGACAAAACACGAAAACACAAAATTTTACGCAATTTTATTTTTTTGTGTACAAAACGATTATGCCGTTTGTTTTTAAATTTGGGTGCCTAAATCTTACTTTAATAGGGAGTGTTTCCTCCTCTTGACCTAATCACTGCCTGCATACGCCTATTAAGTGACCTGATTAGCTTTTTAATGTCTTCCTATGGGGTCCGTTGCCATTCTTCAGTTAGGGCAGCTTCCAGTTGATTCAAGGTTTCTGGAATTGGATTTCGTGCTCGAACCGTACGTTTTAGCTGGTCCCAGAGGTGCTCTATCGGGTTTAAGTCCGGACTATTGGCTGGCCACTGCATAACTGGAATTTCGACTTCCCTGAGATAGTCTTTAACAATTCTAGCGACGTGAGGTCGTGCGTTGTTGTGCATAAGTTGGAAATTATCCCCAATATATCCAGCGTAAGGCATCACATGAGGCTCCAGAATGTCCGTTATGTAAGTTTCAGCATTAACAGCACGATTACGGAAAAAAACCAGCTCTGTGCGTCCCGTCAAAGAAATACCTCCCCAAAACATTGTAGAGCCTCCACCAAATCGGACTGTTTCTCGAATGCAACACTGAGAGTAGCGTTCTCCTGGCCTTCGCATGACGTTACGTCGTCCATCAGAGCCTACTAGAGACATTCGGCTTTCATCACTGAACAATACTGTCTCCCATTGGTCCAGTGTCCAATCGACGTGCTGCCTAGCAAATTGTAGTCTTGCTTGTCGATGGGATGCTGTGAGTTTTGGTCCTGTTGCTGGCTTGTGAGGGGTTAAGTTTTGCTCTCGAAGTCTTCTTCTTACAGTATTTTCACTCACAGACACTCCACGACTTTCTCGGAGTTTACCTTGAACGTCAACAGCCGAAAGATGTCGGTTTCTTAAAGACGTCAAACCAATAAAACGGTCATCGGTCGGGTTCGTGACACGCCCCCTTCCAGATCCTGGTCTCCGGCGATACTCCCCAGTCTCCAAGTAGCGTTTGTACACTCTTCGCACCGCTGAACGACTTAATTTTAGTGTTCTAGCCACATTTCGCTGACTTAACCCCTCATGAATAAGAGCTACGACTTGAGCAGCTTCTGCTTCAGTAGTATCCATTTTTTATGTTTAAACTTATTAAAATTATTGTTTCAACAAAGTTTCATACACTTAATCAATAATAAACATCGAACCGAGATGACTCTGCGTTAAGAACTGGAAATAAACTAACCATGCACTTTGTGCACAAAGTAACGTTTTCTTATCAATACTTTAAAAATATTCCAAATATCCTCAATAACACTTACAACTCCTCCAAATCAATATCAAGTGGGTAATAAAATGTTAAATGTATGTCCCATAAGTAAAACAATCCACCTAGGTCGTCGCATAGTTAAGATAACAACTTTGTAAGTAAAAAAATACGGGTGGGTCGATTTTTTTGGCGGCCAGTGTATGTAATAGTTTTTTTTTATTGCGAAGTCAACGGTACACACTGAACAAATTCAAATATGATAATTAAATTTAAAACTTATAATTCACAGGGCGTACACACTTATAGACTAACTCACCTCTACACTCACAGTATAGTACAGTAACAGCCTGTTAATGTCCCACTGTTGGGCTAAGGCCTCCTCTCCCTTTTTGAGACGAAGGTTTGGAGCTTATTCCACCACGCTGTTCCAATGCGGGTTGGTTAAAAATACATGTGGCATAATTACAATAAAATTACGCAAGTTTCCTCACGATGTTTTCCTTTACCTTTAAGCACGAGATTAATTATAAACACAAATTAAACACATGAAATTTAGTGGTGCTTGCCCGGATTTGAACCCACGATCATCGGTTAATATTCACTCGTGCTAACCACTGGGCCATCTCGACTTACACCACACTCACCACACAGGTTACAAAATTATACAACAATTTGTTGCTTGAAATGTGAAATTATATAAAAGTATTTGTGTATTTTTTAAATTATAAGAGAGATAATTTTTATTTAATATGATGTCTGAGCGTTTATTTACAATAAAACATGTTAAAACTACGTAACTACTTTAATGAAAAATAGGAATAAATAGTAATAAAACGCGTACATAAGAAAGATAATTATTAAGAAAAAAATACAAGATTAAAAATAAAAGATGAGGTATCCTTAATTTTGCGTTTGAATGACAAGGCATCGAAAATAATACTATTATAATGAGACATGAGGATTCTGTTTACGACCACGAAATACGATTTCGAAGAAAAAAACAGCTTTATTAAAAGCATTGCATTTACACTTCGTACAAAATACCTCAAGTATTAGTAGCTAATCTGAGCAAAAAATGTCTAAGCTCTATGGAATGTAACCAGTTTTAATTCACTTCTCACCATCTGCAAACTCGGGCCGGCGAACAGCAGAGATACAATCGGAGAGGGCGATAACATCTTCATAACTGGCAGCTGTTGCGTCACAATAGATCACTGGTAGTGTTCAGGTGCGAACCGACCGCGTCTGTTCGTGTTGTTACTTACTGCGAACGTCTCACTTCGAATCTGATTAAGCGGAAATATGAACTTCAGAGAAACTACAATTACTAGTGTTTTAATTAAATTAAATTATTGTGATTCTAAGAAATAATAAATATCAAAACTTTTATTTGAACATTTATCTAAATTATGTTTCTTGTATAATGTCTTAATTATATTTATCTTCTCTTTCGCTGATTAAATCCATCGAGGCTTTCCATGTCAGCTAAAGTGTTTCTAAAGAAGAGCAGTGGTGTGGATCTATAAATACGAGTTATGAGTGGTTAGGCATAATCCTCTCAATGAGCAACGAGTGTCCATTCAGCACACCGCACGAGTTCTGCATGAGGATTATCTGCTTTAGCGTCCCGGAACTCGTTCCTATAATTGATAGAAAACTTGTTACCGTTTCAAAAGGGGATTCCAATTTATTGAATGGTGGGTGTAATGATACCGAGAAGATTGATAATGTGATATAGTTTGTTGAGATTATTGGGATTATATCACCGTATGTGGTTTAAAGTGGTACTCTATGTCCTCTTCTGTACCGCTACCAACGTGTGTAAGTAGTTAAGACGTAAAAGCATAACAAACAGACACATTTTTTCATTTAAAATAGGCATTTATAATTTGTATAAGTTAGGATTTACTACCATTGCGAAAAATTACAGAATTCACTCACCGTATTTGAAGTCCTGAATAAGTAAGATTAAATGTTACTTAGTATCTCAATAACTGGTTACTTTAGAAAGGGACGTTGAAAAGGGTTTCACATTGAAAGGCAGAAAATCTATTTAACTGTCAAAAATACAGGAGAATTCGAACATTTGGTAAAAGTTGGAGTTTGGTCAAAGTTTTGAAATTAGGGCCGTTTGGGATCATCGATCACTTTTATCGAGGGGGTGTGAGAATGCTAGGTTATTTAGTAAACAGAATTTAAAAGAGTTTATTATAATTATATAAGTTTGTTCCTTGTTTTAATGTTGATAAATGTCTTAATATTAGTAAAAATATATATATATATATTTTTATAGAATAGGAAGGCGGACGAGCATATGGGCCACCTGATGGTAAGTGGTCACCAAACGCCCTTAGACACTGGTATTGTAAGAAATGTCAACCATCGCTTACATAGCCAATGCGCCACCAACCTTGGGAACTAAGGTGTTATATCCCTTGTGCCTGTAATTACACTGGCTCACTCACCCTTCAAACCGGAACACAACAATAACAAGAACTGCTGTTTTGCGGTAGAATATATGTAACATTATTGATAATACAATACAATATATAAATCTTTTAATTGAGTATTTATTGTTAAAGATGTAACTGTCTATAGAGATACTGACACCACACAATGGCATTAAAAAAATGTCTGGAATTTAATACCATAATCGTAATTGGTGCTAACGAGAGCGATTCGGAGCCCGGATGGATCTGTATTACTGGTACGTGACCAGAGTTTGATAAAACGCTTCCTAAACGAACGAATAGCCGCAGTTATATCGAAACTCTGAATATTTAATTTCAAAAATTATCTTTTTGGATACGACGTTCAGAGATAGACAGAGTAAATTAAAAAGTTACTACCTCCAGCTATGAACATAAGAAAAGGAAACGACCGTATTATTAGCGCTACGTGGTCCAGACGTTCGTGTATAATACAACACACTTTTATTGCTCCGTATTGTAGAATATAACACACTTCTTATGTATAATATATCTTGATTTTTAAAGATATAAGAATAATAATTAGTACAAAATGTTCAAATATTAACAGATCAACCGATCTGTTTTCATGTATTGTTTGCGAAATAAATGTACATATCATGAGTATGTATATCTTGTGTTATATCGTTGTAACCATAAAACTTTAATCTTTTTCTGACAATGTAACAAGTACGACACGAGTACGAGTTCTCGTGAACATGGAAAAAAGTTTGTTTTTAAACTATTTCTAGTAAAATTTAAGTTTTTGTGCTTCGCGAAAAAGCAGGTGTTTAATGAAATTCTGACACATGTGCACCCTCCCACCCATATAGAAACAGCGTGACGTAATAAGATGCAAATATATCAAAAGGTCATGATCATTAAGACAATTTAAAGACTATAATTTATTCATTTACATGCACTTTATTATATTTTATTGTGTGTATGAATAATGAAGTGCGGTTCAAATATAAAATATCTTAAATTGTAAGACGCTTCTCAATTCCACAGATGATTAGGAGAAATGAACGCGCTGTATTAATCGCGCTACGTGATCTGCAGACAAACGGCCGACGCCTTGAACATTAATACCACGACACAACCTACGTTTCTTTTTAAATATTTTGAGAATTTAGCGTAATTTACATATCAGTTTCGGCGGCTATTGCTTCAGTAATAATAGTATGATCATAAGAAATTATTATAAGGTTTATTTATGTTAAGTTTTATAGCTCTTCTTTTTTAAACTGTTATTATACTTTCGTTAGCTGCTTCTTTGATCTCGGAACTAGCTTATTTTTCATCGGTTCCATGACAATGATGATAATGAAAGATCCCAAGGTTGAATCCTGGCTTGGGCCAATCTAAAATTATTAGGTTTTCTATCGAAGAGTTTCGGTAAAAGCTCATAGTTAAGAATCTGACAATATTACATTTCAGTAAGGAATTGTCGTTTCGTAGATATATAAGAGAAAAGGGATAAAGACTGCAACTATGTTACGTAAAACTTATTCAGTGGTCCATTAATATGGGCTTAATTCTAATCAGGTCATTCTATAGTAAGCGATGTTTATTTCCCAATACGACAGGAAATATCAAATCATTTAACAGTCGAATAAAGATGTCGAATAAATCACTGTTCTAGAGTAACGCCACGCCAATAAACTTGCATGACGTTTCGAAAATATGACACCATCTGCCGCCTACGAACGAGATGACAGATAGAACGTTTCGCCGAAAATGAAGAGAACGTTCGCTATCTGCGGTACTAAATAATACATGATGAAACCCTCCCACTCAGGCAGCGACATAGCAATCGAAAGTAGCCCTTTTAGTGGTTACTATTGCTGTGACATATTATTTATTATCTTTACATATTTAATAAGCAATCGACGTTCTCTTCAGAGAAGTTTCTCGTCCCGTACTAAGTATATCTACTATTAAGGATTTTTCAAATAATACTCAAATATTATAATACAATCACTAATTAGGCCAAGCGATCTCTCTCCGTCCGTAAACAGCTGATAAGTCAAACTGCACACCCTTATTTACGCATATGTTTATTCAAACTTCTTGTAATATCTCCAACATTGGCGCAAATCGCCAAGTGGAAAAAGACAACATTTATACTCAAACTAAATTTATACAAAAACTAAGGATTTAGATATCTCCATGATACCAATAAATAAAAGAAATAATGTTCATTATTATATGAAATCTTTCATGAAGGATAATTACTTTGTTCAATTACTTTACTATATTAATAACTACGAGTAAGTGATACTTTTATATAAATAGATTGTACCTAGACCGTCGTGTACTGTGTCCAGGCGGTCGCTCCACCGCATTAGTTGCGAGTGGACGAGCGGCGTCTGCAGTGATCGGCAATGCATGCTCGATGCGGCGCGGGTGTTACGCGCCGGAGGTTGCACGCACGGCTGCATCGTCGATACGAATGCTAGTATTAAGATATCATCATGATGCTATATATCGATACGAAGATATTATATTTCACTTCATCTAGTGGCAAGTTTATTCGGCTACAGCCTATGTAGGTCCGGAAATACTCAACGATTTTAGTACTATTTCATTGTTAACAGTGCATATTACGCTTACATCTGTTCGATCGAATTCGATCAAGAAGCTACTTCTTACGATACCGTAGTTAGTTTTTTTTTTTAGTAAATGTAAAATATTGATTTTTATTCGAAAATGTCAGTTCGACTTAATTCGACTCAATTCTTCGCAGATTTTCTTTCACCAGTTTCCTCGGGTTAGTAGTATTTATTTCCGGTAGTAGGGTTTGACAACTAATAATCGCGTTACTTCTTCATTCAATAAAGACACTGAGGCAACGTTAACTTTAGCGAGACCATTTGAAACAACGTTGTCATACAATTAAAGTACAGTCGTAATTAGTAAGTGTTAAGATGTGCATAAAATGTATGGACAGGAATAAATTATTATTTTATCAGTTAGATAAGAGATTTTCTCAAGTTAAATTTAACGCCACCGGCACACAGCGTGAGTTCGGCTTTCCCAATTAGACTCAACGCGGAGCCGACCGCGACACCGCACGAATCAGTCTTAGTATTATTTATCGACTAATTGCATACAATGTATTTCTCACATTGCATATAATTTACCTCGAAGCGATAGCATAGTGTAACAACCTTACCAGCAGTTATACAGGCTGAATCTTTTTTACTGTTGTTATACCCGAAAATCCAAGCAATACCAAAAAATGTTCACAGGAGCTACGCGACTTTACTCAGACTAAAAGTTCATGAGTAAATTTATGAAAGTCGGTTTTCACAACCGGGAATCGAAGCTATAATTTTAACAGTAAACAATGTTTTATTGCACTGAATCATTAAAATTTAAAATTAAGTGAAAATAAGTAATTAAATATAAGAAACTTCAGAAAAGTTTCAGACTTATAATTCTTAAACCATAATTCATCCTGTATAGCGAGCGTGAGATATGAACTAACCTTAGTAACCAATTAAGCACAGCTATCTCGTAATGCGGCGCTATAAAATAGCAAATGCCTAATCGTTAAGAACAATATATTCCTTTTGTTAGATAAATTGAGAAGTAATAAATAGCAGTAATCTCTCACGACGCCGATAGCGCGGGACGATGGGCGGGAGATACAGCCGATGCGTTGGTACCAGTTTAGAACTTCATAGTAAAGTAGAAGCAATGTCCTTAATTATATTTAATTGCAAACAGCCTGGATGGTCAACTAGCTTAAGATGCAGCTCCCGGGGTTCTGGGTACAAATTCCAGATAAGATCAATAAAATAATATTACTGAGTCTGTCTCTTAAACAACTTTTTGTTCGGACGCCGCTGGGACCGACACTCCAATGCCTCGGAAAACACTTAAAGTGGTTGCTCTCACGTCTAAATATGGGATTTCTACTCACTTTACTTTTTTATTGTGTACTACACTGCCTTATGTTTAAATGTAGTAATGCAACTTACGAGTATTCATTTAAATACCTATATAATAATTTAGACATGTGCCTATAATATCTTGCGTCAGCTTCGATATCGTAGCGACCTACAATCGAATGCTCGCCTTATTTGTTTGTCACACTATCTCAACCTTACTAAAGAATAAGGCCACTGAATCGAAGTCGATACCGAAGTAAATTACGAGAATGTTGGTGATAAGAATTGAATTAAACTTATCTTTCACGAACATTACTAAGAACATGGTCACCGCGATACGAGGAGAGATAGCGTCGTGTTAGTAGTAGAGTAACAGCCTGTGATATTGCCGAGCATATGCCTATATCTCTTGAGGAGAAGCTTTGAAGGTAACTTCAATGTTGGATGGAAGATACATGTGATGTGGCAGAATTCTCGACTCATGCAGGATACCTTTGTTGCCGTACACGAATTGAATCGCTAACACAAATGCTTAATCACAATACATAATTTACATATCGTAAACACAAAACCTAGTAGTACTTATTCGAGTTTGAACCAGCAATCTTCGGTTGAGATTCGGTTAACAATTAGGCTTATATATAGTACTGGTGGTAGAGCTTTGTGCAAGCTCGTCTGGGTCGGTACCACCCACTCATCAGATATTCTACCGCAAAACAGCAGTACTTGTTATTGTTATGTTCCGGTTTGAAGGGTGAGTGAGCCAGTGTAATTACAGGCACAAGGGACATAAAATCTTAGTTCCCAAGGTTGGTGGCGCATTGGCTATGTAAGCGATGGTTGACATTTCTTACAATGCCAATGTCTAAGGGCGTTTGGTGACCACTTACCATCAGGTGGCCCATATGCTCGTCCGCCTTCCTATTCTATAAAAAAAGGCAGGCTGTGTACTGTTGAGACTGTTTCGTTAATTGGTGGTTTTGTTAAAATATTAAGTTAATTCAATAATAAGACCGTTTTAATGATACGTGTCTATACTTCAAAGTCATTAAAGTAGTAACCATCGCCCATAGACATTGGCGCTGTAAGAAATGCGTGCAACGTGGCACCAACCTTGGGCAACTCTGCAGAGTTACGTTGGCTCACTCATCCTTCAAAACGTAAAACAACAATACTAAGTATTGCTATTTGCTGGCAGAATAGGTGAAGGGTGGTTACGCGTTCAAGTTTTGCAATTTAATAATTTGATTACTTTTCCGCAGCACACCAGAAGCAAGTAAAACCGTTATTACTATCGGATAATCAATTTTAATTAAGGTTCCATGGCCCCAATCCATTACGGTAGAACTTTAGCGTCCCGAACAGGTAATAAGAAGTCTTCACACCTACAGCGTGCGAGTCGCCACAAGTAGTATAATTAACGCGTGGCTTATCTCAGCCGAGAAATAGTGGTCAATGAGAAGATAGCCTATCTCTGGTAATTGCTAGCATGACCTGGTAAAACGACGTCTGCAGATCGAAAGTTAAGCAAATACATATTAAAGATTGGAAGATTTACCCCGACAACGTGAGAAATTTGCACACAAGTAGAATCGGACTCGTGTTAATTGTATGAAAATTTTATACAATTCTAGCATCCCGACCTGATATCAAAGGTATAATATATATTTATATTTATTTAAACTTCAAATATATATATAAATTCGAAGCGTATATATATATTCATAAATGTGTATTTAATAATGACATGTAAAGTAATAACAATACAATCATACTATGTTTATACACAGCTCATTCATTATTACCTGTGTTCAATTTTAAGATACACAATATTTTTAATTCATATCGCGGTTTGATAAGGATTAATACTACATTATAAATAAATTTAAATAAAATCAAATAACTATGTATTTTTTTAAACTGTAAAATGCCGTCGAGGAGTTTTCTGAACACTTTGGAGATATACAAATCAGAAATATAAAGACATAGTGTGTCTATTATAGCTTTAATATTATTGGCATGGAAATAATTTGATCCAACAGAGTTTTTAACTACGTTGACGGAATAAGCCATATAAAGTACTATATATATCATTTATGTTTGGACTGTACCTAAAAACTTAAAAGATAAATATGGCTCTGAAAATGCGATCCACATCCATCCAGTGTGGCTCAAAAAAAACAAACGAAGAAAATTTTCATTTTCATATTATTAGTACGGTTACATCGTCGTAATATGAAGATGTAAATTTTCTACTATAACTGGAATATTTGAATAAATGTATGAGAGGGTCCGAACTGAAAGTTGTATCAAACTAGAGTCGTTTGTTTTGTTAGAGGTCAGCGATAACATGAAGACCACGAGCCGCAGCTGTATATAAGAGACGAGGAGATCATCCTATTGAGTAGATTAATCAAGCAACGCGCTACAATCAGTGCGGCGTGTTACCATCTATCTTCTCGTGTCTTTACTCTCGTAGTACAACACCGTAGTGTACAATGAAGTGGCATAAATCACTCGAGTGTAGGAACAAGACGCGCGCGACGGAGGACTCGTAATTAATTTACGAACACTCCGGTGAAACATTATTAATGATATCGCAAGAGATACTACATCATAATAGTGTAAGAGAATCAATAAATAATGAATATAATGGCCCCGTACACAACGATTATCATATTGGCCGTTACTTTATATTTAAAAATATATTATTAAGAAATGAATCGAATTGGTTTCTCAGTTATACAAAATGCAAAAACTCAGTTTACCTGCAAACATGTATCAAGCTAAAAATGGTAAATTGAGCGGAGATATTCTATTGGTAAAGACAAGTGTATCTTAAACAAAATTCACGCGCAATCAATTCAGTATTTTTGTCGGGGTAAATTCTGAACGTGTGTTCAAACCGTATCCACGAGATTTTAAGGAGATGCTTACTTCACCAAGCAGCTCCGGAGCGAGGCAGATTTTTAACCACCTCATGCATCGTTTCTTCACGAAGTTTTTTATATTATAGTGAGTAACAATCAATTGACTCCGATGCGATTAGTTTTATTCGGTTAATAATTTACTTTATTGACGCTAAATCAAAATGTTTTTCCTATGTAAAATTTAAAATGGTTAACTTGTTATAACTAATGTAGGCTTTTGAAATAAACAACAACATATTGTTTTCCATTATATCAATTTTGACATTTACTTTGTAAACGTTAAAATGTCAACGTCTCTACTTTTAAAAAAGCTGTTGCAAAATATACAGCATCTTTAACCAGCCAATTTTTTTATTTATATTTTACAATACCTGGACCCGTTTCATCGTGAGCTTATACGTTGTTCTATTTTTAATTTAATATATACTTTAATTTAATTAACTTGTTAAAATAAATTTATAAACAAAAAATATGAAACATTCATTTCTATAATTCATTCATTAATTCTTTTATAAATTTAGTAAATAAAACTTTCTTTAATGAAAATGAATAAATTATTTAACTTAACTTTTCCCAAGAACATGTAATACGAAAGTTGTATATTGATTAAATATATTGACATGAAACTGCAAGGGATCTACAAGAGAGTACAACAAAAACATGTAAAAACTACACTAATTGTGCATTAGTAAATTATAACAGAGGTGGGCTGGACAATCACCCGATGACCTTAACCCGACACCGCGCTAAAAGGGCTGAGAGGTGAGTAGCATGTAAGTCGATACTAATAAGTAATAAAATACTAGTAATTTGTGGGCCACGTCCATCAGACTAATAGCTTTATTGTTACACGATCCGCAGTACCGCCTACCTGAATAACAGTCACGGTATATAATGTACAGGTTTACGTATAGAGTCGGTTATTTTCAACTAAAATAGCGTTTGTCTGAGTCCAGTAAATGATAAACTTTAATACTGAATGTCTTCATAACAATGCAACAATGATATCATCATTAATAACGTCGCAACAGCGACACAAAAGCCACTAAAGAAAAGGACGACTTGTGTTTCAATGATATTTGACGTATTTTGTAAATGAACGCCCGAGTGGAGTGGATATCGCAAAGCAGTCACAATATTTTACTTTCCATTGGAATACTTCAATAATGAAATAATTTTGCTGAGCATTTGGTAAAAGAAAATATCGATTCAAGCCTTTTCTTCGTTCCCTAACATTTTGTAACCTGATGAGTTTACACATGTCGGCAAACAATCGGCGAAGTGGCCGCCCGCCTTGTCTGCTCGTCTGCTCTGCTCAGCGACTCGTTACATTATGTACAAACACATATTATGCAGAGTAATTGGATTGCCTTGTAAACATTTGATCGGAACATGGGTCCAAATCGAATCGGGTTTTAGACAATATTTATTATTGGGAAATTATAAAAATGTATTGTATTTTTGTCGCCATTAGAACAATTCAAAATGTTTCGCAGGTAAGGTTTAATATTCACGAAACAATTAGTAGGCAAAGTGAAAAGTTTTAACTTTTCAATATGAAAAATTTTAATCGGTGCAGAAATTGAAACTTATTCAATATCCTCTCACAACTTAGCCTCATTTTAACTTCTCTTGAGATGAAGAAGTTGTTACTGCGGTTACTTGAGAAGACGTTTCTGTTCTTCTATATTTATAATAAGACGATAAATGAGGATTTCCTCTGACGAGGAATGAGGAACCTAATATTTTGCAAAAATATGACCCACATTCTCGCGCAGAACTAGCGAGTAAGTCCGAAATGAATATGAGGAAACATTTTTCAGCTCAGAACGTAAACATGCTCCCGCGAGGCGTGTTATTAAATTATTATTGAAGGCAATTTCCAGTGCAGCTGCACGTAGAACACGAGCGACGCGTAAAGAAGAATAAAGTCGAGGAAATATGTATATTGGCGACGGGACACGTGTGCAATGGAAAAAAGAACGGCTGCTGAATAAATTAACTCGGTCTTCGAAAAGAAAACTTGGCGATATTAGGGAGTTTGTTTAATAAAACCACAGGATAACCTTACCGTTAATTAACAACTACCACCAAAGTATATGCCCTCATCACTCTGACGGATGAAAAGCGAAACGTTTGTTTATATACTTTATACACAAAATAATTTTGTCGAGGGTAAAAAAAGAAATGTAAAATATATTCATGCCTCAATTTCGAGTATTGTTTAATATTCATAGTAGCCGTTTTTTACGTCATCAACACTTCAGGCTGCGGCGAGCGGTAGTTTTGACGAGCCGGAGAGCTTGTCAGGTCGGAACAAACGATTTCAAGTTTAATTGGATTTGGCCCGTAATAAGAACATTTTGCTTGTCTGCGAATTTAATGCTCTTTTACGATTTGCATAAATACTTTATGTGTTTTCATACCTTTGTTAATATTACATTTTCTGTGTGTACACTGTTGCGTAGTTTTAATTAAAAGCAAATACTGGGCTTATCGTCGTCATATGAGTAAAATAGTCGTAAAGGTGTATAGAATAAATGAACTCATTTTGATCTGCTTTATATTATAGTTATATATACAACTTGGGTAAAAGAAAATTATTCAAGAGGTAACTTAATTGTCAAAATAAATAAGTATATTTACAAATATTAATTATTTTGAATCCGATATTCTAATGATTCTAATAATTGGTCTTAAAGAGTTTGCAACAAAATACAAAAAAGAGAAAATCCGATTTTAATTCTCGCCAACAAAAACCTAATCCAAAAAAATTACGTTCCAATTTGGTAGAATCGAAAAACTTCAATATTAATTAGGTTCGGAGTGCCCTCGCTGTTACGTTTTTATTTTATTAATAGGACGAAAATAATTATCCCTAATATTTTTTGTTATTCATAAAATGTTTTCTTATAAATAGTAGGTAATTTGTTAACGCAGATAAGGCGATTACATACTTATTCTCATAAAAATAAATGACCTCATTATACATAATATTAAGTATATTCTTCTCTAGAAAAAAATGTTTGGGCCTTGTTCCACCATACTGGTCTAATGCAGATTGGCGGATACCCATATGGTACTAATTAATTTAACACATGCAGGTTTCCTCACGGTATTTTAATAACTAAATCAATTAAATTTAAATGGAATTTGAAATTAAATTAAACGGTTACTTCCATTCTATATTTAAAAGATTAAATAAATTTCAAATTGATTTTATTATTGCTTACTATTCCGATTATTTACATTAACGTTATTTATAGAGAAATGCTAATGCCGTATTCCCGAAACGAGTCGAACATTCATCGATAAATAACGTAAGTGGTACTGGAGTACTTCATAATAATATTATAAACACGTTTCGTTCAGATATCAAATTAATTATATTAACATACACTGTTTGCGTTTATTTAGTTGAAACAGTTTCAATATAAATCTTACAAAAACTCCGAACATATTACGTAACTGTCTGTCACTGCAAGATATTGTATGTACAATGATGTGCACTTTTACAGTATAGCATAAAAAATAATTATTTCCTTATGTATTATCAATATAATATTAACATCGTGGTAACTAAAAATAAATCAAATTTCTAAATCATGAAATCTATAAAATATGTAACAGTTTCATGTAAGAATGGCGACCAGTGATCTGGGCTGTGAGCGGTTATCTCGAGAGAGTGTATACACACGGGCTTGTAATTAAGCCGTCAGCGCGGAACACGCTCAACCCCGAGCGACAAATGATTTACGACAATATTCTAGGGGGGAACAGATCTTACAGGAGATATCGTGAGTCGTGACACACTAGCATGTTAGTAACAATAGACTTTTTTAACATTAACTGGGACCGTTAAGCATGTTTATGTGCTTCTGGATCGACAAAGTCAAAATCTTTAATCAAGTGAGCTAGTGGAATATCATCGCTTATCGTTATCCTAATGCGATAGTCACTTGTTAACAACAATATTAATAGAGAAATTCATGCCAATGTCTATGTAAGGTGTCACTGGAGCGCGTGCGCAATTTTTGCACTATTCCGATTACCCTTTTATTCTGAAACAACAATTGAAACAGGGTAAAACTGCGAAACTTTATGACACTCCTTAATAGAAACTGTCTAGCCAGAGAGAGAAATCTAGCTATAGGAATCTCAAATATATATATATATTTAATAGGATCAGTTTAAGAGATATTAAATTTGTAAGTGTTGCAGGACATTTTGTCACAACTACTTGCCTGCAGGGAATAAAAAAAAATGTCAATCGATGATGATGACGTTAGTTGTGTTTTGCAGTCCCGCATATCACCTACGTCACATCAATTACGCAATGTCATAACAAATCCAAAATGGCGGATATGATTGGCTAATTAACAAAAATAAAAATTCCCAAATGTAACGAGTATTTGATACCATCAAATAAATGATTTTTATTTAAATTATAGTATTAAATTATAGATTCTTTAAATGTCTAACTTACCGGTACGTAATAATTTCCCGCACTATTTCATAATCGGATATCTTCGCGTATTTATGAAAATTACTTGTAAGTCACTATTTAGGAAAGTAGCGCGGAGAAACTTATTAAAATTAATAATATTTAGTTTATTGTAGCGATATAAATGTGCCCACACCCACCGTCGGCCGGTATCTCCATCTCTCGTTAACAATGAACGTTTTATAGGCAACAACAATTCCCGGCGGCGAGAGGCGATCAGTATTAATGCCGTTGAGGTAATGATAGAAATTGATAAAGTAAATAAGCGAGCGCTCGTTACAGAACGGACGAGACGTGGACTGTGGCGTTTTATAAGATTAATTCAAAACGAACGATAATTATAAAACGTATTTTTAAAATGTTATCACTTAACTGAACTTACAATTTACATTTTATGGTATTTGAAAATGACACATTAAAATGTTGTCTACAAAAAATGTGATTGAGAAGTCAGCGGCAAATTATTTTATATGAGCAGGACATTGCAACAACATTACTAGAATGAAATCAAATTTTACTTTATTCAAGCAGGCGCTTACAAACACCTTTAAAACAGCATTTTACACGATTATATTAAATATAAACCTTCAACTAGAATTTAAATAAACATATTGATTTTATTTATTGATAAATATGATTGTTTCAAAAATATAACGATGAATTTAATGTAGATATATAACATGTTATTAGTGTTATTTATATAATACTGGTGGTAGAGATTGGGCAAGCGCGTCTGGGTAGGTACCACCCACTCATCAGATATTCTACCGCAAAACAACAGTACTTGTTATTGTTGTGTTCCGGTTTGAAGGATGAGTGAGCCAGTGTTATTACAGGCACAAGGGACATAAAATCTTAGTTCCCAAGGTTGGTGGCGCATTGGTTATGTAAGTGATGGTTGACATTTCTTATAATGCCAATGTCTAAGGGCGTTTGGTGACCACTTACCATCAGGTGGCCCATATGCTCGTCCGCCTTCCTATTCTATAAAAAAAAAATTAAGTTAATTGCTTATATATACATAGTATTACGGATTTACCCGTGATCTTTATCATTTTTTTTTTGCAATAGAGATACATCTGACGTGGTCGCAACAGTTATTCAAAAATCTTGGTGAAACAAGGATATCAATGTCCCCCGTCGTTCTGTCTGCCTGTCTGCCTGATCGCAATATACTCAAAAATTACCGAACAGATTTTCATACGGTTTCTATTATTGGACGAAGTAGTTCACGAAGAATATTTAAGTGTACAATTAATTAAGGTTGGATATAAATTGGCTGAAATATGACGATTATTGTTAAAGATGTCATCAAAAGATAGCTAGGAATATATAAAATGCATAATATAGTTATCACTAGATCATTTCGTAGACATGAACATCAGGACGGAGAGACATAACTTAGAGAGCGTGGAGGAAGTCGATGAACGTTAACTAGACTGTACACATACATACGTACATACGTACATACGTACATACATACATCGCTTCTTCTTAAGACTTAACTCAGCAACAGGCGTGGCGAGCGACGGATATCTTAATACGATTGCGTTGAAATCGACGTACTATTAACAAGTGCACTTATTACCCCACCATACTTCACTGCCACGCTCTTAATAGCCACCTTCTGTAATTACAGGTAACGCAACTAAATGATACACTGCCCGGGTTTTTATAATTTTTAAAGAAGGACTTTTGTAAATAGACCGCCGTTTTGAATGGTAACGTATAATTTTTATAATTTACGGTTTTAATGATAGATAAAAATAAAAGAAATTCCATTGTTTATGTAACTCAGGGAACGATAGACCTGACGTTTTCACTGTACACAAAGGAAAAAAAGTGGTTAGCTTAAAAATGGAATATATAAAATTACTAAATTAAAATAAATTTAAATTAAATTTTAATTTAAATAAGTATATACAAAAAACACGCTTAGTATTTATATTTATTTGGAGTGACTTATACATACAAAAATATGACAAGACGCTTCCCGGCTTGAGTCTGTGTATCCACTACCAAGTTCCACGTGCTTACTCTGTTTATAATTTAACTCGTGCTCTGTGGTTAAGACAAGTAACCGTGATAACTCATGCATCTAATGAGTAAAACTGCAATACGGAGAATCATATCAGAATCATCTACCTAAGTGTGGAAGTGTTTTCCTAGTAGTGGGACATTTGCAGGCTACTTTTCTCTATAGCGTCAAATAGATTCATATATAGAACATATATACTGTTATTTATATTTCCATACAAAATTTATCCGCATAATACATTCACTTAGCCCTATTTAGCAACTTAAGCAAGGGTTTTAAGCGTTGTTCAATTTCTAAGCCGCTAAGACGTGGACTTAGCTGCCTACAACAATACCATGTTTGTGCTTTATCAGCCCCAATGCGAGCGGGCGCGGCCAGCGATTTATAAGTCTAATTAATGATTATAATACTTAAGCGGATTAAAATACTTATAAACGAAAGATACCTCATTTCGACATCAACATATTAAAATATTCTCGCTCTTAAATCAGACTTATAATGATATCGAGTCACAAATATCAAATAACTTGGGCTATATTATATAATATTATTGGGTCGCGATCGTTGCAATTTCGAAGATCATATCTCATAAGCCATAAGAATTGATTAAATTTTAACATTGACGGAGATGAAATCTCTAAAACGATATGGATTCTGTTTAATTTTCAGATGTTCAAATGATCATACCCGTGAAATCATTATAAAAAACACTTACATATATACAGACGAAACTCAATATGATAAGTAATTAAATAGTGATATTGTTTATAAACATTTTAGGAAGGCAGACAAGTAAATGGCCCTCCTTATTGTAAGTTAAGGCCACCTTGACCAAACAATTGTAATGCGAGAACTTAAAACCTCTCCTTACAATGCCAATATGCCAATAAATACTCTCTCTCTCTCTCTCTCACTCCGTACCGAAACACACCAATATTGATATGTGGCGATGAATGAGTAAGTAATACCGTAACAGGTCTACACAAAGTTCTAACATTGAGTAAACCTATTGTAAACATTTTGAAAAGTTGCAATCCAATTCGACGAAAAACAACTCGCTATTTCTACATCTAAATACAGCTTCCGACCGCACCACATATAAAGATTGAGACTACGTCGCTGTATAGCCTTCGTGTCTTTCACAATATCTTTGCAACGAAACTATTAACTCTCCGAATTAGCTACATGCTCCTAGGGAACACTAAATTATGTCAGTTTAATGCTTAACACAGACTGTGTTGCGGTCGACACAAGGTTTCTACCACACGTCGAATGCAGCAAGCGATTTTTTTTTTGCTATCATTATCCCTTTTAATAAATAACAGTAAATAATTATATCCGCAGGCAATATAATTTTATAGTTTATTACTTTTTGATTGCACATCAATTATTTTGTAACACCCGTAGTTGGACTTTGTATTTTAATCAGTATATACGTATAACATTAAAAACAAATGTTATACCATTTTTCTTAAGGGCATTATTCACTACACAATACTCATGCACAATAATGATCAAAAATCAACGTGCACTACAAAAGATTCCGGCGTATAAATGCCGTTCTCAGAATAAGTGTCTAATAATATACGAATTGGCTGCTGAAAGATAAAGAGTGCGAGGAGCAAAGTTTGAGGAGCTGACGAGCTCATGAATAATTACATCAAGTGCTTTTATTTCTTATATGCTAAATTAAATGTTCTTAACTTAGTACTCAGTCTTTGTTTCAAGTTTTATCTCTCTCTGTTCGTGTTGGAGTCCCGTCGGCCTAGAAGAACCTGAATACGCGAGTTGTAATCAAAGTTTGCTGGTTCATTCCCGAGCAAGCCCCGGTATAATCTCCTCTATATTACAAGTTATTTGTATATTTATGTTTTTTGAAATGTCACTACATCAATAAAGATTGTTTTTATTATTACAAGTTATTCCGGTTTTCCTTCCGTTATTTATGTTTATGATATTCTTCGGGAAGACTACGAATCTTATCAGCAGGAACGCACTTATTCTCATTGATAAATAGCATAAGTAATAGCGAAATAACTATAATAACTAATATAAGGCAGTAATTTACGCATGATGTCTGCCAGCAGTACAATCAAATATAGATATACAAATGAAAAGAGAGGCAAAATTTAATGATGTACATTATGTTACCTCATCAAATTCATAATATAAAAACCACTCATCAAGTTCATACTGTATTGTATAGGTTTCGTTTTGTATCCATAAAATTAATGCCTCTGATTGAACCATTATGTTGGTACCTGCGATCAAAGAACCTTCATTGTTACACTTACCTTCAACAAATTACAAAGCGACCCTTTTCCAGTTTCGTTCAAAAACGGTCAGAAAATTGGACCCGAGCTGATGAAAATTACATCGTACAAAATGATTTCACTTCGAAGAAATTATGAAAAAAAAAACTCAAAAAAACGTCGTACGCAATTTTCGGTAACAATAACAAATAACAAATAAGCGAATATCTTGAAAGAACTGTATAAGATTTTTTATGATTATTCTATTATGCTTGTATTATAATTTTCTTACTTTCCCTTACAAATTCTTCTGGCTATAGAGAAAAAAAAATAGTTGTTGTAATATATCCCAAAACATTCCTTGACCAAAGTTTTCTTTTCTATAATAACATCTTGCAGAACATTTAAGTACAGTGTATAAAAATGTACAATTACATAATTATTACGTGTATATGGTTGACGACATAGAATAAATATCCTTGCCAATGCTTCTCGGTAGAAAGGTGGTATATTTATTTGATCTTGAAAAAATAAGAAGAAAATACTTTTTATTTCGTCTAGCTTTAGATAAAAAATTAATAAAGAGAATAATAAATTAAGAATATTTACGGAAATTCAATTTAACGTCGATTTCAGGACTTTTAACTTTGTGATAGTTATAACAGCGAGTTAGAGTGGGAAAGATAGTACAAAGACCAATGGTGGAACGAGACACACTTAACAGAATTATGCTACGTGGCGCTACGTATCCTGTGGAAGAAAGCCAAAGTCTCGTAAAGAAAATTAGATATCTAATAACCGAATGGAATGGACGAAGTTCCGAATTACACAACGGCCGGTATTGTTACACTTCAGTATTACTTTTCTTTCGTGAAATACTGCTATAAAATATATTACTTTCATACGCGATATGAGTTAACTTGGTGAAAGTAATTTTATACAGCAATTTTTACGTTATACCATTTACAATCTACTTAGGTTGTTTTACGTCTGTTTTATTCGAGAAGTATTTTGTAGCAGTATTACTTCACAATTCTTTATAACGAGTTTTCGCTGTTTCTTTAAATATTGGCAACATTTATTATATAAGCATTTGCCACTAAAATAGTTTTATATAATGTGTTCCCCCTCACTCTAGGCATCATTCTTGTCCTCAGTCCGCATTGTTCGTGGTGATATTGTTCTCACTATAAAGGGCCAGCGGGAAGGTATTACTTGACTTAAGCCCAAGTGGCCCGCAATATGTTTATCCCCGTCTCCCACACCTCAGGCCCCTCGTACCGTCTCAAATAGTCTGCGTCTTATGCCCTTAATTGAATTTATAATGGGTTAGTTTGCGTATTTAGTGTTTTCGATGTGGCTTTATGAGGGTTAAGGCTCATTATACACGATGTTAAGTTTCAAAATGATGAGTTCTGAAATGCATGTGTGTTATAAAGTTTATCGATACGGAATGTATTATTTCGTTACGAACGAAAGATTCGACTTGTGTCAGTATTCGTGGAATATCAATACAGTACAGTTGATATAACCTTGCCTTGCTTTGCTTTATTCGTGGGCTCTCAGTTGTTGTCATTCTTATTTAAGACTAAGCAAAAAGTTTTATAATACACTAATTTAAACTCTTACAAATTCTTAGTTGTTGGCTAAAACATTAAACCTGAACTGTTTATCGACCAGTACAATGTTTTTTCTAATACGCTTAAGGATAATGAAAGCTTAAAGGAAAACGCAGCAGCGATCCTATAAGACGATTAGCTGCAGTATGCCAAGACACTCATCACGACGTTGCGCAGAGCCGAGTTGAGATAATTGTGTTACAGAACAACGCCGGTGCCATTAGCATTATTACTGGTCCGGTTTGTAGTTTCAAACTTTACGCAAACTTGTGGACGAAGGCTATTGCATGATATGCTAAAATATTTATAAGTTGAAAAAAAACAACTACAGAAATTCCGATCCATACTTATAACGTTAAAATACCAATAACCTTCAGGCTACCGCTAAATATTCTATTTCTATTCTAATATTCTATTCTAAAAATTGACGAATACTATGATCCAAATAATGAAAACATTTTGCAAATACTATATTACAGATAGCGATATAGGTAGCCTTTATGAAGTAACAGCAGACGACAGGGCGAGCCGGCGGCGGCCGGTGGGCTGACGAACGTCTCATGTTACATGGTTTGGATGATTTTATTATTCACTCGCCCATTCCATTAACCTGATTGGCGAATGTCACATTGCTCTGATATTGATGACTCATTTGTCTTTAATTTTTCAATCGACCTTCAACAAATCTAAATCAGCAATTTTATATTTATTAATCTGATTAATAGGATAATAAACCAAGAAAATAAAAAATCGCACAAAACGATATTCCTTATTCTGACATACATTTATGGAAAATACGTTCCCGCTATAAGAAATGTTTGAAATATAATAACGTCACAAACATACGCCAGACATTTACATATTCAGTGCTGCTCTGAATATGTTGAACTCCCTCGATGTTGAAGTATTTGTCTTATGGGCCTGCAGATACCAAAATATTGGGTTCATATTTTCGAATCAGGACAATAAGAAGTTATAATATCATATAGCATAAAATGTTATAATATCATATAGCAACGAAATATATAATATACGCATCACGCACACAAAAGGGAGTATAAAGCGGCGAAGAGGGGGTGTTACGACTTAAGAGTGCCGTGACGGCATACGAGCAATACTCGAATGTATAATACTGATTCTCTAACAGGAGACAATCTTATTCAAATTAAATAATGCTACAGCTTGAGTTTTGATTCATGAAGTGAATCTTTAGAAGATTGATTTTTGAAACTAGTCTGTGGTAAAGTATCGAACGTGTGTCAAATGAATATTTGAAGAAAGCCTAAAATCTCGGATTCTCGTATTCCCAGAAGAGTATCTGACCTGAAAAGGGTACTCCAAAGCAAAGTGAATAATTTATCGGACTTAACGAGGATTAATATGTCTTGGGAGCGTTAAAATATCATCCCCCGGCTTCTGCTAAATGAATCGTTGTTTGGAGCTAAAGCCCCCGAGTAGATCAAAGTACGTACAGAATCCCATTGAATTTGCCTGGTGATGTAGGTAAGGTTGAAAGCAATTGATTTTTTTACTGAATGTTAACAGTCAGCTTTCGAATTAATACGGATATCAATTATTGACAATTCCCTGTGGAACTTTTCACATATCAATTAAAATTGGTTAATTCTAGAACAGTGTAATATTATGTTAGTGTTTCATTAATTCGCCGCGATAGTTCGTTTCATTAGCTTTGAAGATTCAGCTCATCAGTATAAGCGGTTAGAAAAGATATTGATTGATATAGCTCGATTATTATATTTTGGTTATTTTCATAGTATTATGTATTATACATTACTACTTGGGGTAACGCTACAGATATTGCATCTGTTTTTATTTTATAAAAGAGAACTGTCCGATCTAATTATAATCTTGACGCTCGAGGCTCCCTTCGTTATGTTTATAACAAAGTAG
The DNA here is from genome assembly GCF_905147045.1 of Nymphalis io. NCBI lineage: Eukaryota > Metazoa > Arthropoda > Insecta > Lepidoptera > Nymphalidae > Nymphalis > Nymphalis io. The sequence continues at coordinate 162,297 of NC_065900.1, forward strand.
GAATATTTACAATTGCGTCACAATATATTTATGTTAATATTTTGTATATACACAATAACATTAAGCATTTTCATATATTCAGTGATAATCACTGTACAAACACGAGAAGTAAGAATAAGCTTATAATGCCAAGTTTCTGAATCAACAAAGTTAATCCTTCCGGGGCGAGGTATTCGTTACGATAGTAAAAATCCACAGATATTTTAACTTTAGTAATTAATTACTTTAAGTTTCGATTGTTAAAAAACATTAATATATAAGGCATATATACTTATATATACATATTATATTTTTTGATAGGATATATATAAATTTAATTGCATTTGATTGACATAGCTTTGTATTTTAACTATTAGAAGAGTACTGAGTTTCTGGCCGTTTTTCTTGGTAGAATCTATATTATGTAATGGTACCACCAAATAATCTATATTATGTAATGGTTGTACCATTACATAATATAGATTCTACCATCTTTATATTAATATAATTCTATAAAATAACGATAAAATACATTTTGATTTAATTAGCAGTGGGCAATTTACAGGCTTTTACTTTACTGTTCTTACATTAGTTTAAACTTATGTCTTGCTTGTTGCCTCGCTAACAGAGTCGATTGGAAAAAATATTTTTAGCTCAAAAATGTGCTCAGTGAGCAGTGTGTAGTTCAAAGTCAATACATTTGTAGCGAAGTCTTTTTTTTTCAATATTTCTTAAGTTTTTTTGGATAAGATATGAACTATGCATTCTGCGAGTAAGAGGAAGTCGCGTCAGCCTTCGGCAGCTGTTATCGCACTTCCGGCGTCGACTGGCCGAGTGGCGGTGTAAAGCATTGAAAAATACCTACCATTTGTAAGTGAAAGGAAATTAAATGTTTCACTTGATAAATGTTTTCATTGCTGTGGTTATACGTAATCTCTCTCACATAAACGAAATGAAAAATGTAATTCTAACACGATACTAAATAAAACAGGAATTATTTTATACTAAACAATTACTCCCTAACAAATGTATCGTACGACTCATAACGACGAACAAATAAATCAATTAAAAATAAATACTAACAAAGATAAATCTTTTTAAATATTTTTATTATTGACATAACTTTTTAAACATTGGAACCCTTGAATTCTCTCTTTCATTTTTGGATCCGGTCGTAAATAATTCACACCGTGTGTCAACATTAGAAGTATTACAATAGTTATCGAGTCAAAAGCATTCCCCAAACATGTCATAACAAATATTATTAAACGCACAATCCTCTGCTAATACTCAATATGATGACAAAAACCAACTAAGTATAAGCCTTCATTGTTAATCTCTTATTGAAATCGAAACTTTAGACAGTTAATGGTTCATATATACACTTTAAGTGTTTGTAATAAAGTTTAAATTAAATTGTAATGCAGATTAAAAAGCTACGCAGGTGTCGAGTGTCGGCATTCCTGTGTAGAGTTATATTACAAATGTGATGCTTTCAGATAAAAACTATATACACATTTTTTTTTTATATTCGCCGGGAGGGCAAATGACTCTACTCCACCTAAAGGTAAGTGGTAGTAGAGTCCAAACGCGACGACGGCCAATACAGACGGGAAAAACGTTCTGCACTAGCCGCCTTCGCCTTGCCGGCCCGCAAGATGCCTCTTCACGCCTCGTTTGAAGGAACCCGGGTTGTAAGAGGAGGGGAACACGTGAGCTGGTAAGAAATTCCATTTTTTGGAAGTGCGACAAAGAAAGGAGTTGCCAAATTTCTTTGTTCGCGATGAAATTGATGTCACAGTTAGGCGGTGACATCGAGAACCAGCTCGCGTGGACTTAAGAAGGAAGGGGGAAGCAGGAATCAGGAATATTACATATTTATTACATTATTTATTATATTAGACATACATGTGTATGTCTAATATAATAAATATGTAAGTTGGTTCATTAATTGTCTTGATATTAAATCTCAATGTTTCAATTCTTTCGTTTAATACATTTGGGAACGTATAAGTGTAAACAGCGAATAAACAAATTTATTACTGAAAAACGAAGTCACGGATAAATAAGCTGAACCAAAGTAATATAAGGGTACTTAGACAATGTACTTAAGTTGAATATAAAATTTGTAAATGTTTATAAATAATGAAATAATTTCACTAAACATTAACATAAAAATATTAAACAAGTTACGGGAAAACTAAATAATGAAAATAGAACGATTCACTGGGACCGTAATGAAATACAACACTAACAAGGAACAAAAAGACAATACAGATATATGTTGGCATTTTAAGGATATGTTTTGGATATTAAGGCTGCGTTGCAGCACCTGTTTATATTTTTTGTATGCAATTATTCGATTTGACTCACATAACCTTTTTTATCAGAATCATTCCCTCGAAACAACCTTTACAAAATAATTGGCATCGTATGTGTGGTGCCTGAATAAATAAAATCAAGCATATTATTATTTTAGGATATTATATCATAGGATTGTTTCGAAAATAGCAATTCTAATATTTTTTCAAAATCGAAATCTATCTCTAAAGGTGATCCCGGATGCTGGAGGTGTTCATCTCACATGCGTGTCTATTGTACTTGTCCGTGTAGTGACAGGTTCACGCTGTGCCGCGGCCGCGCCTCGACATCTGACACCATTGTCTTGATTTGTTTGTAATCAAATGATTCGCTTCGAGGGATGTGTCGCTCCGGTTTAGTTGAAAGGGACCGTGTATTGTACAATCTCAATAGTATGTAATGTGTACATTTACATTACTTCGTTGTTGTTGTTTGATGTATTGATGATTTTTTTTAATTTTTTGTTTCTTTCTAACAAAGGTTTTGTTATATGTTTAAAAAAATCACAATTTGCCTAGTTATACCTAAAAGTTTAAAACAGCAAAGCCAAAGTACCAAAATAAAAAAAAAATTGTAATGAATGCCAAAAATAATAAATACCAATTATATTTCTATTTATCCTTCAAGTAAACTTGTGTCGGGAATAAAGAGGACAAATATATAAGACGAGCCGGTTGGCGTGGTTGGTAGAACACTTGCCTTTCACGCCGAAGGTTGTGGGTTCGATTCCCACCCAGGACAGACATTTGTGTGCATGAACATGTCTGTTTGTCCTGAGTCTGGGTGTAATTATCTATATAAGTATGTATTTACAAAAGAAAAGTAGTATATGTAGTATATCAGTTGTCTGGTTTCCATAGCACAAGCTTTGTACAAGCTTAATTTGGGATCAGATGGCCGTGTGAGAAAAATGTCCCAGGATATTATTATTATTATTATTATTATAATAATACACAGGCTGAGTCTGTAACTTTCACATCGCTCGGTAATGCCACTAGTATACCAATGAATTATTGTTAGGTGGTAGGCCTTTATGCAAGCCCGTCAAGGTAGGTACCACCCATTGCCCAGGTTGCATTGCACAGGTTGCCCATCCGTCTACCTATAACATAAAAAAGTCATCGCGTGCTTCCAAGAAAATGATGTAGTGCTTTATTCGAATGTCGCATGATTTACATAAAAAAGGTCAGAATGAAATATCGATATTTCGCTATCACACATTTCAATATATTTATTCATAGTAGTCAATCCTCCATAAGCAATATAAAAGAAAATCTAAACAATTCTTCGACAAATCGAGTTGGCATTACGATCGTCGCAGATGTGGCGGCGCCGATAAAAGTTTACGAGATGTCGCGCCCCGCTGGCTGGACCGAACTATCCCAATGCAAAGATAAATAATAAGATGATCTACTGCTAGTGAATACTTATTCCCAATACTTTTAGACCATATAAAATCGATCCAAAAAGTGTTTTACTTTAAAAATACGATTTAATTAAAGGAGTTTGACACAATCGTCAGTTAACTGACAAAAATAATTAGTCGTAGTTAAATTCAAATGTTGGAAATGTTTTAATATATTAAATGTGATAATAATCTTGCGACATATCTCTATGTAACAACAATATATATAATTTTTCAATTTGTTGCTTCTTGATGTTCTTTTTAAGCCGAGATGGCCTAGTGGTTAGAAGGCGTGAATCTTAACCGATGATCGTGTGTTCAAGCCCGGGCAAGCACCACTGAATTTTCATGTGCTAAATTGTGATTATAATTCATCTGACGTGCTTGACGGTGAAGGAAAACATCATGCATGTATCTAATTTCATTGAAATTCTGCCACATGTGTATTCTACTAATCTGAATTGGAGCAGTGTGGTGGAATAAGCTCCAAACCTTGTCCTCAAAAGGGGGAGGAGCCCTTAGCCCAGCAGTGGGACATTAACAGGCTGTTACTGGTAGTTCTTTTTATGAATCACGGAATCAAAGGTTCTACAGTACACTGGCCGCAAATTGTTAATAAAAAATATTTGGATATACCACAAAGGTTTTATTTAATAAGAGGAGATGCAAATTAATATAATAATAAGTTATAAAAATTAAAAACGCCTTACAGATTCATATGCAATAAAATATCCGCGCGTGGATTCATAAAAATGCTGAGACGATAATACTCGTAATCGTTAATATGAGAGTGAATTCGACATTGACGTTATAAAAAATGAGTAAAGTCCGCACGAAACGAATGAACGATTCTTTTGTAGTGACCGATATTATTGTCAGTTAAATGGCCATAAATCCTTTACTGCTGTTTCATAAAAATATTTATCGGAGTAACATCGTTAACCATCCAAGTGGAAATGTTATTACACAATTGAGTGGCGTGATTTAAAATAACGATCTCAATGTCCCGAGCCTAATCTTGACAAACAATCCCTTGGGAAGCGTTCGCTTCGCAAACATAACTGCGTCAATAGGGTAAGGGCAATTTGCTGCTAAAATATGACACTTGATAGACTGTTATTCGAAACGAAGTCATAAAACCCATGTCTCCTGCCGGCGAATGCAATCTCCTAGTCTTTCACTGTGCGTTCAGGGATTTTGGTAAGGTTAGTTTGATATAAAATAATTTCTAAGTTAAAACCTACACAAAAACAGAACACATGAGACTCGTCAAATAAACTAGCGTTATAAAGTTCTAGACAATGGTAAGAAACCAAATTACTAGAAAATTTCAAATCGATTAAACATTAAGAAAAAGATAAAATCGTTAACACCTAAAATTAGTACCAAGACTTTTTTAGATAATTTTAGTTATTTCTATAAATTCGTGCACCTCAAACGTTGGCTGGCAAAGACCGTTTTAAAGATAAGTCCGACTTTGTACAATTTAATTTTCTTATTTATTTAAATTAACTGCTCATATTGTCACTTCAGTGCAACAAAAAATTTGTAAAACAAAAAATAAAAATAAATTTTATAAAATGTTTTGACAACCCAAGCTTGAAATCTATCTTGAACTGGGCGCCACGTAGCGAGGAATGAATATAATTTAAGAATGCATGCACTTTGTTACGTGGGAATGAGGAGGCAGGTGTGTTCTCAAATCAGATAGACCATATTCAGTCTGAACGGACGATTGAAGAATCACGATTTATTATTTTTCACGCTACATATATTCGCAAGCAAATCTCATGAACTTTACTACGACCGATGTTTAACCGCTGTGTTAAATAAATTTACGAATTAGTATTGTGCAGTATTGTAGCTACTCACCGACATCGTATAATTACACAATCGATGTCGGTAGGATTTTTATTAGTAAATGGAGTGTTTTAGTAAAGTAATGTATTTTATATTTTAAAATAGGTATTATTGATGTCTTTGAGAACGTGAACGTTTCGCGTACTTTATAATTCAGTAAAAAGTAAATGCCTTAAAAGTCCCTCTGCTGTGCGAAGACTTCCTTTCTCCTAGGGGAGAAGTTATGGCACTTATTTCACCACACTTCCCTAACGAAGGTTGTTGTTGTTATGTCAGAATTTTATGTGACACATGCAGGTTTTCTAAAGATTGTTTTCTTCGGCATACAAATGAATGAAGTCTTTGCGGTGCTTGCCCGAACAGGAACTGAAATCATTGGTTTAGATTAACACGCTTTAGCCACATAGCCAATTCCACTCTTCATATATTTATACCTTCATACGACAATTGAAATCAATTCATTTCCGTTTAAGTTGTTCATCATCGGTTACAAATTCCCAATTGTGCATTTACCACTGGATCTCCACAAAAACATGTAACCCGATGGGGGCAATCGAAAACGTATTGCGTTCTGAAAATACTCGCGTGTCGTCTGTCGAGTCACCGGCTTTCTCGTAAATTAGCTCGACAGATTGACACGAGTACGCGACACAGCGACACCCGCTGTCGCTCGCTGACAGATTTCGTTGTCGCGACCGTCTAACTGTGAAACACGGCACCTCCATTTTCGAGCCTATTTTAAAAAATAACTAATGTTTTCCTTTTTTATTAACTGCTTGCATAACATATTGTTGACTCTTATAAATTTATCAACTTTGAAAGAACTTTTGAAACAGTTCATTTAAATATATTAAAGTTGCGTTGACGAACTAATATTTTCCATGTTAACTTGTGACGCAGCTTTAACATTCTAACAGAATATAAAATTACTTCTAGTGTACAACTTGACATAAAATATACAACGACGAACAAAGTATAAGTGGCGTGGCGGATGTGGGTACGTTTTGTAATTGAGGATTAGCATGCTCCTAATGCAGAAATCCGACAACTGGAAAATGGGCTTAGCTCTGTCGGACCTTTAATTTTTTCATGCGAACATTGGCACCGGTGCTTGCATCTGTCAATGTACAGCTAAAAATAGAAGAGTGCTGACTAACACGTGGGGCGAAACAGGAATGCTTTTAAATGCCCCATTGAATGCGTTGACGTATGTAATTTCAGATTCTTCACAAAAAGTAAGTGTGGGGCGTTATTGATGTAGCTCGTTTCACTTGTGAATGTTTGGGTGCAAGCGTCATATTGAACGCGGTTGATGCTATCGTTCTGCTAATAAAAGCTTTACCGACCCCAACGTAAAGGGAGGTGTTTGATAATAAAGGAAGAGCGGATATTGAAATAAATAAAGTGTTAGGGTTAAATAGGTAGAAGAATCACAATCATTACTTCACAACACAAAAGACACCAACACAATACCGTTGTTATTTATGAAGTTTGCACAATACTTGTTTAATCGAAATAAAAAATAAAACTACATTCGAATGATTTTTTAGCAATTTGAAATAAATGCTTACATTTTATAAGTGAAAATGTTACGAAATATTTTTTAAATAAAATGGCTTTTTATATTTTATCTGTATTTTTTTAGTAAACAAATTGTTCGTGTTTTAATTGTAGATGAATTGTTACGTTACTAACAACCAGTATATGGGTGTTACCTTATCCGTATGAAGATCCTAACTCCATTACTTTATAAGAAAAAAACTAGTAAATTAATATCGTTATGGGTTATTAAGGGTTTGCGTGCGAAAAGCCGTTCAAATATTCGTTTTTCTTTTACGTGTAACGGTCGCTCTTTGTTATGAATTTTTCCCATAAGCGCCACGATCGCCCATAATGACACTGATTACTGAATTCTTTTTAAGTAACTGTTCAGAAAATGTACCGACAAGTTCATCCTCATCAGTTATGTCATGTCAATAGAGAAAGCCCTCGCTAAACCTGCTTATTGAAGACATATTTCTTGAAATATTCAATAAAAAATATTGCGGTTTTATTCCGTCTCAAGTTCCACTCCGTCCCGACCTGCTCCCGATATAGCTATCTCGACATGGACCAGTTACGAGTCTCCGAATAAGTCTTCACGGTCCCTCTGTCTCGTTGGACAGGGCAATGTTTTATTAGTCAGAATGAGAATTTTGCATTGCGTCATGAAATGGAAACTAACAATGGTCTGGCCATTATGTTATACATAAATGGTGTGGTAATTGTTAAATTTACTTATTTTTACTCGTGTACATTTTACCATGTTACACAAGAACGATTTAAACCTTTCTTTTAAGGTGCAATATATAAGAGTAATAGAATTTATCTAATGTGAATTTGAAATCATTATAAGAAAATGGAAAAAGAGTATATTTTAGTAACTTTTAATATTACATTTGGAAATTTTGTCATTTGTGCCTTGAAATGTAACAAACAGTAACCAAAGAAGTTTTAATTCAGAACAATATACATCAAATTATTTACAGAATTATAACAAAAAAATGTTTATTTAATATTCAACGCAGTAAAAATCCTACTAAACTTCTTCTGAGTCTCGCCGCAAAATCTACTTTCCAAGGACATTTTATTTTTTCAAGTTTTATAGTTTACCGGTCAAGCGGAAAGGTCACCTCCAGAACAACCTGTCCTTTGCATTTTAATATTAAAATATCAATAAATTCAATATCTGCTGTAATATTTTTCAAATAATATATTATTGTATTTAAATTTGAAGTCGTATTTGCCAAAGCCGCAAAAAATTAATCAGTGTAGAAATTAAACGTCGTGAGGAAATCTGGAAGTATCGGGTGATATTGTTTTTCACGTGTATCCACAAGCCCTCAGTGGTGCGGCGTGGTGCCATAAGCTCCTAATCTCCGTGAGCGGAGAGGAGGTTCTTTTAGGCCCAGTGGTGATAAATTAATGGGTACGTTATTTAAAACTTTGATGTTCGGAAATTTGTATACTAAATATATAGTTTTTCATAATATTTTTTTCATACTTTTACTTTATTTAACTCAAAATATCATTTTTAAACCCTTTTTAACATTTTTAGTTCGAAAATTTTCTTGTTGGATTCCTTTCAATTACTGCAAGTTCAAAATAAATGTTAAATAAAAGCAAGCTTGATGAGCCTCGGACATACACTTTACGTACCAAGCTTATTCGCCGTTATTCGCTGCTATTGTAGGGCGCCATCTTCTCCATTACTATTCACATGAAAGATTCAACAGTATCACCAAAGTTATGAACCTTCAAGGCGTAGAAGTCGAATGTCAACTCACAAAAAGTTGTGCATCGACGCTTATAATTTCACCACGGATCTTGGCAAGTCGACGTGATGAATTTTACATGATGCCCAGCTTCCAAGTTCTTTCAATATCTTATAAAATGATGCACCGTTACAATAAGATAATGCTTATTAGCAATTAAGTGTAAGTAACAGAACAGCCTGTGAATGTCCCACTGCTGGGCTAGGGCCTCCTCTTCTTTTTTGAGAAGGTTTGGAGCTTATTCCACCACGCTTCTCCAATGCGGGTTGGTGGTGGTGTAAGTAATCGACTTAAATATCGTTCAATTTAAACCTTTAATGTTTTTATCCTCAATAGCCATAATCATAGTAATTATAAGCAAAAGGTATTTTCATTTAAATATTTCTTATTTTTTTTTTATTTGTATATTTTGTTACCTCTTTTTGTAATTGTGTTTGGAAATGGTTTGTTCTGCTGTTACCGATTACATACTTGGTTTTATGTTAATGTAAAGCGTGTTTTGAATGAGTGTTATGTATAACTTGGAGATCCAAATAAATAAATAAAGGGATATAACTCTCTTCTATCTCATAGCCCATTGTTGGCAACATGTGGACGATATAAGAAGTGGTTTATGTGTGTGTAAGTCAGTGACAGTTGTCTGTGTCTTTCGGTAAATGTGTCAACTCACCATCAGGCAGTCAATTTGCTCGTAATAAAAAGTAACATTTCCTTAAACATTTGATTAAATTAATTATAATATATTTTTTGTTAAGCTTCACACTTTTAGCTTCAGTAAAGCTATATTTAAATTATTCATGCTTGTTCTTTTAATTTTGAATTGCAAATGAAATGATTAAAGGGAACGTTTTAAAGGGAAATTACCAAGGGAACGCTGAAAGTGCGCTAATTCGCAAGAAAAACAGAGGTAACAAATAGCCGGTCGCCGGTCGATCCTGAATGCCGACGATGGCTTCTAATTTAACGCCGACTCCGGCTTAGCCGCGACATGTTAACGCGCTCTGTAATTCAGTTTAAGCTTGCCCCATGGACTTTTTTTAATCGTGTATGTCGTTTTTATAGAAGGCTATTTCGCTATTCGTACGCTAATTTACTCTCCGCCAAAACTATTAAAAAATATCTGGAAAAGAGATATTTTAACTTTATCTCGATATATTTTCAATGCGATATTTGAATAATCATGTCAAATATATATTCACAGTGTAAATCTTACATAAGGTCGATTAAACAACTTTTTCTTATTACACTTTTATGACTAAACTTAAATACTTACTTACTAATACTAAATACTTGGTTGTAGGGCTTTGTGCGAGTTCGTTTAGCATTAAGATTGGTTTTTAATATATTTTTTTATTTTCTTATAAATTTACGTTAATTATTTCAAAACTTACAAAGAAGACTGTTAATTTCTAACAATTCCACAAAATCAAAGCTGCTTACAGTCACTTCCAATACAAACTATTCCAGACTCGTACGGTCAACTGGCTCCACTAGCGTAAAATGGAAAATTTAATATCAAAACGTGTATGAAAACCATAAAGTGGAGCTAAATACTGCATCCACACGATCCTCGAGCACCGCAATAGAAACACGTCCCTCGAGGTGACAAGTGTGGCCGAAACATAACTACGGAACTTTGACTTCACAGATTGTAAGGAACTAAATCAAGTTTTCCGCAAGTACTCTCACATTGAAAAGATCTTGGGAATTTAACCTGGTCCCAGTTTAAGATCCGAATGCGAGATAAAATGTGTGTCCGAAATAAATGATTGTCGTGTCAATCGAATGTCATCGCGTCCAACGTGTCAATGTCATGATTTCGGATTCTAATTAAATATGTTTTAAAAAGATTTTTAGTTTAAAGGTATTTATTTCAAGTGTCATAGGGCTTATTGATATAGGATAAAATGGCCTGTCAAATTAAATATTTACAATTAATATAATTATACCTTCATTATTTTCCTAATTAGCCGAGATGGCCAGAGGTAAGAACACGTGAATCTTAGCCGACGATCGTGGGTTCAAACCCGGGCAAGCACCACTGAATTTGCATGTGCTTAATTTGTAATTATAATTCATCACGTACTTTACGTAAATGAAAACATCGTGAGGAAACCTGCATATGTTTAATTTCACTGAAATTCTGCATGTGGCATCAACTCGCACTGGAGCAGCGTGGTGGAATAAGCTCCAAAGCTTCTCCTTAAAAGAGGGAGAGGAGGCCTTTAGCCCAGCAGTGGGGCATTCACAGGCTGTTACGGATATTTTCTAATATAAAAAACTTTAATCATTTTACGGTGTAATTAAATATCTAAATTGGTATATGTCGGCCGCAACAAATTAAAAATATAATATAGATTTTCCAGCTCCTCAATCATAGCCAGGACAGTGTGTCTGTCTTTAAAACAATATTAATATTGAAGTTATGATGATACATCGAACTAGATTATGATCCAAGCTTACGTGTGTGTAACCACTGGTATTCTAAAGCTGAAATCTAAAATCTATTTTACGACGTGAGGGGTTTTTCTCTAAATCGTTTGTCACGACTCCCTTGCTCGTAAATTTTATAATCTGTAGTGATATTTTCTTAGACTCGAGAAAGACAGATGCACAGGCAATCCCAGATGGTTGAAAAAATAAGAATCATTGAAAACAAAATTTGTTTTGAAATTGTAAGTAATGCCGAAACCGAATTATAAAGATCACAATAATTCCAAAGAGTATAATATTTGTTTATTTCTTCAGACATTTAATATGAAAACCGATTTAAAAAATATAATGTCTATTGTTTATAAAGATTTAGGAAACTCAAAACAAGGAAGTTCTCACTTTTAAATATGAAATAAAAATAAAAATAACAAATGCACATGTGTATGCTAAGAAGGATTTCATGTAGCGTTAAAATAAAACTTACTTTCTTCTATCACCACAGATAACTTATAAATTCCTTTTTTAAACTCGTAGCGGATAGCGGCAATTGAGAGAGTTATAAAAACTTTTCTTTGTTTTATTCTCTCCTCGCCGGCCCTTTAGTTGCGAGGATTCCGTCTGGAGTCAAATCGTTTTCCGATACTGCTTCATGTGTTATGGACAATCATGCATCGAGACCGGTTCTAACTTATATTGCGATCTGCTGAGTTTTGGTAACGTTAGGTATTATTAGGTTACTCATAATAATGAATAATATTGTTTAAAGTAAAAATAAATATTTTTAATAAATTGTCGCGTTTGCTTTTGACACGGTATTTTATGAAATAAGTTAAGCGTAAAGCTATAAAAGATAATCCTAATATCCAGATTATTAAAATTTTGATTAAAATTGTAGATTTTATCAGAAATAAACTCTGTGCATTGAATGAAAGAAAATAATTAATAACAATGCCTTTTTTGAATAAATCAATATGAGTGCAAATTTTATTTACTAGTTATTTTTTTTAGAACATAATAATATTACTTTTTTTATTAATAAAATTTTTGATACAAATTTTAACTTATTTAATTATTTTTAATCTTAGAAAGCACAACTTTTATGTGTATTTTGTTAAGTTAAAGTAAATAAATTCCTTATCAAAGCAACCAAAAGCAACTATGTAATGCAATGAACTGTCCTAAAATAGAGCCCTTCAAATATAAATGAAGCGTAGTAGAGGTATGTATGTCTGTCTAATGAAAAAAAAGATCTCGTCTTTGATAGTTATTCAAATAAAAACACTTAACGACACCTATATATATTTTATATATATATATATATATATATATATATATATATATATATATATATATATATACATATATATATATAAAATAAGCATATTTTTTAATTCTAAAACATTGCCATTGCTTGCATTACTTTATTTTAAAATCAGTGTATGATTTTTCCGGTCGAATTTCAGCATACAAACAATTCTCGTCGATTTAAAATATTATCTGATATTAACGTTTACTTCCGGACAAATGGACGGATGCCGGTCACGTGAGATGCGATTGTTGGAGTTAGTGATAAGATTTTAATGCAATATTCACTATTTATTCATCGATTCATTTCAACAGAACATAAATTGAAAAATGTGTATAATATTGTGACAGCTTTTCGGCAATATTTTGATAGAATTTTTATAATCACCCGAAATCCCCTAATGGCTAGAACGCCAAGCATCAGGACATTTACCGTTCATTTGCTTTTTTTTTTTAAATCGGTTAAGTATATAAATTAAATTTACTAGAATTTAGCATATTATGACGAACATCTTTATCTTATATTACTCTAAAAGCTTACATTGAGGAATTTGAGTCATAATCACGATGAAAGTACTCCACCGTTATTGTTGATGTTCAACAACAGTTCTGTGTGCGGGTTACCCTGTTGTAAGATCGGAAATTTTTAGATTTATCGAGGCATTTTTCTTTTTACTCGTCGCTACAGAACGTCGCTAGTGTTCTTGCTTTTATTGTTTCGCATGTGACTAGGCTTTCTATCAGCCCTCTTTTTGCTCCTCTCTATTGAAGACTGCTACCCTCTCGACCACTTTTAATATTTTCGAGAGCGTGTCTGCGGTGCATTTTTGTTAAAACTTAGAATGCAGACGGTATGCAGTACTTCTAATGCATGAGAAATTTGATTATGGATTTTTTAGATATAATATAACACTGTAAAATATAATTTTATTGAAAACAACTTTAAAAATTATGACTAAATATTTACATTTACAAAAAATAAATTTAAGCCTCATTTTAAAATATTAATAAAGGAGGCATATTATTCTGTACAAGATCTATATAGTTAAAGATAAAGATAAAAAACTTGGAGTTGGTTTTCATTGTTTTCATTTTTTTTTTTTATATCGCCGGGAGGGCAAATGACTCTACTCCACCTGATGGTAAGTGGTAGTAGAGTCCAAACGCGACGACGGCCAGTACAGACGGGAAAAACGTTCTGCACTAGCCGCCTTCGCCTTGCCGGCCCGCAAGATGCCTCTTCACGCCTCGTTTGAAGGAACCCGGGTTGTAAGAGGAGGGGAATACGTGAGCTGGTAAGGAATTCCATTTTTTGGAAGTGCGACAAAGAAAGGAGTTGCCAAATTTCTTTGTTCGCGATGGAATTGATGTCACAGTTAGGCGGTGACATCGAGAACCAGCTCGCGTGGACTTAAGAAGGAAGGGGGAAGCAGGAATTAGAGAGAATAATTCCTCAGAGCACTCGCCGTGATACAGTCGATAGAAAGCGCTCAGTGCTGCTATCTCACGACGCAATTGTAAAGGTTCAAAGGTGTTCGTGACCTTTACGTCGCCAATAATGCGTACGGCACGTCGCTGCAACCGGTCCAAGGCCTCAAGTAGGTACTTAGCGGAGCCATCCCAAAGGTGCGAGCAATATTCCACGCAAGACCTTACCTGTGTTTTGTACAGCAGGCACAGTTGTTGTGGCGTGAAAAAGCGCCGCACCTTGTTCAGAACTCCGAGTTTCCGTGAAGCTGTTTTTATAACAGCCTCGATGTAATCCCTTGGACTAAGGTCGCAGCGAACGTCAATCCCCAGCATGGCGATTTTGCTTTGCATCACCATCACTGTGCGGAGTACCACAGAGGGAGGGAAGAGGGGGAAAATATTGACTTTTTCGCCGTGAGAGCGCATACCTGTGTTTTCTTGGCATTAAACTCAACAAGATTATCAGAGCCCCATTTGGCGATGAGATCTAACGTCCTATCATCTGCATAGCAATGTATGTTCCCAAGAGAGAGCATATCATTGATATGCAAAAGAAAGAGTGTGGGAGATAGCACAGATCCCTGGGGGACGCCAGCATTCACTACATAGAATTGTGAAGCGCAACCATCTACTAAAACACGAAGGCTACGCTTGTGTAGGAAGCTGGCAATCCAGGTGCATAGCTGAGCAGGCAGACCATATGCCGGTAGCTTGGAGAGAAGACTTCTGTGCCAGACCCTGTCGAAAGCCTTGGAGATATCGAGGCTGACAGCCAACGATTCTCCATGCTTGTCGATAGCTTCACCCCAGAGGTGTGTTACGTACGCTAGAAGATCACCTGTGGACCGTTTTGGTCGAAACCCGTACTGACGATCATTAATTAGACAGTGATCTTCTAGGTAATGGATCAGTTGGTTGTTTAAAATCCGTTCCATCACCTTACAAAGTACTGAGGTGATAGCTATTGGCCGATAATTTGCCGGGTCAGACCGATCACCTTTTTTTGGGAACTGCTTGCACATTAGCTCTTCTCCAAGCCTCCGGCACACTTCCCGAAGAGAGAGAAAGTTGGAACAGGCGCGTTAACACAGGAGACAGCTCCGCTGCGCACTTCTTCAGCACTATGGCTGGTATTCCATCGGGACCGCTAGCTTTCCGTACATCAAGTGATTGCAGCTCCGCACGCACATCGCGTTGCCTGATTTTAATGTCAGGCATCGTATGGCCACATGCAGGTATTGTAGGTGGCAGTGCACTACAATCATCGATGACGGAATTGTCGGCAAAGAGTTTAGCCAGGAGATCAGCTTGCTCTTGCGGACTGTGAGCTAGCGATCCGTCCGGATTTCTGAGCGGTGGCAGCGAAGGTTGGCAGAAATTGTTTTGCACAGACTTGGTCAGACGCCAGAAGCTACGGGAGCCCCTAGGATGCGAAACAAGGTCATGACCAATCTGTACAATGCGCTGTGCATCCGCTCTCGTGTATGCCTTTCTACAGCACTTGGAATTTTTATTATAGTTTGCTTTCAGTGAGTCAATGTTAGATGCCCCGGTTATGCAGCCGTTGATCCACTTGCGATATGCCGCCTGCTTAGCTGATACAGCATCGGCACATTCACGAGTGAACCAACGGTTACGCGTACTCCTACTGACGAGATCTGAGCTAGGAATGTAGTATTCCATTCCCAGCATGATCTCGCCAGCAACAGCAGCGGCACTAGCTGTCGGGTCATTCCCACTGAAGCAACGTTCCTTCCAAGGGACCGACGCATAGTAATCGCGCATACCGTCCCAATCCGCCGACTTATAGTGCCAAACGCGACGTTTGCATACCGCTAGTGGCGGCAGCTTGGCCTGTGGCACTCTGGTAGAAATAAGGCTGTGATCCGAAGAGCCAAGAGGAGCCTGAACCACAACCTGATATTCCACCGGGTGAGAAGTCAGCAGAAGGTCCAGTAGAGAAGGTGCTTGCCCATCAATGTCTGGGATCCTGGTGGGCTGATCAACCAGTTGGGTCAAGTCATGTGTGAGAGCAAAAGCATGAGCAGTCCTTCCAGCATGGTCAGTTTTGAGGGATTTCAACCAGGATTCGTGGTGAGCATTAAAGTCCCCCAAAAACACCAATTCCGCGTTAGGAAATTGCTCTTGCGCAGCATCTGCCACCCGACTAAGATGGTCAAATAGTCGGCTTGTCTCCAAGTCACCATTGTAGGATCTCTAGAGGCACACGTAGACTCGGCTCTGACGAACCAGGTCCACACGTACCACCAACATGGAGAAGGAGGGGTCCTCCAAGCAGCGCAGTCGGTGACAGCAAACATCCGTCCTGACGAACAAGCATACTCCGGCTTTCGCTTTGAAGGATTCTTCAAGCGTGTAGCCGGGATAATTAAGGTAGCTGGTATCGGCAGGACGGAGTATTTGTGTCTCCGTGAGAAACAACATTGCTGGCCGTGCTGTCTCGAGATGGTGGTGGACAGCGTTGAGGTTAGTGTGGAGTCCTCGGATGTTAGAGAACTCGACCTCAAACAGCGAGGGTATGGTGGGGGTGAGCACCGCTGTACGACCGTTATTTCTTTTTTGTTGCGCCATTTGGGAGAAATTAAATGGAAAAGAGACGTGAAGCGAGCGATGTATTGCCACGATAGGGATGGGCAAAGTGTGGAGGCGTGTTTCCCCAAGTGGTTGCCAAAAGGAAAAATACACTGACCCGCCGGACGGAAGGGCCCCCGAACCCCCCCGGAAGTGGCCGCCGGGACCCCACCTACCGGTCACCAACCGGCACGACGGTCCACCCCGAGATTATGCGTGGCCTGGTGGGGCAGCCTCACGAGCTGGTTAGGCACGCTCGGGCCCCTGTACTATCCCACGGGCGGCCAGCGGAACAGCCGTTTCTTCGGGTCTCCCTGACTGGCAGGTCAATACAGTTTCCCCCGGCATTGGTTCAACAGCCGTCTCCAACCGGACCAACACCCATCGCGGCAATACTCGCTCGGGCTCTGGCTGTACGCTGGCTGACCTCGAAACGCGGCTGCAAGCCACTTCACGAGTTTTTCACCATGCGTACGGTGGTAGCAAGCCAGGCGGATGTTAGCATCCTACCACCAGATGAGCAGATGGTCGCTCAGATATCCATCAGTCGCCTCTTACGACACCCATGGGAAAGAGAGGGGCAGTGAAATGTATTCTTTCTCCGTCACTGCACGGATATAGAATATATAAATTATTATATATCAAATAAACAATTAATTGGTAAATAAGAAGAGGCACTACGCAATTTCTAGTCAGCTATTTCGAATCTATATTCCGAACCGGTGTTAACGTTAAGTTTAATTTATGTTGTAAAATAAGGATTCAAATATCTTCGCAAGAGCCTATTTTAATTAATTAATTTTTATTTTATAGATTAAATACCTACAATTTTAACAAATTCACAAAACTAAAGTATATTAATTCCAAGTCCGTCTGTCCACAGATGTGTGCTAGCGATACCCTCGCTGCGCTTGGACGCGCTCAATCTCTAATGTTTGTCTTTAATGATCTGTTTAGAATTTCGCATACAGAGATTCAAATAGTGATCTTTATCCCAACTTGTAATCTAACATTTAATTTATTCGAAAGTACTTTTTATATATAAATACTAATAAAGCATGTTATTAATATTCGGTGATTTCCACGCAGGATATATAAAATTAATGAATTAATATGATTCGAACAAAAAATAAAATTTGTACAAGCTGATTATAATTTGTGAAATTGAGAACCGAATGGCTTTTGAAATAATCTTTTAAAATGACGATGCAAGAATAAATATATATTTTTCGACTCAATGTTTGTTTATTTTCTCAACTCTGTGTTATTTCAAGTAGTGGTCATCAAAACAGAACTAATTAAACGGATACAAAGAACCGCATTACTTCGGATTGCGATCGACCTATTAAGGGGGTGTTTGAACCCTCACGAGGGTGAACAGTTGTCGAACGAGATTTTTTGTTTTATGATAATAGGAAACTTTCCTTGTACGACTGCTGGGTTTTGATCGCAAAGAATAGCAAATTGTATACTAAAAATACAAAGAAGAAATACTATTCGTGAATACATGGAAGATTACAATTTTACTTCAATGAATGTAGTAGTATAATATACAATTATTGACTAGCCAAGTTCTAAATCAGTAAGTAGTACATTAGTAAAGCAAGTCATGGTTATTATAACAGTGTCAATGACCGATGATACAATACGAGAGGCATGTACGTATAACGTAATGTGATCAAAAATGGGGATAGTTCGGATTAGTATTTTGGAAGGACAAGAGAAATATTTGCCTGGACAGTTTGTACAGTGACGTTATTATAGCATTATACTGACTACATAATATTTATGTATTTCTTCCTTTAAAAACTTTAAGATTACTTAGAGTCAATAACGTTTGTTTAACATAATATATACTTATGTAAAATATGTGCTGTCACACACACATCAACGTTTTCCTTTAACATGTGTGAAATAAAAATATTTATAAGTAATTTATTTTTATACACAACTATCAAGCAATTTTGTATATATGTTTAATTCGGAGGTCGAAGCGCAGTCACAGTCTCATGGGGCGTTTATAGACAATAAATTACAAGGGATCCTTCTTATCTCAAGCCTCACCCGTGGCGAAGGAAATTTCCTATAAAATATCAAACAATGGCTTTAATCAAAGAGTATATTTTCATTTATTGAGTTTCTCGTTTATTCATCAAGTTTTTATAGTTCAAGGAAATCTTTGTCACGTCTATTCTTATTGCGTTTATTGGTCATAAATCACTTGGTTCGCTTTTCATCTCTGTCCCGTTAACATCGACGGAAATATTAGCGACGTGTTATTTGACGTAGCAAAATCATCATAAGGATCCTTATTACAAATGTACACTTGGTTTTATTTTAAACAAGCGAAAATAAATAATGTTTGTCATTCACATTAAGAGATATAATTAGGAAAACAAAAATAGACCAATCCTTTTTTCAAGTAGTCTTTCAAACGTCTTTGAATATATTTTACCATCGACTCGGAATGTTAGAAATTAATAGTTAATCGTTTGTATTTATTAAATTAAATAATATATTATAATCGTATACAACTAAATTAATATGTACTGTGTGATAATTGACTTATAATTACTCAAAGCTACTATTATGTCGACGAAGTCGGATTATATAGATAATGGTTAGATTGTAGGTCTTGTAGCAAACCCTGATAAATCTGTAATAGATATATAAAAAGAAAATTACTTTTTATCTCCGAAAATGAGTCTCCTACTGGTAATATTGGAACAAGATATTATTTTAGTATATTTAAAACGATAGGAACAATCATGCTATGTAAAAATAATTAGAATGCGTGAATCTTAACCGATGATCGTGGGTTTAAGCCCGGGTAAGCCCCACTGAATTTTCATGTGCTTAATTTGTGGTTATAATTCATCTCGTGCTTGACGGTGAGGAAACCTGCATGTGTCTAATTTCATTGAAATTCTTCCACGCGTATTCTACCAACCCGCATTGGAGCATCGTGGTGGAATAAGCTGCAAACCTTCTCCTCAAAAGGGAGAGGAGGCTTTAGCCCAGTAGTGGGACATTAACAGGCTGTTATTGTATTGTTGTTAGATATATAAGTCGAAATAGCCCAGCGGATATGATACGTACAGATCCAGGTAAGCACCGCTAAGTCTTCATGTGCTTAATATAATATTATCTGGCTGTTATTTTTTGTACATGCAGTCGGAAGTTAATTAATTATCTACACATATTAGCAAAGTCGACTTGACTTCACTATGACATTAGCCATTCGACAAAGTTAGTGAAATAAAGGCACGGTGATAAAGCCGGCTGATTAAACGCGCTGCGGTGCGGAGGAGCGGTTAAGGGCGATTATACACTGTAAGTTTTCTGCGCAGCAGCGTTTCTGAGATAAGCAAGCATTTTATTAAAAGTAGTGTACATTCGTTTAAAATTACTTTTTTATTACAATACTCGTTTATTATTTTTAATGATAATATTACTTCATATTGTTGCAGATTATTTTTTAATTATTAAGTGATCAATTTTGTAGATAACGTTTAAGTTTTTGAGCTCAATAGAGTAAAATACATCCAAATATACAAGCTTCACATTTATAATATTACATTCTTAGGACTAGAAAACGGATACATAGAGAATAGAATAGAAACATATAATGTGGAAATTTAATTATTTAATTAAAAAAAATATTTAAATATATTTTCTGAGTTTGAAAACACAAAGAATTAAATGAGCCGTATATTTCGGCGTCCCGTACGGTACGTGTGGCGACGGCCAGCAACCACGTTACTACAATAATAAAGTTTCTCATCAACTCAGCCCTTCAATGCACTCCAATAAAACTTTATTAGCTGTAAAAACAGTCGGAACGACTCTCGCGAGCGGCTGTCATCGGATCGCATTATCGGCCACTATTGCTGGTAACACTGTTACGCTTAAATCTTGAGCTTTAAAAGAAACGATTTCATATTTGATCAGTACAGGGTCGTCCATACATATATACGTCCACATATTCGGTATAGGGCACTCGAATTTTCGTCGTCATTTGTTGTAAAATAAGGTTAATCTTTTTAGTTTGACATTTGAATTCCATTTTATTACCTAGTTAGTTCGGCATACATAATATTATCATTAAGTTTATAAGACATAATAATAAATTAATGTCTATAAAGACAATAATTTTTTATATATAATTTATAGCATACATATTTATTATAAAAAGAAACCGCTGATTTTGGTCGGTTCTTCTCAGGTCTAAGGTGTTTCTTTGAGAACCGGCGGTAGATTTTTGATAATCAATAAGATAGAGTAATTCTAGAAGCATTGTTGAATAAATATTTTGATTTGATTTGCAACTGCGACATAAATTCGCAGATACTTGTGCGTTGTAACAACTCCTGCACAATTGGGTGTTCTGTCTTGAGATTGGTCAGAGGGGTAAAACATATTTACTATAATGATTTCATACAATCATATACGCAGTATCAAGTCGCAAGTGCATTCGCAAACGTTTGTTAAGACTCGTCAAAAGGTACATTATTTAAGTAGGGTCGACAAGCACCTTTGACGGTGATTTTACAGTTAAAAGCGGAACGATTGATTCACGAATCATTTCCGTTTAATTACCAAGTAATCTACGGCCGGTGTGCGTTGCAATGGCAATTCCATTTTTGTTGCAAATAAAAAATATCCGATTCGCGTTATCTATTGTACGTTGATGGTCTGTCCGGAACTTACACGGAAGTGACAATAATAACTGGACATAGATTCAAATCTATTGAATGAATAAAGCGTAAGCGAACGCTGTTTACGTTATTGAAACAAGAACAATTATATTTTTTTATATAAGCAAATCCAAACTAATTTCATAAATCTCTGTCAAAGTAATAATAACCATTTGACAATGAAAAAAAAAGTTTGCAAAAAAACGTTTTACTTACACATTAAGCTTTTATAAAGTTTATGTAATAAATTATTATTTAATAAAATGCGCATCGCGAATCTTAAACGAAGTGTAACTACATTAATAAATATTCATCACGTGGTGTTTGAGGCGCGAGGTTCTGCGCTGCGTTGCGCTGCGCTCCTCGCGTGCGACTCTTGCGGGAACTTTTCGCGTGTTCACGGTTTACACCTCGCGAGGTGTAATTAGGTTATTTTTAAAGTCAATCTTGTAGTTACATAACTTGCCCTAGATAACTTTACATATCAATATTTTAGAAGACATCAATTTTTATATCAATTTCTTATATTAATTAATTAAAATAAAACCGCGCGAATATCCCCTGCTTGGTAGAGGCCTTCTTTTCTTCTTCGCGTGGACAGATGAGAATTCTATCCGAAACATGAATGTTTTTTTTGAAATATCTTCCTTTGCGAACCTACAAGATGAATTATGAGCACAAATTAAGCAAATCTTAGTGTTGATATTTCCTCAAGCACATAGTAAGGCATTTCTTTTGTTGTTATTATAAATTTTTCTTTAAATTTTGACAAAGTTTTACTAGATGGTTGGGTCTTGTGTAAGCCCGTCGGGGTAGCTACCCACTCATCACATATTCTACCGCTATACTTAATATTTTTGTGTTCCAGTTTGAAGGCTGAGCGAGCCAGTATAACAAGCAATGCCTGAACACAAATTCTTTGTTACCAAGGTTGGTGGCGATGTAAGGAGTTGATATATTGGCGGTGGTTATCACTTACCATCAGGCGACCCATTTACCAGTCAGTGCCTAACTAATACAATAAAAAGCAAATGATTTTTTTAGCCGTGTAATGGCCGTTACGTTTCGAGGCACGAACGGGATACTCATATGAACATTTTTGTAAGGTTTTTTTTTATAGAATAGGAAGGCGGACGAGCATATGGGCCACCTGATGGTAAGTGGTCACCAATCGGCCTTAGACATTGACATTGTAAGAAATGTTAACCATCGCTTACATCACCAATGCGCCACCAACCTTGGGAACTAAGATGTTATGTCCCTTGTGCCTGTAATTACACTGGCTGACTCACCCTTCAAACCGGGACACAACAATACCAAGTACTGCTGTTTTGCGGTAGAATATCTGATGAGTGGGTGGTACCTACCCAGACGAGCTTGCACAAAGCTCTACCACCAGTACATATACATATACATATATATACAATACATACATGTACATATACATATATATACACTATATAATATAAAGGACGCAAGCCTTTTCTAAAGTAGTTTCAAAAACATCATAAATTTCATATTTAAATCCGCGTACAAAAACAATTCCAATGGGAAGCTAGTATCAGAGACGATCCTAAAATAGGAATTCTCAGCGTTTATTCTCATCCTTTTTGTACACGATTCTTTTGCCACTTTAGAAACATCATCTTTATTCTAATGATAATAAGTGCTATTTTCGTATGCGATAAAATATGTGAAAAACTGTCAAATGTATGCGGGTAAAGATGCAGAGTAAAAAAGACACCTGCGACCCTCGGAGTAAAATATACGGTGTTCAAGAACGTGATACGAGGAAAGGGAAGCTTATGGAAACGTAGTCTTTGAGGCACGTTTATCGGCTATGCAGGAAAGGGGATAAATTATTTTACATTTGTTAAAAGTTTTACAAGTAGCTTCAGAGACTATAAATGTATTCAAATTCTTAAAGGTTTTTATCTTATAGGTTGATTCTTTACATACATCACGGATGTATACTTCGTTCTCAGTAACATAATTATAAAGAGTTTAAAACCATCTAATATGATGATTTTGTTTCAAATGTCATAAATCCCGCTGAGTTTCTTTCGCCGGTTGTTCTTAGATTCGACTTATTTATTTCTGAACTGGTGGTATATTTTTGTAATAAGTAAATGCAGCGATTTTATATTTAATAATGTTTTTTTTTTATTTTTTAGAGAATAGAGTACGCAATTAATTTCTTTATACCTTCACGACAGAAAATGACGACGCGTTTAGGCGCAAGATCAACGGATTTACCTACGTGCTTACAAAAAATGTTTTTTTTATTAAACAGTCCCGGGTTAGAACCTTGAACGTTGGGATCTGTCTTGTAGACAGCCAGCCAGTACAGCACTAGTGTAGCAGTCTCGGAAAAATATACGAAAATGTCATAATTATTTAAGAAATCGCGTAGAAGTGACTAAGCTCCAAACCTTTTCCTCAAAAAGGGAGAGCAGGAGGTTAGCTCAGCAGTGGGACATTCACAGACTGTTACTGTAGAAGTGACTTCGTTAGTATTCCATACGAATGCTATTGACAATAGTAACACGTCACAAAACTCTATAGGATAATTAAAGCAAATTACATACAATAACGTTACCGAGACAAATGAATGTAGTTTTCGGTCTCACCCGTAACACGTCCACGTACTCTCTACATGAACTCATTAACACGCACAATCAAATCACTTTAACGCATCAACTCGATAATTACGAAACAGCATTCTATTTGCGCGTCGAATGATTTAATGCTGTCGATTTGTTGATATAAATACACTCTTTTATAGTAATATTGTGTACCATCTGATATTACTCTTCTAATATAGAAGAGTTACTATAAAATTATATTTCTGAAGTTGAATAGAGATTCATATTATTTTACACGTTAATATTTTATAAAATAAAGTGTACACTTGCAGAGTCGTTTCTAATATACTTAGTTAGTTCTTGTATTTATATTTGTTGCGTATAGATGAATGCAATAGCTGAATACATTGGATAATGATGTCCTTCTGAGCTATCTCTGTCACTGCACTCTCATGGTGCGAAGGCAAATCTAAAGTTGGCTGCTCGACAGAATTTGTCGACAAAAAAATAATAACTTTTTATTACATTACAACGGAACTCGAACCCAGGACTTTAGAGCTACACTGCATTCCAAAACTATTAACATTTTTTTATGATATTTACTATTCCTATTACATTCATAATCAGCTAAAAAAACGTACAAAGCATTCAGTTCCTGCACTCCCACGCAAACGGGTCGGTTAATAAGCATCGCCTCACACATCAACTAATAACAGGGCCCGACAAATAGACAAGCTCTATTAAAGTAAACCCATTACCCCACTGCCCACGCCCACGACCATACGTGGGCGAAGACAATCGCTCAATTTGTAGACGACCGTAATTACTTCGATCATCCTTTTAGGAATATTACCCTTTTTATAAAGTTATCCTAATGATTACATGGCCTGTTCCTTCGAGATAAGTTATCACGGATTTTAAAATTCCTTTTTTAAATTAAATCTTAATAAATGAGAAATAAATGAAAATCAATGTTTGTGTGTTTGTCCTCATACGCCTCTAAACTATCCATCCCGTGATGTGATGAAACTTTGGTGAGGTGTTCTGTATGCCGAAGTCTCTGGCTTAAGAAAATCAAGAATTGTTCTTTGTATGTTTGTCCTTCAACATAAACCTTATATAAAGACCCTTATTCCTCCCCTCTGAAGTGGGGACGGGTAGCTGGTATGTATATAAATCATAATACGTTATGTGTGCTTTAGTTTGCTGGATTTATATTATATTCTTGAAATAAAATACTAACATACCTACTATTGAATTTTCTATATGATAAAAAAGCGTGGAGATAGCATTCACTGGTTTGCAAGAAGGATAAAAATAATAATTCAATTGTATTTAATTATAATTGCCATTTAGTATAATTTTTGGAAATGTGTAACTATTGAGTTTCCAGTCGGTTCTCTGTAGAATCTACATTAGTCGCAACAAACCTTCCTACTAAACCTACTTGAATAAGATAAAGTCTCATTTGTATTGATTACCCGTTACTAATATTCTAACTTTCAATGAGACACAATTAACATAAGAGAAAGCAAGATATATTTTTGAATGTATTGATAATGCAAGCTTTATTTACAGACAAAGATCAATATCAGCTATCAAGCGCTAATCATCTCTCTGGTATCAGGTAAAGCTAACTAAGGTTATTTTATTAACTCCAAGCAAGAAAACACAATTTTTCTTTATAAAAGCGATTCCAACGCACTGAGCTCAAAATAAAAATGTTTTCCGAGGGCCCGCGACAACTATTCCACTTAGCTTCAGCTGACACTTCAAAGCGTGCCACGCTTATCTTTATTCTGTCTACAAGTTTTTTTCCCGCAGAACAACAGTTTCAGTCGAGAGCTTGACAAATAACATGGCAACACTTACAAACTCCTTGCTTCTAGAAAAAGGTATTCACAATTGGGTAAATAAAGTTACTGTTCGCAGTACAGTATCCTGGGAGAAGTCTGTTTAAAATAAGACCTTATTTCGTTAGCTTACGTTTGATATTACAACGTTTTATAGATACTTGACATTTTGTGGCCAGGAACATTAAAAGGAGGAGTAAAAGTTTTACAGCGCTCTGTAGGTATAATGCTGCTTTGTCCGAAAGGCCGTTTGGCGAATGTACGTTAAACTAAGATACATCAGAATGTAAACAAGAGCCATTCCAACACTACTTACTACATGTTTCGTATTCTATAAAATACTCACCGCTTCACTGCTTGACGCAAGTTTGAATAAGTAGAAAATAACAATACGATTTATTAAATAATAATTATCAATAATTATATAACTATAGATAGAGAAAGAGTATACACTTAAGTATTGTATAAGGGGTCTCTTCAGTCATGAACGCAAGTGCCTTCGCGATGCCGCTTAAATCATCTGTCAAAGATGCAGAGGCCTATATGATTGTATAAGAAACGATCATATTTATTACGTATCTATTACAGGTAATTCCTTTTTTCTAGCATGTATCTACGTTAGTTGAGCGCAAAATATTCATATTAATTAACAAGAAGTAACATACTCTACATTTCGAAGCGATCGTATCTTTAATTTATATCTGGTAATATGACAATTAAAGCCGCTTGTCCTACTTGAATGAATTTCATATTTAGATCTGTTGTATTGTTTTCTATAATTTTACAAGCTTTCATTTATCGTCACGTATTAGTGTGTGTGCTCAAGTTTTTCAGCTGAATATTACACCAGTACTCTACAAATAATTGAACAGAACTTTTGCAGACACGTTCACTGCTGATGGCAACACTAACTATGATACTTAATTTTATTCGTTCTAGTACAAAAAATAATATATAAAAGAATTCTTAAACCTTTTTTTAAATATTGTTCAAATATTGTATTGTTTGTTTTTTTTCAGAAAAACACGAAAACTTTTAGAATTTAAAAGAAGCTGAAAAAATAAACTCTCATAAACTCGAAAATAAACCTTGTGTTGATACAAATTTCTTTTGAATAATTCATGACCGCCTTATCTGATATCGTTGGTTGTCATACAAGAATTACTTTTTGTTCGACAGACTAGCGATCGAACACTTCGTAAATAAACACGTTTCAATAGTAACAATGAAAGCGGACGTTTGTGTTTTATACCTATGACATTAGAGGCCACTATTGAAGCGAAACTGCCAAGGGAACTGAGTATCGAATCATTAGTATCTTGTCATGTTATTACAGAAACGTTGTTCGGTGCCGTTGGAGAATGTCTTGATAAATTCAAGGCTGCGAAGAAACACTTACATTCCAATAAAGTTTGTGTAGGTGACTTACCTGAAACAGAAAGAAAATAAATTATTGGTAACATGCTAGAATTAAACGATATAAATTTTTATAATCGTGAGAACCAACCGGTGATAGCGAAGTAAACAATTGGAACTTCAAATCAATTGGGTGGCTCTTTCTTAAGTTAAAAATAACACAATTGTCAGCTAGATTTTATCAAAACGTTGGTTAAAATATTAAAGACCGTTTTTTTACTGTTGTATTGGTTTTATAAAGATAATTAAATCCATACATGGCCTTCTTTTAATCTGTTGCAGCAGCGCCGATGTTTATATAATATCACAGTAATAAATCGTTATATCGTTTAAGTTGTGTTAAAGGTACAATAAATTTATAGAAGGTTCATTTTTTCACAATAGTCGTAATATTCTGTAACATATAAGATACATTTTGCTACCTGCATAAAAGTAACTTAACCCGGTACCTAGAACATATAGCCATTGTACTAGAATAGAATAAATGTAAAAACATAAATACAAAAGCAACACGAGCACATTACACAAACCCGTCAGTGTCGCACCTTTTGATAAGGATTGACGCTCGTCTCAACTCTTGCATTATTCACAATCCATTCGTCCTCTGTCCACGCTACGCCGACATTGGCCGACACTCTCCGAGATTGGCAATAACAGTAGAAAACACAAGAGCCGTTCATGATCTTTAGTTAGCAACAATTTATAAAACAGAACGGACCAATAGATGAATGAAAGTTCAAAGCGACCGCTTTATTACGTATACGGAAACTATTACCGTATTTAATTAAATATTCAATCATCATCATCATCATCAACAGCCAATCGTTGTCCACTGCTGAACATAGGCCTCTCCCAAGGTGCGCCAAAGCTCCCTGTCCTCCGCCTTCCGCATCCAGTTGGTGCCCGCCACCTTCTTAAGGTCGTCGGTCCACCTGGCTGGAGGGCGCCCTACGCTGCGCTTGCCGATTCGCGGTCTCCACTCTAGGACTCGTCTGCTCCAACGGCCATCGGTCCTACGACATACGTGACCAGCCCACTGCCACTTCAGCCTGCTAATTTTGCAAGCTATGTCGGTGACTCCGGTTCTTTTCCGGATAATCTCATTTCTGATCTTATCCTTCAAAGATACTCCGAGCATAGCTCGCTCCATAGCACGCTGAGCGACTTTGAATTTGTGGACTAGTCCCGCAGTTAGTGTCCACGTTTCGGCACCGTATGTCATGGCAGGTAAGACGCATTGGTTGAAGACTTTCGTCTTCAAACATTGCGGTATAGACGACTTGAGGACTTGACGAAGGTTGCCAAATGCTGCCCATCCCAAGCGAATTCTTCGATCGGCTTCCTTCTCGAAGTTGTTCCTACCGACTTGTATTATCTGTCCTAGGTAGGTATATTCACTAACAACTTCGAGAGGTTTCCCCTCGACGTATATCGGTCCCGGCATGACATGCCTATTGAACATGACCTTGGTCTTGTCCAAGTTCATACCGAGACCGACACACCGGGAAGACTCGCCTAGGCTACGCAGCATTTCGGTGAGTTGTTCCAGCGACTCTGCTATGATGACGATATCGTCGGCAAATCGAAGGTGTGAGATGTACTCGCCGTTTACATTGACTCCATACCTAGTCCAATCCAGCGTTTTGAAAACGTCTTCCAACGCGTTGGTGAACAGTTTCGGGGATATTACATCCCCCTGTCTCACCCCTCTGCGCAGTTGGATCGCCTTCGTCTTACAGTCCTGGATGTGGACAGTCATTGTAGCGGCGTTGTACAGACATCTCAGTACCTCGATATATCTCCAATCGATATGACATCTCTGCAATGAGTCGAGCACTGCCCAGGTTTCGATGGAGTCGAAGGCTTTCTCGTAGTCCACAAATGCCATACACAGCGGCTGATTGTACTCTTCGGTCTTCTGCACAATCTGCCGAACAGTATGGATGTGGTCCACGGTGCTGTAGCCTGATCGAAAGCCGGCTTGCTCTGGGGGCTGGAACTCGTCAAGTCGTCTGGCGAGACGGTTCGTGACGACTCTTGAGAACAGCTTATACACGTGACTCAGGAGGGAGATTGGTCTGTAGTTTTTCAAGAGGGTTTTATCACCTTTCTTGAAAAACAGTACCACCTCACTCCCGCTCCACGTTTCCGGGGTCTTGCCATGTTGGATGACGGAATTAAAGAGGCTTGCTAGCTCTTTCAGGACCGGAGTCCCGCCTGCCTTAAGCAACTCTGTTGTGATTCCGTCATCTCCCGGAGCTTTGTTGTTTTTAAGCTGTTCTAGAGCCGCCTTAATCTCTCCTTGGTCAACGACCGGGAGCTCCTCGGAGTAATGGCGCATAAGAGGGGCGCGCTGGTCATCAATACTGATTCCCACGGGTTTATCCGATCTTGAAGAGAACAACTGCCCATAAAACCTCTCTACTTCTCCGATAATCTCAGGCCTAGAGGTAACGACCCCACCATTTTCAGTTTTAAGTTTTGTCAGACGCGGCCTCCCAAACTTGCGAGCGAACACTTTCGATCCCCGATTTTGCTCAATCGCAGCCTTGATGGCACGGGTATTGGAGCGTCGGAGATCGCGTCGCGTCAGCGTTTTTATTGTTCGGTTTAAGGCCTTATCTGACAAAAACGATGGTAGTTCTCGTCGTTTTCTCATGAGCTCGAGTGTCTCAGCAGAGAGTTTTGGTGCGTTGTCTCTTCTCTGTGGCGGAAAACACTTGCGGGATGTGTTTTGCAGTATTTTGACCAGCGTGTCGGTTCTCTCATCAATGCTGCTTATGGTTTCCAACGCGGTGAATTGATTTTGAAGTTCCATTTGGAACTTTTCGGAGCCTTGAGCAGCTTGGAGCATGGTAGGTCGGAGAGTAGACCTCATCATTCTCGATCTTTCGGCTTTTAAGTTGATATTTAGAGTGCCTCGAACCAAGCGGTGATCACTTCCGGTATTAAACTTGTTGATCACTGAAACATCTCTAAATATGTGCCTTTTATTCGAAATGATAAAGTCTATCTCGTTCCTTGTCACGTTATCGGGGCTTCGCCAGGTCCACCTCCTCTGAGGCCTTTTTTGAAAGAAAGAATTCATCAAAAAAAGCCCCTGCGCTTCGAGAAAGTTTACCAGCATTTGCCCCCTGTGATTTCTGCAGCCCAAGCCGTAAGGTCCGACTTTCGATTCACCGCTATCATGTACTCCCACTTTAGCATTAAAGTCTCCCATAACAACATTGTAGTGGGCCCT
Source organism: Nymphalis io (assembly GCF_905147045.1). Lineage (NCBI taxonomy): Eukaryota > Metazoa > Arthropoda > Insecta > Lepidoptera > Nymphalidae > Nymphalis > Nymphalis io. The sequence continues at coordinate 192,808 of NC_065900.1, forward strand.
CGAGGTGTCGTTGAGGGCCTTGGCGATGTCCTCGTACATCGCTTCGACCACATCATCAGAGTATGTCGAAGTTGGCGCATATACCTGTACAACCTTCAGGGAGTACCTGTCGGAAAGTTTTAGGACAAGGTACGCTACCCGGTTCGACACACTACTGATTTCCACAATGCTGCTAATGAGATCCTTTTTGACTAGAAAACCGACACCACCCTGGGAGAGGTTATCACCTTCGCGGAAGTAGAGTAAGTTACCGGACTCTAGAGTTATCGTGTCCTCCCCCTGTCTTCGGACTTCAGATAACCCCAGTATATGCCAGTTTATATGACTTAACTCTACTTCTAATTCGGCGAGGTGATGGTCCAGCCTCATCGAGCGTCCATTATACGTTGCCATTTTCAGTCGTTTTATACGGTAGCCTGCCGTGAACCGGTGATTCTTAGCACCCCCTGCCCTGCCGATACCGCGACCGCTACCTTGGTCGGGCCTAGCGGGCTTGCCGGTAACTGGGGGCCTTTTTTTGGGCGCATCTGCCATTAAGGGAGGGGTTTGCCCATACTCGCCGCGCTGGGCAGGCGTGTTGGCGAGCGCAGTAGGGGGTAAGATGTTTATGGGAGGAGGGACGCTGCTGCCCATCCCCCCTTTTCCCCGTCCCTCAGTCGCCTCTTACGACACCCACGGGATGAGATTGGGGGAGTAGTATTCTAAGCCGGTACTCCACGGCGGTATTCAATATTCATATTAAAATAAATATTCATTCACTTATAACCAGTTCATGGATTGAAAGCCGAAGTATGTGACGCTTGATTGTAACACAGTAATTAAAATATAATCCTAAAGACAACATTTTATCTTAACAAATTTATTTAATAAATACATACTTACAACAGAACAGCTAATAGTTTCTATAATGTAAGCGTTTGAAAAACATATTATAAATTACGTTCAAACTGTAGAAAACGAGGCAAACTTTCAATATGGCTGCACAGGTTATTATTATAGCGGAATATCATATCCATCGAGTAAGCCGTGACTAATTATAATGATACAGTATAATACCAGCCGCAGCCGCAGTACTGAATCTATCAACGCAACTAATAGAAATCAACCGAGCCGGGACGGGAATAAGATTGATCACACACGAGACCGAATTATTCATGTTGCGACGTAGCTCCGCGATCACGATCATTCCATCATCCTGCTATCTGACACTGGGAGATAATCGGAGATTAGGATTCGAGAAGGACCGAAGAATTTTAAATCAGTCTGTTATTATTTTATATATTTTTTAACTGTAGTTATATACGAAAAGGTTTTAATCGATCAAAGTAATCCTGTATCCTGAACAAGGCTAGTTTCCGCCAGCGCTGCTTGCTCGGCCTGTTGTTAACCAAGCGAGAATACAGCCGAATAAATCGCACTGCACATTCATCGTTAATTCACTTACGCGGTTTTATAATATTAAATTCTTATTTACTTTTTATATATCAAATTTGATTTAATTAAAAATATATTTTTAAAATTAATTTATTTAATTAAAATCAAGCACGACTAAGTTCTTAACAGACATAGAATTGGTTTATCAAACATAAATATTTTATTTAATATTAATTCAATTTATTATAACTCAATAACAATTTATTAAGATATCTATAGAAACGTCTTTGTAATGTCGGATTTTATTTGTTGTCGTAATACGATACATTTGGTAACTCATACAAATAAACTGAGTAACAGGTATTCCCCATTCTGCAAATATGACTAAGTTGAGTAGAAATAGTTAAGGACAACTACCACATGTTATTATCACTAAATTGTTATTCTTACTCGGTAGTAGGACTTTATCACTCACTCTCCAGACGTTCTATTCGTGTTCCAGTTTAAAGGGTGAGTGAGCTAGTGTAACTACAGGCACAAGGGACTACATTTTAGGTTCCACGGCTGGTGGCTTCTTCCCAATATAACGAATGGTAATATTTCTTACAGAGCTGATGTCTATGCGCTTGTAAAAATTTAATATCCGGTGACCCACTAGCACTTTTTCATGTAAAAAAAATGTTATTCCTTAAACAAAAATAAAGAAACTAAAGCATTTAAAATCTCACTAGTATAATATTAAATGCCCCGCTTTTTACTCTTCGTGTGTCTGACAGCTGGTTTCCACCTTAACGCAATAACTGTCACAAAAATATGCAAACAATAAAACGAGAGGATCTTCAAGTGAACGCATTACATTTATCGTATTTTATTTTCGCCCCTTTTCTTAATTTATAACATTATACACACACACGCGTGACATATACTGCCATAGTATGCTTATTTCTTTATATATTTAGAAAAACACTGCCGAGATGTGACCTGCTGTATGCTAAAAAAAATTGCACCTAAGCTCGCGCGATACATCAAAATTATGATCGAAATTGATGTTTATTGAAATAATTAAAAATTAAAGAGAACCAATAATTTCTCATGTGTAATTAGTTTAATATGCAAAAAGGCTCTAATTATAGCAATACACGACAAGCAACTAAAACGTAACTAGCATGAGATTTCTTTAATAAACAATTTGTCGATAGATACTATCTTTATGAGTATATATATAAGTACGGTACTTTACTATTTGATATACAAGAGTTCTCATATGACTTTATAGTTCTTTCACTTAGGTGTATTTGTAGATCTATTTCAAAAGCAAGATAGATAGCTGTTTGCTTATGGGTCTCGTATAACGATAAAAATCAAACAATGTCAATGATGATGACGCAAAAGTAAATCAAATTTAAGGCAGTACAAAACAAACATTCACTAGACAAAACAAACGGAGGGACACAGTCGTTCATTGAGGAGCTAACGAAGCGAAGGCACGCGAAGGCACCAATTAACTAATTGTCAGTATTGGTGACCAGCTTGTATGTACTGGGAGAGTTTTAATCGAACTTCACTCGTGTAAACAACCTGAACTCTCTATTATTTTAAACATAAGTTTTACCAGAAACTATACCTACACACAAATGTACGAGATAAATATTTCTTTGCTGATATAAACATGTGTATTAGTGTGAATATCGTGCACGAATATACGGATAAATATTAAAATATATTACTTAAAACAATGCGATCAAAATACCATTAAAAACGTTTATTGTAAGCAAAAACTTAAAAGGTTATTTTTAACTGGGCGTTTAATACTAAAGTATAAACCACCTTCTCCTGTAAAGGATAATACAATCACATAGAACATATAGGATAGACAAATGTTTAAATAATTACATTTTACAAACCAATCATTAAACTATTTCAAACGAGGTATCTATCTAATACTCGATGGTATAATATAATTTGAACGACATTACAGTGCTCTACTAATTGCACTTGACACACATTGAACTTGGGACTCTAGAGAATTGTGTCAACAACACGCACAAATATTAAGCTCTATTTGCCTTACACATACAAGCGATAGCCACCTTTATTAACAACAAAATAGGGACGTTGATAGCATGCTTGAGTATTAAGACGTATTAAATAATTGGAATATAGTGTACACGTTTCGGAATTCTTTCTTAATGATGCTGAAGATGATAGAGACATTTGGTATGAATGGTTCGTTCATATAATGGCTGATCGACTGTCGGTAATTAAGACGGTTAAGACCTTTGATCTCAATTAGTTCAATTAATAAATGTTTCCGTGTTTGTAATAAACGTCCGCTATACCTAGAACAATACGTACACATTTGTATTGGGATGTTTTATTACGCGTTTTTGTATTTTGTTCTTCAATATGGTAAGTAGGTAAGCTGTCAAATGAGCCACCTAATGGTAAGTGATCGATCACGCCCATTAACAATGGTAGAAATATTAACCATCGTTTACAGCGCCAATGCGCCACCAACCCTGGAAACGAAGTCGTTATGTACATTGTCCTGTAGTTACACCGGCTTAAAACCGGAATACAACAGTTTTATGCATTGATCTTTAGAGGTAGAATATGTTAATACAGGCTTGCACGAAGCCCTATCATCGATTAAACTTAAAACGATATTTAATATTTGTTTCTAAACTTTTGTAATATCACCAATAGACACAAAGCCAACTGAACTGATAGAGTTGTAATATTTCGCACACAATTTGTAGTGATAGTAACTAAATGATAACTTTTAAAATGCAAAATATATACGGTATGGATTAAATGAAAGCTTGTTTTGTTTAATTGACGCAGGTTTAATCCAACGCGATATTTGATTTGATTGAATTTCATTGTTAGTATTATATTTCATACTCAGATATATTATTTGTGAAGTATTATTTTACTTTCATTTTAGTCACTATTAAAAAGAGATACCCGTAACAAAGACAAAAAATTCCTTAACTATTAATTGGAAAACTTTAGCGAAGTTATGGAAAGTTAAATAAGCTCTATAATAACGACAATTTGCTTTCATAGTTGAATTCGTTTTTAAAAGAAATTTTAAATAACCGGAACTTTTTATTTTATAAAACGTAATTATTTCTTAGGAATTTTTAACCATTCATAATACACTGTATCTTCTTGGAATCTTTTAGTTACTTTTATTACATATATGAATTTAATTATTTCTCCAGACTTTAGCGCATCCGTTTTGATTTTTCCTTATGTTTTATACATATTAATATTTTTCTTACATTCTTAATATGATTGAAATTTGTATTTCCACCAACCCGCACTGGAGCAGCGTGGTGGAATAAGCTCCAAACCTTCTCCTCAAAAAAGGGAAAGGAGGCCTTAGCCCAGCAGTGGGACATTTACAGGTTGTTACTGTTGTATTTATATAATTACGTGGCTGCAATATTATATAATGCTCATTCGATGTTATATATTATGTAAATTAAGATACCTCACTGCAGACTTTCATAGTTCAGAAGTTTCAGTGTTTCACTCAAGTACAGTCAGACAAAAATATATTATGGGAGACGCAGGAGCGACCTTTTAGTTTTATTTTATGTAAAGGTGATATATGGCGGCATAAAATTCAGAAGTTTTCATCTCTGATCTCATTCCCACTTACGTAGGTACCTAGCTACGGACGTTTATACGTGTTCAGGGGACAAAGGCAGTACGAAGGATGGTGCAAAGGACCCCCCGTCGAACGACCACCGACGTTGAGCGTAACTGCGCTACCATCGGTTACGAGGCAAATGAATGAGGCACTTTAAAAGAGTAAAAATGGAATCGATGATAAAGGCTCCAGTAATACATGTCGTAATGATAATACACGTCATTTTTATTATTAAAAACATTTAATTTAATGAAGTTAATACAATTATTTATATAACTAACTCCCTCAATAATTTTTTTTTAATGTTTTTCGTAACATCTTCAGGCAGGCAGCCCTACTGCCACTTGACTGCAATTGTCACTTAAGCCTTTGTGAATTCGTCTTTCATATACTTGTGCGACGAATGGAAGAACCGACATATTATGAACGAAGTCGTACACCAATCTTCCATTTGTCTATGTATCATTCGTAACCACAAAAATCAAAATTAAATTTTACTTTGATAATTACTGATCTGAAGAAGGCGACGGAACCCGACTGAAGGCGGAGAACGGAGTATTTGGAGCACCTTGGGAGAGTCCTACGTCCAGCAGTGGATTGCGATTGACTGCTGATTAATATAATTCTAGTTGCGCTATAAAATCCAGTAACATTCAGCTAACACACAATAAGATTTGGTCTTATCCTTATTCTCATTTATCTATATAATATGTATGAGTAAAGTCGATGTACAAGCTAGTCGGTAAATTCATATTATAAAAACATAAAAAACCCAAATGCCACGTCCATATATTTCTTATTCCCGGGTGATTTTTTATACGATAATATCGCACACACATTGTCTCAGCTGTGATCTGGACGTTCGATACGACGTGCGGAGACCGCGGGGTGCAGAAATAAAAAAATAGTTACCAGAACGATGTTGTATCCTTTTCTATTGATCGTGATTTATTATCCCGCTGTCACGAGTTCCGGGAGCCGAGCGTATTATAATAGGCATGACGATATTATGACATGTATTTACAAAAACACACATTCACATCATTCACTGACGAAATTGTTCTACAACTACTTATCGACTGTATTGTACATATTTATTATATATATTTACAGTATTTATATGTCTGTTACAGTTTTATATATGTACGTTAAAGCATGGTCCGATGAACCCTACAAGTATTTCTATGTGGAAAGAGATCACTACTTTAGTGATAGGAACCGCACTTCGCATCTTTTTTTATTTTATCAAATTATTAATATTTTTTTTACTTATTTTTATGTGTGCAATAAAGATATTTATATATATTTTTTCATTATGCAATAGATATTATTCCTATAAATATGAATAATAACGTGCCGATAAACTATACATATAACGAAACATTACAAAAATACATTACAAAAATAAACACGGTGACCGGCCGCGCTGAGAGCGACAGCTAGAGAAACCAGCTCACTATCTTTGCCAAATCCAGCAGCATCGCTTTGCATCTTGACTTTTAGCTGACTGAGATAAAACCATCTCGGATACTTCAACAATCACGGTAGGGTAATCAGGTATGGTTCACGAAAACCACTTTCGGTTTCCGTGAACCATATGTGTGGGCGAGTATGTTATCTATATATGTATATCCTTAATGTGATAGATATAACTATGCATATTTGATTAGTCCTTATAATAATTTTAATATATATATTTAAAAGCTCTTTAGCTTGTTTCTTGGTGAATATATTAAAGCGAAACGCGCGCATTATTTCATTTTTATATTTGACTACAAACATTTACAGTAATGATATGCCAATTTAATCGTCTACTTCGTTATTCATAGAGAATATAAAGTGCCCAATGAATTTTTATTGTTCTCTCCTATTAATATATTTATTGGCGACTATATTTTATACCAAATAATTTATTAACGGTTTTTTTAATGTTTTGTACTAAAATACTTTGAAATAACATTTAAAATAAAATATCTTTAAAATAAAACGACCTTACATGGCCATTGGACTAAAGCACGTGAATCTTGACCGATTATTGTAGGTTCAAACCCGGGCAAGTACCATTTTCTTTATAATTCACTTCTCGCTCGGTAGTGAAGGAATACGTCACGATGCGCCGAAATTCTGCCACATTGTGTCTCAGGACCCGCATTAATTCATGTATAGCAGGCTCCAAACATTATCTTATTTGTCTTTAAGAAAAGGCAAGTACCGCAGTGGAATATTTATAGTTACTTAATAAGAGGTTAAGTGAGTCTTTCTAGCTCAACGGTATACGAGTCACCTGGATTTGTGGAACCACAGGTTTTATCCCGACTCTTTGGGCAATCGTATCCATTCTTAACAGAAGCTTTATGCTAGCCTGGAAGATATCATTGGAACATTATTAACTAAAAAAAGCTACATTGAGTTTGAAGAATATTACGAAAATACCTCATTCAATTGTACAGATTTTATCGCTAGTCGTTCTAAAATATACCCGAGATAATAAGGCTATAGCGCCGAAACGATAAGCCCTCGGCTATCAAAATGTACAATTCCCATAGTTTTATTAACATTATTGTGATCTGTATCGACAGACCGAAAGCAAAATTGTGTTTATCCCACAACTTCGATAAAATACCGCGTTTGTTTCACAAAAACAAAGTGATTTGTTAGTCCGATGAAGACCTTTGTTTATTTTTGTTTACATTTCAAATCTGGTTGTTTTTTTTATGAGGTTTTGGTTTTTATGAAGTTTGAAGAAGTCCATTGATTTTTTTGTCTACGACTTGAATGATATCGGTTGCTTGCCGTCCAACATATTAAATAAAGATGCCACACACAAGCACGCCGGTAGAATATTCTAGAATGTTTTTGTTCAAAATTAAAACTGACTCAAATTTGTTATCACTTTAAAACATGAGTGATATAATTTTTTATTTTGCCGGTGTGTGGGTTAGGTTAATTAACAATAAACCAATGCCACCAACACTGCATTGTTTGCAGTACATTGACGATTGACGGAAATATTTGGCACTTCTTGCAATGCATGCCTCTGTGCGTGTAATGACCATATAATCATACCTTTCAAATTAATATCGATAAAATATTAATAAATGCATGATTTATAATATTGTCGACTAAGTTTATTAATAATAATATAATATTCAAGTTTGTGAAGTTGTGAACGCAGGCCGGTAGCGAGCTAGCAACAATAAATAAAGATTAATCGACCAGCTAATCCGGAACGAGATAACCTTTAATTAACTCGAATATAATTTCATAAGAGCTAAGAGATAACATCACTACGGTTATTTCTGAACGCACTTCGCTTGTATGGCGAAGGTTCATATCAGTTAATGCGATGGGTAATTGATATTAAAGGAGCGTAATATCATACAAATTTATTAGAATTAATTTCTCATAGTACTCTGTAACTATTATTATTTTGAATGATGTTATATTTTAATTTGTGATATTTTTATGCAAAACCGGAGACAGGTCAGGCGCCGAACCAGGCTTTACGTGGATTGTAACATTGACAACATTCCATCTCCAAGCTACTACTAAGAGTTTATTTATATTTCTATAAAACCTTATAAGATTTTTGGTGTCCATCCAGGGTTTCATCTCTGAGGTTTTGCTATTTGCTGCCTTATAAGTAAAGCAACAACAACTACAACTAAACCAACGACAGCAGAGACAGACAATTTTTTCACATATAATTTCACAACAACAATGATCTGAATCTTCCATAATTTTTGAAATTTAATTGTGGTCCTGTTCTACTAAAGATCAAAAGAGAGAAAGATGTGTAATGATTTATATACGGTTAAGATAACATCTTAGGTTCCATGATTAGAGACGTGTAACTGATGATGTAATGACAATCAGATAGCCTATATATACAAATGTGTCTATAATAGATGAAAAGAAAATGTAGACGATATTCAGTCATTTCCCTAAAACAATCAGAGAGAATCCGAGTTTGCGTTAGTTTTTATCATGGAACCGAGATTCGAAGAATTGATTACAAACAGCCGTGTGGTAATTAATTATTCGATTCAGGAGTAAAAACGCTCCAAAAGCAGCGAGCTTCGCGCGAATTCAAAACTGGTTCACAAAAAGTAAATCCGAATCGTATTTTAAATTACATCAAAATTGAATTCTTTTGGGTCATTATTTAAATTTTATTTCGATTTATATTTTTTTATTTAGAACTCAAAAGTTTATAGAGCCTCGGGCCGTTGTTGAAGATTATTAAGCTTATATCCTTTAGAACCACTGTAGACGCAAAAAATAGAAATAATCATTTATGTTTTTTTCAGTATATAATTGTTGACGATTTTTAGCAAGGTCGTAATCACGACCGCTGACGACAAAACTTTGCATTTATATTTATATATATTTGACTCTTAAATAATATTCTAAATATACTACACCTTCAAAGGTTAAGTTCAAACAAGGATACTTAAAACTATTTTAACAAATAATTACAAACTTTTCCTAATTACTAGTTTATGGAAAAAAATATGGAGAAAGTAGACGTAGCGTTGAATCCACACAGCCTTAAAATCGAGCTCGCGTTGAAAATTTCATACAACTTCCGTCGTGAGTTTAAACAAACTTATCTGAAACTTGGGGGACGTGGAGAATTTTTCAAAGCAATGAAGTTTTGCCCTACAGGGAACAGACCGACCGTCCGACGAATACACAGCGCTAAGTATGAGCTGAAATACGTTGAAAACCTTTACTTTAAACTTTATCTTTTGGTTCATTAGAGAGCAATGTTGCTTCTATTATACTTTAATTAAACGGAAGATACATGAAAAAACTATATAATATGATATAAGATCAGAATAGCTACGCATTTTGAATACAAGGTATTTCTGTTAATGTTAAACCAGCGCACATGTCTTAGATAGCCTACGTTATCCCAGGAAAGGTAAAGACTTCTTCTTAGCTTGAAGAGAAGGTTTGGAGCTTATTCCATTACGCTGCTATACGCGGGGTAGTGGGTACGCAATTCTCAGCCTGTCATCTAGCACATATCCTTAATTTTTTTTTACCAGCGCGCACCAGATTTATTATTAACACAAATTAAGGTCATGAAAACTCAGTGCCTTGGTTATTTCTTATGCGAGCATGCGGAAAGTACATCTCCGGTGCGCCGGGTCCGGAACAGCTCTAATACCATTCTGAGGATGTTCTCAGAAAGGTTCGCCTGTCAGTACTGAAATCATGTACTGACTTACAATAATGTCTGTGTATTCGATTTAAATTGAATGTATTATTTCTTGAATAGTTTGAAAATTTTACTTCTTATGTACTAGGTAACAGCTTGTTAATGTCCCTGCTGGGCTAAGAACTCCTCTATCTTTTGAGGAGACGGTTTGGCGCGTATTCCACCACACTGCTTCGATGCAGGTTAGTAGAATTTACATGTGGCAGAATTTCAATGAAATTAGACACATACAAGTTTCCTAACAATGTTTTCCTTCACCGTCAAGCACGAGATGAATTATAAACACAAATTAAGCACATGAAAATTTAGTGGTGCTTGCCCGGGTTTGAACCCACGATCATCGGTTACGGATTCACGCGTTCTAACCACTAGGCCATATCAGCTATCTACTTCTTCTTATGTACATATTTTATGTTAATGTCTGATACTGTTACAATAATCATATTTTTTTAACTTGATTTGATGTATTTCTTTAACATATTGAATTATCTTATTCATAAAATTCAATCTAATTATTATGATTTGATTGGAATGTATATTTTATGCTTATATACGTAAATTACGATCTGTGTTTGAATTCAATGCTTATTATTACTAAACTTGTCTTTGGTTTAGATTTACGAGTTCTGACAATTGGTACTCATCTCTTAAGTAATACTATTAGTAACTACTTTTTACTATTGCTTTCATTGGTTTATTTGACTTGTCTGAAGTCAAACGCCTAAGGCATTTTTCAACTTTGAACTTTCATTATTTCCTGCCTGTAAATTATTATATTGTACAATTACCGTTAGCCCACGGTTAATAATCGCACACATCAAAGGTCGAAGCGATTAGCTCACTATGTGGTAGCCTAACTCTGCAAGTATAGAGCCACTCCATACATACCAAGTGTATTTTGTTCAGAGCATTGTGCCCGTGGGAACTATGTGCTGACCGCTTTATTTACTGAGAGCGGGTGTAACGAACTCTAATACTTCTGAAGTAAATCAATACCTTAATTATAAACCTCAATCCCAAAGAAATAAAAAAGTGTTATTATTATTATTACATAGTTTAACTAAATTGCACTTAAAATAATTTTAAGTGTTTTAATATAAAACTATATCGTACAGTAAATGAGATAAATAAATATTTATTTATTATGTTAAAGCGATTACGTATGTTTTTTAATTACCAGTTTGAATACTCTTATGGCTTAGTTCGAAGCGACATTAACGTCAAATCTATCAATTACCCGAACACCCACAGCTTGTGGTCCAAATAACGTTATATTAGCATTTCGTTGTGCTCCCTACCTTGTAACTCACGAGCCTCCAGTTTTCTATATAATAATGGAGATAATTAAAATGTTAATAGTTCCAATGGCTTTGAACCGAAGACGCCGCTCATAAGCTTTACACCTCATGAATAATTTAATACAGAGTTTAATTATTGTGTACGGATAGCGGAGTTTTATTCGAGTAATTGAATGTTACACCTTGGACTCGTTTAGATTATATTTTATGGTGTAAAGGCAACTAGTTTTATCGAATTTACGCTAAGGCTTGTTGGGTTGTTTCGTATTCGGCTGGGGAGTTATATATTTTACCAGTTTATGCTGAAGTAATATCAGTGAGAATGGTATGTACAATTACGAGTCATCTAAACCACTAAGTTTGTATATTTAAACTTTTTTTAAGCAATTAAACTAAATAACAGATAAAACTATTGCCTATTTAAAGCATTTTTTTATATTTTATTTTTAACTATTCTCAAGTCAAGCGAAAATCGATATATATTTTTTTTTTAACAATATAGAAGAAAGAAGAGACATACGTTTATGTTATTATGCGTTTCGTTTTACGAAAGCTATGAGAAGGCATAATAATTATGTAGAAGGTATGTAGCAACAGAGTTTACATATTACAGATATCGGAAGTAAGAGCTACCACGTGTGCAAAGCGCACACGCTTTATGAACAAAACAATCTTAAAGTTGAGTAGAGATTGGATCACTTCATCGCATCAATGTCCTGGCCACTTGAAGTCCGCCCACGGATGACTTACAAGGATTACGCAGACAGAACTAGGAATTAATTTATACAAGCTATGTTAATATAATTAAGCAACACGATAAGAATTTATCTAGATATCAAAATAACTTATACATATTTATCATCCACGTAAACAAAGTCACTTCGTCTTAATAACCTATAAAATGTATATTATTGGAATATTTTATGGAGTCATTAGTTAAAAATATTGAATCGTCTGAAATTTTTTATATTAAAATTTTAGGTAAAAAAACTTGGTCTTTGCGAACGTTAAGAAAATTATTGTATACAACAATTTTATAATTATAATGAATTAAGGGCTCACAAAATTACTATGAACAATCTTAACTTTTGATTCGGAAATCTCTATAGAATTATTTAAGAACGAACACACAGAACACGCATCATAAACTACATCAAGTTATGGGATTGACTTGACACTAATAAAAAAACCGTTTCAAAGTGAATTAATTTTTCATTTACACGTGATGCAAATATTCTAAGAGCCTCTATATACTCTTACGGTGAATACAGTGTTAGCGTGATTCAGGAATCGCATGTGTCACATAATTGTTGACTTCACGACCTTAATATTGTGACAGCCTGAAGTGTTTTATTAGGAAAACATTTAAACATATTCAAATCCTTTACATAGTAAGTTGATGAAGCGGTCAACATTCTGTCGTCATGACTATTAACGGTGTTATAAAATCGCAAACTAAAATCTAAGCACATTAATTTTAATAAACGAAAGCGACAAGTTGAATTCGTACTAATACCTCAATATTTATCACCTGCCCACGAGTAAATTGTGCGTATATTCAGTACGTGTAGGCGGCCACGTCTAGGCGGAATTAGTGTTCTGAGCCTTCGCATCATCTCATAGCTTACCTTGTTCAAGGTTCTAATTGCAATCGCTTTAAAAACGACGTATTTCAGTACCTAATTTTAAATAGTAATTTAGAATAACAAAATAGCACTTTACAATTACTTTTATTAAATCCGAGAATAATATTCTTAAAGAAAAATACTTGACGTTTAACTTCATCGAAGTACATATGAACTATAAAAATAATGTAAAATGGGGATATTGAAATTAATATTCCATGTCGCGAGTTCAACAACGACGACGTGTATAATGCTCGTATTAAAATAAATTAATGTGAGTGAGTAGGGAAGAACCCACCTTGGCGCTTTGAATAAACTAGGCTTAGAATTGGACTACCGCCAAATTTTAATTACAATATGACAGCATAATATGATTATGAAAATTGGCTTTTATATATTGTATGTATTAATCTTTATTAAACATATTATTATTACGATATCTTTTTTTTTAATTTGTATAAAAATATTTAATACCATTTTGTTGCAACTCAAAGCTCGTATTGATCCGAACACATTCCTACGGACAGGACGAGGTGGATTTTTTTTAATTAATAATTTATCTTAACATTTTGTAACAATGTCGACTTATGCATGCGCGTGCATTCCGAGGAGCGCCCAGTAAACCCACATAGAAACCACACCGACCTAACTGAATGGCCAATAAGCGTACATACATATACATAATATGTAAAATCATCAGCGTTGCATACTTATCTGTGGCGAAACTACGTACATATTCGTAGCTTTATCATATAAGTCAAATTGTAGTTTTATATTGAAGACAACTTAAAATGTCCAGTGAATTCTAATAAAAAAAATATCATATTAATATTTCATATCAGCTAATACTTTTATTAAAAATCAACCGAGTCACTAGCTAAATACAAAATGGTAGCGAGAAAAGACCTTGATATAAATACGGTTCTTTTCACGCGTTCTTAAAGAATATTTCATAAGAAAATATTAAAAAGGCGAGGGACCTTGCCAGCTGAAGTATTTAAGAACAAGTGGGAATGAGGTGCGGTGAAACATCGTAAGTAGTTAAGTAATTTTAATACTCAAGATGAAAGGAATAGAGGCTATAATCCAAAGAAATATTAACGGCCCGCTGTAGGTGCTAAACGTATTAAGGGTCGCTGGAGCAAGAAAGCTATCGTGTTAGGCGTCTGCTGCAGGTTGTTCGAAGTGTGCGAAAAATTGTATTCCTCAAATGATATCATTATTGTCACAGAAAACAAACATTACAGAAATATATTCAAAAACGTCAGATAAATGTTATAAGAATATGATTAAATGTAAAGAAAAATAAAAAAATCTCAAGAGAGCAGCTCTTTAGGAAGGATAATATATCCCAAGTGATTACTATTCCTAAAAAAAACAAATGATAATATAAAAAACTGTTGAAAAAGACTCGCTACTGTAAATACATTTTTAGTAATGGTAATTAAATGGCGGCTTCTCGATTATTATATAAAGAATAATTTAATAAAAAAAGTTGAGACTTAAAAACAGTTAGTATTTTGAGTAATTAATTTGAAAAGGAAGACAAAGATATGTGTTGGCGATTTAAGCTTTTAAAATATTGAAAATTAATTTGTTTTATAATAATTTTTTAAAATTTTTATGTAGTTTCTTTTTCTTCATACAATTCTTGATGACAGTTATAGCGTGTGTTTTTTTGCTGTCATAACGAATTATTTATTATTGGAAACTTTATATGTCTATGTCTTGTTATTAAAACTTAATATAACGTGTAATTGTACTGTTTGTTTCTTTATAAATAAATAATAAGATAAAAAAGGTTTTTTATGTAAATAAAATTGGAGTTAGCTAATGAAAATGGAACAATAAATATATCTTGATTTTTAAACGCAAAATGTAAAACAAATACCGATATCTAAAAGTTTAAAAGATTTTACCAAGCGAGCTCAATTAGCAGAGGACCAGCTAAGCAATTTGTGTATAGGTGACAGTAACGGCAGCCTTGCAAATTGGATAAGTGGGAACTGCCGGACGCAGTCATTTGCATTCCGACTCGTTGCAGGTGCACCGACAACGGTGCAGAGTGATACATGAATTAAATAACCTATCCACCAGGGCGTCAGATATCAAAGCTGCTGAAAAATCAGGCTTCAGGCATTTCTATTTTCCAATTGAAGTCATTGGCATACATTGTCATTTTAAAATCCATAAGCATCGTCGTTACCAAATTATTATATAATGCAGTCCGTGTTTGAAGAAATATTATTAAGAAAATTTAAATGTCAACGAGTACATGCCAGAATATCATTAAGACAATACAAGGCAAAACACTGAGCCGGCGGTAAAACTGTAAAACATCTGAATTTATTCGGGCGAGCAAAGTTCCGGCGACCCGTGACCCGACAGATGCCACGTGCCGGCCCTGCGATTACAGTGCTCATCTGAAACTCCAAGGTTTTATTCTAAAATGCTTTCAAAAATATTACTGAAAATTTTTGGGATGAAAGAACCGTGAATGCGAGCGATATCTTGAATGAAAATAATTTCGGAATTTTTCTGAGCCAATGTGATTGCCCTAATTCGTGATTGAATTTGGTTTATGAGTGCTCACGAATGAGAGAATTTTTCTTAAATTTTGCACATTTTTTCTCGGAATATATTCGAATATGATTGAACATTCTCAGATGAAACCAATTTGCAATGTAATATACGTTGACATTATTTCTTTACCTAGCGCAACCGCAGATTTAATAGGCAGCGGGAAAAAACATACGCGAACACTTTTGTTTTGATGAATGTCGAATATTTTAATATTTCGTACTATGTAATGTAATGTATGTAAATGAAAACCAATATAAGCAACATTCGGATGTGTTTCTCCATGTTACGCTTAATGTTTTAAATAACAATTAATAGAAAACCGTTATACGCGGGGTTTCATTTTCGCATAGAAATGGTTAATTTTTGGTCGATGTTAAGGCTCGTTAATTTCCGTTGCGTCACCTGTCATATCAAGAGGGGTTGTATTTCAACGTATCGAATGCATGTGAATCAACATTCGAACATAACACTCATACAGAACAAAAAAAAAAAGATTAATTTCGTTTTTTTAATGCGAAGTTTACAATCGATATGCCTTAATACGTTTTTATGTTACACGTGTCCTTAATATAAAACTGTTTCACTTGAACTAGAACATAATAAAAGTCTTGGTCTGAATATTTTCTAGTCTATTTTCTATCGGTGATTTTAGAACTTTTTAAATGTACATTACGTATTTAAATTGATTCTATTAAAATATAATCGAGTAAAAAGTAACAAAAGAAAGAGCAACTGTGGACAAAAGAGAATTGTCTTTAAATTTACTGGTTGAAGATATCGTTAAATGTGAAATGAATACTCCAGCCGTTATCCTTTGAACGAGCGCGAAGTGAGTCGTCAGAGAAAAAACGTCATTGCAACGTCCATTGTATCAACCGTTGATTGTTATCATTACGCTGCGTCATCCGAGGGTGATCTAACTCAATAAAGGGTGACAAATTTACTCTCGAGATTAAAGTAACGACGGCTAAACGGATATTGAATATTTTACAAGCGCAGCCGTTTCGGAACTGAATTTTTATTTCCTTTCGCTGTGAGATTAATTTTCAATCAATGCGTTTCACGGTCAGCAGATACTTTGATGAATACAATGTGTTATTAAAATAATGTTTACAATATTGATTCAATTACAAAAAATATTGTAAGGTCAATAGAAAAGATTAAAATTGCCAAAGTTCGTCTAAAACATATTTAAAATTATCTTGCAGGAAAAAGTAAATACAAATAGAAACAACTCATTGTGTAGACGTCAGTAAATAACAACATATTGAATGACTGATCCCTTTAGCTTCAGGCGGGGAAAGATTATACTAAATATTTTGTTACCGCAATACACAACTAATTAACGTCTGAGTATTCTGTTTAGCTTTACAATCAACATTGCTTTTATAAGAGAAGTAAAAATATAACGAAGCATTTTTAAAAGTAAAAAACTACATTCGTTCAATGTATCATAAATTAAATTATTTATAAAACAATTTATAAATAAATTAATTTGAAATATTTTACATACTCTTCAAAGTACCACTTTTTAAATTATGCATCTAAAACGAAAACTCAACAATGAAAAATTAGTAAGCAGAAATGACATTCGAAGAACAAACAATTTCCTTTCAATGGTCTATTAAATAAAAATTAAATGCATGATATACTAGAAAATCATCAATCTCTGATACATGTCTATAATTATAAAACACCCAACCATTATCGAAGTGACTTAATGGCAGATGTTACATAAATATCACCTGTAAGGGCCGCAGCAGAACACTCTGGACTAAATTACACACGCAGGCCCTTTAATTTATTATTTGATTTAAATGTTAAAACCGCTGTTGTATTTGACTTTAACCCGCCCTAACAATCTTTTAAATCGTCAATTGAGAGGATAATACCTGCTATTGTTTGAAGACCAATTTCGTTGTAAATTGTATATTTTCTAACAAATAATAAATCGAAAATAGTTGGAAACGGGCACTTAATAGAAGTGGCTGAAAGAAAATAGGGACAAGCGGGGAGTTGATTCACATCTGTCGCTACCAAATTGAACGTTGCAGCTTATTACTGTATAGGGTCAGTACACAACGTTGCTTTCGTGACCAAGAAACAACATGAAAAATTATTAAGAGACATGATCGAAACCTTAGACTTTCTATCAAGGAGCATAAGATTAGGAATATCTTTGACTCTTAACCTATTCTATACTGTAAGTTTAATCAAAATTGCAAACGCGAAGATACAA
The DNA here is from genome assembly GCF_905147045.1 of Nymphalis io. NCBI lineage: Eukaryota > Metazoa > Arthropoda > Insecta > Lepidoptera > Nymphalidae > Nymphalis > Nymphalis io. The sequence goes on from NC_065900.1 coordinate 210,815, forward strand.
AAAAATAAGCTTGACAAATATAAGAAGAAATCGTCATACCAAAAGACAAATATAGGAAATATTTTTTTTATTTCTGCATTGAAAGCTGCAAACCTTCCAATAAATCAAGCTCCGTATTTTGTTCTACTCAATGTACTCCAATCTTTATGATATCGCCTGTCACTTTATACAGTTCATTTGTCCCTTTCGTTTGGCTGTTTAAATGTGATTTTAACACTATTAAGGGGGGAAAGTTGAAAAATGAGACGCGAATGCGATTATAGTACAGTCTGTCGGCACCGAAGGCTTACATTTGAAAGGACAATTAACATGCTTATTACGAAATAATAGGCAATCGTAAAAGTAATATTTACCATTATTTCAGAGATTATATATTAATCCAGATATTAGTTAAATGATTACATCGATGTATGTTTCGATTTAAAACTTAAAATTAATAGAACATTAAAAGGATCGCCATGTGTAGTAGTAAGTCATGAGTAGCTGCCGCCAAAAATAGAAGTATAATAAGCCGCGATATAGATTATCTTTTCCAATATAAATACAAGTAAATAACAAAACACTACTACACTTTATATATTAGCGAATCAAACGATGCGTGTGATATAGTAACATCTGTGTTTTTATTCAAACAATATTCTCTCTTCAATGAGAAATAGTTTCGGTACGCATTGTGTCGCAGTGCGCGCCGCAAAGCTGGCAACAAAGAACAAAAAATTGAAACGTCTCTGCAAATATTTTCGTTCACAAAAACTCTAAGAATAAGTGAATCCGACTTAATGTCGTGCTTCGAGGGATATGTGACAATATTTATCGTGGACACAAATGGACGCCCCATTGTGTGTGTCGCTATAAACATCGCTGGTGTGTCCATAGCCTATTGTTTGGTTTTTAATATAAAAGTACAGAGGTTTCGAGTACAGAGTCATTCTTAAAATTCCAGTAAACATCCTATAAGATCTTAAGTTGCAACTTATATTCTGAAACTATACATAACGCATATACGAGTTGTATGTTTTAATATGTTTTATTTGCGTTAAACATAGACTCGCCTCCGCGGATTGTAGACAGAGTAATCTTCTGTAGTCCATTTTAATTAGTGAATTTTCAATCGCAAGAAAATGTTTTCAAATCGCATTTGATGTGACCAGCGCATTCAAACAAATAAACTTTTGAGCTTTAAATAAAAGAATAGAAGTATAAATTAGTAACAGAACTTCGTATTTCGGGATTGGTAAAGAAAAATTGGTTTCAACAGTTTGGGCATGCATCATTATTTTCATCAAAGCCCCGCACTGGAGAAATATTAGGCTGTTACTCCACAGGTCGCAACGTGTTTATTGTACGTTGCGTGCGTTCCAATGTTCCATCACTTACGTGTGACGGATTCCCGTTCGTTCCACAGCTGGCTTCAATGGACCTGAAATATTTATAATTTCAACCTTATTCCCCTCTAACAGAGGCTAACGATGGCTATGCTTAACCTTATTGTTATTATGTTATTGCTCTATAACAGCGTCGCTAATTGTTATGTTTCCATTAACGCTGCGTTCCGTTTCAAAATATTCAATGTTGTTTGTAATTAAACGTACATTAAGTAACTGCTCTGCCATCTTTTCGCATTACTTGGTACATAGTACATATAACCAATTAAATTTTGTTATCTCGACGGTTAAGACTTTTTATCACATTCAACATTTACTTTTAATTTTGTTATGTTTAACAATTTGTATTTACAATGATTTTTAAATATATTTTTTCGTTTTAAACGAAACCTGTTTAGTTTTCATTAGAATTTAGGCGCTTTAAATTCACTGTGTTTTATAAATAGTTATATAAATATCCTGTTTAATGTTATTATTCATTTGTTGTGAGTGTGTGTGTCATGTGTGTTTGTGTGGTGGTTATAGTGAACTGACCGCTCCTATTCATGTCACTACAAAAGATTCATTACATTAACATAACAATCGCTAAAGGCGTGTAACATTTATTGAAAGGTCTACATTTTGTTGGAAACATTTTGCAATCGTATTGTATAAATTGTTTAATAATAACTATACGATATTTTATGAATTAGAAGATAATTTAACACAATCACCGTATATAAGTAGAAAATATTATATATAAAAACCTGCCAAAAATTATCTTAGCTCCGATCCGGGTCTTACTTATAAGCGTTGTTTAGCGGGTAATTAGTTAAACAATTTTGTGTCTTCTTCTTTTGAATGTCAAATCATTAATGATAGAAAGAGTGAAATCAGTGTTCAAATAAACGGCTACTAAGCAATGTTCAGAAGTAAGTGAATATTTAGATCTTCATATCTGCACACTTGTAGTTCAAACTAGTGGAAAAAATAGTTATAAATTAGAGAGCCGAGATTGCTCAGTGTAGATTTGAAACATTTACGTGTCATTAGACACGTAAATCTTTACCGAAGATTGCAGGTTCGACTGCGTTTTTATATGCTTTATTTGTGTTTACATTTTACCATGTGACTGTCGGTAAGAGAAAAGATCGTAGGGAAACCGGATAATATTTAGCCCGTGTACCTACCGACCCGCATTTGAGCAGCGTGGTGCAATAAACTCCTAACCTTATCGTCATAAAGAGTACACTAAAATGCAAAGAAAAGCAATACGACAAAATATTTTGTTCATTTGAAATATCTATTTCCGTCATCCGATTTGCGAAGACTATTTTTAAAGTTTCATAACGCCGTAAACGTCTAGTAAATGGTAAGTCATAGGGATAGAGTACAAAAGGCGCTTCGCACGTAAATAATATATCGAATGGTTCCTTCTAAGAAATATCGACCACTCGACGAAACTGCATGTGATATCAGTTTTCTTTGTGGAAATAATTTACTTCCCTTTGAGAATATAATAAAAAAAAAAAATACTTTCAATTCAAGTCCAAGACAGGATAATTAGAACGTCTCAAAGAGGACGCTAATTGTGTGTGGCGATCGATTTAATGAAGATCTCTATTGTAGATTTGCTTTTCAAGTCTCTATGAATCTCATCGATGAAACTATTGAGCCGGCGATTAAAATTATATCCTCGATTTTTTTTTATTTAAAGTAACAGCCTATGAACATCCCACTGCTGGGATAAGGCCTCCCCTGTTAGTGTATACACATGTGGCAGAATTGCAGTCAAATTTCAGTGGTTTCCTCGCGATGTTTTCCTTCATCGCCAAACACGAGACGAATTATAAGCACAATTTAAGCACATGAAAATTCTATGGTGCTTGCAAGGGTTTCAACCCGCGATCATTGGTTAAAATTAACGCGTTCTAACCACTCAGCCACCTCGGCTAATTTAGTTTTTCTAAATACACAAATATAAACAACTTCATTTATGAGTGTTTATAAAAACGCATTAACTATTCAAGTAGACTCGTAAAAGCACTTTCAAATCGTCGTGTTACAGTATTAAAATAAATGTAAAGCTACCATAACTAAGTTGTATATATATCGATAAAGTTTTTGTTTTTAGCAAATTACAAATCAAAATATCCGCATAAAGGGTTGATCGCCCCAAATATTTTTAAAGGGCTGTCCGAGGTCATTGTCTCTTTGGACCATTGGGGTTGCGTATGTGTAGGTTATATTGTGTTAGTCGATAGCGTTTACACTCGTTCGCTTGTGTGTGTTCGTAATGTGTGTATGTATTTATTTGTGTGTTGCGGATTAATATTAAATGGAACGATTGTCGAAACTGGTTTTTTATTGCAGTGATTTGCATCGAATCATTGTGAGGGGCTCGCTTTAAATGTCTGAAGATATGTTTGCAATTTATTAGAATATATTTGTGTTAGTAAATTACTGGTGGTAGGGCTTTGTGCAAGCCCGTCTGGGTAGGTACCACCCACTCATCAGATATTCTACCGCAAAACAGCAATACTTGATATTGTTGTGTTCCGGTTTGAAGGGTGAGTGAGCCAGTTTAATTACAGGCACAAGGGACATAAAATCTTAGTTCCCAAGGTTGGTGGCGCATTGGCTATAAGCGATGGTTGAGATTTCTTACAATGCCAATGTCTAAGGGCGTTTGGTGACCACTTACCATCAGGTGGCCCATATGCTCGTCCACCTTCCTATTCTATAAAAAAAAAAAAAATTATAAATGTAAATATATTATAAAAATAGATTTAAAACATCATTTGTAGCATTTGTAGATCAATTGAAAATAATAATTCAATCAATAGAATAGAATTTGTAATTAAAAAAAAGAAATATTATTTTGTTTTGTCTCTTTTTCAATAAAAAGGTGTATTTAATTAAAGTAATATAAAACAAACAAACCTATACTTACATTAATTAAAAACGAAGTTATAGAAGTTTTACATTTCTTAAGGATTTAAAAATAAAAGGCTATCCTTTTAAAAGCAGCTTAAGCGCCTCACGAGATAAACTTAAAAACGAAATTAATATTTTTTACATACACTTTTAAAGTCCAAGTAATAAAATTGTAATTGATACTCAAAATCTTTCAAGCAATCGTATAATACTTTAAAAAAAAACAGAGCCAACACAGACCGGAGACAAAAGCATTTCAATTACCGCAGACTATAAAAATAAATCCTCAGCCCCATAAAGGGCGTAATAAAAATAAAAGCTGCCGTCAAAGGGTGACGCCAGGCGAGTCACGTAATTTTTTTTCGAATGTGACAAAGAAAACATACAAACAAATGTTTGATGTGTGGTTATTGGTATCATAAAAGTTTTGATTGAAGCAAGAACTATATAATATGTATGAGACGATATAGCTCAGTGGCATGAACCGTGATCGCGGGTTCAAATTTGGGTTGGAACATTGATTCACGTGCTTAATTTGTGTGTTGAATAACATCGTAAGTGAGTCCGTACATTGGAGCAGCGTGGTGGGATATGCTCTAATTCTTCTCCTCAAAAGGAAAGGAGACCTTTGTTAAGCAGTGAGACATATACAAGTTGTTACTTCAGAAATATATCGATTATAAAGCCTTTTATGTACGAAATGATTAATTGAAATAATTTATAAGTCCCATTAAAGTGAGTTCAAGTTTTTAAGAATAATGTTAATATAAACACATAAGTGGAGTGTTATAGACCTATACGGTATCTAATATGAAAACAGGTTTAATATAAATATAAAATTTTAGCGAGAGATAAAATACATTATTTTAATTCATTTACTAAGGTCAAAGTAAGGCATTTGATATAAATTAGTACAACAATTCTATAAGAACAAACTCATAACTCACCACGGATCACGATCGTAAAAGGTCGCAAGTGGTATGTGTCGCAAAACATATTGACTGTAATTCATTATAACATTTAAATGATACACGTAACAGAATAGCGTATCACTGTAACTCGATTTAGAAAATTTCACGTGAGATCGAAGCGAGTTCTTAGAAAACACTACTGAATCTAAAAATATCTAATAATGATTAGTTTTGTATCTCGACATCGTATATACACATTTATCTCTTTGCAGTACAGGATATAATTTAGTTGATACAAATTTACAATATAAAGTTTATAGATACTATCTGTAATATAATGTCTTAGTGGTGGTATTTCAGACCGTTGAGTCTAATAAAGTGCGCGAGTAAAATGGGTTGAGTCAACAAGCTTACTCACTGGCGAGTTAGCACTTGCACGCTAGGACACCACTAGAACAGTAGCAAGTGAAGCTAACAGGAATATCACATCGGTTTAAAAATAACTCCTTTTTTAAAATTCTATTCAAAAACAACCGAAATCCTATATAAATGTTAATAAGTTATCGATTGTATAACATTATGTTTAAAAACATTTCATATTTCATTTATAGAAAATTAATGCTATAACGTCTATAATTGTTTATTGTTATTGTAATAATTACAACATTAATTTTCATCTGATGAAGACTGTTATTTATTGGTGAATATTTAATTAGATTTTTCAGTATGTAGATTTTTGAATGAAATATAACATAGTTTCTCTTTTATTTTCTGACCGAAGGTTAAATAAGAAATATCAACAACATAGCCGCCTAATGACTCTATCGACTTGACTGGCCCCGCCCAGCGCCCAGCGCCCAGCGCCCAGCGAGATTCAATCCTACCAACCAACATAATTACGTTTTCTTATCTAGATGGTTATTGTAATTGGCAATGTGTTCTGCATAACGAGCTCTGAGGTACATTTTAAACAAACTTATTTTATACTTTACTTTTTTATGAATCTGCGGTATGCTCATTTTGCATTGTAACCCGTTTCAAATTTTACTCATAAACTATCCATATATTTTAAGCGTAGATAAATTTCAATAGCCGGAAGGCAGACGGGCAAATGTACTACCCGATTGTAAATGGTCTTCTCTCTCCACAGATAGTCCATAAATCTTAGTTATATTGTCAATAACTGTACAAAATTATAGGTTTATCCAAGTAAATTTTGTACAATTACCAAATATTCGGCAAATGCACCATTCGTCGCACTTATGGCCATTGGTAGACTTTTATATAGATATACGATGAAACATATAATCTTTTAATTAATTAATAAACTAAAACTCGACTATGATAAGCTAGGGAAGATTCGTCTAGATATTACTATTAACATATAAATTTGAAAACACTAACATCTATAGGATGCTTATGACGTTTCTTGTTGCTCCTTCGTTGCCAGGTAAAAAATAGACGTTAAAAAAATATTTTTTAATTTCTCTTATAGCTTTCTAAGGAGAAGATTAATTTATATTTCTAGTTATTTTTAAAGAAGATTATTTTAGACTGACGAGTATTCACGCGAGCTCGTTTCCCAACCCCTTGGAATGACAATCAATCTTAACAATTAAAATTACCCACACATTATTCGTTAGTTGAAATAGCATTGTTAAATTTATCACCAGCTTACAGGGTTTAAAAATATCTTTCAAAGGGATTATTTGCTTGTTTTGCACCAAGGATGGCTGAAGCTGTGCTGGGATTATCATTACACGTCCCAAGAGCACCGTTTTGATCTCGGAAAACAGTAAAATCAGATTGGCTTGAAGCAAAATCACTCTCTAATAGTGTCAACAGGACGTTTTGAGACATATGAATTTGATTAATTCAATCGAGCCAACGTGCTCTAGTGTTCACACGTAGTTACAATCGAAGAATCTTGTCAACGTTGTTTTTAGATTTTATCTATTGGCGGCAGTAATGAAAACGTCGTGAAGAAACCTGAATGTATCAAGTAATAGTATGCATTATGCGTTGCTATCAACCCGGGCTTACAAAGAAGCGGCACGATCGTATCAGCTCCAAAGCTTCTCCTCAAAATTGAAAGAGTCTCAAAAAGAATCAGTTGTTATTTTTTGCTAAAAATTGTTTAATGTAATATCGCTTTAGCATCTTATACGTCTGATGGTATTGACAATATATGTGACTAACGAGTGGCTTTTTGTAGTAAAAATGTATGCTCGCAAATGACCAACACCACTGGTTGAGTGGTCATTTCCTTCTATTCCCTTTCCTCTCATTCATTCCCTTTATACATAAAGATACAGAAAAAAATGCCTAACAATTAATCTACTGTTAAAACTATTTTTCAAGTTTAAATTTTTGATATATTTGAATATCCTTTGGGTCGGTGCTTCCGAGGAACTTGTCAATTGTTGCTACGCCTCCAGGTATAGAGCAAAAAATTGTGTCTACAACACGTGTCAGTTCTAAAAGATTTCTGCTCCAAGGTCTCAATCAACTTGATGATTTTTAAGTACTTGTGCGTGGGTGGGACCAAATTGACTTATCCCTACACGAGATTGTTTGCAGCTAATTAGCTTTTCTTTGTGAAGCGTGTTCTTACGTTTGATTAGTAACCTGTTCTCGCTCGTGATTACGACATTATGGATGTGAAAATTTAGAAAGCCAACAGTTTTGATTGTCATTAATGTTAGTGATTTGATATCACGTATGGACGCTGAATTTGAGATTAAAACATCGATCACACTTGAGCGACCAAGCGAAACGAAAGCTACACAGTTTATTTGAGACTAGAAACATATAATATACTTAATTATATATTATGTAATATGGTTGATGAAAGACAGTAGCTAGTATTTTGCCGGTTCTTCTCGGTAGAATCCACATTCCGAACGGGAAGCTTTAAATTAAATTTGTCTTGTAAAAACTTGTAAGAGCTTTCTTGTGAAGTATATTTTGTTTTTGATTATATTATTATGTTTCAAGTTAGAGTTCAGATGACTCAGTGGCACGTGAATCCTGCCGAATATTAAGCGTTCAAGCTCGGGTAAGCACCACTTAGCATGAATACTATATGCTCCACATTTGTTTATGATATTTATCTTCTGTCAGATGAATTTCTGTCACATGAGTATACCAAACCGCAATGGGAGCAGCTTCGTGAAATATGCTCCACACCTTAAGCCAACAGTGGGATCACAGGCTTGTACATCACTTTTATTAAAATAACACTTGTTTTTTTCATTTTTAATAACATACACAAACTCAGCTTTTGTTTATTTGTCTATTTAACTAGAAACGTACGATTTAATTACAAATTTCCAGTAATTATAATGCTGAATAAATTAAAATGTAAATATCATGGAGCGCAATGAATAGCTAATTAGGTTTAAACTTTCTATGAGCAGACCGAGCTTTTCGCGTTGCTATACTGAAAGCTGAAATCTATTATATCGCACCGACTCACAGACGGCTGCGTGCGAGAAATTAATATTATACTTAATCACTCGAGTATATTTTATAGTGATTTTTACTCGTGGTTTTATATGCACTGTTTCCTGTAATCAGTGTTTTTAATTATATTTCTTTTATGAATATATCTTTTATGTTTTTAAGCCGAAAAAGAGTCGTGGCAGCTCAGTAAAATAAGTTTGCGATAACTTCGAATTCAAATTCTGGCAAGCACCACGGTTAAAAATTCATCTCGTGCTTGGTGGTGAAGAAGAGATTCTGTGGAAACCTACATGAGTGGTGTCATAAGCTCCAAAACTTCACAACTAGTAGGCCTTAGCCCAGCATTGGGACAGTTGGAAGCTGTTACTTCTACTTCAAGTTATAATAAAATCATTAAAAAAATTTCAACCAATAGAACAATAGTAATTAAACAATTATTTACTCGTCAAAAAATTAAACTAACAATGTTGGAAATATATATTTTTTTATTATTTATTCCAATTCTAATTGAATATTCATAGCTAAGACAGGACAACGTTTGTCGGGTCAGCTAGTATTGCAATTAAACAGAAATTATTTCAACTACTCGGTAAAAACAGTTTGAAATGTAAACATCAACAACCTACTTATTATTGCGCCACATCGCTACATCATAATCTACGAGGATGTCCCGTAGTTGGTAGCTCGCTGACAGTGTAATAAATTCGTTACCCACTATCCCTCTTACAAGGCTCTTGGGCAAAGGTGAACACTTGCGATAATTTGGTTTATTCATAGCTGTTTTCTTATTGCAAACATATTCAAAATTGAGATTATTTTATAAGACTGATTTGAAACTCTTCGTCAAATTTTATTCGTATTGTTATTAACGTAATTCATACGAGAGTCAAGATTTTTTAACCATTCATTTTATCAAAATATCGCAGAACTCTGTGATTTATTGCGATCCAAAACTTATATATATATATATATATATATATATATATATATATATATATATATATAAACTTTAATAAATAAGGTATATTATCATATGATACGAAACGTTTAATTAATTGATTTGTATTTTATGGAATCAAACAGTACATAGTAAATTTCTTTAATATTGAATATTTAGATCTCGTTACCAATAAAAAAATCCAATGACTTTCATATATATATAGAGGTAGCGGATAAAATTATCGAATTAATTAGAAATTAGGTAAATTAAATCTTATAAAATGACAATTTCATTGTAAATAAACACTGATTAATTATCATAGTTATTTAATTTCACGTATGAACAGTTTGCTTCCACAGTCGAGCTTTTATTTTTTTTTTCTTACAGTATAATCACGCCGTATTTATTCACCACAAGCCGACTACCTGCGAGTACCCTTTAAGTGATATGCTGCGCAAACATCTCGAGCCATTTCCTTACTGTCAACGAACACGCGTCGCAGCCAACCGAGACGACGTCACCTTGCATCACTTAAGAGAAAATGTTAGCATGTTGAGTGAAGTCAAACAGAAGACTTAGCGTGAAAAATCGCATACAAAAATACATTATAGTAAAATTGGACCGTTTCTAAGCAAGTGCTTAAAAAGACATATAAATAATAAAATATAAATAATTATTTGTTTATTAAAAATCTATGTGAGATTAATAAATAATTTATCTAATAAATCAACAAGGCAGCTGTGTCTGGACGAGATAAATAAATACATATCTGTATTTCAGACATCAGAGCTCTTCAAATGAATCATACATTTATATTTTACAAGTATTGTTTTAAGCTGAAATTAAATATAATAAAATAACAACGAAAATATGACGAAAAAGACAAATATAATTAAACAGTAACCTTCTAGTTTACTTGATAATTAAACAAGTTATAATAAATAGAAGTAAAATAAAATAGAGTTCACTTTTGTAAATGTTCTTCTCTGGTATAGATAAAACTTAACAGAGAAATGAAATAAAATAAAATTAATTTTGATTAACAATGAAAAATTGTCAAAACCAATGTTAAAGGAGTTATTTAGAAGTATTCCATGTAGTACTTTATTGTATAATATTATATTGAATAATGAACTGTGCAAATACACTTATTGTTCAACACGTTTCATCGTAATGACTCGATTCAGCATTTTCCACGGCGAATTCTTCGGAACACTTCCATTAATGTATCTCCTACATTTGCTTGTCGATGGCCTTAATTTAGTCTCCGCCACGGAGGATTTTCTGGTCTACCGCATAATTCTTTCCGACCTTCGGAACAATTTAAATAGCAAATTGCATTGAAATTAACTTTTCAATGTTTTAAGTCTTCTATTTAAATTGTTTTATTTCAGGAAATTACTTGAGATTGTCTAAACGTACCCTACATATTTCGTAACTAGATGTTGCCCGCGGCTTTGCTTGTGCTTAAGTATAAGGAAACGATAAATGATAGTTTGGAAGTCTGTGATTTTAAAGTAAAATGTCATTCTGGTTAGAAGAAAGTAAGGATAAAGATTTTTTTAATTTTTAGATTGATGACTATTCTAGAGAACTTACTGTGAATCCCTGAAGTTTCACTTTAACATATTTTATTGTGACTTAAATGGCTTGAAGAAAATTTTATTTTATACAAATATTCCGATCTACGATTCTGTTGCTTGAATACCCCGGCATCTACCCACGCCGTTGGATATAGTTAATACTTTAAATGAGCAAGCGTACCATTTTTTTATTATATCAAACTCAGGTTAAACAAAATTATTAAACTCACTAAAAACTTTATTTATAATTAATAATTGAAGCACCTTTTTGTAAACGGTGGTGGGCTTTGTGCTCTATCAAGATTGTCCCCGAAGCCCGTCTGATTAGGTACCACGCACTCATCAGATATTCTACAGCTAAACAGCAATACTTAGTATGGTTGCGTTACGGTTTGAAGGATGACTGAGCCAGTGTAATTACAGGCACGACGAACATAACATCTTCGTTCCCAAAACTGGTGGCGCATTAGCGATGTAAGGAATGGTTAATATTTCTTACATCGCCAATGTCTAAGGACGGTAGCGATCACATACGGTAGCAGTCCGGCTACCTATAACATAAATAATAATAATAAATCTTATATCCGCGACATATGTTATAACATCAAAAAACGTACGTTTTTTATAACTTTTGATAGACATAACCGATTTTGATGAAACAAAGATTAAACGGAACCTCGAAATACTTCTTATAATAATTTAGTTATTTCAAATTGTAAGTTTCAGCGGTTTCTGAGATTAACCGGGACAAACAGACAGACAGACAGACAAAAACAAAAAAAATGATTGTTGATTTGGTAATTCGCGAATAGCCAACCTACCTTGAAAACAGGCATATACTTTGAAATCACAGACAGATACTTCAATTTTATTTATATATATAGATTACATATTTACCAAAAAAAAAGGATTTTGTTTTGCGAAAACATACAAATTTTAATGGGTGTAATTAAGTTTTAATATAAAAGTGGAAAATAAAATGTCCCTTTGAAATCGTCATTTGAAACATAATTTTCAATTTAAACGCTTTCCAAAAATGCCCAGGGAGTCAAAATTCAATTTGATTGTCAAAAAATATATGCGCCATGAAATGATACGATAATCTTTTACATTAATGTACTGTTAAGACTTGTTATTATTTGATCAAAGCTTGGTTATATCAAGCGTAAACTTTCATAATTTAGAAATTATTTCTTTAGACAATTTCAAACAATTATGCTCCTTACGTACACGTTGTAAAATTATTTTTTCCATGTTTCCAGTTTCAGTTCCCGCAAACATTCAATTAGAATCAACTCGCCACCTTTGAAAGCTTTTAGCTCACACACGCTCTTCTCAACCAGGTCTATAAGATTATGTTAATATTAATGAGTATCTCTTAGAAACCAATAAAAGTGATCCAAGAAAATAAATTATTAATCTAAGTTGATTACTTTTACTTATAGTCATTGAGATATAAAGTACAACGCGTCATAAAATAAGTTATTTTCGTACCTTTATTTATGTACTATCTTCGAAATGGCTTAAGAGTTTTCGGAAACAATTTGTATTTTCAGGAAATTTAATTCGAAGATGAAGACCTCGTGCAGACGGAGCGATTGCGAAGTTTAAGCCTTTCGAACTTAGCGAAAACTATTCAAAGGCCAAAAGAGTATTTCATATCGGCAATGAATCGGATATTTTAAAGCTGATCATGAATCGGAAACTTTGTTGGGTTCGAAAATTTTCAAAGGTTTCATTCCGCGTCGTCGCTCATGGTTAGTTCATGATGTTTAATCACATAGTTTTGATTAAACATCCTCTGTTTGCCGCGCTATTAGTTTTCTCCCTTCCAGATAATAGAGAAAGTAAAATAAGCTTTGGTAAACGCAATTTTACTTCGCAAATACTTGTTTAGGAGCTGCCTAAATATTATAATGTGCCCTACTTTACTTACTACTTTGCGGTAAAGCCGATCGATCGCTTTAATAACATCAACGCTAGTCCTACTTAAACCTCTTTGGACTAGAGCTTGGCACCGTAATTTTAATTAAAACAACAAAATTTAATTTTTCGAAGTCAACTGATAGATCATTAAAATTAAGTTTGATTAAGTGATATTTGACGAGTACCTATCCTATATATTTGTAAGTTTTTCTATTTAATTTTTTGTGAAATAAAGTGAATAAATAATAAACTGTAATCAATAAAAGGCTATTTATCCTCTAGCTTAGCCTTTGAGCAATTAGGTAAACTCGAAATTACTGGATCGCAGTAATTTCAGAGCCTTTACGAACTTTAAACAATGGCTAGAAAACTGAACAGATTAGTTATGCGCCTAATTCACTTCTATAGAAATTAACGGACTTACTTTCTGAAGTTTCTTTTTATTTTACTATACGATTTGTAAAATAGGCCATGTAATTTATTCGTGTAAACTTGCTTTAAAATTATAAACTACTTCTTCGAAACTGCGGAAAAGGTGCGGTGATTTTTGTCACCATTTCGGTCAATTGTACAGAAATTGTTTTTAAATTTTGAGTATTATATGTGTATTTGAGTTCTTTATGCAAATAATTATTATATCAAAAATCAAAATACTTTATTCAACATGGAAATATTAAACTCAATTATTGATAGCAAACTAGAACCTACCGGTACGGAAAAGAGAAGAACCGGTGGAAGAAACTCAGATATAAATAAACCATTACGACATACTTTTAAAATAAAATAGTTTATAAAAATCATAAACATAATATTTCTGTTGTTCGCCGTTAAGCGTTTTCATGTAAATAAATATATCGTGTTTTACTACTGGTAAATATAAGAACAAGCTTTATCATCAGAAGTATGTAGGAGGTGCAAAACAATGTACATTGGACCTTTATTAGCCCTCACCAAGGCACTTAATCCACACCTTTTGTGTCTCTTAATTTATTTTCCCATATTTAGTCTCTCACATTTCTATACTCGATGTTATTAGAGTGTAATGATGGTGCAGTGAAAAGGACGATACGTAAATGGAGCTTATTAAGATGCCAGATAATTTTAATATTAGAATAAATGATAACTGCTCTTTGACAGGTTTATGGAGGTTAGATGACAATCGTTGTATGTAAATAGCTTAAGCCTTGCCATTTAACACAGTAATAAGCATATCGTGATTGCTTTATTACGGGAATTTCTGACTCATTTAGTTCTGAGCCAAACAAAAAAATGTAAAGCTTTCCCTTTACGATTCTGAATTGCTTCAACAATTTTTGACATCATAATTAAATGTATATAATGACTCATAGATTGCATCTTTTAACTGAATAATAGATTTGCTATAATGTCTTTGTCTCCGGTTGTGCTTGCAGCCATTAAGTTTCCTTAATGAGTTTTATCTCCTATACCATCTGTAATCTCGATCTTTTAATCTGTACCATACACTAGGCTAGACTGTCTGGCGTTACGCCAAACATGAACATCGTGGACCTAAACGGTTGGCTCGCATAATAATTGCATTTGATGGACGGACATGACAGGCGTTTTAACTAGATATACGTCCTAATAAAGCATGACAGGTAAATGAAAAAAGACAAAAAATATTAACCATCGTAGAAAATTATTTTAATATAGAAAATTAACATTCCATTCCAAATCTTTAGTCCCGCTCCTTTCAATGGATTTTGGTATTATATCGGTATATTGATGTTCTTTGTTAATTTTAAATGAGAAGACTAAAATATCATAAACCAAATTAAGCATCTGGTCACAAAGTTCAGAAACGATTAAGTTCCTGCTAAGCTCAGTTGTCTTAGTGGTTAAATCGTGAAAATTTTAACCGAAGATTGCGGATTTAAATTTGGGCATACACCAATAATTTCTCAGGTTCAATTTATTTATAATTTATCTCGTGTGGGCATCCGCACTCCTATTCTTTTCGAACAGAGAAGGCCCAGCAGTGGGAGCCGGATTTTTCAAGCATTTGTGAAATGTAAATTTTGATTTCTTATGAGACAAAGAGAAAACTCAGCTGTTCACTAGCTCAAAAAGCGTAGCTTAAGAACTTGCTACACTTACTTTACTCGTAAGCTACAAGTAAGTTCTAAGAATCACGTTCTTATATCATAGACAACACTGAGCGTTGTTACTCACGGAGACGGCTCCCGCGGATCTTTTATCTTCAAATTTTCATTAGACGATATAACTCGCTTTAAAATTACTGTTTTGATATACGAGTTAAAAAGTATTGTTTTAGAACTAGAAAATTCTATTCCTTTAGTTTTCATTATTATAGTATTAATCGCTAGAGAAACTAATACATTATACGTTATGAAAACATGTTACGAGCTTTGCTTCTATTTTATTATTTAAATACTTTCATAGAGATAGTCGATACGGATGCAGAAACAGTCATGTATTTAACAATGTCCGTTTTTGGAAATATTACATTGGATTTTCATAAAACTCCGCATAAAACTGTACCATTACGTTACGTTACATACAATCAACTTTTATCTCGGATAATGAGACAAAAAAAATATCATGTCCGACGTCCGCGCGCTTAAAGTTGCTGGCGTAGCGAGTCGTATCACTTGCACTGACTTTACATAATATGGTATCATTTTCCGTTACAGTGCACGCATAGTTTCAATTGAATAACTCTTTGTTGAAACTAGTAGCAGTACACAGGTAAGAACAAGCAAGTATCGCTAAGTACACAGAAACCTCAAAAGTACTTTCAAGGAAAACCACAAGCCGCCCAAACTTTATCCTGTAGTGTAACAAGACACTGAGCATGTTTTGTACGGAGGTAACAATGTTGTTTTATTAAAAGAAAAAAAAAAAACGTTAACTTCGATTTTATAACAAGACTCGAACAATTACTAGATAAGTTAAAGCGCGGGTAGATCATGCTGTGGTACAATGCGGTGCCAGTGATGTAGTGACCTGCTTTAATTTCAATAGCTTCGAGAACATTCTCGCTCTAAATACATACATATTTGTTTAATTCATTTTAACTTCAGTTTAAGTGATGTTCTTTTGTATTTCTTAGAACTTCACATGGATTTTTACTGCTGTAAAAATCTAACAGCGGTGTAATCAACGAAATTGACCAAATAAATAGTATCGAAGATTGGACGTCGGTATTGGAAGTGATCACGATTCGACTACTCGTATGCGGATTGGCACTTACAAGCGCTTCCCATAATACGATGAGAGGATTCACGTACAGCGTTCCAATGCGAAAAGCTCCAGTCCTGAATTTATGTTTCAAATCATCGTGACTAGTTTTACTCGACTACAGCTAATCCAAAAGGAGGGTAATGATTTCAGTAGGCTATGTATGTTCATCTATTCTGGCATATCTTCTAAACTACCTTTTATAATTTTGACTATTGCGGTACCGTTAGAATCATCTTGATCGCCTGCTGGTTATAGGCTGTTACGTCACACACGGGATATATAATTCAATATGACAACCTCAAGAAGGCATAAAGTCCTGTAATAAAAATAATAATATTATATTTTTAAATGTGCTAACATAATTAGCATATAATATATTATTTTTTAAAATTGCTTGTTGTTTTGTTTGCATTAACTTAGTAATGGAATAATATTTGTAACTAATTGAATATACTCACGGCTTCACCTGCCTCAATCCGATTCCTAATTAATTTTAACACTAATTGAATATATTAAATTGGATTTTTATATTTTATTTCTATTGAAATATTATTTTGTACAAACTATGGAAATGTCACAATAATCTTATTATTGTTTTTACAGGAGCGCCGAGAAGGTCACATTTTTTATATTAGTCTTTGTCATTAAATGCTGTTAACCCTTCCTTATTCTTTTAGGGTACTTCCTAAGTCTTTCAGATTCGATGAGTAATAAGTACTTTTTATTTTCACCACCTAGCCTATTAGTACCTACATCTAAATATATAATCTACTGAACTCTTATTATATCTATATTATTCGGAATGTCATTTATTCCATCTGATACGTAGCAGTAGTATTGTAGAATTGTATTGACGCTATTGTTGATAGAAACGGATAAAACGAAACAACTCCCAATATTCCAATGAAAAACGAAATATGTTTGTAATCACTGCGACTAAAATGGAATGTATGTAATTACTGAGCAAAGCTGTACAAATGAGTGGACACTGGACACGGGTTTATATTGGAAAGCGATCAGGGATCAATTCGTTGTACGGCACTCACCAACGCCGCTGATAATACGAGGGCTGAGTCAAGTATTGTTATGAAACACAGTGCATATTTTTCCAACATTTAGCAATTTGATATGGAGTTGAACCGAATTGTTTTAGTGAAAATGACAGCGGCCACTCTTCATCTCTTATAAATGCAGAAGATAATTCAAAAAATGTATAACCTGGTTACTGAGTGAATAATAGATTAAATCTGTATACCGTTTTTAAAGTAATTAATTACATATAGTTTTTACAACGTAAACGGTATTCATAAAACCAGTAATCCAATTTAATGGATGACAGCAGTTACCATTTATCAATTTATTTTGTGCCATATGTACAGGATTTGTTTGAATTAACAAAGAAGTATATTTATTACTGTATTCTGACATAACCCTTATGCTTGTATGTTCTTCCTGTTATTTACGTTGCTTTTTATCTATCTATTGAGTATTTATGTAGCTTCACACAGCATTAAGTCCTAGCGTGTGGCTCAACCCGCAGGGTGCTGTCAAATGCACGCGTCAGTTTTATCGCGACCGGGTATTTGGTACCCCTAGTTTGTTTTTTTTTCTATCGAATGCACGACGTTCCCACGGATTTTCTAAATTAGTGGATTCATTTATTTACCTAGCGACGGGCGACGCTGCTATAATTAAATGCAACGACGATAACTAAACACAATGCGGACGCCAATTTGAATGGAGTAATTGCTTTATTGTAATTATTATTTGTCTGTTTATTTATTCGATTATTTATACTTTTTACTGAGTAAAATATATTAATATTAGTTACTGCGTATTATGGAATAAATTAAGGGTAAAACAAGATATATACACCGAACGATCTGAACATAGAAATGTCAATAGTTATACGGCTGCGTCAGGCATTTTTCCTTGTTGATAAAATATTTTGTCAAAAACATAAAAGTCGACGATAAATTTTGGAATTATTAGGGAACCTTCAATCTCGATACTTAGAAAAGGTCTAATAATCACAGTATTAAAGTAAGCCGTAATAAAAAAGCTGTTCCCGTATTAACTGCGACTTATCGTAACCTTTAAATAAGAGTGTCACCCCCGGCGTTTTCGCGCCATCCGGACCGTTTATCATTTTTTCGATCAGCGCCTGAGGGCAGCTCTGATAACTATGGGGTTAGTTGACAGCTTTCAACCCGGGATTAACTTCGTATTGCGGCCCAAAAAAATTAATAGCTTTTTTGAAGAGGTCGGCCTTTTAGACCCACCGGTACGAAATTATGAGGTCCATATTAACCGTGATTCAAAGAGATTAAAATTGGAAAAAAGTGCTAAAATATTAATCTTTGAGATATCTTTGATTTGAAGTAGGAATTTCAAGTTTAATAGATCTTGTATTAAATTGATCATTCATCATCATTATCCCATTAATTTGTGATCAGTATCCATGTAGAAAACATTTGCGGTGTCTCTGATGTCAATCCTCTTTGGCAATGCTTTTGCTAATTCCTGATGTGTTGGATCCTCGTCAACACATGGGTTGTCGAGACGCTTAAGTGTTCGATTAATGAATGCACTTAACAAGTATTCTCTCAGTCGGCTCTTATGACACCTACGGAATGACATGAAGTGGCTCTATTCTACTCTACTAAAACCACATGGCATATATATTTATTTTATTGAATATGGTAAATTAAGATAAAAATTTACTTATATGTAGGACTTTGTGCGAGCTCTTCTGGGTAAATTATACACTCATCAGATATTCTATCGCCAAACAGCAATACTTAGTATTGTTGTATTTCGGTTTAAAGGGTCAGCCAGTGTTATTACAGGCACCAAGGGATATAATATCTTAGTTCCCAAGGTTTATGGCGCATTGGATTTTTTTATTTGGGCATCCGCTTACATATTTCATAAAAAAAATATCATCTTAAATTATTCGTTGCCTGATGTATAATGAGACTCTAAACATAATTTATTAAAATCTGTATTTAACATCCGTTTATTATAATTGTTAATAGTTATATAATACTATAGTACATATTTGTGAATCAACAAGTTGTTTTAACGGGATCATTATATAAAAGATACAATTGATCGAATAATTACGATCCGTTTCGTATTGAATAGAATGATTTATTGGTCGTGCATAGTGCGCGGTGCAATTTTGTACGATCATTAATAATATATATAATGACACTGAATGAATGCAAATCGCCATCGAATGTGTGATCGAATTGTACACGAATGTGATTTAAAACAATACTACGATTGAAACAATATGTCGCGTCGTCGTGTTCAAATGTATTTCGTCGGTATTTGAATAATGTATAAAAAAATGAATGCCGTTTTATTTGAACGAATGTAAATTCTTATATTGTTATTTAAATTATTATTTACAAAGTATGCAAACGTCTGTAGATGAAAAAGAACTGGTATACTAAATTTGCAATTGTATATATACAAAGAGAAATTACAAAATTTTCATTCTAGAAAAAAATAATACATTTGGCAACATCTTAGCTGAATAGTGCGTGTGCGATATTTAGGTTTTTTTTAATGAGCACAATATAAGATTCAAATAACAGATTTAATCAAAAGAGTCGTTAAAAAAAATAAACAAATAAAAAATTAAAAAAACGTACTCACTTGAAAGAGATAGTTTCTAATTAAACTGATAGCGGAAGCTGTTCAGGGAACAAATATTCTGTATCATAGGCAAGGAAGAGTGCAAAGACGTGCATTTTATTGTTTCATTTGCATTATACTTTTTACACGATTTTAAAGATTAACGTTACCTGCTAGTATTAGTGAGTCGATGCAAATAAAATTTTATGACGGTCTTACACAATCGATTGAGTTGAAATTTTACACACAATTTCCGCTGGTGACAAAACAATCTATACTAATAATGCGAAAGTAAAACTATTTGTCTGTCTGTACGTTTGTACGGCTAAACAAAAGAACCGATTTTGTTAAAATTTAGAACGAAGCAAGATTGAACCCTAAGGAAGAAAATAGAGTTACTTTAATATACCTGATACATACTCGACAATGGTGACTAGACCATTGTCGAGTATGTATCAGGTATAATTTTAGGTAAAGTATAATTTTTATCTTTTTTAGTACATGATAACAAAAACTTGTTTAAAAATGATAATATTATACTTTAATGTCAATTATTGTAATATATAAACAACCTGCTTATGTCCTATTGCTGGGTTAAAGCCTGCTCTCCTTTTTGAGGAGAAACTCTGGAGATTGGAGTTATGTGGCAGATTTTAATAAGATTCCTTATGATAGTTAACTGCCGAGTACGAAATGAATAATAATAACAAACTAAGCATAGCGGGTTAAACCATTAATATTAATTAATAAATTTATATTAAAAAAAAAATATTTTGTGGGAAATTTAATATCAACTGGATTATCAAACTATACCTTGGACTGGTCGAGGTCGAGATGGCCCAGTGGTAAGAACGCGTGAATCTTAACCGATGAACGTGGGTTCAAACCCGGGCAAGCACCTCTGAATTTTCATGTGCTTAATTTCTGTTTATAATTCATCTCGTGCTTTTCGGTGAAGGAAAACATCGTGAGGAAACCTGCATGTGTCTAATTTCACCGAAATTCTGCCACATGTGTATTCCACCAACCCGCATTGTAGCAGCGTGGTGGAATAAGCTCCAAACCTTCTCCCCAAAAAGGGAGAGGAGGCCTTAGCCCAGCAGTGGGACATTAACAGGCTGTTACTGCTTACTGGTTACTGGACCTTGGACTATGAAACACATTATCGAAGATGATAAAACTTAAATAATGTAACAGGAAATTTGAATGTACCATATGGAAATGCTTTCACCACTGAACAAATATTGATAGAGTTGATCGGTTTTAATAGTTATTTACCACGGCATTGAGATGAGGTAAATACTCGTGTGTATGTTTGCCTGTCAATTCAATTTGTTCGAGTATGACCAGTCTCAATATTTATGTTCCTGAGTCGAGTTTGAAATGTAACTATCATATTATTTGCTTTTAACAAATATACTTGTATTTTTATGTGTATGCTAAGTAAGAAAAAAATACCTAGATAAATAGTTTTAAGCGACTTTATGCCATACTTTAACCCGTATTTTTCTTTTTTTTCTTTTTTCATTTTATATTTTCTTATTTAGCCTAATAAGTAAATGGGTTCTAATTTTTTCAGGTTAAATATTTTAAGATACCTATTATGCAAAAAATGTCGTTACTAGGAATTTGTATTTTTTTTTATTTAAGAGGGTATAATTTAGTCTAAGATTTAAAATAATTTTATTAGAAAAATAAAAAATCGATTTGAGTATATTTTTTTTGTTATTAAAAAGATTAAGGTATAAGACAAAGTTATGAATATTATTATCTTCTAATGTTTTTCTACAAATACTCTGCAATTTGTCAAGCACTTCCTTGTCAGGGGGTCGCGCGGTGCTGTGTCGAAGCATTGTTGAAATGTTTATTTTCAAACGTACTAAGTTTATGTAACAAATCTAGTCCTATGAATTATCCAGGGCTTTACTAGTTGTGAAAGAAAATTAAAGTTCGTTTTATTTATTCATTCAACTTACCTGGCGGGCAAACGCAGTCACCATAGTCACGAATACTTCTTTTTGCCCTCCAAAAACCGGGTGGTCTGGAGAGAACTTCCCTTCTAAGTCTCTCGACTAAGGGTTGCTGCGGCTCCAAAACTGCACTTCTCAATGCCAAATGCTGCTCTTCCAGTAACGACAACCTGTCCTGCAGCCCCTGCTGCTTGTATAGACTATATCCACTCGATATCAGACTCATGGCACACGCACACCACAACACGACACAGTACATCCATGGATCGGGGCATCTTTCCTCACATTTCTCCTCTTCTTTCTTCTCTTTAGTCTCTTTTTTCGGAGGGCTCTTGCCCGGAGGCTTTAACCCCATTTTGAATATCATGGCTGCAGTTTCATGGGATCCACCGTTCCATGCTAATTCGTTTGAATACACATTGTACGCACGACGGACGCGTTTGGTTTTTTACGCTAATTAAAATATACTCTTAAATTTAAATTTAGGATAGTACAAATATATCACAAAAGAGACGCATTTGTTTTATAATGAATTTAAGAAAAGTATGAAGAGAACGTAATGTCGAAGCGGTGTCGTTGTTTTGAAACTCGATCGTATTCTCGGCAGTCGTCGCGAGGAGCGCGAGTACACACCCTTCCTACTCGGCAGGCGGCACGCCACTGTCTAACTGCTTCGTCTGGATTACGGACTTCATGCGACAATGCTTCGGATCAGCCCGCGTTAAACGCGGATATTTGGGACTATCAAAGTCATATCTACATCCTACTAGGAGACTTATGTCCTTATCCTCAGTAATTGGTACCTAAACTAATGTAGATGAAGTGGGGGTACATTTTAACGATGTTAAATTACTCGTTGTAAAGTATTACACCAATCCCATGCTTAGAATATACCATTGATAATATTTTCAAACTCAGAATAAATATAAAATAAATAAATTAAAATTATTAAGTACATATTTTGTGGTAGTAAGTATTTCTCAACAGTATTTATAAAGTGGATAAATTATTAGTTTAATTATACTTTATTGCATATAATGTAAAGACTGTTCTTTACATTATATCACTTAGTTTACATTATTTTGCATTATATCACAAAAATGGAACACAAAAAAAATTTGTTCGTAAAATTATTACTGTCTTCCTTAACGCTATTTCCGGACTCAAACCATGGGTAGGGGAGGGGTATCTAAATGAGTAGAATTAAAAAAAAGTAAAATTCATAAAATAACTAAGCACGTAATAGACTATTATTAAAATATAATATTAAATTAAGTATACAATACAATAAAATATACCTAAAATATATAAACTACAGTAATGTCACAAAGAGTTTTATAAGATTCAAATATAACAGCTTGTTAATATGCCACTGCTGGGCTAAGTCCTCCTCTCCGTTTTGAGACGATTTAGCTAACACGCTTCTCTTATGCGGGTCGGTGGATATATGTACACGTGGAAGATCTTCATCCGACACATGCATGTGTCCTCAGGATGTTTTCTTTCACCACCGAGAACGAGTTGAATTATAATTATAATCACGAATTATATTTTTTTATCTGATACGATTGCGCTAAAATTCATGCTCTAATTCATACCCAGTGTATTGACACACGTAAATATAATATATGCTATATAACTACCTTGGTAATCGATCAAAGAGTTTCAAAGTTTATTAAACACAAACAGATGTAGCAACATCCATTTTTATATGTAAGATTATGTAAAGATTCTACAAAGCATATAACCTCTGATTAGAGCAAAGAGTGACTCACTTGGAATGAGGGGGTGAGCCGGGGCGAGCGCTAGTCAAGACGTTACTAGAGAGGTTAATCATTAAAAATTTACTTTGATCAATCAGTGAAGATAAAAAGTAAATGTTATTAAAAGTTAATTTCTAGAAGAATAATTAATATCGCTTAAGGCGTTACTTTTGTAAGTTCAAATTTATTTTGTTAATATTATAGCTATATTATAGTAATTTGTAAATTATAACTACAATATAATAGTTATTTTTGGCTAATTTAATAATAGCTTACAGTTCAATTCAATTTCAATACCGTCTGTATTATTTTTGGTTTGTCCGAACTCTCAATCTATAATTTCAATAATAATATGATACGATTTGTAACGTTGTAGATCCCGAGGTTCTATATATTAGTTAAGGGCTGACCGATAAAACTTTATTGGCTTATTCCGTAAAAAATTATCAGTAGCAACCGGAAGCAATAATATTATGAGTCCCTTGAAAAACACTTGTCCGTATCGTGTCGAATAGATGACCCATCGGATTATTAAGAGCGCATCTGTGTGCGCACACATATTTACACGATAATATTTCATGCATTGCTGGACTCCGTTGAAAATGGCCGCCGTGACCGAAATTGGTCAAATGGAAAATCATTATAATCAGACTGATAGAT
This sequence comes from Nymphalis io, assembly GCF_905147045.1. Taxonomy (NCBI): domain Eukaryota; kingdom Metazoa; phylum Arthropoda; class Insecta; order Lepidoptera; family Nymphalidae; genus Nymphalis; species Nymphalis io. Next base: position 235,204 of record NC_065900.1, read on the forward strand.
CTTGATATTGGCGCGTTCAAATTTATAATAATAGTTTTATAAATTTGAACAGTATAGATTAGAACGAAATCACTTCCCGCATACATGCATGCACGAATCCCTCAGCGGTGAACCAAGAACAACTCTCAGACTAATAAGAAAAGTCAGACACGCAAACAAACAAAAGCGTTCAATGAAATGATGCATCATTTACAAAGTTGTGTGAGTAATCTTGTGTCGCATACACTTTAATTTTTCTGTGTGCTTAGTAAACTATGCTGTTACATAAAATTGCTTACCCCATATATTTATAATTATAAAATTACTAATATATACATATTTAAGAGACAAATTAATTTTAATAAATTTTTTATTAAATACGCTAAAACTATTTAAAGAAAAAAACTTACTATATTACATTTTAATTAGGAAAAATTGAACCACAATAATTATACCAGCAAGCAAATAAGAAAAGTTACTATAAAATAATGATCATTAACGTCAATAATTATAATCAAACGCTGAAAAACTGATGTTCAGTGGTTCTACCGTTATTCCATAAAAAGCAAATAAAATTTTTCTCTTTAATGCTACAACTGAAATAACTGCAATTACTAAGAATTGTCATCATGAATAATGTATTTTTTTTACGATGACTTCAGGCTATGTTTTAGCGTATTTAAGTCGGTGACATTTAACATATTAAATAATAACAGTAAAAGTACCGTGAAGAAAATGATTACTAAAATTATACATAATTAAATTTTAGCTCGTGGTATTACCTTCGTACCCAAATATCGTCCACATTTCAGGGTAATTAATGTTTATACGCCGGACGCCCCGGTGACATTACTTAAGAAGTTTTGTGTTCTAATAATACATTACGGATTTTTTTGTACGTTTATATCAAATTAAGTAACATAAATACTTTTTTGTGAAATTAAATCCCACAAGTCTTTTTTTATTCACAGATTATCTCTTAAAGTTTTTACTAGACAACGACATTTTAAAATAATAATAATGAATTTTGTTATTGTAACAGCGTGTCCGTTAACCCGTATCGCAATGGCGATCAGCTTCCTATTTCAAATTCAGCTTTCCTTACCCTGCTTCCTTGTGAGAGCGTAAAGCTTTGTCTACCATTCAACATTCTATATCGGTCTGAGATATTACTATAAAACATACAAGTTTTCTTTAATATTCCATGGTATCCTTGTCATTTCCTGTTTCACTCGTCATAACCTTAACCTTCACTAAGTTACAACTTTTACTTTTTGGATAATACTTAATATTATGAGAAAACAATCATAAAAATAATCCTTGCCAATATTATAAATGCAAAAGAGAGTTTGTTTGTTACGCTTGTAAATCATAAATACTCTATCCATCATCATAAAATTTTGCGCACACGTAGTTAGAGGTACAGAAAAGGACATAGGGTACCTAACTCCCCCCCCCCCTCTCACACATGGTCAAAGCCGCGGGCGGAAGTTAGTAAAATATATTTTTATAATAATATGTATATACCATTCATTTGTACATTCCAGCTTTAGCCGCGATTATAATCATACTCAAATTTTAGAGACACAACACCGTTATCATTATACATACATATAAATTTTCATTACTACTTATTTATTATTATAATAATAATTGTACTCATCAAAAATGTTTATGACAGAAACTAAAATATCAAATTTCCCAAAAACAAATCGTAGTTAATAACTCGTTCGTCCTACTCTCAAAGATCAGTATCGACATTAATTAAATTTGTAAGGAATGAAAAAAAAAACCTTAAAGCTTTTTTTTTAATCTATGGAGCCAATTAATCTCTTTAATAGAGTCATTAAGAACCGAGTGGCAGCCGAGAGCGCCACAAAAAACGCTCTCCGACCGTGCGTTACGGACCTTTACGCACCAACCGTCATAAATGTCTAATAATAAATCGGATCGACTGTCGTTACGTTGTATTCATTTTGTATTCGAATATAGTTGACAACGAACTAACATTCGATTCTATTTACTTTAGTTCGTGGTTTACTTCGCTCGCGAAATGTTCACTTGGAAATCGGATATTTAAATATTATTCTATCACTATCCCCAGCGAACGTATATTCGTTGTACAGAGAAATCCCTGTATAAAATCTATTCCATACGTTGACTCAGGGTGAGAACTATAACCGAAGTGTGTATGAATTAACCAACACTACTATTTAATTTAACACGTAATACACATTTTCGCCGGTTGGCGTGGTTGGTAGATACTTGTCTTCGGTTCTATTCCTACCTAGGACAGACATTTGTGTGCATGAACATGTCTCTTTGTCCTAAGTCTGGGTGTAATTATCTATATAAGTATGTATTTACAAAAGAAAAGTAGTATGTGTAGTATATCAGTTGGCTGGTTTCCATAGAACAAGCTCTGCTTAAGTTGGGATCGGATGGTAGTGTGTGAGTAATGTCCCAGGATATTATTATGTCCCAGTATATTCCATTTTCAAAAAGGTGATCGAAAGATTTTCTGTATTCACATAACTTTGTTAATAACACACATACCATAATTCAGGGTTATTTTATATTTAAAGGAATCACAATACGCCAATACTTGTTCTACGTACTAAAGGGACATAAAGTACCCGTATTTGGAATTGTTACTGAAATTTTATTATTATTTATTTACACTAAGAACTAAATAATAAGCTATAGTGTTATCGCCAATGTGCCACCGACCTTGGGAACTAAGATGTTATATCCCTTGTGCCTGTAATTACACTGGCTCACTCATCCTTCAAACCGGAACACAACAATACCAATAAATCTGTTGTTTATTGCCGTTTTATACATCATTATACACTTCATAATATAGGTAAGCCATTATACTCATAGATGTTGGTATTTGGTTATTATATCTACATATAATTACATTATAATATAACGTTCCTGCTGCGCATATTTTTAAGAGTATATTTTATATTTGCTTGATTTTTATTTATTATTAAAAGTATTAAAATCACTGTAGTGTGTCACTAGGTTATTTGTTTGATAAAATATTAAGATGATATTTTAAATATATTTAAGTATGTGAAATATTTCTAAACAAAACCATACAAAAATGTTAGTTGAATATTTGTTATATTCAAGCAATTATAACCCAAGCGATCAGAGATGGCACCAGCGCAGTCCGTTATCAATATCTAAATGGTCATTTCTAAAATTTAACTCGTGTTCCTCGGTTTAATGTTACGGCCTTTTAATTGGCTTTATAAAATTCGAGCCATAAATAGTTGGAGTTTTATCTTATATGGTATAAAGATATTTTCAATATCGTTGAATGTGATCAACCATTTTAAATATTTTATTTGAAAACAGGCAGATAATTTAGACGTCTCTTTCCGACCTTGTCAAAACTTAAAGATGTCATCTGAAAATGGTAATATTTAACATATAATAATATAGATTTCGTAAAATTATATTAAAAATATTAATTAAAAAAACATTATATTGTAGTTACATATATAATGTGCACTGGAAGAATAAACTTTAGCACTGCTGAGCTTAGGTCTCCTCTCCTATTGAAGAGAAGGTGTGGAGATTGTCCTACCACGCTTCTCCAATGCAGGTTGGCAGATACATATGTACGCAGGTATAATCAAAATGTTATTCTTCACCGGGAAGTAATTCAAGCATTCCGGCAAGATGAATTATAAACTTAAATTGCCTTGGTTTGAACACACGGGCTTCGGTTGAGATTCACGTATTCTTACTAATGGACCACCTCCTCGTTTCGTAATATTCTGATAAATAAGAACAAAAGACGGTATATCAATTTGCAATAATTCAACCAGGGTCGGGTGTACTGATGTAAAATATATTAATAATTTAAATTATTAAATAAGTAAAGTCTCAAGTTTACACTATAAATAACGTGATTAAGACCAAGAGGCTCATAAAGAATATTGTTGACTCTTAATACGAGCTTTATGATAAGTAAATGAAGAAAGTCGTTCAAGTCATAAATTATTACAATATACGTTACATCACAAGAGCAAAATGACAATGTCGAAATAATCGCTTATGTAATGGAAAAAAGAATATTATAAATTATTTTTTTATCGATTTCAAAAAGGTGCCAGTTTTCAATTCATTTGTACGAGTATATATATTTTTCATGTGTTTGGGTATAAATTTTCTCTTAATAACTTATTTTTGATAATTAGTTTTGAAATCAGTTCAGTTAATCATCTCATTCATTCATTCGTATTGATCATTGTTCTGTTTTTATTTTAAAGAATATATTTATGGAAATTTGGATATAACATGGAATATAATAAACATGGAATGATTTTGCTGCAATAATTATTATTTTATTACAAAACAAAGTATTAAATAAGGATAATTACTCCCATTCGATTATTCCCAATGAGATATTTATTTCTGTACTAACAAAAACATAAACATGTAACTTATGTAGACAATAAGTTACCGGAATATACAAAGTTACATTCGGTGCAACAGGCGGCCTTGTCCCTCAAAGAAACTGCTGTCAAATATGTGGGAAGGAGTACAAATAATTATTCGGGGGATTAGTCTGATGGATTCGTTACATATCAATGTATCAGTAGAACATTTACAGACTGAGATTTCAATTAAATTTCTTATATATTACCTTATGAAAAATTTATTCATTTATTTTTAAGTTATGTACAGTCATTTTTGTAATATATAAAATTAAAATAAAAAAACACACAGTGTAAAAGATTATCCTGTGGAATTTTTTATTATACTATTCTTATAATAAATTAAAAATATATTCCATAAAGCGAACTAAGAACAGTACTACATCAAAGTAAATAATTGTCTAAAAGTTTTCTTGAGCTGAGGTAACGTATAATGTTGCACAGTTATCTCATTAACATTTTAAAACAGCAGTTCCGGCACAATCTGCAGCATCCAAGACAAACGAGCACTATTAGGAGAAGAACAACGCACCTCACAGCTCGTATGCAGGATCTGTCTCCGAGGGGCGACTTATTTCAATCTGACGAAGAGTTTATTACTACATTATGTGACAATCTTCGTTCGTAATCTTAATTATTTACAAAATATTACTGTACTGCTGTTTATTAATATTGATTATTATTGGCTTTACTTCTAAACTTAATTTCTTTTTTTAATTTCAACATATTTGTTATGTTTGTGTTAAAAAAATTAAGCATTGAATAATTTAAAAAAGTCAAAATGGCGCAAAATCTTTTTTTAATACGTCAGCTAGGTTACGATAATTTTAATTAAAGCTATAGTAAATATTATATATCTTTATAAGTGTATACATATATAAATATATATAAAGTATTTGCTTATATAAATTTATTAATTAACAAACTATATAATACAATGAACTATCGCTAAGCATGCTAACGACGTTACATCAGCGCGAAGCTAATGCACTTACATCATAATCCTAGATAATTGCCTATTAACCTGCTGTACAATTGTTAAAGATATCAATAGGATAAGGAAGACACAGACAGGACAAACAGTTCCTTATTATTAACTAAGGCGATTACATCAGGATGACATAACGAAGCCTGCTCTAATACACCTCAAGTCCTGGGACTCGAAAAGTACTTGATAACCACAATTTATTTGTGAAGTATTATTCTTACATATTGAGTTATGTCTGAGCAGAAACGGCGAAAGAAACATTGCGGTTTTCACAACAAAGTTAGAAGAACTAACTCTAAGAGTTAAATATAATCTTCATCTAATCATATACATACATCATATACATACATACATATAATCTACATTAAAATAATAACACAGTGAATGAAACAACCAGAGATATTTTTTACAAAGATGAGACCGTACAAGAGTCTATAACAAAATTACAGTATAATACAAAACATAAAATGTTATCCTTCTACTGGCTAGGATGCAATTAAATTTGGTATATACTATCATGAGTAAATATTTTCTGCTTTTACTTTTAATAATTATTATATTATTATAAATTATATTATAATTATAAAATTGTAGTAAAATTAAAGTCGTATATTTTGAAATGTTGTATTCTTAATAGCGGTAACGGTAATTAAAATCCAAGTAAGTAATTCTGTCATTAAAATATTCTCGAACGAAACTAGGAGTTTGGTTAATTATTATGAAAACTAGACGATTGTCATGGGAAATCTGAAGCGAGCCAATCGTTCAACTTGAGTTGAACAATCGTAAAACTTTGACTATACCGTTTTTATTTGGGGATAAAAAGTATTATAGTGGGTAATATAAATTCAGATTGGCAACCCTCGTGGAGCTCCGGATTTTCTTTAAACTGATGTTTCCTGGATCTGTATCTTCACATCTTTATTTTATTTTTATCGGAATACTTTATTCTTGTATTGACTACTTTTATGAAATTGTATTTTCAAATTTAATACATATAAATAAGTTTTTGATTTGCTCAATGAAGCCGAGATGGCCCAGTGGTAAGAACGCGTGAATCTTAACCGATGATCGTGGGTTCGAACCCGGGCAAGTACCACTGAATTTTCATGTGCTCAATTTGTGATTGTAATTCATCTCGTGCTTTACGGTGAAGGAAAATATCGTGAGGACACCTGCATGTGTCTAATTTCACTGAAATTCTGCCACATGTGTATTCCACCAACCCGCACTGGATCAGCGTGGTGGAATAAGCTCCAAGCCTTCTCGTCAAAAAAGGGAGAGGAGGCCTTTAGCCCAGCAGTGATACATTCACAGGCTCTTACGGGTTACGGACAACGAAATATAATGATAACACGTACATATATCGGGCGGGGTTTTTGTATTTGAACTTATCTTTAAAGTCTAGAGTACTTTTACTTATCAAGTGTGTTATTTTCCTTGTTTTGAAAATAATAATTTGGGCTTACAGTAGAACGAAATGAGATGGCTCAGTGGTTCTTTACTTCTTAAATTTAGATTGACTTTCACTAAGGTTGCGAGTACAAAACTAGTTAAACATCAGCGAGATTTCAATAGAAAAAATTGTGTTTACAATTCATCTTATACTCAGCGGTATAGGCAAATATTGTGGGAAAACCTGTTGAAAGATAACAATATATATATCCATTAACACACACTAAAGCTACGTGGTGGAATTAGTTCTAAGTCATCGCCTTATAAGGACTTGTTGCGGTAATTTACATAGACTTTCATTGTGATCTTTTACTAAAACATTATTATAATTCATGAAATAAATTATCTTTATCACAGCGCAGATTTCTCTTAAGCTTATAATTTTAATACAAAACCCCCTCTGGTGTTTTCTTCAACGTTAGCATTAAGCTGTCGCGGGTATAGGTTAGGATAATTTAATATTCTATTATACGAAATGCCAGCAAAAACAAATATGATACCATAATAACCGCGACGCAATGAATATTCATAATCTTGAGAATGTAATTACTAAAAAGGTTAGTAACAAAACAAATACTTTACAATATTTCTATTGAAATACAATATCTAAAACGAATAGTCGGAGGTATAAATAATGCGGAGGGAAGCACAGAAAATGGAATATCTTCCTTAAGCCCGAACGGTTGACGCTACGTTATCGGCCCGTGGGTTTGTTTACAGTGGTGTGGAAAGTACTTAAGGTCTGGCTACATGCAACAATTTGTCCTGGCAGATTAGTTTTGGTTGTCACGTAAAATATTCACGTCACTCTGATGAAAATGCCGTACAAATTAAGACACTTGCATTACTCGCAATCTAACGTAAAGTATTTATTAAATAATCAAAGACTTACTATATTGTCTAAATTGTCCAAATGTAACGACAGCTGTTTTTGGGTTTGCTTAATACCAATGTGTTAAAAGCGAAATATATTATGTAACACCGCAAAAGTATTTAAAGACGCAACATTAGTTAAACCCGAGTGTGGAGTCGGCCTTTTGGGGGCGTAAATTGAGCCACTGAGCGTTTTATGAATTGTCGCCTCACTCACCCACTTGTGACTTGCGTGTTTAACAGATATTGCCTCGTAAATATCTAGAAGTTTGTGAACAAAAACCATTATACCATTTTATAAAACTTCAAAATAACAATTTCGTCGAGCGGAGTTTACCTCGGGATGGGGAAATTACTTAACTCATATACGAATTGTAAGCTTTGTGAAGGTAATTTATATTTGCAACATAACTTATTGTGGCTACAGCGACTAACAAAATTAATCAAAGAGGTTCAATACATAATCTAATCTTCAAATATATACATGTGAGACATATTTATAATAAAACTGTGTAAATCACGTTAAGTAATTTTATTTACATAAGAATAATTTACATATGTGACTTAAATAGGTATTTGTAAAATAGCTACAGTATAAACTATGACCACGTAGAATGATGGCAATAATACTAGCCGAATTTTCCTCTCGAATCGCAATTTTGAAATCTAGGCGAAATATAAACCAGCAGAGGCAATAAGATTATTTGTAACTTTTTCTATTTCGGCGATGTGTACAATCTCATAAACATTACAGGTATTAGAGGACAACTAAATACACTGAGGCCACGCTCGCACGAAGAGAAAGAAAACATTCAAAATGAAATAATATAGCAATCAGAAATATAAAATATATAAAACATTTATTTACCATATTTACATAAGCGTGAATATTAAAAGCCGTCACCAACAGCTGTGTGAAGAGATAACGCGAAGTACGTTACAAAATCCCTAATATCTCTTTTCCATTTATTGCCTTTCGAAAAGCGATCGGACCGCAATCAACTTATCAATTTATTACGCAGATCACAGCGGAGTGTCAAAGTGACATCAATTAGAGAAACTATTAACTCCCAAGCGAATTTCAAATTGCTCCCAGAAGACAAATTGTCCTGGACCCCTCAAATTGGTTGGCGGTGACGCGTGACGTTCTAATCACTACTATCATAAAGTTTTGCATTCAAAGTTAAGTCTGGAGCACATTATGTGCCAGTATTAGCAACTATGTAGATTGTGATTCACATACTTTACGACGAATCTTGTACACACACAATGTATATATTTTCAATGAGAGACTTCGTTTATTGTGTAGATTAGTAACTGATGGTTGTCATTTTAAAGTAATCTATGTATGCAAGTTATCTAGGATATTAAGAAAGTAATAAAGAAGTGGAATGGAATAGTGTCCAAATATTAATTTTCCTTAAAAATAAACCCTCTCGCTCAAAATAAGACATGTATTATTTTTATTTTTGCTATTAGAAGAACATTAAAAAAAAGATCAATAATATTCCTCCCCACGATTCAAATTATTTTAAAGACTACAATACAAATATGGTCAACGGGTTCGTCACACGCGAATCTTAATAAAATATTGCTAAACACAGACAAGCACTACTGTTTTTTTGTTTTTAATTTATGCTTATTATTAATCTCGTGATAGGTGGTGATGGGAGTCGTGAGAAAACGTGCTAAATTGAATAAAAAATTGCAATAGCGCTCTTTACACAAGCTTCACGCTTAATTGCAAGCGTAAATTGGAATATTAGGAATTCCTTAAAAACCGGACATTGACTTTTTTTTAAATAGACATATTTTTTAATCATTGATTTTACTTTGTTTAAGCAAAACATCAATTTTATGTTGCTAATTTTTAAACGCCTTACGTAATAGATAAAAATGTGGTGATGGAGCCTCAAAAGGATTCAAGATCCAGCAAAGGCACATTTACAACCTTTATAACACTTAAATCTTTAATATCTTCAAGAATCAAATATCCTCAAACCAGGGTTCACAAATCGCAAGTCGCTAACCTGAAGTGTAACAATATATCAAGGCGGGTGCCAGAATAGTTGCTAAGTTGCTGGAGCCACCAAACTCCGCAACTCTGTAACAGCCGGCAACAACATGTGCACCGAAATGTGAGTGTTGCTATATTTGTTACATTATATTACAAGTAACTTCAGTAACATGTTTATTTAGAACTTTGTACAATACCCCAAGTCACTGTTAACTTTATTTTGAATGTAATTCCCTAAACTAATATAGTCTTGCTAAATAGCTTTATGGTAACACTATATACAAATGAAATGTTTCACATATAAATGCCAATAAACTTCATTTGAATTCGAATAAGATAGTAAGATACACAGATGGAGTATGTTTCATAATGAATACTAAGATTCGGTAGTATAGTCTAGTATAGTCGGCACGACAGCTTGAAGATGTCAATCTTAATCGATGATCTCGACTTCAAACACGGGCAAGCACCGCTAAATGTTCGTGTACTTAATTTGTGTTTATAATTTATATCGTGTTCGGCGGTGAAGGAACACATTATATACAGTAAGAAAACCTATATGTGCCATGTGGATGACAATCTACCTACCCGCATTAGAGTAGCGTGGTGGAGTTCCAAGCACCTTCTCTTCAAAAAGGCGAGGAGGAGGAAATAGGAATAAAAAGTTATTTGGTTTTCTAGACTAGCGGCCCGTTCGACTTTGTTTGTTTATTACATCATAATATTCCATATGATGACTGAATCTAAACGAAATATTCTCTATTGAAGTTGGCCCATAAACAAACTTATATATCGTCATACTATGTATGAGGAATGTAGATTTTATCGTGAATAACTGGCATTAAGCTCAGTAGTTACTCGATTCTATCAAATTACATATGAATGTTAATAAAATTCAATTAAATAAATAAATCAATCAATTATTATTTAACCTGCCTATCCTGTATGAAAGTCAACGAATACTAACTGCATGCTCTCATTATGCATATTTATAAACGTTACTTAGCGGGTTATTTAGGTAAACAATGTTTTGTTTTCCTCTTTCGACTTTTAAATCAATAATCACAGAAAGAGCGAAAATAGTGTTCAACTAAACAGCCCTTTAGCAAAGGCTATAAGTAAGGCGGTCCGTCTTTTAACATTAATTATTCTAACCTTTTACTCAAAAAGGGAGAGGAGGCCTTAGCCCAGCGGTGGGACATTAACAGGCTTTTACTGTAACTGTATTATTTTAAATTAAAACAAGCCAATTATTAACGTTTTTTTAAAATTAAATTTTACAGTCTTATTTATCAACGTTATTTAGCGAGTGATTAGTGAAACAATGTTGTGTCGTCTTCTATTATATGTGAAATCAATAATGATAGAAGAGACAAATAAGTATTCAACTAAGAAAATGTCGCTAAGCGGCGTTTATACTTACGTACGGCCATAATAATTATTAGGTGCATTTATAAATATCTTTGGAAATTTATTAAAAATATGAATTATTTGCTCCAGGATGTATTGATGTATGCATGTAAGGCCACACACCCGGAGATCCTGGGTTCAATCCTAGTTATTAAGTTTTTCTGTCGAAAAATCTCAGTAGCAGCCCGGAGTCTGGAAGTTGAAAGTGTGTATGCTCCCGTGCTTCGGAAAGCACGTAAAACCATTGGTCCTGCGCCTGAACTCTTTCCCGTCGTGTCAGATTGCCGTTCCATCAGATTATGAGAGTTAGGGAATAGAGAGTGCACCTGTATTCGCGCACACACTTGTGCACTACCTTTGCTTCACCTTTGCTTCTCGTAATTATACAATGATTATCGTTGTTTATTTATAAAAGATAAATAAATATATGCAATATGAATTGAACCAAGCGATAGTTCCGCCTGTACTAGTTAGTACATCTTACTTCGCCCCACGTCTTTTTCTCAGACTTCAAATATCTTGCGATGTCCTTAAAACTATCGGTATATATTATAAAGTGGACTGAGGGCTAAGAAACTATAAAAAGAAATAAAAAAAATCATCGTTAATTTTTTCTTGTTCTCGATTCATTTATAAAAGATATATGTTGTTATATTTTTTATAAATATGTTAGAGAGCTACAAATGTTATTTACACAGTTTTCTTGAATTTACAAAGTTTTCTTTATTTTGGCAATGCTCGCTTCGTTTTCTGTCCAAGTTCGATGACATAATAATCTCCTTGTACATCCGAAAAACATGCAACCTATATAAATATGCTCTATATATTATATCTGTTCTTAAACTATACATAACAATAACATATAAGTTTTATATTAAATGTATAGTAAGTAAAGCATGTTTGTTTGTTTGTTATGTATTTCCAGATTCAATGAACAAATATACGAAGTAAATTTTATAAAAATAATAATTGTGAAAAGCATCTATAAATAACACACAAATGCGCTTCCGGAGGGAAACCAAACAATCAGCTAAAATACTTCCAAGGTTCGGCGTTAGGCAAGCGATCGGCTGTAATAATCTACGAAATCCTTTTTCCAACACAGCCTACATACTGCGCTGATCCCAAATAAACAGAAAGCGAACGATATGACTTACAATGCTGTAATCGCTTATTACTTTTGCTAAATTTATATCCGTGGGTACATCTCACCAAGGTCATCTATATGAATCTCTTCCATCAGTAAAAACGTGATATTATATTCAATAGCTGATAAACTGCCAGGTGTCAGTGGAAAACCTCAGACCTCAAACTCGATGTCAAAAGTCGACACAAGCGAAGATGCGGGCTGTAACTATATTTCATATAAAATTGTTTGAATGAAGTCGTGACGGTACTGCTATGAAGCCGCTGATCTTTATGGAATTGTTTATTACACTTTTTATTAAACTGTATCGCCTCTCTAATGTATAATTCGTGAGATTGTGTTCTAGTTAAAGCGGACCGCCTTTTATTTTTATTTAATGGCTTAATTCTAAAACCTTATGTCATAAGATACTATTAAGTTAGAAGATATCTTAAGTACTCGATACATTTGAAAGTGGGTTCTAAAATATCGCCTTAGAAGTAGATAAAAGTGCTCTTTATAATAATTATTATCAATCAATTATTTTTGAAAAGTTGTACGTGAAGTAGATGGAAGTTTATTTAAAAAAAACATTTTATTCATAGATGTGTTAATTTTTTTTAATTTATTTTGTCTTGATGCACCTCGTCGGTCTAGTGGCTAGCTTACAAAGTTGCTGACGCCGAGCTCCTGGCATCGACCCTGCGTCAATAAAAATGTTATCGGGTTTTTGTCGAGATATTCTCAGTAGCGCTGATCTCTTCTCCGATCCTGTTGGATATGCTACTATAGCTGCTTTGTTGTCTTAATTAAAGACTTAATTACATAAAGTCTGAACTATAAAGTTGTTTGGAATTAATGGCAAAGTAACAATTAAGTTAGGAACTTTGAAGACAAGGGCGGGACAAATGTGACCGCATCTTAGGGTATGTTTCGGGTTGACCTTTTAGGGTGAGGACGAAAAGAGTAAATTTACATCAGCAATGGATATCTATTGTTTTCTATTGAAAGTTTATAGTAATAATTTTACAATAAATATACATATATTTATTGTAAATTTATTATTTTATATATATATATTTTATATATTATTTTAATAAATTGTCTTTTAAAAACGCGACACAATAAAACTCTCGTTATTATTTGTTTTAGAAAGGCATTGTGACTACGTGCGACTCCGTTGTGACAAGTGGTTATCTTCTAGAAAGAGTACTGGTACTGTACTGGTACTGGTAAGGAGACATTACACCACCACTCCACCACCGACAGTAGACACTTGTTTGACGGTAGAATGTGATGAGTGAGCCTTACCATCAAGTAGATATAAGAGTTAATACTTAATGTTAACTTAAAGCCTCCTGTTCCCTCCTGTTAAGGAAAAGGCTTTGAGGTTATTACGACACTGCTCCACTATGGTTCGGTGGATATACACGTGGTATTTAATCCCACCGATGTAAATTATGATGTATAATTAAGACAGACATGATCTTCGGTTCAGATCCACGTGATATCCCCAAAGGACTCTCTCGTGCTGGAGTAAAAATATTCAAGAACTTAGCTTATAAATCTAATACTACTAATGCCATTTCAAAACATTTTCAATCAATATCCCCACCGTCGCACAGATAAATAAACGTATAATTGAAGTCGTTTCAAAACGAATATCGTAACAGAAAACGCTTTGTTAAAATCAGTTTGTAAGATCGTTAGGTTCATAAACTGCGAGACCATTGTTGGCATGTTATTTACATTTATCGCTGAGCCGGCGCACGTTAACGATACTGCGGCCACGGCTATTGGTATTGCTTCCACGCGTGTTATGACTACTTCATTATTGTGTCAACTATCAAATAAAATTATCATATGGAGATTGCCTTTCAAATCGTTTTCCATTTAGGATTATTGAGTTTCCCCTATTATATCTACGTATGAGTTTCTTATAAGTCGTATACTTGTTTTAAAATATTTGGACATTCTTTAAATTAAGATTTCAATTTTATAAATAATAATATACTTTGAGGTATACAAACTTATACGTTCATGTTATCAATAGAAATTGAATTTCGATATATGCAAAATTGCAAGGAAGCAGTCGTTTGAATTGTATTAATAAACGATTAAGTTAGCCGGTCTCTTTGTTAGTTACCGTTTATATTATATTTTATCTTTGAGTTTTATATTAATTATGTAATGGGTATTAATATTTTTTATCCTAAATCCTATTGGTGGGATAAAATCCAAGCAAATAAATTAAGATATACTTTACGATCTATTTTTTTTTATTCTGATGACGTAACGGCTGGCCAATCGGCGTTTAGTATTTAGTATTTGTTGCTTTATTCAAAATGACAATAAACATCGTAATTAATTAACACTTAAAATATTCTCCCAAAAAATGCCCTTAAAATAAATTTCAATATTAGCTATCATTATATAGCTATCATTATGACGAGCCGGTTGGCGTGATTGGTAGATACTTGCCTTTCACGCCGAAGGTTGTGGGTTCGATTCCCACCCAGGACAGACATTTGTGTGCATGAACATGTCTGTTTCTCCTGAGTCGGTGAAATTATCTATATAAATATGTATTTACAAAAGAAAAGTAGTATATATATGTAGTATATCACTTGTCTTGTTTCCATAGCACAAGCTTTGTACAAGCTTAATTTGGGATCAGATGGCCGTGTGTGAAAAATGTCCCACGATATTATTATTATTATTATCTGTTTAATTCAAAGAAATCGATGACACATTTCTCTTTTCTTCTTCTATCACTGTCTTTATAATTATTCATAACTAATATCGTCTCAGCTGATACACGCATATTATATTGCAGCATCGTTACGAGAACAGATATCGTAAGATTTGAAGGCACCATTATATTAAGTGATAGTTAAGTGTGATAGCGACGTTTATTACTATAAATGTTTAAGTCTTAAGTCTACTAAATAAGGGACGGTGTCCTGCTGATACGAAATTGTTATCTATGGTAGATATAAGAGTGGATATCTGTTTTACTTCCCACACACATTCGACCATCGTATGTGAAAAGTGGGTGGTAGCGATTGTATACTGTTTACGTTTAGCAATAATTTATATGGTTTTATTCGATTGCCACACCGAGACTTTATTGAGAAACTTTAAAAAAAATATACAATTTAACGTGATATTGTATTACACTTTGTATAAGTACTTATTCTATTCACTTAAGTAGAGTGGGAACGAGTGTTACAAAAGCTATAATTTAATTTGGTGAAATGTCTATTATGACAATGATATGATAGATGTTTATAACCATCATGAATCTAAAAACTATTTAATAAATATTTTGTAAAATTAAGATGACAAATGATATATCAAATCGTTTTGGCAAAGCTAAATATGGTAGAATAACTATATATAATAAATATTATATTATTAATTATATTATTTATAATATGATAAATTCATAATATTAATATAATATGAAACAGCAGCAGTTTTTAGATCTGAAATTTCAAAAAAATCCATACACAAACAGCTACAAGTTATAATTTAATCTTCCAAATGTAAAACCGACTTTGAATTTTGTATGTTTTCGTTTGCGAATGTATTATAAATAAACATTACCATAATAGCTAAACATATACCCCGATATTTTAATCTGAGTTTCATTGGATAAGCAAACACAGAAGGAAATGAATGGCGCTTCCAAGAGGGACCAGCCTCCGTCCAGTGATACCACGGCCACGCGGCGCACTTTGTTCGCACTCATTCGTCTGTGTAAAGATATACACTTCCCCTACAGTATACGCCATTCGAACGCCCTGCCCGTGCTCCTACATCTGGCCTTCATAAATTGGTTTCATTTCGACAGTCTCTCTTTCACTTTGATCTGTCTAATCGGACTTAAAAAATTCATTGAGACGCTAATGGAAATGTTTTGAGTTGATCCAATTTCGTTTCGTTTTATTTGCGAGACACGTCTATATCAAATGTATTTACGAATAAGATTTTATTACTGAAATATTTAATGTACTCAGGATGGAATTTTTAATTTGAATGATTAATACATTTCAATTGAATGTTTAAATTTACATTTGTTTTATTGAATCAACATGATTACTGTCTGTAAATTACTCATGAATATATAATGTTTTGCTTAATAAACTTATGTATCAAGTAGGTATACGACTCCGCAAAATCAATAAATAAAATTTATTTGCAAAGTAATTTTTTGTAATCCTCAAGATTTATTTTGAATATTATGTTTAGAATACAGTACTTATTAAACATATTAATACAAGATTATATAGACTATAACAAAGTTTGGATTTAGTATTTCCTAATTTTAATTCGATATAAAGGCTATTTTTTAAATTATATAAGTAAGATTCTTTATTTATGAATAGATAATGAATTTGATACTTCGCTGGTATTAACATAACGTTTATTGTAGTAATTTAATACATGATTCAAATTCAAAAAAATAAAATTATTTAAGTAATACATGAGTAGTACTTGTTGGATTAATAAAAGTTAAAATTACTTAATCGAACAATCTTAACGACGATACTCTAAACTTTTAAAGGTTATATTAATAAAACTCAACTCTTCTTTCGAATCACAAATTTCCTAACCAAGACAATTTTATTCAAATGCACCTCGACCGCATCACGTCGCTTCCTTTTTCATCTCAGAAAATGAAAATCATAATCTCGAAAAGGTCGGTGTTGAAAACTCCCCCGAGGACAACGTCCTGACAGTGACAGATAAAGCCAAGAAGAAAACAAATAACAAACGTCATAGTAAAATGGCAACCAGCGCGGATAGTGAGCGATCCGATTTAGCAAACGATTTCCACGAACATTTGGGGCGACATCGACGGTTTGTTTCCCTCTGATCGGGAGGAATTTCTTTTATCAAATTTCCTCATTCACGGGAAACTGAACAAGCTATTATCTATAAAGCTGATGTTTCACTATTTATTACGTTTATATGAAATCGACATAACGGTTTGGTGGTCGATCGTCGATTGCTGTTTCGAAAGCAAAATATACTTAGTTCATGTAGGTGTGTAGAGCTTTTAACGATTCAACACACATTGAACCATACACGAGACCGATTATGTAAGAAATTACAAGCGGATTATATACCAAAATATAATAAAAGATAAAACTGTCATTGATCGGAATGTCAAGAGTGTTATAAGGTATGGACAATTTAAAATTAGAATAATACTTATCGTTAAAACGATAAACTCATTAACATAATGCGTTATAAATCTATCCGTATGGGCTAAGGTCCTGGGCTCACATCCCATAGTAAATTAAAGCCATCAGCAGCTATGACAAATGGATGGGGCGAAGTAATGTACCCGAGAACATCTAAATAGCATCTGGTGTTAAAACAGGATATCTCGATAATTCACTCAGATGAAACTTAAAGGCACTTCACACGAAACTTGTAAAATAAACTTGTGTCCTAGTTAAATGTTTATTAGTATACCGTACCGTAACAGCCTGTGAATGTCCCACTGCTGGGCTAAAGGCCTCCTCTCCTCTTTTTGATGAGAAGGTTTGGAGCTTATTAGTATAGTTATTATTAGTATAGTTTAATTTAAATAATTTTTATTTACCAGATTACAAGGGTGAAGTATAAATATAAATATTTTAAAGACAACCTAGTGTATTTTACAAGAATGAAGTCTAATAAACTTAACTTACATTTTATAACATGGCTTAAGTAGTTATGAGCTTAAAATTACACTTCACTAAAATTTTATGAAATCATTAACGTATGTATAAAGAGGGCGTCTGAGCCGCTGTCCGTGTGAACGCCAAACTATCTTATGGTTGGGCAAATATTTGCGTATGACCCATTGCATTTCTCTCCAGGACTTAGGATATAGGGGCGCTTATTGGGGTCGACTCTATCAGAGGGAATTCGCTCACTATGAATATGTGTTGTTGTATTTAAGCAAGATATTAGTCAAGAAAATGTTAGTTTGATGTTCAAAGGCTTCGAAGGTGATGTGATTAATGATAATAATAAGCACAACTTATAACCTTATTATTTGTTATAATTCTGCTCCTTTACTTGATAAGGTTGTATGTGAGACGCAGTTTTTAGTATTGTTGGGTTCCGGTTGGACCCCAACAACGGTGAGAGAACCAAACAGGCGACGTTAGGAATGGTTAATATTCCTTCTATGGTCTATAGTTGGTGGTTACTTGATTTTATAGATAAATGTGAATGTTAGCAAATATAATAATATGCATTTTTTATAAAGAAGGTTGAGTGAATGTTCCTCCTGACTGGCCCTAAAAGCAAGTCTAGGTACGGGCCTCGGAGATTCCCCCTTTACCCGGGCTAGTTCCTCCCGGGCAAGTCGTCTTGCCGTATCGAATAATTTTGGCCCGAAGGGCCAGGGTTATCACACAGTCGCTGTTTAATGAAGGCTTTAATACTTTTTTTTATAGAATAGGAAGGCGGACGAGAATATGGGCCATGCAAAACAGCTGTACTTGATCAATATCAATCCGGAATCCTTCAAACCGGAACACAAATAGTTGTGTGTGAGTGAGCCAGTGTAATTACAGGCACAAGGGACATAACATCTTAGTTCCCAAGGTTGGTGGCGCATTGGCGGTGTAAGCGATGGTTAACATTTCTTACTATGCCAATGTCTATGGGCGTTGGTGACCACTTACAATCAGGTGGCCCATATGCTCGTCCGCCTACCTATTATATAAAAAAGGATAACATCTCCCGGATTTTGTTAATAATAATATATAACATTGCTATAAAATAAAAAAATACAATAAATAGCATGAAATGTTTTATATGATGATGTGTGTTTACGTATATATATGTTGCATACTTTCACTTGACTTTATTATATAGCAGAAGTATTCATAACATAATATTTCTAATCGATACTTTAACATACCAATTATTTAAGGCGGACCAACCAAATCACAATCTCCGTGCGCCCTTCATCACACGTACCCCTACTAAACAAAGCGCCCTCCGAAATTGAGACGTTTGTCTTCGGATACAGCAAACAAGCATCCGATATGTTTTTACAAGGCCCTCGCTCTGAACAAACACAATATTATCAAAACCCGTACACCCGTGATGTTGACTTACTATTAAAATTAATTTCTTTTTCATCGTTTCGAAAAAGGGAACTCATATTTCAATCATTACTCTTATCGTTTATTTTTAAAGAGCTTGTGTTCTCGACTTCGTTTTACAAAAGGCTGAAATGGCTAAGTGTTAAGAACACGTGAAGATTGCGGGTTCAAATCTAAGTGATTCAAAATGTACCAACTTAATTTTCATGTGTTTAATTTTTGTTAAAATTTCCTCTCGTATAAAGCTCGACGAAGGGAAGGTTTTGTTTGGAAGGGAAAATGCATTGGAGCAGTCTCGTGGAATAAGCTCCAAAACTTTTCCTTATGCCTTAACTATAAAAAGTTTAAGATTGTTACTCCTTTTATTTCGTCCTACGTTCATTTTGATACATAGTTTAGTACAGACAAGTTTTCGCCCGCTGATTCGCCCAAGTGATTCGCCAGCGTAACGCAAGCAAAAGGGCACAATGACTATGAATGCTATAATGACATAAACTGAGCAAAATAGAATGCCATAATTGTAGAGAAATAAAGAAATGTTTGGTTATACATTTATTCTATTGAAGAGGAAAAGTTATTTTAGGGTAGAGACAAGGCCTTTAACACTAATTTAGAACGAGTTATCATTAAGACACGTGGTTTATGGGATGATAGCGAGGATAAGGATGACTACGAAATTTCTGGAGCTAAAAAAATTCAATATTACATTTAATATATATTTAGTAGCTGTATATATACATATATAAAAAAAAATTGTTTATATATTTATCTGCTGACAACGAAAAAATTCTGCAAACAGATTTGACTGTTGTTACGTTTAATTAAACAGTGTGCAGCGTTTTGGCACATGTAAGAATGTTCTGTTTTTGGAATGGATAGCTGCAGCAGCGAGGTCTTTCGTGGTCGGCGAGTTATAGCGTGTCCACGAAGCGTAGTGTGGTTGGTGGTTACAAGAAAATAGGCGAAACTATACACTCTCAACTTACTTCCTACTTCTAAGAGCCTCTTACCTAAATATTTATAGTGTTGGCTATGTATATTTTTAAATTAAGATAATAATATTCTTGAACAGAACGATTATAATAATGGTACCATAGTGTAGGTTTTTGTAGAGAAAACTTAAATACATCATAAAGATACATAGGTAAAATTATTTGTAATATTTAAAAAAACCTTGTGATTTTCATCACAAGTCTCTGAACGCACCTCAGATGATGACTTTTATTCTATATTACAGTAACAGCCTGTTAATGTCCCACTGCTGGGCTAAGGCCTCCTCTCCCTTTTGAGGAGAAGGTTTGGAGCTTATTCCACCACGCTGCTCCAATGCAGGTTGGTAGAATACACATGTGGCAGAATTTCAATGAAATTAGACATATGCAGGTTTCCTCACGATGTTTTCCTTCACCGTTAAGCACGAGATGAATTATAAACACAAATTAAGCACATGAATTCTATATTACCTTTTATAAATCATTTTATGTTTGGTTATTTTTGCAGATAAAAATATTTTGTCAATAAAAGCAATATGTCGCAGTTTTGTTCAAATCGACGCTAAGTACCGATTTATTGAAGATGGGAGACGATGATAGGACATGAACTGGGGTATGCTGCGAAAGGATTTTAGATAAAGTTAAATTATATAGAGAAATATATAAAATGATAAGATAAATATGTTATATAAAAACGTTAAAAATGATAACATATGAAAAATATTAAAAAAGTTGTATCAGCATAAAATTATTCATTATAATATAATTCTGTTGGAAATATCAGCGTAATATACCTTATATTATAATCTCTAAAAACGTTATTAAATTAAATAAATTATATTTAATATTTTCTTTTAAAGCCTGTACGATGAAATCACACTTCACTACTACACTTTAAGATTTATCATTATTATCTTATTGCGAGGTTCAAGAAAATTATAAATAAATAACAATATCATTTTGCGATGAAAACTGATTCACCTTTCAATCTTCACAAAGAAACGCAACAATGTAAATAACTATGGTTGTGTGTAACATTCTTTCGTGAGAGAATAGGATATAGTGAGATTGTTCCTGCAAATGATAACATCACAGATAACATAAAATAAAGAAGAAAGAAGACAAGGGGTTAAATAATCACTTCCTGCGCAGGCTATTATAATATTTGTCATTTCACAACACGTGACAGCATATATCCTCCGCCTCCATCGCGTAACAATAGCAAACGAGAGCCAATATATCTCTATCAGATGCCATTCGTTATTTATTCCACGAACGGACCCTGGCTGCGTTTTGATTTAACACAACTTAATTCTATTGTATTCCATTCGCTATCTATTCACTGCGCGTTGTCAGATGACATCGAGCAATCAAGTGATAACAATCGATTCGTGGTCGCCGCTGCCTTTCCAAATAATGCCCCGAAAATAAAAATCAATAACACTACGATACCATACATCGACGAATTTGTTCTTTATTCGAATATTTATACTGTTACTAATACAGTAATGGTTGTTGATGAAATTGATCGCGAACATAATTGTTAACTCATAGTAGAAGGAGCGCAAGTTTGGATGCGGGTGTATACAAGTTATCTAGGAACATAAATTTATTTACAATTGCCCGATCAAAGATAAGCTAGTCTCGTTAGTGTACGACAATTTGTCGCGTTGATCCGTTGGTGCTTTTAAATTGGTGCCTTATGTCTCTGATCTGGTTGAATAGAGTTTTACTCGCTCAAATTGTACCGATACAACTATGTACTTTGTGATAGTGTAATCTGTAAAGTCGTTAGAGCCATTTATTTCTGATCCGTCTCGTCACTGTCGGCTTGTCTAGCTATACGTCTTATTGCTTGTCACTTTTCAATTAAATCTTTAATGGATTCATTTATATACTTTTGTTGTTAGCAATTTATATTATCTATTTGTAATGTTTTTGTGTTATTTATTTCAAGTCGAATAACTCGTAAATAACTCGAATAAAGTGTAATCTACTTAATAATATAAAGCTAAAAGTAAGCGAGCTGTAAAATATCTAGGAGTTCTTTAAATAAGAAAGTTTGAAACTTACTCCACCACAACGTTCCGAATGTAATTGCTAAACACACGTGTCAGCATTTTATCCGGCACGTGCAGGTTTTTTTACGATGTTTTCCTTCATCGCCAAGCAAGGTAGGATTTATAAACACCAATTAAGAAAATTTAATCACTCTCATATTTGAACCCACGATCGTAATGTTAAGATCAAAATATTTATGATTGTGAAGTGATAAGAAATAAAATATTTGATAATATAAACGGTTTTGACGTTTTGAAGACATGTATAACATTATCTAACAACAAAGGAAGCTGCCGAATTAACAACTTCCTTTTATTTTGAAGTCGGCTAAAGATAAATAATGACTATATATATATTGAAGTGTCTACGTTTTAATCTGAAATAGCATGATATTATTAATTCGAAAATTAAACATAAACTAAAGTTATCGTATCTATATAACTTTAGTTATCCATAGATACGATATAGGCATTCTTAAATATTTAAAATTATGTTGTAACAAGTCGAGATGGCCGAGTGTTTAGAACGCGTGAACTTTAACCGATGATTGTGAGTTTAAACCGGGGCAGCACCACTGAATATTCAAGTGCTTAATTTGTATTTATAATTCATCTTGTGCTTGACGGTGAAGGAAAACTTCGTGAGGAAACCAGCATGTGTCTAATTTCATTGAAATTATGCCACATGTGTATTATACCAACCCGTATTGGAGCAGCGTGGTGGAATAAGCGCCAAACCTTCTCCTAAAAAGGGAGAGGAGGCCTAAGCATAGCAGTGGGAAATTAACAGGCATTACTGTATTTTCAGTAACCTATACTTATTATAGAATAATTACTTTTAAGTAAATTATAAACATTATTATTGTGGTTGGGAACGCTGTGTTCTATAATTGGTAGTACATATATAGTTTAAGTGAATGTTTTTTTTTTTTTTTTATAGAATAGGAAGCCGGACGAGCATATGGGCCACCGGATAATAAGTGGTCACCAACGCCCTTAGACATTAGCATTGTAAGAAATGTCAACCATCGCTTACATAGCCAATGCGCTACCAACCTTTGTGCTAACACCTGCTGTGTTGCGGTAGAATATCTGATGAGGGTGTGGTACCTACCCAGTAGTATGTATGTTAAGCATATGTTGGATGTATTTCATGCACAACGGTTGAAGATCAAAATAAATAAATACTATAGCAGAGCGTAGCTTAGATATATTACGAAAATTATTCAAAGTAACTTTATTGCAAGATTTTAATTAAATTCCTGTAGTAGTAAGAACAAACTCGAAACGTATAGCTAAATGTTTTAATAGACCCCCTCATCATAATAAGCTTTCAACATGTCTCGTGTAAGAAACAACGTGTATTATTTACAATATTATCACGAGATAAATGTTTATACGTATTTAATGATTGATTATATATAGATTTAAAATAGTTTAAGAGTTCGTTTACCTTTAAAAATATCTCCCTCTGTAGTAGAATAAAAATAGGAATGGAGTTTGTTGCTGAAAAAGGGAATTTTAAAATGTACACTGAAATCTAAAGCTACGGTATTTCGCCGTGCAATTGAGCAATCTGAATGTGTGCCAAATCATGCTAAAGCTTAGCGCAGACTTGTTGTATTAACAGTGTAGGTATTTAATGTAGGGCTGACACTGTTTTATTTTATTTTGATACCAGTACAGATACATTTAATCAAAATTATAATTTAAATATATTTGCGACATTATTTCGCATAAATATATACTACATAATTAAAGATGGAAAAGAGATACTTAATAATCTCTTTCTTAGTCTTTTCATGCATCACATGAAAACTATTGAATAGATTTATATCAAGTATTTCTTATCCTTAAATATTTCTTAAGTTTAAAAGTAACGTATCCTTAAATTATAACTATTTATGTATTGAATTCTTATTAACATTTTTTTTGTGCAATAGCTCAAATTGAATGTGTCAAAATAGTGTTACATTATATACTGTATCTATATGTACTTTTGGCAAGATTTGCTCAAAGGGCAAACTTTATTACCAGTAAAAATAGCGCCATAAAAAACATTCAGCTCAACATCGGTCATAATGTTCTTGCTTGCATTGTGAGTTGACAGCGCTTTGAATTTTGTTAATAAAAATGGAGTATATTATTTGTTTATGTCTTGTTCAAAGATGGTAAAAATAACCATGTTATATAATTTGCTTTCTTTACGGAGTGATTACTCATAAAAATAAAAACCAAAAAAACATATTTCGAATATTCGGTTTCTTTGAACTTCTTTTTAGTCTGTACAGCTCAAACGGAAATCCAGCTCAGCGAAAAATTTACAATAGATACATAACATCTTAAATGCCATGCTTGAAGGCCCCAACACGGTATAAGACAGAGTAACTAGAAATAGTAGACTATATATTATAACTGTAAAAGAAATAGTAATATAATATAATAATAATATCGTGGGACATTTTTCACACACGGGCATCTGATCCCAAATTGAGCTTGTGCAGAGCTTGTGCTATTGAAACCAGACAACTGATGTACTACATATACTACTTTTCTTTTGTAAATACATACTTATATAGATAATTACACACAGACTCAGGACAAACAGACATGAAATAGTAGACTTACATCGTTCGTATTCTACTTATGCCAATAGAAATAAAGTGTTACTTAAAGGTTTTCGTTATGAAGTATAATAAAAATAAATAATAGTCAATATTGCCAACCCTACGGCACTACCTATGTCTATATGGGAGGGTAGTTTGGCACGCACGCATCGCGGCCGTGTGTCACACCGCGGCATTTGCCCACCGGCGCTGTCTTTATTTATGATACGAACCGCAGATAGCAAGTTTACTGCCGGTGTTACGCCAGCCCTTTTTAGATTACTTGTTTTTTTATATTTTATTTGAATTTGAGATCTATCGAGCGGTACAAAAGTTAACTGGAATTGAATAAAAAAAAAAGTAAACGTAGTTTTTTTTT
This sequence comes from Nymphalis io, assembly GCF_905147045.1. Taxonomy (NCBI): domain Eukaryota; kingdom Metazoa; phylum Arthropoda; class Insecta; order Lepidoptera; family Nymphalidae; genus Nymphalis; species Nymphalis io. The sequence goes on from NC_065900.1 coordinate 260,664, forward strand.
ACAAAAAAAGTTGTTTTATTCAAACTTTCAGGTAGTCTAAGAGTAACGATCTAAATACTAATAAATGCTGAAACATCTTCATACCGACGCTTCCCTATCACTTGATAGCTGTAATTAAGGTTAAATCGCCTATAACTCAGAGCATACCCGGCTGCTTAATCCACTGTTAGTATAGCGTAATTTCTGACACTATCAACCGGATCGCTCCTTAAACACCGTATCCTGGGATCCAACAATGCTGATGGGATCAATTTGTATTGCTTTCCGTCTAACCCTAACAAAGATTCGGTCAAACGAATTATAACCTTAAGTATACCACTTACGGTTTCATTTTATATGTTCGGCTGCGTGTCACCGTCTGAAGTCGCAATAAACTAGAAGATGGGGGTCTAAAAGCGACCAATTAATGAAGAACCCTGGTTGTATCAATCTGGTCTCCGCGTTTGTCTGGATTTCTTAAGCGTTAGAGGGGTCGGGGAGTTGAATTTATAATGGTTTAACGTAGTTAAGCAGTAATTGTACGTAATTTGTGCGCATGAGATGCGGTGCGCAGTTTCGTTAGGATTGTGCGGAATTCATCGCGGCGGACTTTGTGGACATTACACGAACTGAGTTTGACTTTAGCTAAAGGTTGGAATACATCGAGTCTTGTTTAAAAATTATAATATTATACTTTAAATAATTCAAGATAGTTTTACTCGGTAGGGCTTTGTGCAAGCCCGTCTGGGTAGATACTTATGATATATTCTACTGCCAAACAGCAATACTTAGTATCATTATATTTCAGTTTGAAAGGAGTAATATCTAAGGCAATGTAAGGAATGATTAATATTTCTGACAACACCAATATTTATAGGCGGTGGTGAGCACTTATCATATCAACATGGTGGTAATCCATCTATCCGTCCATTAGCTATTCATTATTATCAATTGCTTTTGTAGTAGTTAGATAATAATATTAGTTAAAGTAATAAATGTAGTAACTTCATCAGCTTACTTGGTTTTTTTTCCAATAGGGTTCTATTATCATAATTGAAATAATAAAAAAAACATCCGCATTTACTATGTACGGATATCAAAGCTGTTAGCAATTAGCATAGTGACTAGTTGGTCTGATGTTTTTTTTTTTTTATGTTCCGACCAACGTATAATTATAACACACCTACCGTAAAATAATCTTACCATATTATGCAGCGGAACTTACCTGAAAGAAAATAAAAAAAAATATTAAGACTTGTTCAGAGCACGTGAAACATAATGAAAATGATGGAAATCGGTCACCCGTTGGTGATCCCATAGACATTGGCATTGTAAGAACTGTTAATCATCGCTTACACCACCAATGCGCCACCAACTTTGGGAACTAAGATATCTAGATAGCTAGATAGCTAGTCCTGTAATTACACTGGGTCACTCACCCTTCAAACCGGAACACAATACAATACCAAGTACTGCTGTTTTGCGGTAGAACATCTGATGAGTGGGTGGTACCTACCCAGACGAGCTTGCACAAAGCTCTAACACCAGTATTTAACTTGTGTTAATATTACGTCCGAACCGAACCGAAACAGCCTGTGAATGTCCCACTGCTGGGCTAAAGGCCTCCTCTCCTCATTTTGAGGAGAAGGTTTGGAGCTTATTCCACCACGCTGCTCCAATGCGGGTTGGTGGAATTACGTCACTTTTACGCAATTTTCTCAACGATGGCAGTGTTTAAATAAAAACACCTGAATCAAATCTTAAATGACACAAATGTGTTAGATTATCCGACTCGACTCATGCAGGTTACGCGTAATTTTCTCTTTTATCGCCTAATGAATGAATAAAAACTTAGTAGTGCATTGGAACCGGTATCTTTAGTAAGCAACAATAATAAGTGGCGGCTATTGGCGGTAAAATACGTGAGGAAGTGGTGTTGACCCAGAAGAGCCCAAAGCTCTACCACAAAGTGACTATATTGCCTAAGTTATAAGACGTACGGCGACATTTTAATAATATAACTAAAACAAAGCTATCTCATTACATTAATAAGAATTAAACGAACTCTAGAATTAAAACAATTGAATTTAAAAAGTTAACCTTCAATTAAACAAAGTATATTCAAACTGTACAAATAAAGTTATTCAAACTCAATAATTAAATTAACGATCGCAGTGACTCGTCCGCCAAACTGTCCTTTGACAAAGTTCTATTAACGCCGGACTTTATCTTTTTGCTGTGACTTTTGCAAATTAAGCTCATTAAAGTGAATGAGCTCTTATCGACTTTCAGAATCGGTCCTGGACCGAAACGGATCTGCGATTTTTCAGTATGTTGTGTATACCTCGTAACATATATTCATTAATATTTTTGTGATATTCAAAGAAGAACGTGTGATTATTTCATCCTAACTAATAATATTAAGGTGAAAGGGAGTTTGTTTGTAACACTTTTACGTTGGACTATCCATCCAATCATCATGGAATTATGCTTATAATTCGTATGTCAGCGGCGCAGAAAAGGACATAAGGTAGTTATCAACCAATGAGACATTTTTAAACGAAATAAACAAGAAATAATTGATTCCATGACATAATTTAATTTTCAACATTAAACGTTTTTTAAGTAAAATTACAATGAAATGATACAAAATTCTCAATGGAAATAAACCCGAAACTCGCAAACAACGCCTGTTTTTCACCGCAACAATTCGAAAGAAATAATTTATTACGTGACCATCTGAACGGTTCAGCGATTTCAGTCGAAATGAGGAAATCTAAGTAGATTTCGCGCCATTCACAAATCATTCGCCCCTCAGAATCTGAGGACTTTATGAAAGAAGGACCGATAAAAACGCGATCGTTTGAGGTTCAACGCGAAATTTATAAAAACGTTTCAATAAATTTTATTATATGATTTAATGTTGCATAAGCGATTCGACTTTATGAGGTTAGCTTTATTTCGTTTTCGTAGATATTCCCTTCACTTCCAATTTCTTATTTTAAACGGAATTCTAAATTTAAAAAGTCCTAGTGTTACCGATGGGTCCTTCTGTGTGACCGTTCTTCAGTTATTCTAACGCTACATGTATTTTTATGTTTCGTTTTAAAGGCTCAGTGAGCCAGAGACATAAAGTATATAAATACATAGATCGTATGGTTGTAAGCGTATTAGTGATAAGGAGTGATTCATTTTTTTGTGTCAGTGTCTATGGATGATCAACTTCACTGCCAAAATTTACTATCAAATTGGCCCATTTGCTCGTCTGCCTTAATGAAATAGATAATAAACTAAAGCTGCTATAATTATTTTATACGAAACGAAACGAATATAAAATAAAATTCTGAGTAAATCTCAGTCTTTGAATTAATATTCTCAGTTTTATAACCTACATAATATAATAAGTGCGCTGTATTTTTTGTAGGTTCAGTTTAAGATGATAGTTATAAGTTATTCAAATCTCGTACAATATCATTATTAATAAAATCGATAAACATATACAAACCTGATTTTAATATTATTGCCACAGAAAATTATTTTTTATAAGAATGGTAATATGCTCTTGCATCACATTATATCGTAATTTTTAAATAATCATTTTATGAATAAAATCAAATTTATGAAATAAAAATACAATTGCTTGTAAACAATTGAAGTGATATGGCGCTAATTATTATTTTTTGTGCGAAATCTCTTTACAGGAAGGTGCCTTGTGATGCCAAGATCACTCAAGAATCTTCATATATTAATTATAAAGTGATTAACGCGGTTCGTATTTAACAAATACAACGGTAAATGACCACATTAATTAACATGGAACTACACAAATGGAAATAATTAGTGACAATATTTATATCGACGTGGTTTCAATAATTTAATAATGCAGGTACTTGATTTATATGCAATATTTTTTCTTAGTAATATTTTAATAATTGATTCTTACAAGCAATTTTGTTCGTGTTAAAATAGTGCTTCATATTTTCAATAACATTATTTTTCTTTCATTATTTTTCATACTAAATTTGAGCGTAATCGATTTAGTATTGAGTCATGCAATTGTAACAAAATAGAAAAGTAAAAAATTTTTTTCCTTGTAACTAAAAGGGTATGGAGCTTTTTTTGGTTTTATCATAATATTATTCTACCAGACTATATCACAGGTTGGAAAAAATATATGGCAGGTTTTCTTCCTTCATATGTTTTTCTTCGCCAAGCGCGAGATGATATATAAACACAACTCAAAGGAGAGAGATAGAAGACCATTCATAGTACAGTGAACTAGCATAAGTTTCAATCGAATACATCGTTTTACATACTAAGAATTTAAATTATTATTATTAAAAAACGAATAAGTAAAAATATATATATTTTTTTACAGAATCCGAGGCCAAGAAATAAATAGCGTTGAATGTTCTACACAACAAAGCAGACAGTGAGATGGATTTAGCATCTTACGAATGAAGACAAAAGGAGAGATTAATGCTATTTTTCTGTTTTTAAACGAATATATTTCACAAGAGACTGATTACGATGCAAAAGTTCGTGGGTTCTTCAGAATTCTAAAGATTTGTTTTATAAAATGTATTCAGAATGTAAGCGTATTGAAGTTTTAATGATCACAGGTCCTTAACCTGTGTCCGAGACTTTATTTTGAGAACTTTAGAGATTTAGGTAATGCTTTTTACTTTCTTCTTCGTGATTTTAGGAGACAAAAAGGATTTTTCAGAACACTATTGTCTTATCAAGTTTCATAATTGTGTACAATCGTGCTAGAAAAGACAGACTGACATTGTAAAAAAATTGTTTTTATTATTAAGTCAAAATCTTAGCGCTTACTTGTTCACTATCAATATTGTTTAAAATCGAACATCAGTTAATAATAATGCAAAATCTATCTTAAGGATTAAAACACCGTTTCATTACCTTTCCGTGTTGACAAGATGGCTGGTTCACTTTTTGCATACGCTGCAAGCATTCTAGCCATAACGCCACGCGGACATGATTTATACAGCAGCTATTATTAATTTTTATTTGTAAATATGTAGTTAATTATATGTCTACTAATTTATATTAATGTTGACTATGATATGACGGTATGTCACGTGATCATGGATGAAAACAGGAATGTTAGACGTTTTTCCTCGAGGTACGGATCCAATGGCAACTGGAATTTTCGCACGTTTCCTACTTTTCTATTCATAAGATTATAAAAGATGTTTACGAGTTTCCACCGACGCCAACATAAAAGCGTCTTCACACAATATATGAATATCGGATATCTTCAAAGCACCCTCTTCACACACCATTGCCGAATTCAATGACCGACTTATGTGTTTATTTCCTTTAGAACTTTGTTTGAGGTATTTAATTTTTGTATAGAAATGTTTTTCGGAGAATATTTAAATGTTTCGAAAACGTACACACATTTTTATTTAGATTCTCTTAGGGTCAATTAATCACTTTGTGAAACGCAGGTAAGGTGTTTTAAACCATTGTTTCTTGTTGTATTTGAAGAGTTTAATTATTAGCACATTAGAAAAATCTAGGAATCAGTTTTCTGGAAACATGGACAGCTTAAGGAAAATATTACAATTTTTTTTAGTGAAAAAAATACATAGGGATGCCACCAATTGCCAGACATTTTTTTAATGGGTAAAAATAAATATACATTGTTTCCGTTATTTGTGCAAATAAGCCAAATATAATGTAATAGGTCCTTTACGCCGCCATTTAAAGTAAATTGTGCTTACCAAACATTTCATTAAAAGAAAACCTTTTATATGCACTAACATTATCTTATATAATATTAATAATAGCTTTTTAAACGTGTCAAACAATCAATCAACAGCCAATCGTTGTCCACTGCTGAACATAGGCCTCTCCCAAGGTGCGCCAAAGCTCCCTGTCCTCCGCCTTCCGCATCCAGTTGGTGCCCGCCACCTTCTTAAGGTCGTCGGTCCACCTGGCTGGAGGGCGCCCTACGCTGCGCTTGCCGATTCGCGGTCTCCACTCTAGGACTCGTCTGCTCCAACGGCCATCGGTCCTACGACATACGTGACCAGCCCACTGCCACTTCAGCCTGCTAATTTTGCAAGCTATGTCGGTGACTCAGGTTCTTTTCCGGATAATCTCATTTCTGATCTTATCCTTCAAAGATACTCCGAGCATAGCTCGCTCCATAGCACGCTGAGCGACTTTGAATTTGTGGACTAGTCCCGCAGTTAGTGTCCACGTTTCGGCACCGTATGTCATGGCAGGTAAGACGCATTGGTTGAAGACTTTCGTCTTCAAACATTGCCGTATAGACGGCTTGAGGACTTGACGAAGGTTGCCAAATACTGCCCATCCCAAGCGAATTCTTCGATCGGCTTCCTTCTCGAAGTTGTTCCTACCGACTTGTATTATCTGTCCTAGGTAGGTATATTCACTAACAACTTCGAGAGGTTTCCCCTCGACGTATATCGGTCCCGGCACGACATGCCTATTGAACCTGACCTTGGTCTTGTCCAAGTTTATACCGAGACCGACACACCGGGAAGACTAACTTTAAACGTGTATTTATTTAAAATAAAATAATTATTCTGTTGAGGTTTCAGTGTCGCAAGCTGATTTTCAACCACACTATGTTTTTATTTTTATTGATAAGTTTTTGATACAAATTCTACCTGTCAGAGATCGCCGCATTGATAAAGCTAGATATAAAAATAAATAAATCACGATAAAAATAAGCAAAATATTAAATTCGAATGAAGTATTAAATAAAACTTTCTAGAATATATTTAGCTAGAAACTGCTCATTGTTGTTTGTATACTGGTATCAAATCTATTTTATACGGAATCACATGATGAAGATTTGTAACGACAGCTATATTTCATACAAACAAAGTGAAGGAACTCAAAAGTAATAGACTTGATAGTTTACGTTGACTCGGTCATACAAATCTTCGTTACAAATTCAATAAATGCTAATTATTAACTCTTATCACCTTATCAATAAGGGCTATAATCGAGTGCCCAGATAACAAAATCTCCGGTAAGTCATTACAACGTTAATAGTTCTTCATTGCGCGACTTGGGCTGGGATAACTTCATTATTGTTTATGTTAGTGAGACACCATTTTAATTTACCTTTCGATGTTAAACGCAATCAGCATATTAAAGACATGCCGTTAAGTAAGGGGAATATGATTTCATTTTTTTAAGGGGCGGTTCTTGTGTTTGCTTATATTAATTATTTATAAAGTACCTATGAAATGATTTTATACTTGCTAGGGTTTTGCGGAAGCCCCTCTGGGTAGGTGCCACTAATTATCTACCGACAAAAAGCATTTTTTTATTGCTGTGCTCCGGTTTGAAGGGTAAGCCAGTGTAATTACAGACGCAAGGGATTTTATTGCCATGGATGGCGGCGTATTAACGGTATATGGATTGAGTAATATTTCCCTTTAAGTTCTATTGTGCCACTCATCCACTTTTAATGTGAATTTTCAATAGTTAAAAGCTATTTCAGAAACCACAAACATACGTTCTGATAACTTATCAACAAATTACTATGCAACACAATTTTTTTATTTTCCTAACAGCGGTCACTAAAGTTTATTTATGTTTTTTGGGAATAAATATGTATGTATAATGAATTTTATCTTTTGATAATTGTTTATACTCAAATAGTATTTAAGAGTTTTATTACATTTGCAGAAGCAGATAAAATGTCTTAGAACATAATATAAATGGTATGTGACTGCGATAAATGGCCGATACAGTTTTCGCTTTGGTCGAGCTTCTAATGCGAGTAATCAATCTTTTGCTGTGAATGTGGACACATAGATCTAAAATCACTGACTACACTATAATAGTGTATTTAGTAACACTCATGAACTTAGTATAAATTATTTTCATCAGTTTTTCTTATTTATTTATTTATTAGAAAGTGCAAGATATGTTTTCATTTGCTCTAGTATATGTAAATGTACATGTACATGTAAATGTAAAGATTCGTAATATAGTATTAAAATTTGTAATGACGCTAGTAGGTGACCGTTCGATTTTTGCTGAACAATATTTGTTGCACCACAAAAAATTTAAATAAAAGTCGAAAGACGGCATTCTATTATTAAATATTTGTTACTCCAATTTGATAGAAAGTTTTGCGCAGACGGCTAAAATCCATTTCGATTTAGCAGTTGAACGACTAAAAATGTACTCGTACAAATCCGCTAAGTCAATCCCGTGTTCATTAAAAGCGTTCCAGCTCTCCGTAATATCACATAGGAAGATATGAAAAAATATTTGAAACTCAAGTGAACATTTATAATTCTCTTAATATGTAAATTTAAAATATTAAATGAAATATAAGCGGAGCCTTAACGTATTAATAATTACATTTCAAAAAGCATCGAAATAGAAGTAATGAAATCAAAATGATTACGTTCCGAGATCCCATCTATATTATGGCATGTGTTTCAAACTTGTATCTATAAATATTATGTCACTTACTTACGATTTATGGCGCCCTGGTAATTGTACTTGCATATTTAAGGAGAAAGCAATAAATTAACATACAGACTTCACTTAACGAGATTTGTTTGTGCCTATATAATATCTATGATTCGTTGTTCTAGTTGCAACTTTATAAAGCTGCAGGTCCCAAGGTTCTAAAATCAAACCCTGAGTTGGGCAATAACATTTTTTGGGCTTTCTATCAAGAAATAATTATCAGAAGTAGCTGGAAGTTTAGAAGAGAGCAGTATTTATTGTGAACCAGTTCTATTGAACATGGGTTTATTGGGACTAAACATACATCTATATCTCCATGTTTATTATTCCGTGGTATTGTCATCAGTCGAGGTCAAATCTAATGTTCAATAAGGTCTACCGTACCGTAACAGCCTGTGAATGTCCCACTGCTGGGCTAAAGGCCTTAAGCACATGAAAATTCAGTGGTGCTTGCCCAGGTTTGAACCCACGATCATCGGTTAAGATTCAAGCGTTCTTACCACTGGGCCATCTCGGCATTAAGATTTGAATTGAATTAATTTTGAGCGATGTCACTGAAGTACTAATTAAATTTATAACATTAAAACGTCACTATTTAATAATGTGTCATTGTTTGGTTGTTAGAACTTGGTCACTGATACATCGATGTAAATTTCGACGAAAATGTCTTTATTTTGCTAATAAGACACTTTATAACATTTTATAATATTTAATTTTTATTAGAGGACCTTGTAATTCTAAAAAATATAATTTCTGTTCATACTGGTGGTAGGGCTTTGTGCAAACTCGTCTGGGTAGGTACCACCCACTCATCAGATATTCTACCGCAAAACAGCTGTACTTGGTATTGTTGTGTTCCGGTTTGAAGGGTGAGTGAGCCAGTGTAATTACAGGCACAAGGGACATAAAATCTTCGTTCCCAAGGTTGGTGGCGCATTGGATATGTAAGCGATGGTTGACATTGCAACAAAATGACAATCAAAAAATTTAAATGATTACATTTCTCTTGATGTAGACACGACATGCGTTTTTGATTAAGTGCGAAAAAAGCGTCTAGTCTGTGACAGCAACAAATACCTAAGCTTATAAGTTTTTTTTAATAGCTAAATAATTTAATCTATCGAAACAGTTTTTTTAAACTTTTTTTCAATGAGGCTATAGAACTGTCGGTAAAAATATCATAATTAAAACGAATACTATTATAAGAGAAACACATGCGGTATAAAGGCGAGTGGTTAAGTACATTTGTTTTAGAGGTAGGAAGACAAAAGGTCATACAATATCGCATGCGACTATTTGGGCGAGGAATGGAAAACTGTATGCATTGCAGGATATCGGACGAGTCAATAAGTCCATGAATTAGCTTGTATAGAAAGATGATATCATTTATTTTCCTTCGAGTGTAAAGTGAGCTTGCTCTGTAAAAATTCAGTCTCTGTGCATACGATTTCAGTTCGAGACATTTATTATCGTTGTAAGAAAGGTGATATAAAAATCTCTTTTGAACACATTCAAGTCTATTTATGTGCACCTGATAGCAAGGACTCCACACTACACTGCAATACTCCAGGATACAACAAAGGTATTAAATAAAAGAATAGAAACACTCGGTTGCTTAAATATCTTTAACTGTCTATTAATAAATCCAGATAGTTTTGATGCTTTTTTTATTATATGATCTAGATGTAGCCTAAAGCTTAGTGAACTATAAAGTATAACGCCAAGATCACGTATGCTCGTTACTTCTTGGATAGTTGAATTATTATTGATATAATATGTCACCTTATCAGAAATAATCTTGCGAGAAAATTTTATGTAAAAACATTTCGTGGGGTTGAGGTACATTTGATTTGTGTGTCACCAGTCACAAATATAGTTTATATCCGTTTGCAATATTAGCTTATCTAAATCATCATTTATTACGCGATATATTTTCAAGTCATCAGCATAAAATTTGAAGTTCGATTTTATATTAATACATAAATCATTTACAAAGATTAAAAAAAGTAAAGGGCCTAAATCTGATCCTTAAGGGACTCCTGAAGCTATCTCAATTTCTGCGGACTTAAAACCACAAATATTAACTAATTGTGAACGTTTTTGTAGATAAGACTCAACCCATCTCAATAACGAACCATGAATGCCAATGTGTTCAATTTTTTTCAATAATAACCGGTGGTTCACAACATCAAACGCTTTTCTGAAGTCAGTGTATATTGAATGAACCTCTTTTTTCTTGTCTAAGGCATTTGCAATTACCGATACATAAGACACTAAATTTGATGCTGTTGATCTACCTGCTAAAAAGCCGTGCTGATTACAATTTATATATTTACGTGTATGGCCTAGTATTTCCCTATGCACAATTGACTCAAGTATCTTACCACAATTAGATAGTAATGATATAGGACGATAAGCAGTTACATCACCTACATCACCCCCTTTGTGGTTACAAATTTTTTGCACATTTTTTCAAAAATAATGGAGGTAATCCATCAGGACCGGGTGATTTGTTCGTATTTAAAGACTGAAGACATCTTAAAACGTCGACTTCTTCTACGAACAATTTACTGAGTGACATAACGTTGCCATATGGATTAGTAACATCTGGTGTTGGCAGTACCGAGTATTCACGGCTTAAATTATATGTATTCTGAAAATGCTTGGCGATAAGGTTAGCTATGTCCTGCCCACCCACTGCTTTATCGATTCCTAGGGTCATTTCATTGGGAATTGAAGTACAGTTACTCATTTTAATTTTAATAAAATACCAAAAATACCTTGGATTTCGACGTAAATTATTAGGTGTTTACATTTATATAGTTAGTATAACATTCTTTTACCAAAGCCTCACATCGTTCTTGTATTAAAGAGTAACTAAGTTTATTCATTTCATTTCCGTAAGTTTTGTATCGTTTATGGTATTTCGTTTTTTCTCTAAGAGCTAAAAATAAGGGATAAGGAATACCAGACAGGGAATTTCTCATTCGTCGGCAATTAAACTGAAGTAAATTCATGAATAATTGACATTAATTTCGAGTAAAATACTTCAACCATTTCATTAACATCCCATCATCCTAACCATATAACTGTCCAATCTATAGTTTCTAAGGCAGAATTCAGCGCTTCATAGTCACGTTTTGTATAATTGTATCTTAGGATTTTATTATACTTGACAGTGGCATATGAGGACTTTTGAATTAATATTTTGAGAGGGGGATGATGAATGTCAGACTGTACGAGAGGTGCTGATACTTTGGAAATAGCTATGCAAGCTGGGTCAGTGTTCAGTGGCGAAGGAAAACATTTTAAGAAGATGCAGGCTTATGAATAAAATCCTATTGCAGGTGAATCTGCCTAGCTTAGATATACATATATATAATTAACAATCATTAACAAGCTACTATTTAAAAATATATATTGATGGAGATAACAAATAGATTCGATATAAACGATAGAAATAATAAAATATTAAATGTAATTGGTATTTTAGACTTTCATGCAGTAATGAATCAATGTTTATAAATAATTAATTTATGTAAAGAATGTAATGTGGATTTCTCTTCTTTTGAAAACTTCCACTGCGTTAGAAAAGGTATTAAAAAGTAAGAACCTTAATATTTCTGAAGTTTCATTTAGTTTGTATAGCAGCAATTGTAAAAATATTGAGGTAAAAGTCGGAGCATTTCAGACACCCACACGTATGAAGTCGTGGGTATAACCTCATTGTTTAACGCGAGAGTGTGCACATACTAAATGTAGTGGTCAAAGATTAAACATGTCATGCGCAAAGCCATTTATGTTGAACTAAGGCGGTGTCAGATCCAACATTAATCATGCGACGAGTAGGCGTGCGGGGTTTTTATTATCGCTGTGTCCCGGGTACGGGATACGAAGGGTTTTTATGCGGTTAGGGCTGTGACTTCCGGGATTATAATTTAATGGTCTTTTCTTAATATCTGTCTTTATGTGTTTTTTTTGTGAATAATGGTTTTTTTATATATATATTTTTAGTCTATTTGAGAAAAAGGCTCTGACATTTATTACGATTGTCATATTTTTTGAGTTCCATTCAAATTCAAAAAGGTGAATTGTTTTAACTTAAAAAAAAATTGGAAATACCTTTCACACCAATACATGGTAAGGAACTAAAAGAACAATTATTCGAACATTCTCATTTTATTACAATCTAACTTACAGGTTCAATACAATTATCATCATAGGTTTCATGAACATTTTAAATTTTGTATAGATCTTCATGTAATATTATGGAATCCGAATCTTGTTTTTGTCGCTTTTTTGTATCAACATTAATATTATATAATTAGCTAGAAATAATCATGCCATGCTAAATCGGAATAATTATATTAAGAGATAAATACGACTACAATCAAACTAGAAACGCAGTAGTGACAATATTGATGTGAGTGGATGAAAGAGACAAAATCTAGGCAATGCGACAGAAGAAAAGAGAAGAGTACTGAAAAGAAAAGCATACAGTTCAAAATAACAAAGCAAAAGGAAAAGGCAACCCTAAACTTAAAGGTCCCTCGAGTCCGTCGCAGATCGCTTGCGGGAATCGCTTGATTTACTGAAAATGAACACGCGTACGAGATTTTGTATAAACTTTGCGATTACGATCCTTCTCTTTGTTATTTATTTCATTTTCATATTTGCAATTTTCAAATTTGGAATATCTGAAGTTATTATTACTCATATCAATATAGTATACTATTTTCCGCCCGCGGCTTCGCTTACGTGTAAGGGAAGGGGGAAGGAGATAGGTAACATATGTCCTTTTCTGTGCTCCTGACCATGTGTATGTAAAATTTCGTGACGATCAGTTGAGTAGTTGAGATGTGAGGGCGTAACAACACGCGGTCAAGATTTGTACAGTAATTTTAATTGTACGGTATTTTTTATTTTAATATATTTAAGGCTTTAATGTAAATAATAATAATATAATATCCTGGGACATTTATTTTTTTTCACATACGGCCATCTGATCCCAAATTAAACTTGTACAGAGCTTGTATTATGGCAACTGATATACTACATTTACTATTTTACACACCCAGACTCAGGACAAACAGACATGTGCATGCACACAAATATCTGTCCTGGGTGGGAATTGGCGTGAAAGGCAAGCATCCACTAATCACGTCCACCGGCTCGTCAAATATAAACCAGCTCGTAAAAATATAAATTAAAAAAATATATCATCATTAAAAAAAGTAAGGATATAATCCTGTATCGAGTATGTTATCTTATTAATTAATTTTTTTAACATGATATATAAATTTACTAATTAGCATAGCTAAATTATATAAGGGATTTTGTTATAGAAATGAATATATGCTCTAGCAAGAAAAAAATAATTTTGCGTAGACAGAAGCCTGGTGTATTAGAAGGGTAGGCAAAGTTTTAGTGCAATCATTTCAGTGAAACTGGTTTTAAATGCGGTTCAAAAATAAGACTTATCACTGAACATGTTTGAGGTTAAGATTACATCTAAATAAATGAGGGTTTGGAAGTTAAATTTTTAAGTTACACACATAAATGTTTCCTCAAATAGTGTACTCAACAATTTCATAGATATATTTTTTTTATTTATTTGATGGTAGCATTTAGGTGTATGAAAATCAGGTCACGAGCTATCGGTGCTCCGCGGACCGAGTATTGCCCACTCGAGTGCAATAGACCAATAGCACTCTTTTACAAATCATTTATAAAATTCCCGTCAATTATCATATACTTGCAAGCCATTCAGTCTAGATATTAGACAGGAAATATGGCAATTAGCTAGAGCACAACTCACAGACGATCTAATCCGACGGGACGTAATTTAGCTGGCATTTGATGTCAATTAACGCAATCACGATAATTAGTACTAATTACCTATACTTGACCATAGAACAATTAATAATAGAATTGGCATTTATTTGTAGATGTATTATCCTGTTACTAATATACAAGAATTGATTCGATTTGCTTATGTTTTTAATATATCCACAAATAAATTTCGTAAGTTTTAAAGTCACGTGTATGTGTCAAAAAAATTGTAGGAACGACTTTAACAGCTCTTACTCGTGTATTAATCGTACAATATAAGAATAGCCATAAAGCAGTTTTTCAGTTCACTTTTTCAGCGATCCAGTGGTCACCAGCACATATAAACGATATAAGTTATAAAAATTTTGTCGATATGGGTTTTAATATCGTGTTCACGATATCCGTTGTAAGCAACAATTTTAGCTCAATTTAGAATCTCAATATAGAATCACGCCTCATCGTACTTATAAATATTAATCAATTAATCAAAATATAATATTTAGATGTCATATTTGAATATTCTGTTTTCTGAGGTATCGGTCACTATGTTCATGGACTTCTAATATTTATTGCCTGGTCAGAGAGTTGCAGTTACAATCTCCACCTTTATATGAGTGTCTCAGCAGGAATTTAGGTAGAAAGGCTTTGTGGAGTTATGCCAGCCAGCTGTTCAAGGTAGCCACTATCCCGGGATATCATATATAGCTGTGTTATGGTATGGAGTGTGAGTAAAAATAAAAAAAATAATAAGCTGTAATTAATATTTTAGCCATTGTCTGCTATTTCAGATTGGTATTAAATTTATTTTTATCGGAGTTTGCGTAATTCGTATGTTTTTATTCAGTTACCGGGCTGATGTGATTATATGACAAACAGAATAACTTTCGTTATATATAATGATAGTCAAAATATTTTAATATATTAATACGCATGGGCAGAGATAAATAAAAAAAAATTAAAGGCAGTCATAGAGACTGCCGACAGAAATGAAAACTTGAAATATATTTGTCCAATTTCCACATCTATTGGCACTCAAAGTAATAATTCTATCCTTTTTTATTATATAGCTTTTTATTCATCAAATTACAAAGTATGTCGCAAGCTTGGTGCAACATGTTAATTTAGCTTAATTTAAATAAATAATAGTTAATATACATTTAATTTAACTTTTATGTATACTGTTAGTATTTGCATAAATTTCAATCATTATTATCCTCATTCATTTCCGCAATACTTAAATTATTTGTTCTTTCAACGATTTTATTATATTAACATCAGCATGTCGGTGACGCGAAGCCACGAATCTATCCCATACCTCAAAACAGAGCAACGCGCCTAAAAAAGCTTTCACTTCAAAAAACTGAATGGATTCTGTGAAAGACGATATTAATAAAACCAAAAACGGCTGGATCAATGAAAATGAAAAGTTGCGCGAGAAATGGTTTAAGGAATGATGATGATTAATGTATTTAATATATATATTAATGTATACATACACATTATCTAATTCATGTAACAATTTAGTGTCTGATATTTTTTTCTTTTTGTAAATAACAAACAGTTGCAAGAAGGTAAACCGAAACGGCGAAACCCTTGAGACGATACTTCTGTTCAGATTAAATTGAAAAAGTAGATTTCGTGCGATACTCTAACGTGGGTTCGAAGAGCTGTATGTAATACTTTACTCAATATGTCTAGAAAAAAAACCCATACCGACACTCTTGAACTGGTCAGTGTATTATAAAAATAGAAACAATCTGTTTGAAATGTAGATATTTGAGATATATAGAATAGATAGACTAATATATTTTGTTTATAAGCTTTAAACTTATTAAGTAGCAAAGTTAAAAATAAATGTCCTTTATTATAAACTCAAATAATTCTGAATTGCTAATTAACAATTTCTAAAGCTCTTTCTTCAAAACAGACTTTCATCTCCTTTAACACGTCAACAGTAAGTACAGTACAGTAACAGCCTGTTAATGTCCCACTGCTGGGCTAAGGCCTCCTTTCCCTTTTTGAGGAGAAGGCTTGGAGCTTATTCCACCACGCTGCTTCAATGCGGGTTGGTAGAATACACATGTGGCAGAATTTCAATGAAATTAGACACATGCAGGTTTCCTCACGATGTTTTTTCTTCATCGTCAAGCACGAGATGAATTATGAACACAAATTAAGCACATGAAAATTCAGTGGTGCTTGCCCGGGTTTGAACCCACGATCATCGGTTAAGATTCACGCGTTCTAACCACTAGACCATCTCGGCTTTTTTATTACGTCAAAGTTTATATTTATTAAAAATCCTTCCTTACTGTTTTGGACACTCTTCTAGTTCAGCTACAGTTTTACTAAAATTAATTTGACTTCTAATCACGATTACAAATTTACGGTTAAATATTAAATAATCAAAGTACATCATTATTAATTTCATTCATTGTTATATAATATATGTGTATGGAGGTCGACGAACATATAGTTGTGGAGGCATCTACATAGATAAATGAAACAAAGCGGCTAAGCGCCGAACAGATTTCGACGGATTACTCACTCAAGATCTTGAACTCGAATTTATTATCAATCTAATCTGATGTAATCAAACAACTTCGTGAGACATGCCCCGTGATGTCGACTGATAACGGACGAATGTACGGAAATAATTCTTTAATCGTGACGTCATTCGTTAAGCAGAATAAGAAGCATTATCAGTAATTATGTTCTGTAAATAATTATATGTAATTTTTGGGTTAATTCATTAATCGGTTTAAAATTAAGTTCTCGATAATTATGCATTTAATATAAGTACACCGAATGATTTTTTATCTTTGTCTATTAATTAGTTTGAATATCGTGTTAAAAATACTGAATTTTATAGATGATACCAAAGAATGGAGTTTATAATCGTTTTTATTTTTTATTTTATGATATAAAAATCAATAAAAATTTCTTTAATAATAATATATGTTAATTTCATTTCAAGTATAAAACCTTGGGATCTAAGATCCTGTGTTCCTTGGGCCTTAAGTTTAACTCACTTTCCAACCGAAATGATAACTATACTATAATATTGCTGATAAGCGGGAGAATGTATGAATATATGATGTAGAGTGGGCGATACAAATACAGACGGGCTTACACAAAGCCTTACCACCCAGTTATATCCATTACATTTTAAGCGTTATCTTTAAATTTGTCACTTTATCAGCTTCGCAACAAAAAGTTAACAAGAAATAATCACGAAGAATTTTCCTCGTAAAGGAAACGTGTGACCCATGTTAATAACGATATGTAGGCGGCAGGCATAGCGGTCCACGAATTGCAACAGATGTAGCGCGTGTCATACAAGGGAGAGCAGCTCGAAACGAGTAGCCATACCGGACCGCACGTAACCATCGCCAGGCTTGTGGGTTAGGCTTAATACCTTATCGTTACTTGCTTGTGATTACACAAGACTAGCTCGTGCCGCGACAACATCTATGTTGAACTTTAATAATGCAAATGATCTGGGCGGTGACACTTTCAATGATGAAACGCAGTTGGACTTAGTTAGCTTGAATTTAACATATTAATTTATAGTTGTATGACAATCCCCTGGACGTTTAAGGTTTAATTACCACTCATAGCACCTTAACAGTTCTGTTAATATTATACTGAGTGAGATCGGATATTAGATATCGCGGCTGTTGGCGTATTTAAGGTATGAAAAATATATGTTATAAAATTATAAATAATAATTTATATATTATTGACTTCTAATATTTTATGAACGAAAATTCTTTTTATTTTGTATTGTTAGGAATGTCTTCCGACGGGGCATGACCCAGCGGTGCGACTTGATCGCGTGATGATCATCATAGTGGGGACTGGCCTTGCCGAGCTCATCGGCCGGCCAGGCTGGCTTTAGACACTTCTGCTTGGACTCTCGGTTGTGGCGGATATGTCATAAATAATATTTCAGTTGCTCGGTCTTGATTCCTTTGTTCTATTTGTGTGTGTGTAAATTGTACGTATCGGTCTACGTTTACTTTATTGTTGTATAGTTATATTGAATTACCTCTTTTAAAAAACCTATTTCTATCTTGATTTCTAATAGTATATATAATATGGATTGTTTAAATGGATGGTGGGCGTTATATTGGCTGTGAAAATGAGCCACTGATGGTAAGTGGTCACCAATACCCGCTCGGCGCTGTAAAAAATATAAACGATTGAACTGAACTGAAAATTGGGCTTGCAGTTACATTGGCTTACTTAATCTTCAAACCGAAACACGACAATACAAAGTATTACTGTTGAGCTTTAGAATTATTATGTGGTGAGTGGGTACCAATTCAAATCCTACCATTAAGTAGTATATTACAGTAACAGCCTGTGAATGTCTGTGTGGCTAAGGCCTCCACTCCCTTTATGAGGAGAAGGTTTTTGAGCTTATTCCACCACGCTGCTCCAATGCTGTTTGGTGGAATACACATGTGGCAGAATTTCAGTGAAATTAGACACATGCAGGTTTCCTCACAATATTTTCCTTCAACGTTAATCATAATCACGTGAATTATAATCACAAAATAAGCACATGAAAATTCAGTGGTGCTTGCCTGGGTTTGGACCTACGATCATCGGTTAAGATTCACGAGCTCTTACCACTGGGCCATCTCGGCTCACGTATAAGTTTTTTTTTTTTTTTATATGCCCCGGGATGGCAAATGACTCTACTCCACCTGATGGTAAGTGGTAGTAGAGTCCAAACGCGACGACGGCCAGTACAGTCGGGAAGAATGTTCTGTACTAGCCGTCCCCGCCTTGCCGGCCCGCAAGATGCCTCTTCACGCCTCGTTTGAAGGAACCCGGGTTGTAAGAGGAGGGGAACACGTGAGCTGGTAAGGAATTCCATTTTTTGGTAGTGCGACAAAGAAAGGAGTTGCCAAATTTCTTTGTGCGCGATGGAATTGATGTCACAGTTAGGCGGTGACATCGAGAACCAGCTCGCGTGGACTTAAGAAGGAAGGGGGAAGCAGGAATTAGAGAGAATAATTCCTCAGAGCACTCGCCGTGATACAGACGATAGAAAGCGCTCAGTGCTGCTATCTCGCGACGCATTTGTAAAGGTTCAAGGGTGTTTGTGACCTTTACGTCGCCAATAATACGTACTGCACGTCGCTGCAACCGGTCTAAGGCCTCCATTAGGTACTTAGCGGAGCCATCCCAAAGGTGCGAGCAATATTCAACGCAAGACCGTACCTGTGTTTTGTATAACAGGCACAGTTGTTGTGGCGTGAAAAAACGCCGCACCTTGTTCAGAACTCCGAGTTTTCGTGAAGCTGTTTTTTAATAGTTGTATATTGTTAAAAGTAATTTGTATTATTAGTATTATTTTTTCCTTACAATTTCTGCCAATAAATAAGTAACCAAAGACAAAGGCCTATTGATCAGCGCTATGAGGTTACAAGCGATAGCCGGCTCTCGAGGGACGAGGATATATCGTTTCCCGCCCTCTTCGCAGATCCTTACCGGATTTAAAGATACTTCAGATCAGCTTTTTTAGAAGAGGTAATAAAAGTGACACTACGCTTTAAAAAAACTGATTTCATTCCATCTTTCAGAATAACAATATTAATGCAGACCTACATTTCGTCATGTCATGTCATGGCGGATTATAGACGATTCAAAAGTGTTGAAACTTCTTTGTGAGTTTTATTAATAATCATATTGATTTATATAGTTTACAGCGTATTGTGTATTTATTTATATCTTACGTATGTCTATAATTTTTCATACACTTGTATGGATGGGTCAAATCTTGCAATTGATATTTAAAATAGTTCCGCTTATGAATTGAGCTAGAAATTTTGCAAATATTTTTAGCTGGTTATATAAAATTTAATATTTTAGTCTTATTTTGTTCGAAATTTTGCAGTTTTTTTATACATAAAAAATAACATATCACTTTGATATTCATCTCCGTCTCTTTCGAAAGCTCGTGTATATTTTCATCACATTATACTATAGTGTAGAAAATATATTATGCTCATTGACATGACCTCATAAAATACTTTTAAATACATATAAAATAGTAGTAGTCTTTGTCGTCGGTGTCACGCAAAGAAAAGTTCATAGGAAATCTAGTTGTAAACTGAAAACAATCCTCAATGTGAAACCGCTATTCACATACAGAGTTAGAAAGTTTGTCCAATTCACCATAAACTTGGAATCGTACGCAGTGGAGCTTTTGTACGACTTACCAACTTCACACAAAACCACAGAGTAAATAGGTTTTGTGTTAAGCACGTGAGCAGAAACTATTGTTAGGCTACGTGACCACAATACGCAGGGCGGTTGCTATGCTATTTATTGTATTCAGTGTCGTTTTTCAAATATTAATTAAGAAAGTTTTACTTTCTTTCTTAACTTACTCGCATATATACGCAATAAACAGCTGTTAGTATATTGTCTTGAATAAATATGGTGAACTGAGTTTATATTTCCGATTCATAATTTATTTTCGATTGTGAACCGATGATAAAAATTCACAAAATAGGATAAATAAGGGTGAAAATGTAAGTGTTGGGTATTTATTTCCTTTAAACAGCGATCTCGATTAAGCAACGTCTAATTCATGAACTCTCATATTCCGAAGTTATGGAACTAAGACAATACTAGAGAAGACAAACGGCTTAACGTGTTTTCTGAGATTTTGTAATCACCGACAAACCAAACTCCGAGATACCACTACGCAATAAGTTTTTATTGCCTTGACCTGGGGATTGTAGCCAGGACCTCGTGATTAATAGCTACAAGAGCGAGCCACTAGAGCAGCAATCCGGTTGTCAGTCGAACTATATACAACCCTTATTTACCACAAAACAAATTTTGATTTCTCTATAATCATTTCAATCCAACCAGATTGCGTAAGTAATCATAATCAATATAAAATATATAATATTCACTAAGGATTTACTTATAAACGTTGTTAGCGAGCGATTATTTACAAAGAATTCTCTATTTCTGACATAATTGATTGACAATCGAAAACTTTTTTTTTTTTTTTTATATTCGCCGGGAGGGCAAATTACTCTACTCCACCTGATGGTAAGTGGTAGTAGAGTCCAAACGCGACGACGGCCAGTACAGACGGGAAAAACGTTCTGCACTAGCCGCCTTCGCCTTGCCGGCCCGCAAGATGCCTCTTCACGCCTCGTTTGAAGGAACCCGGGTTGTAAGAGGAGGGGAACACGTGAGCTAGTAAGGAATTCCATTTTTTGGAAGTGCGACAAAGAAAGGAGTTGCCAAATTTCTTTGTTCGCGATGGAATTGATGTCACAGTTAGGCGGTGACATCGAGAACCAGCTCGCGTGGACTTAAGAAGGAAGGGGGAAGCAGGAATTAGAGAGAATAATTCCTCAGAGCACTCGCCGTGATACAGTCGATAGAAAGCGCTCAGTGCTGCTATCTCACGACGCAATGTAAAGGTTCAAGGGTGTTTGTGACCTTTACGTCGCCAATAATGCGTACGGCACGTCGCTGCAACCGGTCCAAGGCCTCAAGTAGGTACTTAGCGGAGCCATCCCAAAGGTGCGAGCAATATTCCACGCAAGACCGTACCTGTGTTTTGTACAGCAGGCACAGTTGTTGTGGCGTGAAAAAGCGCCGCACCTTGTTCAGAACTCCGAGTTTCCGTGAAGCTGTTTTTATAATAGCCTCGATGTTATCTATATATATGAAAATGTTGACTTTTTCGCCGTGAGAGCGCATACCTGTGTTTTCTTGGCATTAAACTCAACAAGATTATCAGAGCCCCATTTGGCGATGAGCTCTAACGTCCTATCGAGTTCAATGATAAGATCCTTCCGCCTCTCCTCAATTTCCGCTCACCCAGCCACTGCGCGTCCGTGGTATCCACCATGCACTGTACTATCGTCTGCATAGCAATGTATGTTCCAAAGAGAGAGCATATCATTGATATGCAAAAGAAAGAGTGTGGGAGATAGCACAGATCCCTGGGGGACCCCAGCATTCACTACATAGAATTGTGAAGCGCAACCATCAACTAAAACACGAAGGCTACGCTTGTGTAGGAAGCTGGCAATCCAGGTGCATAGCTGAGCAGGCAGACCATATGCCGGCAGCTTGGAGAGAAGACTTCTGTGCCAGACCCTGTCGAAAGCCTTGGAGATATCGAGGCTGACAACCAACGATTCTCCATGCTTGTCAATAGCTTCACCCCAGAGGTGAGTTACGTACGCTAGAAGATCACCTGTGGACCGTTTTGGTCGAAACCCGTATTGACGATCATTAATTAAAGAGTGATCTTCTAGGTAATGGATCAGTTGGTTGTTTAAAATCCGTTCCATCACCTTACAAAGTACTGAGGTGATAGCTATTGGCCGATAATTTGCCGGGTCAGACCGATCCCCTTTTTTGGGAACCGCTTGCACATTAGCTCTTCTCCAAGCCTCCGGCACACTTCCCGAAGAGAGAGAAAGTTGGAACAGGCGCGTTAACACAGGAGACAGCTCCGCTGCGCACTTCTTCAGCACTATGGCTGGTATTCCATCGGGACCGCTAGCTTTCCGTACATCAAGTGATTGCAGCTCCGCACGCACATCACGTTGCCTGATTTTAATGTCAGGCATCGTATGGCCACATGCAGGTATTGTAGGTGGCAGTGCACTACAATCATCGATGACGGAATTGTCGGCAAAGAGTTAAGCCAGGAGATCAGCTTGCTCTTGCGGACTGTGAGCTAGCGATCCGTCCGGATTTCTGAGCGGTGGCAGCGAAGGTTGGCAGAAATTGTTTTGCACAGACTTGGTCAGACGCCAGAAGCTACGGGAGCCCCTAGGATGCGAAACAAGGTCATGACCAATCTGTACAATGCGCTGTGCATCCGCTCTCGTGTATGCCTTTCTACAGGACTTGGAATTTTTATTATAGTTTGCTTTCAGTGAGTCAATATTAGATGCCCCGCTAATGCAGCCGTTGATCCACTTGCGATATGCCGCCTGCTTAGATGATACAGCATCGGCACATTCACGAGTGAACCAACGGTTACGCGTACTCCTACTGACGAGATCTGAGCTAGGAATGTAGTATTCCATTCCCAGCATGATCTCGCCAGCAACAGCAGCGGCACTAGCTGTCGGGTCATTCCCACTGAAGCAACGTTCCTTCCAAGGGACCGACGCATAGTAATCGCGCATACCGTCCCAATCCGCCGACTTATAGTGCCAAACGCGACGTTTGCATACCGCTAGTGGCGGCAGCTTGGCCTGTGGCACTCTGGTAGATATGAAGCTGTGATCCGAAGAGCCAAGAGGAGCCTGAACCACAACCTGATATTCCACCGGGCGAGAAGTCAGCAGAAGGTCCAGTAGAGAAGGTGCTTGCCCATCAATGTCTGGGATCCTGGTGGGCTGATCAACCAGTTGGGTCAAGTCATGTGTGAGAGCAAAAGCATGAGCAGTCCTTCCAGCATGGTCAGTTTTGAGGGATTTCAACCAGGATTCGTGGTGAGCATTAAAATCCCCCAAAAACACCAATTCCGCGTTAAGAAATTGCTCTTGCGCAGCATCTGCCACCCGACTAAGATGGTCAAATAATCGGCTTGTCTCCAAGTCACCATTGTGGAATCTGTAGAGGCACACGTAGACTCGGCTCTGACGAACCAGGTCCACACGTACCACCAACATGGAGAAGGAGGGGTCCTCAAAGCAGCGCAGTCGGTGACAGCAAACATCCGTCCTGACGAATAAGCATAAAGATTGGCAGCGGATGGATATTGAGAGCTGAGGATCGAGCTCAGTGGCGTGCCATTGGAGAGGCCTATGTCCAGCAGTGGACGACGAAGGGTTGATAATGTATGTATGTATGATGTAAAGACTAGCGGCCTTATTTTATGAACGTTGCTTAGCGATTGTTTAGTTAAACATATATTTTGCTCTTTCTTTCATTATATATTTGATAGATGAAAGAAGAAGAGGTCATTGCTTCATCATCACCAGCCGAAAGACGTCCACTGCTGGACAAGCGGATGGATATTGAGAGCTGAGGATCGAGCTCAGTGGCGTGCCATTGGAGAGGCCTATGTCCAGCAGTGGACGACGAAGGGTTGATAATGTATGTATGTATGATGTAAAGACTAGCGGCCTTATTTTATGAACGTTGCTTAGCGATTGTTTAGTTAAACATATATTTTGCTCTTTCTTTCATTATATATTTGATAGATGAAAGAAGAAGAGGTCATTGCTTCATCATCACCAGCCGAAAGACGTCCACTGCTGGACAAGACCTCCCCCCAAGGATTTCCACGTTGGCCGATCTTGCGCTGCCCGCTTGCGGCTTGTCTCCAAGTCACCATTGTGGAATCTGTAGAGGCACACGTAGACTCGGCTCTGATGAACCAGGTCCACACGTACCACCAACATGGAGAAGGAGGGGTCCTCCAAGCAGCGCAGTCGGTGACAGCAAACATCCGTCCTGACGAACAAGCATACTCCGGCTTTCGCTTTGAAGGATTCTTCAAGCGTGTAGCCGGGATAATTAAGGTAGCTGGTATCGGCAGGACGGAGTATTTGTGTCTCCGTGAGAAACAACATTGCTGGCCGTGCTGTCTCGAGATGGTGGTGGACAGCGTTGAGGTTAGTGTGGAGGCCTCGGATGTTAGAGAACTCGACCTCAAACAGCGAGGGTATGGTGGGGGTGTGCACCGTTATTTCTGTTTTGTTGCGCCATTTGGGAAAAATAAAATGGAAAAGAGACGTGAAGCGAGCGATGTATTGCCACGATAGGGATGGGCAAAGTGTGGAGGCGTGTTTCCCCAAGTGGTTGCCAAAAGGAAAAATACACTGACCCGCCGGACGGAAGGGCCCCCGAACCCCCCCGGAAGTGGCCGCCGGGACCCCACCTTCCGGTCACCAACCGGCACGACGGTCCACCCCGAGATTATGCGTCGCCTGGTGGGACAGCCTCACGAGCTGGTTAGGCACGCTCGGGCCCCTGTACTATGCCACGGGCGGCCAACGGAACAGCCGTTTCTTCGGGTCTCCCTGTCCGGCAGGTCAATATAGTTTCCCCCGGCATTGGTTCAACAGCCGTCTCCAATTGGACCAACACCCATCGCGGCAATACTCGCTCGGGCTCTGGCTGTACGCTGGCTGACCTCGAAACGCGGCTGCAAGCCACTTCACGAGTTTTTCACCATGCGTACGGTGGTAACAAGCTAGGCGGATGTTAGCATTCTACCACCAGATGAGCAGATGGTCGCACAGATATCCCTTAGTCGCCTCTTACGACACCCATGGGAAAGAGAGGGGCAGTGAAATGTATTCTTTCTCCGTCACTGCACGGATATATTTATATATAGATATTATTTATAGTATAAGTAGGTGGATGAGCCTCCTGATGGTAAGTGCTCACCAACGCCCATAGACATTGGCATTTACAGTAAGAAATGTTAACCATCGCTTACATCGCCAATCCGCCACCAACCTTGGGAACTAAGATGTTATGTCCCTCGTGCCTGTAATTACACTGGCTCACTCACCCTTCAAACCGAAACAATACCATGTAGTGTTGTTTTGCGGTAGAATATCTGATGAATGGATGGTACTTACCCAGACGAGCTTGCACAAATCCCTACCACATTAAAATAACATAATTTAATCTAATCTCTCGCTCAAAACATTTATAGGTAAAGCCGTTCGACAAAATCTACTACGTGTATTTGTTTTTTAAATTTTAATTATAAGCATTTTTTGTTTGAGTGCATCGTTCGCCTCCATGCACTTAATGCAACGCTATAATTGCAACTGTCCATAACATTGTTATCTTCATGTTACTTGCTTTTTCTCATTTAAGTTTTCTTGAAACTAGTGATTTCGTTCTATTACTTTATACCAAGTGCCTTCATTGCGTTTTATTATTTGGAGATATTTTAATACTTTTTCGTTTTTGTTGAAAATACTAAATATATTTTTTTAAATTTATAAACAGTTCTAAATAAAAATAATTAAGTAAGGTCTACTAAATTAAATAACGCAAAATCTTTTAATATATTTAGGACGTACACGTATTAGGTACTTTTTTATTTACTTTTCCTTAAATGATAATTATTATATAACATCTTATTTTCTAAGGTTAATTTTAATTTAATTGTTTCTTAAACTAAACAAGAAAACATATTATCAAAAATAAATTACGAAATGTGTAATAAATAATTTTCTTTTTGCCCAACATAACGTATAGTGATTAATTGCTAAAGAAAAAAATAATGAACGATGGTAATTCAGAAAAAATATGTTATTGTATATCTCTATGATGTTTAGCTATCCAATTTTCCTAAATCCTTAACAATACACACCGAAGCTATTATATACCAATATTCTAAAAATAAAGTGAAAGAAGCCCAAGCAATACACATAATATTTCGGGCGAATTTTTGTACTAAATTCAATTACTTTCGCAAACGGCATGCTAAGAGTTTCGCTTAAGCTAAATTGTGAGGCCTACGACACGACTCCATTTGCAAATTAGACACTTAGCGACACTCGCCACCAAGATATATACGATAATAGCCTTTAGCACTTTGGTAATAGAAGTTAATATAACAGCAACTGATGACATTTATATTTTCGCACTCACAAAATTGTATTAGTACGCTTAGTTCAATTCCTAAGAGGTAATTAGTGAAGAGCATTGTCAGCGATTAGCGAAATTTAAGATATCATTGATCGTATTTTTAATCTCTTTACATTAGATAAATTTTTCGTTCGTCGTTTGCGAAACGTCTAGACGCAATTGTTAAAGTAGATAGGGTTTAATTTATAAACGAAGATCCTAAGTGAAACACGAGTAATGTGCTATCGATTTTGTCTTAAAGTCATGAATAAAGTAGCTAATCGAATAATACAAGCTACTTCTGAGTCACGTTTGAGTCACGTCTGCGTTTATTTTAGAGTATGATGATATTTTATACCCAAATCGAAACAAATTATACTTTGATAAACTATCTAATTCAAAGAAAATATTTTAGAATCAATGGCTAATATCTATGAAATTTAGAGGACCTTAGGGCACCTTCAAGTTATACCTATATGTCTTAAGCCCCATTTAAAAATAATCATTAAAATCAGTTTATAAACATAAAAGTTACACCCGATAAAACATAAAAATATTATAGATACTTACGAACTGACAACCACCTTATATTTTGAAGACAGTTAAAAATAAGAATATAAATTAGATATAAATCGATCAAAATAAATCGTAAGAATACGAAGAATGAATCAGAGTGTAGACAGTGATCTTTGACCCGCAGGACGCCAATCAATCAAGAAGATCCAACTAAATACTACATTCTGATCTTCAAGCTCAACGACAGACAAACTCAAATGAGCTTTATCAGCCAAAACATAGAGTATACATTAGAAAATATTTCTCATAAGCATCAAGTTTTCACAATGATGTGATTAATGAAACAGATCGAGTGGTACATGAGAAAGTGTCTAATAGTTACATTGATGTATTAGGAGATTATAATGAAACAATGGAGATAAAAATGTTCGTCTAATAAAGACTCGATTAACGTATTCTTTGTTAAATTAATTAATAAATGTGTATTGATATTTCTACTTACTAGACTTCGATAATTATCGATGTAGATACAATTAAATTTTTATTTACATGTATGAAACGTACATTATATATATAATTACATGTACACTTACGTGCATGTAAAAATTAATTAATAATAATTTAATAATATCCTGGGACATTTTATTCATACACGCCCATCTGATCCCAAATTAAGCTTGTACAGAGCTAGTACTATGGAAACCAGACAACTGATGTACTACATATACTATTTTTCTTTTGTAAATACATACTTAGATATATATAGATAATAACACCCAGACTCAGGACAGACAGACATGTTCATGCTCACAAATATCTGTCCTGGGTGGGAATCGAACCCACAACCTTCGGCGTGAAAGGCAAGCATCCACCAACCACGCCAACCGGCTTGTCTGATTTTTGAAGGATTTCTCAAGATCTCTTATTTTGGTTTGGATAATTTAACAAATTACAGATTGGTTCGGTGCTAGTAAATGTCATTATTTAAAATTGTTAATTGACATATATATACATTACATACATTGTACATTGTTTTGGCTTCCTATAAAAAATAGTACGCAATAAACTTAGTATAATATTTTAAAACAAAACTAATTTAAAATCTAATCTTCCGTGAAAACTATTAAGAGATTTCAAATCCAAGTATTCAATGAATTTGAATACAAGTTTTATCTAAAAGCTAGAGACATTTAGTGAAACAAGAGAATCTTAATCTCATAAGATTTTAAATTCATCAGGTTAGCAACGAACAGCTCAGTTCGAGATAAAACTGCTTATTAAACTACTTCAACTTCTACTAACTTAAGAAACTTCTAAACTTTACTTAAATCGCAAAATGTATAAATCTTAAATACAGCATCAGAGTTGTTTATAAATAAAATTATCCATTTTGCTTTTGATGTACATAATTTAAAAATAATTTTACAGCAAATTAACTCGAGCTTATTTCTCAATTCCTCGCAACAAAATTGAAATTTATTGATTAGTGACAATTATGTGATAATATTTTAAAGCTGTTTCTTTGTTTATTGAAAAGTTGCAATATTCATGCAAATTTTATTCCTTTGAATAGTGAAGAGATGAATACATACGTAAATAAAATAAGACGAAATAATTACACTTTTGTGTAACCACTTTTGTATTTGTCTCTCCGTAATTTATATCTGTAGCTTTTTTTCCGATTGCATTATTTTTTTCTATTCTTATTTTGTATTATAATAGTATAAGCCCTTATACGCGATTGTTTGAACAATGACAAACCATTGACTTTTAGTTTTCTAACTACCTCGATTTTCATCGATGTTTTATATCATACGTCGTCATGTCGAGATAATCCAGTGGTTGTAAAATGTGAATGTGAATCGAAGATTACGAGACCAAATACGGTTAAATACCACTAAGGCCTCATGAGCATGATTTGTTTTATAATTCATGTTATACTCCGCTTTTAAGCCGAGATGGCCCAGTGGTAAGAACGCGTAAATCTTAATCGATGATCGTGGGTTCAAAGCCGGGCAAACACCACTGAATTTTCATGTGCTTAAGGCCTTTAGCCCAGCAGTGGGATATTCACAGGCTGTTACGGTACGGTAGATCTTATTCAACATTAGATTTGGCCTTGACTGATGACAATACCACGGAATAATAAACATGGAGATATAGATGTATGTTTAGTCCCAATAAACCCATGTTCAATAGAACTGGTTCACAATAAAATACTGCTCTCTTCTAAACTTCCAGCTACTTCTGATAATTATTTCTTGACAGAAAGCCCAAAAAATGTTATTGCCCAACTCAGGGTTTGATCTTAGAACCTTGGGACATACAGCCTTATAAAGTTGCAACTAGAACAACGAATCATAGATATTATATAGGCACAAACAAATCTCGTTAAATGAAGTCTGTATGTCAGTTTATTGCTTTCTCCTTAAATATGCTGTTATTTTATATTTTATATTCTCCTTAAATAGGCTGTTATTGTTATACTTTGTGGCGTACAAAAACATTGTTCGAAATCCTGCAAATGGCGGATTAGGGATATACACAGAATGTTAGTTTACTTTATTTTTCTTAGATATTTGTGACGTAAAATTTGCTAACTTTTGTGAATTCCCCTTATTAGGTTTATTCGTGTAGGCGTTTTATGTAAATATTGGATAAAGAAATAAGTTTCATGCACGAATACATAAAATTAACGAGGTAAATTGACAAAGTTGTGTACATTTTCGCGTGTAGGTAATTTTTCGTATATTCATGTTTGAATTGGAGTATATGAGATAATATTTGTTTTACATTTTCTCTGTCGGTGTTGTTTAATGGGATTTTTTTTTTGCTTAAATATATTATTCATAAATGATTGTATTATATTATGAGGTATTATCAGTAGCTTTAAGCATTTACTTTGATCAAAGCTTTGTTTGTGTTAGAATAGGGTTTTCAATTATTTTTTTCGTTTGACTTCGAATTAAAAGTGTCTTAAATTAATCGAAAACTTTTATATACCTAAACGTTTTATTAAGCTTTCAAAGTAAGAATCGTTGGATTAATAGCAATGAATAATATCTCCGCAGCAACTCATTCGAGTACATCCTTAAGATTTAACCGGGAGCCTGAACTAAGACCAAATGTTTATTCAGCCAGTGCAAAGCTAGAGGTTGCAGTCGAGGGACAATAAATTGTAAAGACAAGATTAAACTTGTCAGGTCCCCCATTTACTTAACGCAAATTTATGCAAATTCCACGCCTCCGCTCGACTCCCGCCAAATCTTGAAATGTTTTTGTTTCTCTAATAGTTCTTGAAACGGTTTATGAAAATATCAATCATTAAACTCAACTGTTAGTGAAAACATTTAGCTGTATTTTAAGATTATTTAGCAATATGGCTCTCGGGGATTTTAATCAGACATTTTGGGTTATAATCCGGGCAAGCAGAAATTATGTGTGATGTACTTAAACTGTGGTTATTATTTATCTAAATATCAAATAAAACTGTGAAAAGTATTTGTGTGTGCCAAGCTAAGCCAAAAACAGTATGCTGGAGTAAGCTCTAAAACTTCTCCTTTAATCAGGTCTTTACTCAGCAATGAGTAAACGGTATGTTATATTATATTCTTTATATGAGATTGTTCTGAAATTTCTAAGACCTTACTCGTTACTACGACTTGTTTACGATTTTTCTATAAATAATAAATTTCGTAAGCTAGCAACCCTAAACCAAATAAAATTGATTTCACAGTGTATAAAACAAACGCAGAGCCATTTTGCCAAGCTGTAGTAAAAGCCGTAGTATACGAACTATAAGTATAAGTAATATATACATTAGTCCTTTAATTTAAAAAATTGCTAAATTACCGACTTCAATATCTACCCCAATTTTAACATTTTATTTAAAACCATGAACTGTATTTAATTGAACGAATATTTTTTGATTTTTAGCCTCCGCATTTGATGGTTCTTACACATAGCGGGTTAGATTTTATATTTTTAAACTCATCATATTTATTTACTAGGACAGCGAGCGTTACAGTAATAGGAGTTAACAAGATCGTTTCCTGTAAAACTTTATGGCGGAGAGCGGCCCTCAATCAGTTGTTAAGTGGCTAACGAAATAAACTGTCACTTCCACATTCATATGCCGTATATTTTAGGGTTGTTGCTCATTTATTTTTAATGGTTTATAAAAATACTAAAGCTGTATCTAAAAAAGAACACAAGTTAAAGACGGCAAGAGCAAGAAAAGGATAAAAAAACCGAATTATTACAGGCTCGAAATCATAAGGTATATAACATCGTACAGACGACCAATGTGCATACTTCTTTCCAAGGACACTGGCGCTGTAAGAAATTTACAGCTTCAAAAACCACAGGATCAAAGATGTTATATCCCTTGTGCCTGTCATTACGTTGGCTCATTTATCATCAAAACTGGAACACAACAATCCAAAATTTTGTTTTTTGTCGGCGGAGGTTGAGGCTTGATCACAAGGTTGAAAGATCTTGCCATATTACAAGATAATTAATATAAGATATTAAATATTATAACATAATAAAACGTTACTTCAAATTTCTTCATTAAACTTTTAATTAGTCTTGTTGGCTTGTTAACATAAGTTATCGTTATGTCTCCCAGTACAAAGATACACTTCGATCTGATACACAAGCTCAGTGAGGTTCAAGATAAAATAAATAAACACATTACATCATAATGAATGTCTTAGTTATCACACGATTGTTTCGATAAACCAATTGCCTCATGTAATTCCGCTGTATCTCATATTTTACTGCGAAGAAAACGCTCATTTTTTCTTTATTACTGGTGACAAATGCCTCATAAATAATCTAACACACAATGGCGATTTGTGCGACAAACAAACGTCATAAAACAAATTAATATATATAACATCATTTAAATGGAGTCATTTCTGTACGTATAACTTACTTGTGGTAAGTATGTTTATTTGCTTGTGTCAGTATATACGAGTAAACTGTTTATCGGTAAAAAAAATAATATTTCTTTAATATTTACATAAGTTATTTTCTTCACTGCCTCAGGTCTTATAGAATTCGTTCAGCATTATTATACAAAATGTATTTTGAATTGTTTATTACATAATAGTATACATTAAATAAAAAGTTTTTATATAATAACTATTACCGGGGTAAACAAGTAATGTTTTTTTGTTTAATTGAAAATCAACATTGTAATAGCTTATATTCCAATATAAAATATACGCTACATTTTAAACCGGAAAATATCCAAGTTCTTAGAGGCTGATCAATAAGCTGCATTAAAAAGTTGAAACGGACGCAGTCGCGGTCTTCGCTCGTTAAGAATAATTTTAAAACAAGACGCGTGTAACGATAGCGTCGCTGTCGGGAGCGACGGCGGCACTAAAACGAATTAATATTGCTTTAATGTCTCGTCCTTGGTCATAAATAATTTTTATCTCGAGTTTTTTGAACGTCTTACTCTCTTGGGGACACAAGAGATTCTCCGCGATGCCTTGGATTCTGTCTTTTTGATCGCGTCGCAGTTTATTTTTTGTTTGTTTTTTTTTATAATTTAGAAGTGGGCAGTAATCTACGATCTGAATATTTGTTCTGGCTGTCTGTCATATTAAATTAGTAATGATAAAAACAATTTATTTAATTTTTAGGTTAAATTAATATAGAATTAAAAAAAATATTTTTTATAGTAATGAACAAAATTGTCTTTATGGATTGTAATCTGTTATGACGTAGGATATGGATATGACGTAGACAGCGTTAAATCCTTACGTGAGCTTTAGGAAGTAATGCATTGCCAACTTCAGGCTTCTACTGTGAACTTCTATAATAAATATGAGAATAATTAATTATACAAACTTTGCGCTCTTTATGTTATTGGAGCCGGTGTTTAAATGTCATCGTGAAATCACGATCGCGCTCTTAAGCTGTTGCACAGCAAAACTTATGTTTGAATAATGTTTGTATAATAAAATATTTACAAAACGTGAACATGTTATTATACTAACTCAAATAACAAGGGAACAGACATACATATATACGTTATTTTATAAATGTAAAGATTGTGTTCAACCCTACTTCACATCTTTCGTATGTCGAAATAGGAACCTCTTCCGTTACATAACGCCAATACATTTTGAAACTTAATATTGAAAGATAAGAACTAATAAGATGTTTATTAAATGAAGGTCTCAGGTGCTGAACAGCGTAACTCATTTTGGGGATCATCGGATACACATAGGAAGCGTGAACTTCGACATGTTACTTTACTACTATTTACTATTTGAACTAAAAGTAAACCGTTGATTTAAACTGTAAACTGTATTTACATATATACATAAGCAATGTTACAGCGCGAGCAAATAAACATACGTTCCTTATAGCGATGATGTATAGAGAGCAATTGAGCCAAGATAGACCATCTTAACTAAAGATTGTCGGTTCAAAACTAACCAAGCACTATTGATTTTTCAGCTTGGAGCAACATTTAGACTTCGCTTTATTGAAACCAGATAACAGTAAAAAAAGTTGTCGTCATTTAAAGATAGTTTTAGATTCGACTTCTGTACATACAATATAAATAACACATTGTATCGTTCAATGAAAAAAAATATATAAAAAAAGAATAAAACAAGAAATTGCATTGTAACTAAGTTGTTAGCTTCGATAGCTGCTTTTGTGGTGGTAAAAATAACGAAGACTTTGGAAGTTGAATACTTGTATTAATGATAAATCATTATAAGAACTGATGTGTGTCGCGCACGCGAGTCGAGACGACAAGTGAAGTTAAGTTGGTAGGCGCGTCCCCGCACCCCGCGATGATAGATAGTGAAGCGCCGCAACAAAGTTATTATTTTACTGGTGACAGGGCTTTGTGCAAGCTCGTCTGGGTAGGTACCATCCACTCATCAGATATTCTACCGCAAAACAGCAGTACTTGTTATTGTTGTGTTCCAGTTTGAAGGGTGAGTGAGCCAGTGTAATTACAGGCACAATAACATCTTAGTTCCCAAGGTTGGTGGTGCATTGGCTATGTAAGCGATGGTTGACATTTCTTACAATGCCATTGTCTCAGGGCATTTGGTGACCACTTACCATCAGGTGGCACATATGCTCCTCCGCCTTCCTATTCTATATAAAAAAAAAATCGTTACAAGTGGATGAAGTCGCGGGCACCAGATAGCTTATAACAAATTATCCTCCTGGCATTGAATATGGTTGGACAGACAATTTGACTGAACTAGGTTATTATTATACGATTTTGAACAAAAAAAAATTACTTATTAAATGTTATCAACGAAATGCAAACATTTAATTAAAATCAGCACAATAATTGGTATCTTAATTTTTTGTACATATAAATTAAACGTATGTTTGATCAATAGAAAAGGGTAGCAAGGCATTTCAGGTCATGTAATGTAATTTAATAAGGTAAGAACGAATCCGGCATATTTTTTGTTTAAATCTATGAATTTTATGTATTTGCTCAGTTTGACCCTCTATAACTAAAATATTTTCTTTTGATTTTATTTATTTATACTGATTACATGCGCATTTTGACGTGCGTTATGCGTCATTGCCCCTATAGATCGTAGCGTGAGTTAAACGCGTTTAATCAAACAAACAAACTATACAGCTTTATATATTA
The DNA here is from genome assembly GCF_905147045.1 of Nymphalis io. NCBI lineage: Eukaryota > Metazoa > Arthropoda > Insecta > Lepidoptera > Nymphalidae > Nymphalis > Nymphalis io. Next base: position 295,750 of record NC_065900.1, read on the forward strand.
GTAAAGATAAAGTTTTAGTTATTTTTCCTAATTTTATGTAGATTATACGTTAGATCATAGATTTTAACTTCCAAGTACGTATTGACTCTAAGAATAGATGCGAATGTCACTAAGTACAGTTGCGCAGCGCACATCTCACATCTCAACCAGACGGCGTAATGCGTTCGCAAACATTTGCCAGTCGAGCGTTTCAGACTAAGATTTAAATTTTTTATCGCCACCCCTGAAATACAGCTCTGTTCGATTATACTGTTAGCTTTTATGATTCTTTTAAATTCACTGTAACTGAATCAAATAAATTTTTATGGCTTGTTTAATTTAGAATTTTATGGCAAATGGTTTCAGATTGAAAAGCAATTTCAACTGTGTTTTCAAGACCTCAACCCTGAACTAATCAATTTATTCTGCAAAATATATCAGTAGATTTTATTAAGAATTTAATTAAAAGTTAAAGAAAATAATGACAATTTAATTACAGCACGTGACACTTAAACGAAGTTTGAAGTTAAGAGCCGGAACATCATCGTCGAATTTAATTAAGCACTCATTTGTATTTATAATTCATATCGCTTTGGACGGTGAAGGAAAACAACCTGCTCGGGTTGGAAAAAATTCTTACTCACTCGGATCCTTACCAACCGCATTGATGCAACGTGGTGGAATAAGATCCATATTTTATTTTTTGTGGAGGGAAGGCTTTTACCCATTATTGGAAAGCTTACAAACTGTTATTTCATTCAATCAATGTCGAAAAGACTGACCCATTGGAACAGTTGGCAGTGCTTTCCACACCGGGGTTGCGAGTTCGATCCCCGAGTCTGAGAGTATTATGTATAAAAGTATATATTATGTATTTAGACATATATTGTAAATATGTATATCAGTCGCACTTAGTTATGTATATCTGAAAAATAATATATGTAATATTATTATAAAAGTGCAAAGAAAGAAACGAGTAATAACACAAACAGTGATCACTTTACTGTACTCTCTCAGTGCACTATCTAACGTAAGCTTTTTGTCTCCTATACTTTCACTGACTTGTACACACCCCTTCATCCAATAACATAACCATACAAGTGAGTCGTAACACAATCAATCTAATAATACGTTGTATTTTAAACATAGAAATCTATTTCTACCTCTTTCCCGCTAGATGTCATTAGTTACAAGGACGGATTAACAAGACGGATGGTATAGTTAAAAAGACCGTTTAATCTCCGCCTTCAGCGTAGATCTTTGGGATTTTTTATTTAAAGCATTCATTGTTTATGTTCTTGGAAGATTTAATGGATGATAAATTTTATTCGTCTTCCAATAAAAGGCAAGTTGCATTTATTTAAGCGGGAAATGTCACAAAAAAAGTTTTTGTTATTTCATTTATCAGTCAGTATCACATTTCCATGCCTCTGAAATTCGTACAGTCGTTGATCGTTCGTACTACTTCTACTAGTAGTTTCGCTTTGTGGAAGCTCGTCTGGGTAGGTACCAGCCACTCATCAGATATTCTACCGCAAAACAGCAGTACTTGATATTGTTGTGTTCCGGTTTGAAGGGTGAGTGAACCAGTGTAATTACAGGCACAAGGGACATTACATCTTTGTTCCCAAGGTTGGTGGCGCATTCGTAATGTAAGCAATGGTTAACATTTCTTACAATGCTAATGTCTATGGGCGTTGGTGACCACTTACCATCAGGTGGCCCATATGCTCGTCCGCCTTCCTATTCTAGAAAAGCACGGTCAATTCCTTCACTCTTATAATTTGATATTTGATGGGACGACTGGGAGGATTGGTCCTCCAATTTTAGGCGCACGACGTACGGCTTCAAGTAATTCCAAAAATTTTGCTGCTACTAAAGATTTTTCTAAAAGAAAAACTCTTTTTTTCAACCGGACCACGGGTTCGAGATCTGTAGCTTTAACTAATCAATTGACAAATGAGACAGTCAGTCGGAACAACTACATATATACTCAGTATATAGCATAAGCATATGAGAAACTATATATCTGATTTCGACCTTAAAATCTTCACTATCACAATACTGAAAAAGTTTCAATTCAATAATTTTTATTTTTCTGATCGTCTGACGTACCTATATGATTTAATTGATAATTAAAGTTAATTTGATTACACACTTTGGAGATCATTGGGATTATCTAAACCGAGCCTAATAATTGTTGGACTGTCAGGAATGCCATTATCATCCTAAGCCCTGAATGGGGTTATAGATACGCCAGTTATTGCATTGAAAGATATACCAAAGGAAAGCAGGGCAGAGATGCCTTTCTAAAAGCAAGTAAAGGCCGGTGCCCGTGATAAGCACAATAAGTCTAGTACGAATCTATCAACAAGTTTTATCTGTTGGATCCCTGAATAAGCACATTCAATTGGTTTATATTGAGAGAGATCGGTTGAGTTCATTCATCGTAACGTTCCGCGATCCTCACCTCCCGGAACTTCGTCCGTACCGGATGGGATGGAAACTGGGATGTTTGTTTTCTAGATATACCATTAAAGAATATATATACCAATATTTTTTTATGGAAAAGAAAATGATAAATATAATTAGTAATTGGCCTCGAAAGCTTAACGGTATACGGGCTAACTAGCGATTTCAAACTCGCTAATTTGATCCTGATAGTAGTAATTCTCTGGAAATAGACATTACTAAGGATTATTACTATATATATAAAATATAATATGTATTATTTAATTTATTATACCAATATTACGCCCTGAGTTAAATTACGGTTAAAGGGTTAACATTACAATGACCGTGACGGCTCTCATTTAAATAAAAAAAAAACAGTTAAATTGTGATTGATTCACCTGCTCCTTGCTCAAAATACAATATGCGCTAACTTATGATTATTCCGTTTATGATTTACGATAAAGAGACATATAAAAATATACAATATAGAATACAATTATTTATATAAAACAAAATGATCTTGTGAATTGTTAACTAAATCCTAATACATAGCGTTTCCAGTGAATCTTTACCGCTTTGAATTCCTACCGTTCGGACGGCAGTATATCAAATGAAGCCAAGAAATAATGACGCTTTAATTGAACGTGAAAACGATTTGAGTTACTGGAATCGTAGTTAATTTTGTGGACTAAAGAACAGTTATGGCGAAGCTTAAATAATTTTAATACTAAATCATTCTATATTGAATTGTTTACTTTTTTATCTAGCAACATATTTATAAAATGACGTTTTAAAAGTACCAGTAGAATTTAGTATAATATTGATCTGATTTGGTATAAATTGCACGTTATGATAGTTTGTAAATTGAAAACTTAGATCACTCACCCTTCAAACCAGAAAACATGCATCATGCATGCATCCCTCAACGAAAAAACTGAAAATAAGTATTTATCCATGAGGATTGTCTCGACTGTTGAAATGAATTATTCATGTTAAGTAATATCTTTCTGATTTTTCTTAAATGTAGACCCGCTTAAGATTTACTCGTTCTGCACACCGATTTGTCCCCGATAATATATTATCATGGTATGCGTGACTACGAGTGCATCGAGTTCCGTATTTCTAGTTTTAGGAATAATGGATATATTTATACAATGTAAGCCATCACGCATTAACGCACACACCGAAATGGAAACTTGCACGATTTCCGCTGTTTATAAATAATTTAGTTGTACTTTCAAAAAAAAAATCACTTGTTTATATTACGGTTGAAAGAAAAGCGGGCTTTAGCCCGGTGTGAGGACATTTACAGGACGTTACTTTACTTTACTTCTTTGTATTGAGACATTCCCGACATTTTTCGAAGTCTTTATAAGGAATCTTAATATTTAAAACTAATAAACATATTTTTTTTAATACTCATTGCCTGTACTGTACCTATCTTTGATTCGCTTAAGTTTAACGTAATTATATCAATTGAAGATTTTTTTGTTATGTTTTATTACCCTTTTAACAATTCCAGTTTTAAATAAGGAATTTATTTTAAAACTAGCACAAAAATAAAGTTTCGAGTTATACATAACTAAATGATATCAAATCAAAATATATTTATTCAAATAGACTTTTAGAAGTACTTTTGATTCGTCAACTACCGACCCGAAATGTAGATTCTACCGAGAATAATTGTCAGGAAAGTGTCATATAGTATTATTACATGCTGCATTTATATAAAATAAAGCTAACTGAGCCACCGCATTCGTATTATTGGTAAAGAGAAAATCATCGGTCCAGCTATTTAATGTACAACTTTATTTGTACAGACAGAAGATGTATCGGTTACGGGCATTAACAAGTAAACAGCACAAATTGAAAGGCAAACAACACTTGACCGCTATAAAGACGAATCACACAGCAGTAATGGCTTCCTAGCCGGTACCGGGCCATCGCCCGGCGTCCGGAGATACCCGGTTATTTTGTTTCTTTATAATGGAATCCTTCCATTAGGGCCAAATTGCTGTGAATGTCTAGACAAGTACTAGGTATACTAGAATATATTTTTATATCCAATGATCGCTTAAATGATTCTTATTATTTATTTATTTATTATGTAATCCAACAGTTAACAACAACATTCGACATACAACAACTGTTAAACAACAACAACGTCCAACATAATTCAAGTAAAACTATTAAGAGATGCGGATATATTGTATGTGTATGTGATTGTGTGAGTGTGTAAGTATGTACTTAAAGTTATATCGTTTAAATAAATAAGTCTATTTTTATTTTATATTAATCCCATCTGACCGTTCGCTTTCCTAATTTATATAAAAAGATACGAAAAGTGACTTCAAAAATAAATCGTTGAGTATAATATATATATTAACATTTGATTTTCAACCTTGCTTTGTAATCTTATGAAAATAAAGTAACATATTACAAATATCACTTCGAAACAATAATTTTGCTTTATTATATTAATAAAGCGAGTATTTGTTTATGAAAATAGAAGCCGAAACATGAAAACAACAAGAAAGCCTCAAGGTATTGTCGTTACCAATCCGGCCTACACAGTCGTTCATAATTATAAGTTAGCGGTGAAACAATGGTGTTACAAATCACATTTAAATGTTTAATCGAATACATTGTTTAAAGGTCACGAGGCAAAGTTATTTATGTGAGAAGAAACAACAGAATTAATACGATTATAATGACAATAAATCCGAGAAAACACTACTGAGATTTCATGAGCTTAATTTGTGAACTATTCATACTGTGAGGTAATGTGTATGGATAAAATTTTGCTAAATGTATTCACTAAAATGACATCTGATCCGAACTGCCATCGTGGAATAGTCTCTAAACGAGAGGAAAAGAAAATCTTTGCACATGTTACTTTTACAATATAAGTACAATTACTAATATTATTTACATATATTTGGCACCTACTTTATAAATCATAAGAAATAAATCAGTTCGAAGTCTTTATATTATAAGTCTTCAAACCAATAATCGTATTTTTGTATCTTATTATTTCTCATAAAACTTTATTAAAAACTGACAAGACATCTATGATATTAGTATTGCTAGTTAAATAAATTATAATAATCTAACATGAATACATGTAAATATAATGAGATAGAACTCAATAAAAGTATTACAACTAGGGTAGCTTCTTTGCATATTTTTCTTCAGAATTTGTCATAGAGATCGGTAAGGAAAGACTTATATTATACTTACGGGTATTTTAATATCCAAGTCAAAATTTGCTAAAGTATAAAGCGCTTGTATAAAAATATATAAAAGCGCTTTTAAATCGTTATTAAACATCAACAAGATTATAAAAAAATAATTTTTAAAGCTATTATCCATCGTATGTTCCATGTATGTATAATGAAATTATACGTTTTACTGAATATTTAGTTGAGATTGCGTTTTTTCATACAAATTTAGACGGATGGTCAGATGGGTCGATTGTTGGTAGGCGGTATTCCTAACATCACCAATGCGCCATGAACCTTGGATTTGCTCCCTTAAGTTGATGTCCCTTGTGCTTTTAGTTACATTGTCTCACTGACCCTTTCAAACGGAACACAACAATACAAATTATTATTTATTGCTGTTTATTGCATGCAGGTTAAGTAACGCTTCAATTGTTTTTAAATAGATAATTATCGAAGTAATTTAACGAAATATAGTACTGAGTTTCTTGCTTTCTTCTTTGAACCGGTGGTGCTTTAAATTCAATTTAATCTTGTAAACTGATTATTAAAAATTGCTCACAAAAACCTGCTTGAATAAAATATATTTCGATTTGATTTGATCGATGATAAAATTCGTGTCGCAGAGCTAGTTCATAAAGGACGTATTACTTCAAATATTTCATATAAAATTACTGATTTCAAACATCTCAGGAGACTCCGAAATATTTCATACACGAAGCCGGAGATAGTAAATTATGAAAATTTTAAATGTACCTTACGATACTGTCGCGTGCAGACAATCGTCTCATATAAGAGCGAGTTTACGACGTTATTCATAATACTTTTATAAAATACTATAGAGCTATGTGACTTACCATACATATCTATTGATCATAAACCAGGATGTTCAGTTTATAGAACACGTGGATATTAACCGAATATTACGGGTTCAAATTCAGCCAAGTTGTAAATAAGTTTTCACGAGTATTTTTAGTATTCATCTCGTGCTTGGTATGAAATGTGCGCTCATGCACAGTTTTAACATGCATTTGCTCACCGTGGGACATTTATGGGCTCTAACTTTCCAAATCCTTTTGACTTATAATGTTCGTTGCTTTTATTACAAACAATATAATATACATTCTTGTATTGTTAATGCTATCTGTAAGCGGAGTTCGTGTTATCACGACGATGGTGATAACAATTAAACAGTTGAAGCGCATTTCATAGTAAAGTTGCAATTCGGTGCAGTATCAATGCGGATAATGCAAACAAAACTCACGCTTTCACAAACGACTGAAATGCTTTAATTATAAGTTTATGCAAATATTTTGATGTGAAACTATTATTGGCGCGCTTTGGTGATAAGAACAACTCGTATGCCGTAACAGCAAACGGCATAGTGCTCTCTTATGGTCTCATGCCGTTCCTCCGTCACCGCTCTGTACTCCATTATCTGTGTGTGACGCGTATCCTATACTTCGGCCATATCTATAATAACAATAAGAAATAACTCCAACTGTGTTGTTGTGGATTTTGCTTCATATTTACTTATTGATCTATGTAAATATACTTATAAATCATTTCGTTAACCATCAATTTCGACATTACACATCTTTATTTCGATTATTGTTTTAGCATCTATATATATTGAGTAAAACTGAAAATATTCTAATTCAAATGGATACATTTAGTATACGTTGTGTTGGTAGCTTTTGATTTTCATACATGGTATAAGGATATAATTGTGTGTGAATATTTGTATATTTTTTGATTGATGAAAGAGTTTCTTGGTGGCTCTTCTCGGTAAAATCCATCTCCTACACTGATAGCTTCATACTTAAACTAATCTTGTAATATGACCATTCAAATCGTAAGAGCCTACTTGATTATTATAGCCTATTGATTTTTAGGCGGAAATTCTCGGACTGAATTAGTTTTCTACTCTTTTATTTATATATATTAATGTTTTTATTTCATTCATGTTAACCTTGAGAAGAATACAAAGAAAAATACTTCCATAAAGTCTTAAGACAGTTTTGTCGTGTGTCTGAAGTTCAAGATTGGAGCGGAAGCTACGAATGCACGGGGGATAACAAAGATTATGGCACGAGTACATACTCCCTTACCTTTTACTTTAACAGAGTTGAGGCACTATAAAGCTTTTACGCTAATGTGCTACAGAACAACAATGCGCAATTCTTGGTAAGTGAACGTCGTGGAATATCTCCTACTTGTTGGACCAGCGGGCAAATCACGTAGTACTCAACATAGCTAGCAGCTCAAATCTAGGTAAGCATCTCTGAGTTTATTTGTTCGTTTTAGGAGACCAACTCGCACGTCTCAGCTGAGAATCTCGATATTTATAAATTTGATTTTTATTAAGAAGAATTGTCTTTCTCTGGATAATTAGACATACATCGAAAAAGAATAGACAAATGTATAATATTAGTATTATAAAAGACAAATAACTGAAGTTAAAATAAAAATTATATTAAATAAATAATTTAAAAAATATTAATATAAAATAACAAATATACGTTTTATCGTTTTAAACAATAGACAGGAAATGTTCAAAATAATAATATTGTTTGTCGAAATTTTCGAAATAATGTTGATATGACGTGGGCAACTATGACTGCAGTAAGTAAGCAGTATATTAAGCCCCATTACTATAATGTAACTAATGCTACGGTCATACAGCGGACAGGATGGGACGGCGGCGGGGCGTGAGCAGTTGTAATGTACTAGTTAATATGGAGTATATACTGTGTATATGTGATTACTAATATGAATATATATAGACAACGCGCTACTCTCATGCCAGCGTCGCGTCGCAGTTCTGCCCCGATCGCTGTCTGACGAAGGTTTTAAGAACCACTTAACAATTCAACGCAGTTAAAATAATCGAAATCGCACGCTGCTTGTATACCGGACTGTTACAGTAAACGGGGTTTTCCCCGATTGTCCGATAATCATAAACAAATATAAATTACAGGGGAGGTATGTTAATACAGTACATGGTTAACTCATTCGCGTCGATTTATCGATTCAAATAGATATAGATATTATAAAATTGGTGAACGTATATATATAACTTACGTACTTGGTAGGTCTTTGTACAGACCCGTCTGGGTCGGTCCACCCCCTCATCGTGTATTCTACTGTCAACACTATTAAGTATTATTGTTGTCTAGTTTGAAGAGTGAATTAGCCTTATATTACTTATTATCAAGTTTGGTGGCATATTGGCGATGGAATGGTTAATATTTCATACAGTGCCGATATCAATGGGAGTTGGTGAAAATTTACCATTAGGTTGCTCATTTATCTGTCAGCATACCAACTTGTCAAACATTTTTGAAGTCGATTAAAAATAGGCCGTTATTAAGTGACATTTGCAGATGCTAATTAAATAGGAACGAAATGTTAAAGTAGTCTAGCGATATAGATAGATGTGAATATAATAAAGTAATAGCCTGTGAATGTCCCACTTCTGGGCTAAGGCCTCCTCTCCTTTTTTTTAGGAAAGTTTTGGGCTCGTTCCACCACGCTGCTCCAATGTGGGTTGGTGGAGTACACATATGAATTTCTGTGAAATTAGACACATGCAGGTTTCTTCACGATGTTTTCCTTTACCGTCAAGTACGAGATGAATTTTAAAAACTAATTAAGCACATGTAAATTCAGTGGTGCTTATCCGGGTGTGAACCGACGATTAAGATTAACGCGTTCTAACCACTAGGCCATCTCGGCTCTGAATTTGGCTTTACGAATATAATATTAATCTTGTAATGTGTCGTGGCTTATTTCAGATTATAAAAATCCCACGCATTGCAATAATGCTATTAGCACCTGATCATACATTGTAATTTGACAATATCGTATATCAGAAAAGGGCAACTGTCAATTAGGGTCCTTACTGACAGTTTCAAATAGCAAAGGCTGGTCGGGCCGCACGCACCCCAACTTAAGAATGTAATAACGGTAATGAAGGGTTATCAAGTTTCATGACGATATTGCACGGAAGGCCCTTACTATGAGTTATCTAGGATAGTTTAAATAAAATTACCCATCAAATAAATTAGGATTTTTTATTTTATTATTTATAAAAGAAAACAGACGACAATGAGCCATTTCATTTCTCAACCGTCGAAAGACATTGACACACTTAGAATCAAAGCTGCGTATGTGCCCAACATATTTCAAGCCATTACCAGAAAAAAAACGAAAGTTTGCTGACATGCAGTGCATACATAAGCTGTAACTTGTCTATTAAAACTCACATCGTTTTTTGAGTAAATGTTTGATGTTAAAATTATTATTTATATTTAATTCACAGTAAAGTGAATTAATATTATAACATTTTTGGTGTTTAGTTATGGAAAGATTGCAGCTATTAAGACTGGTTGTGCGTCTGAACTCTATCTGGTTGTATCGAATTGTCCTCCCATCGCACTATGAAAATAATGAATTTGAGAACGTTCGTTTTTGTATTTAAACGTTTGCATTTTAAAATCTCCTAAATAGGTATCTAGTCAATAAAGAAAATCGGCCTTGAAGGAATTATTTGCAAAGCAGTGAGATATTTTTAAATATAATGTAAGATATTGGAGTAATTTTCTTTTGATTTCATTTAAACTTGAAAGTAGATAAAAATAGTAAGGGCTCTTTCTATAATTCAGCGGTGTACAAACAAAGGAAACGAACCACTGGCGAGGTCCCACACCAGCAATCGTATTGTCAGTTTAGTTAGATTGATTTCTTGTTAATATTTATTACGATGCAATAATAATTGTAAAGCTTATTTTTTATAATAAATATATTTATTGTTTTTGAAATTTTACATATATACATATCCGGATAGTATTCGGCCACGGCGGCTGAAAAACTGACTATTGAGCGCGACGTTATTGCGCTCTCAGGTGACTGATGTAGCTAATCGTAGCAGAGAATATACTTTCAAATTCGCTGTATGTCAGCAATCCTCCTATGTAGTTATCTTGAATGATCGCAGGTGTGCGGCCTTGAGATCTTCTCATTTAGCATCGAGCTATTTCCTTCGTTTCGGCTCAAACTCAAAGATCTTGGTGTGCACACTATGCCTTCACTCTGCCAGGTCTGCTGTCATTGTCTCCCTCATTGAGGTGTTTCTAAGCGACGTGCGCTTCAAGTGATGCTTGGGCATATCTTTATACCGCAAGAATTGACCGCCTTGATTCCGCTTGCCAACCTACAGTTGAGAATTTTTCGTAACACATTTCGATAAATATGATAAACTTGTACGTTTTATAAATAAAGAAAAAAAAATTGTTTCTTATAATACGTAATCCGTAACTCCAATAGTTAGGTATTAAACGCCATAGTGTCGACTGTCGACCAGTGTTTACTCTGAGTGCAATATTAAGCCTGGGTTCATAGCTAGTCTAATGTGTCAATTTATTTGGGCTGGACTCGAACGCACATTTACACACGATAGCAGTTGTTAACAGGGTTTATAGCAGTTCCGTAATGCAATAGTTAGTGTTTGTGCCAATGTTGCCTACGCCCTAAGCAAGAAGAGAAGCAAAATAACTATAAAGTTGACTAATTTTCTAAAGATTACGATGCTTTATTTTATTGTTCATTTTTGTGTTTAATAAGTGTAAATTAAGATAGAGTCTTCAAGATCTGCGTCCTTGTAAACTAGTCAATATACCAACAATGCACACTTTACACACTCTTGATGCACATTTCAGAATATCATAATGGAGTAGCGTAGAGTAGCAAATATAAAAAAAACAAATATTAAATACCATTGGTAAGATATTATAAGCTCCAATAGGTCAACGATTAACGAGCCGTCGTAATGTGAAAGCAGCAGGTTCGATCGTGACCCTTTACTTTAAGCTATTGTTGTACCGATACCTACCATAAGCTCTACCCTCAAAAGATAATATTAATATTTTTACTAAAAGAAAAAATTCTAGTAATTGGACTCGTTATAATATTCATTTTATTTTGGATTTTTTTTTGTTATAACTTTATTTTAAAAAGATTGGTTGGCTTGTCTTTAAAGTCTGGACCTCATGAATATGGAATCATTTTAATGTCTCATATGAATGTCAACAAAAATATTTTCTTGGTCATGTCTTTAACAAGTGTGGCCTTACAATTCGTCTATGAAATTAGATATATAATAATAATAAAAGTGATCATAAGTGTTGTATTTAAATAAAGGATATTTTTATTTTAATAATTCTCCCTTAAAACTAATATATAACAGAAACCACCATTCGCGTGTGACTCGAACCGAATCGCTCATTTATTGGATATTACTGTTAACCGTTTATTACCATTAGCGTTTAGCTTTGGCTAACATAACTTTATTGTTTTAACAGCTATCAGCTTGCCGGTGGCCTAATGTTAGATACTCGGTCAGAGTTGCTAAATTGTTCTTAATTATGATACTCTATTATTTGAGACTTACCATAAATAAGTTAATGTTAAGATATAAGACCTATAGACTTCAAATTTGTATATGACCTTAGTCGTGGAGTTTAGAAGCGTAGTAAAATCAGTTTTAGATGATGTTTAATGAGGTGCTGCGTTTTTATTGTATTAATTGCGTGGACTGGCAAGTGGGCCACCTGTAGTAAAGTGGTAGCCCTCGCACGAAGACTTAGGCATTGTACGAAATATTTACCATCGCGTACATCACCAAGTTGCCACCAGCCTTGGAAACTAACATATTATTTCCCTTGTACCTGTAGTTACACTGTCTTGCTCACTTTTAAAACTGGTACAAACACATACTAAGCATTGCTACTTGTCGGTAGAATACATGATGAGTAGGTATCATTAGTAATTCCTTGAAAATAGGTATTGTTGGTGTTATTTTAAATAAAGTTAAAGAGTTAAATATAAATGTATTGAGGAATGTAAACAAAAATATATAAAACTAAGCTACCTAAATGCAAGTCTAATTAACAACATACGAAGGTTCTATTAGCATTAGCGTAAAATCTCTCGAAGAAAAAGAACAAACAGAACAGAGGCGATAGAGGCGGCTAAGCAATGACAAGTAATGGTATAAATCACAAAGGCCGTATATAGAGCACGAGAGCACGCCATAAACGAGCGCCACACAACGACCGCCGCAAATTTACACTGCACTCCACTGGCAACACTGACTATTTCACTCATACACACAAACAAACTTATTATTTACATTCAACATGCGAAGCGTGCAGTCAATTATCAATGTTATCACAAAGGAATAAAGGTATTATTTGTGTGATACATCACTTTTGCAATTGTAAACATACGTTTGTTTTTCAAGAACACTTCTGCGAGTTTACTTTCCTAACACGTCGAAGGATTATAAACTGTAGTATGTTTAAAATAACATCCGAATTTGAGTTAATTGAGAGCAGGATCAGCGTGTGGGCTGGACCCGAAGGTGATTTTGAGATTTATGAAGTGTTCGTATGTAAATTTTGTAGTCATTGTCTCATTCAGTTAGAGTTTAGACGGAACTTTCTTTAACAAACAAATCCTTTAACGAAATCTTGTTTTCTTAAATGTAAACTTAAAACAAACTACGGCGAACTATGAAATAAAATAATACGGAATTGAAGTCCGAAGTACTGATTACAAAAGTGATTTCATTTGTCAAAATCCTTGAAACTAATTTCATATTGTAGTACAAAGTTTCGAAGTATTCGTAACAGGAAATGGACGCTTTGCAACAAAACTGGCGACAGAGTAAACAAAGGGGAAATGTAAAATATTCAGTGTGGTCGGAAATGTGAAAAACTTTAGAAAATTCCGTAATAAACGTCAGAACGATGCGACACGTCCGTGTGTTCTGAATTGGAGTGGAGACCAACTACGAGCGCTTGTCAATTTAAAACGTAATCAAGACACTCTTTATCAAATAAAAGACAATTGAAATATTGGCTATATATGAAACTCAAAATGTTTAAGTGGATTAACCTTAAAAAAATATAAGTTCATATGCGGTATTCAATTTGTATATACGTATATAGGACAAAATATAGATTTTCATCTGAGTCATCTGATGGTAAATGTTCACCTCAGCCAGTGGCACTATTGGAAATATTAACAATCTTAAAAACGCTAGTGCACAAACAGCAATATTGATAATATTAATTATAATAATATTAGCGATCAAAAGTGTTTTTCAATTAAGTACATTTTCATTTTGATATTGTTGAAGATGTTATTTTTCTTCTACAAATGCTTCTGGTAAGCATTGAAACAAACTGATAGAAGACGAGAAGATTTATGGATTTTGCTTTGACATGGGCAAACTCAGCACGACATCAACACTACCATTGCTAAAAACATATCGGTTGATGTTATACTTCTATATTATTTTATGAATATTGCATATAGAATTTGAATATTTGATTGAGTTGAATGTTTGAATTTGAAAAACAACAAAAAACACGTTCGTCATATTTTTACAATGGAAATGTATTTGTGAAATTTAAATGGCAGACCTAATGACTGATTTTAAATACGATCGTTGTTTTCGAAATCTATGTATTCCTTAATCAACACAAGTGAAATGTACGACGCCTTCAATAAGGTTAGCGCGACTCCCACGCAACCATATTCGCATGTGACGGGCCGGTCACCGCCTCTCTTTCGAGTAGTATCCATATTAATAAATGTTTATGGACAACCACAACAACATTTAATAAATATTGTTTTCCAAATTACTTTTGACAGGAAGAATATAAAAAAACTGAAATAAAAACTAAGTATGTAAGAAATATAAACGTAAATGTGAAATCTGGTGGTGCTTGACCGAATTTGAACCTGTAATCATTTATTTAGTTTTATCAAAGAACAGAAATACTGCGTATGTATATTATCGTTTCAAAAGATCTTATTTATTCGCTACCGTGAGACCTAGGCTATTTTCTCTTTCCCTGTAATTACAATACAAAGAGATATTGTTCATGATTAAGATAATTTAATCAGACAACGCTTCTCAAAGCTTTCAACTAAATTTTATCCTGAAAATTAATGGTAAATATTTATTTTTATGTGCGAAAATAAAAAAAAAAACCTAACCTCTTTTTAGCTTCATCGGCAAAGTTACAATGCTGTTACACTGTTGCTAATAAAGAAATGACCGAGAAACCCATTCAATCAACCAAGCAGGTATAACACTAATCTCTCGTAAATGACCAAAATGTCACTAAAGCTATCAGTGAACTATAAATAATTTTAATTAGATAAAATTATCCAGTTTAAACTTTTATATGTGAAAGTTCGTGTGGTGAGGCGTTCGTTACTTAATGACAATAAAACATCTCAACGGATTCTGAAAAAATATATCATGGACGTCAATTATGTTAAGGGTTAGTTTTCTTTACGTTGCTTAAAATATTTATCAAAGGCGCTATAATTTATAAAAAGACGAATTATTGACTACGATGGAACAAACATTCCTCAAATACATCCCAGCGGGGAGTCAGTAGGGCATATCTCTCCGCCCGCGCTTTAATTACTTAAACGTCCATTCAGGCTTCAGTTAGCATACGTATAAATAACAATCATTCCGCGACCTTTACATCGGTGTACTTGCAATAGCCATCCAATCTCTCAACATGATATAACTATAATTTAGACTTGGTTTCGAAGTCATATTTTGTAGTGAATAGCTTCTGCTCATTTTAATAATCAAATAAAAACTAAATCAAAATATACTTTATTATATATATTTATAATATAACTAGGCAGACGGGCAAATGGGCCACCTTATGGTAAGGGGTCGCCACCACCCATACACAATATATATGTATTTTTTCATGAGGCTGTTATACTGTACACGCCACTAGATGGCGCAGTAGCTAATCAGATTTTACACCGTTTCAACGATTGGCAGCAGCCCAGGACAATACGAGGACGCATATGTTATTTATATTTATATTTTTACTTGATGGTAAGGCTTTGTGCAAGCACGTCTGGTCAGGTACCACCCACTCATCATATATTCTACCACAAAGCAGAAATACTTAGTACTGTTTTGTTCCTGTTTGAAGAGTGTTTGAGCCAGCGTAACTACAGGCACAAGGGACACAACATAAGATGTTCCCACGGTTGCATTATGAAATATTAACTATCTATTAATGCGTGGCGCATAGTGGATGTAAGGGATAGTTAATATTTCTTTCAATGTCAATGTCTATAGGCAGTGGTGACCACTTGACACTTGCCAGTCTGGCTATTTTTTTGCATACAAAATTGGAACGGGACTGTTACTGCCTAATACAGGATACTTTAACACCTACCGAGAAGTATAGTACTACATGCACCTGAATGGAATTGAATTTTACAAACCTATTTGTAATAATGATGTTCAATATATCTGTAATTTAATAAAGATTTATAATATTAACTATATTAAATATAAATAAATAATTGAATGAAGAGAGCTTTGATTTGATTGAAATAGAAGTGGAATATTGTGTTTATATAATTGTATATGAGATACATACTAAGGTAGCATTTAACTTGTAAAACCGTCGTTGTTGTTGGCTATTAATTGTTAACTTACGCGCCCTCGATTACCAATATACTTGAGTCACATTTGCAATGCGCCCATTAGAAAAGCGAGTCAGTCAAACAGTATTTGTATTCGATCGTGGCCAATACAAGAATTTATCTATTAACATAACGAGTGCTTAAAAATCTGAATTATTTTCAGGCATGCAGTGACTTCTCAATTTTTTTTTTTTTTTTAAATATGTTGTAATATTTGATATTTCAAAATTGACGACAAATTGAAGACAGCAAAATTGGTTTTGATTGGTCAGTATCAATATCATCTATAGACGTCTGACGGGATAGTTAGTTTTATTGGATAAAAATAATGTAATAATAATGTGTGTTTTATGAGTACAATTTATTAATTTATTTCAATAATATTTTGTTTACATCGTTTTGTAACTAATTAAATTTGTATCTTAGTATTGGTCAAAACTGAATATTAATAACGTCGTTAAAAAGGGGTTAACAATTAAAAAAATAGTTAGTTTAAAAGTTAACAATTAAAACAAAACCAACAACAACGACGGTTTTACAAGTTTACAACGAACCGTCTCGCCAGACGACTTGAAGAGTTCCAGCCCCCAGAGCAAGCCGGCTTTCGATCAGGCTACAGCACCGTGGACCACATCCATACTGTTCGGCAGATTGTGCAGAAGACCGAAGAGTACAATCAGCCGCTGTGTATGGCATTTGTGGACTACGAGAAAGCCTTCGACTCCATCGAAACCTGGGCAGTACTCGACTCATTGCAGAGATGTCATATCGACTGGAGATATATCGAGGTACTGAAATGTCTGTACAAAGCCGCTACAATGACTGTCCACATCCAGGACTGTAAGACGAAAGCGATCCAACTGCGCAGAGGGGTGAGACAGGGGGATGTAATATCTCCGAAACTGTTCACCAACGCGTTGGAACACGTTTTCAAGACGCTGGATTGGACTGGGTATGGAGTCAATGTAAACGGCGAGTACATCTCACACCTTCGATTTGCCGATGATATCGTCATCATAGCAGAGTCGCTGGAACAACTCACCGAAATGCTGCGTAGCCTAGACGAGTCTTCCCGGTGTGTCGGTCTCGGTATGAACTTGGACAAGACCAAAGTCATGTTCAATAGACATGTCGTGCCGGGACCGATATACGTCGAGGGGAAAACTCTCGAAGTTGTTAGTGAATATACCTACCTAGGACAGATAATACAAGTCGGTAGAAACAACTTCGAGAAGGAAGCCGATCGAAGAATTCGCTTGGGATGGGCAGCATTTGGTAACCTTCGTCAAGTCCTCAAGTCGTCTATACCGCAATTTTTGAAGACTAAAGTCTTCAACCAATGCGTCTTACCTGCCATGACATACGGTGCCGAAACTTGGACACTAACTGCGGGACTAGTCCACAAATTCAAAGTCGCTCAGCGTGCTATGGAGCGAGCTATGCTCGGAGTATCTTTGAAGAATAAGATCAGAAATGGGATTATCCGGAAAAGAACCGGAGTCACCGACATAGCTTGCAAAACTAGCAGGCTGAAGTGGCAGTGGGCTGGTCACGTATGTCGTAGGACCGATGGCCGTTGGAGCAGACGAGTACTAGAGTGGAGACCGCGAATCGGCAAGCGCAGCGTAGGGCGCCCTCCAGCCAGGTGGACCGACGACCTTAAGAAGATGGCGGGCACCAACTGGATGCGGAAGGAGGAGGACAGGGAGCTTTGGCGCACCTTGGGAGAGGCCTATGTTCAGCAGTGGACAACTATTGGCTGTTGATTGGTTAAAAAGGGGACGTATAAAATCTAAGTTAGCCTTTATTGCAGAGATGTAAGGATCGAGTAATACTTTATAATCATATAATTATTTCTCGTGAAATTACATCAGAGTAAATAAAATAGTGAATTATGAAAAGATTGTGTTTTTGCAACTTAATAGCCATCCCTTATAATTATTTACGAAGTTCATCTCCTAGAATAAAATAATCTCCATTAGAACACAAAAGTGACCTTAATGTGACAATCAATTGTTTTATGTTTTAATTTAAAACGTATTCGTTGGCTATTTTCTTTTAATAAACAGATTTCATTAAAAGCAGTATAGTTTCACTTCTGCGATTAAAAAGTTAAAACGTGAAAGTATAAATAACTAATATATTTTAACATTTATAAGGAAGGCTTAATCGCTCAATTAATGGCTCAGAATACAGCAGGACAGATTCGCGCGGCGAGTAAATATTTGAAAAGCATACACACGGGCGGCGACTGAAATAAACGTTCGAGGGTATTGATCAGTGGAACTGACACTGCATCAGTAAATACCCGGTAGATCTTATACTGACTTTTATATGTACTACTAACCTTCTAGGTAGCGCTTCGGTGTACAACTGTAAGGAACCGTAAGTAGCTTTATATTGAACAAACGAAATGTTTTTCATTTTCGTTAATATTTTGGACAGATTAGTAACAATTAACAATGATGGTCAAATTTAATCTATTTATGAAACAAAAAAATATAATATGTACATATATCTGGCTGAACCCACAGTTGTACCCGTGTAGAATATGTAACATTTGCTCACAAAAATTACTCCCTCGAGATGCTTAAGGTTACTCCGTTACTAATTTCATCAAAATCGGTTTAGTAATCAAAGCGTAACAGATATTAACGATGAGTATTTATCTTCTTGATTAATAGCATCACTTTGAAAGTTTATTATTTAAAGAACACACATTCGTTGACTCCACTAAAATATTTAACAAAATTCGACTACACTTTCACAAACACTTAAGCCGGCGTAATCGAGTCTGCTTCGATTAATATTCTAGTAATTAGCCGGCTTATGACATTATTGTGCTCGTTCCGGGTCGTACTAAAAATATGGCCCAATGAATAAGCAAATAGATTTAATACTATTTATCTTATAGTGTATTAATGAGTTTCTCGGTGGAAAGAACACGTGGATATTAACTGAAGGTCGAGTTCAAATCTGGCCGCAAAAGTTTGTTTTCGTATGTTTTATATGTGTATATCCCCTCACCAGCACTTAAGCCACCACCAATTCACAACTAGGGTAGTGGAATAAGCTCCATACGTTGAGGTAAGATTATAAGAGGAGAGGAGCCTTTTTGCGAAAAAGTTGGCGAACTGGCAAATATAGCATCTGATGGCTATTTGTCCACACCGCCCATAGACATTCGCTTTGTAAGAAATATTAACCATCCCTTATATCGCCAATGCGCCATCAACCTTGGATAGTAAGATATTATGTAATTCGTAAGTACAGCTGTTTCACGGTAGAATATCTGATGTGTGAGTGGGTGGGAGGATCTTACAAAAAGCTCTACCACCAAGAAATATTTAAATAAAATTAAAATCACGATTCACTCAGATTTAATATGAGAGCAAAGATTGTAAAACATCGGTCGGGTTCAGTGAACATATAATACCTAACATGACTGCTAAGTCCCATAGCTTGGTCCACGCGTATAGTCCGCTGATTAATAGGGGCCAGCAAGCAATTAGGCGCAACGCGAAAATAATAAAGGACACTCGGTACCTTTACACTGTTCCTCTCCAACATTATTTATGTGACGTCAGATAACGTGAGATTCAATATTACAACTAAATTATTAGTAATTTTAGTTAATTTATCGAGTGAATAAAATTATATAAGCTAAGAGTCAAGAGTGTATTTTAATAAAGCGATATCCGTATTGTTAATAAAAATATATTATTAGTAAGAGGCTCTGTCACTTTAATATTATAAAGAGGTGATTGAACTCGTATGTCTAGTTTGTACTAAAAACTACTAATGAGGTGAATATAAAACTTTAACATTAGTAACAAGTAAAAAAATAACCAAATAGAAATTTAATATTTGCCAATATTTTAAAATAATTTCAAGATATCGAATGTAAATATTTGAGTAAATCATTCATTAAAAAAAATAAGCTACACATTGTTTTGAAGACGGTAGCTATTTATATAAAGTTATGGATATTGTGTCTGCTTATTGTAGCTAGAAAAAAATTATAGAATTTTTGAATGAATTATTGTAATCGAATGATATATATATATATATATATATATATATATATATACTTAAAGAGAATTATCCGCTCATCGCGTATTTTGAGAGCATTGCTTTGTATTTATGTGGCCCAGTGAGTCAGTGTCATTACATACACTAGAAACGTAACAATCAGGTATTATAATGAATTAATATATATATATATATATATATATATATATATATATATATATATATGTATATATATATATATGTGCAATATCACTGACTGTTTGACTCATCATATGATCTCCGAAACTCAGGACGGGAAGCTAGTGTGTATACAGAAATATACATTTGACTTTTTATCCTAGGAAAGTATAAAATAAGGGTAAAATGTCTAAAAATTAAGTTCAACAAGAACACGGTTGGTCATTCTTCATAAAATAATTTAAAAAAAAATATGTCAAAAAATTAGACCGAATGCTATTAGTTCAATCATTTTATCTTTAATTGATACGCGAACAGAGTTGCGGGCACAGTACACACACAGCACACAGCTCATCAATACAACAACGTTAAACTGAGTACTGAACTGAGTAACAAGAAACCACCCGGGAGCCATCGAACGCCATAAATCCACACTGGAACGCCTTTTACGATCACGTTCAGACTAAGGCGATTTAAAAGATAATTCTTTTTGATTGTCGCTGGACGTTGATAAAGCAATTTTTCTATATAAAACAGCATCGCAATTTATAGTACGCAGACTAATCGTGCAATAGAGGCTAATTTCATTATTTTGCGTTAAAATTAATAACAATTATGAAATACATTTTTATTTTCCTATAATGAATCGTTTTTTTAATAACAATTTGCTTTTCTTATTTTGTCGTTTAATTTAATAAGGTTGGCGACCTCTTTTTTAAATCTTATGAAGTATCTGTAAACCTTCTTGTGTACTCCACGGCTCGTAGTACACCATAACGAGACACTTAATGTTCGTAAAGATCTCTACTATACCACAAGATTCCAACAAGCTCCGTTGTGTGCTCCATATTGTATATCTGTACATGCAGGTAGCAGTGCGCCGCGCTCCGGTCGGAGACCACACCTTAAGTATTCCGCGCAATGAAATACTTATAAATGTATACTTCGACTTCAAACTGATAAGGGGTCAATATCATCGGTAATCACCTATTAAATAACAGGGATAATTTATCATATATATAAGTTATTATATCCCCAACACGGATGGAATACTTATGTTACATGACTAAGATATTAACTTAGATAGACCTTTATCTTTTAAAACGTCTTATTTTATCCAAATTACCGTTTTAACTTATTCATATCTCTAGATTCTCCCCGCTTCGTCATCATCTAAATATATGTAGGCTTGCTATGTACGAGCACATTCGCAACGTCTTCAGAAATCGATGTTTCATACGCGGATGATATCGTTCCGTATATCTTTCGCGGCCACTACTCAATGAATAAATTGATCTCGCCATATGGCTCTTATGCTCTACTGAATAAAGGTCATATTGTAACAAAACAATGCTTGACCCACGTCGAATATTGCTGTTTACTCAATCGAACTTTGATGAATTATGTTTGGATATAATGTAAAGTTAATACTTAAACCTAAATAGTGTTGGAATAGAGGTTATAATTGAATGATAAAAAAATGTACTGTAAATAACATGTTCGTTGAAATTTAATCAGAGTAATTTGAAAAATACTTGCTGGGGTCCTGAGATTATATTGTCACATCACATCTTACATTTCGCTCCATGTTTTTTATCTCATGTATCAAATATTATCTTGTAATATATCTTAAGATACTGGATAAAAATTAATTAACAAAAATGTTAAAATCATTGTTTTCTATTTTTAGAAACATAAAAACGGTTAATTTGTCATATATACTTATATATACTAACATATGATATCGCAGACATTACTGTATTATGCAACAGGTCCATCCAAATAGTCAGTAGTACTTTCTGATCCGCATTGGGAACCGTTTATCAAATATTCTAAGCCAACATCAATCATTTCAATTGTTGTATTGCAGTTTAAAAAGGAGCTATACGAACGAACGAAGGATTTAAAATCTTCGTTTCCATATTTAGTGGCACATTAGCAATCCAAGGAGTTGTATTATCTTCCCGATGTTTGGCAAAGACAACCACTTCCCATCAGGCCATTTGCTAGTCTGCTTATGAAAAATTTACCAAGTGGTCACGTGGGTACTAAAAAATATCTAAAACAAAAACTTCCAATGATGTTCTTCAATTCTCCTACTTTTTGGTAATGTCGGTTATTTTCCGACTATTGCATATTTGATGTGGCTTGTACACCGACAGCCGACAGGGAATTCGGGAACAAATACAAGCAAACTTTCATCAAACAAGGAATTCGCATTGCGGTACGAAACGGTTACTCCTTGGAATTCCGTATGTTTCATTTTTGAAGGTTTACCTTACCGACTTCAGAATTAATGTTAAAAACGTTAAAAACCTTATAATTTGACTTGCTTAACATTAATTAAATATATGCCTCCGTATATATAACGAATCAGTATGCATTTATCTTTAATTACTAGAATAATAATAATCGAACTAATATCATAAAAATGCAAGATTGTGTGTGTTTTAAATATTTGTTGCTACTTCACACTATCACAGCTATTTTTTTTTAATGAAGTGGATTTTCTATTTTTAGTAATTATAACACGAGCGAAGCCGCGGGCCAAGCTCTAATATTTTATCTAAGTATAAAGAAGCATATATAAGCATATAGAATTATATATATTCATTTTAAAGACAATTTAAAATACACAACACAACTGCGGTTATAGCGCTGTTATAAGAATCCCAAAATATAAATCGTCTTGATTTAAATTCTCAGGCGCCGCGATTTTTATCGCGGCGACAGAAAATCTAGAAGAACGGTAGCCCGCATTGGAGCAGCGCTGTAAAATATGCTTTAAGCGTTCTCCGGGAGAGGAGACCATAGCTCAGCCGTAGGATATTTAGAGGTTGGTGTTATTACAGGTTACTATTCTTTTACGACTTTTACAATGTTATAAATATTTAACATGTTAAAAATCATCTATACAAGAATATTGCGATAAGAAAATAAAATTTGGGTATAAATAAAGCAGAGATATCATGGTATTCTAAGTGCTAATTTTAAGTAAATAGCTAATTATGACGATGTCGTCGTCGTTGTCGAAAAATAAAAAATACGACTACGAAGAAAAATATATAGCCATTCTAACGATGACCCAAATCTGTATATAATTATAATATTATATTATTATTTCAATTTACCTATTTTCATGTACCTAGTCAACCATATTTATTTAAAGTGTTCACATTCCATTGCCCGTTCAAAACATACCTTTTATGTCCCAATGTGTAGAACGAACTATGCTAAAAATCGCTTTTTGGTAAGAGCATGTGACAATTATAATAAACGCTACTCTAATATAGATATCTTTAAGGAAAATTTATTCAAGTTCTTAGAAGCCTTGAAAAACTGTAATTGTGATTAATATTCCTATATTTTTATTTGTTCTGCTTTTTAAATCACATTTTAAATACTTTTAAATACATATATTTTAATTAATTGTTAAATAACTTGTTATTGTTAGGTTCACTCCATGTTTGAATGTAAAAGTGGAAACTTTGTTGTCTTATTTTGTTATCAAATGTTTATGTATTATATTATGCTGTATGTTTCCCAAATAAATAAATAAAACAAATAAATTATTTATAATTTTATATATATATATATATGTGTTCAATTAATAATAATAATGCAACTGTGCGATAAACTTTATATATAATACAAAAAGAAACGAATATATTTTATAAATTATTCATTTAATAAATTACTTTTGTAAGGTTTTACTGATTTTTAATAATTGTTTTGAGATTTTTAGAAAATAATGGTAATATTTTTAAATAAATTAACACTGGTTGGAAATTATTGAAAATGTGTAATTGAATTGTAAAATATTAAATAGTATTAAATTATATAACAAGTTACGTGTGAAAAAGAATAAAATGTTAAAAGTAATTGCGAAGCATTGCATTACTGGGGTCTTTTTTATAATTATAAAATTATTTTATAAATATAAAATTTGTTAAAGATATTAAAAAATATAAAAAATCATATTGAAATTATGGACGTGTTTAAAAATCGTATCGTTATGTAATAGATAGATACACAAAATGTGAGCTGGGTTCAATATGGAAGTCGATACATACCTGCCTTACTAGCCTTTAAACTTTATTAATTTTCTAATTATTAATCAATTATTATTCTTACTATTGTTGTATACAAAGATAATCTATTGTTAAGGAATCAATATACGCTGTAATAAATCTTTATAAATTATTAATTAAAACCGATTTATTCAATAAATATATATTTTATTCATCAAGTAAAATTAAGGATTAAAATAATTCAAAAGTATCTAAGTCAATTATTCACCATAATTAAAAAATAACACATAATTATTACAAACGATTTACAGTCTTATACATGATGAAAATGAGTTTGGTTTTGTGCATCCGATTAAAAATCAATAATATAGTCAATTCGAATGGGAATCTTACAAGCCCTTTTGATTCGTAATTTTATAAGAAAAATATATTTGCTTTAAATTTGTGTACGTATATACCTATATCACCGGCTCGGAATGTAGATTCTACAGAAACCGGCAAGTTTCCGGGTAGTTATTTTTTTTAATAAATTACACGTAATAATCATTTAGATGAATGATGACATTTACATTTATTTATATATTTTGTATAGAATTAAGAAATATAGATGAGCAGCTTCGTGGGTACTATGTTGTTGTTATCAATGAACAATAGTTCCCCACTAGTGGGATGTTTATCAAACCAAAAAAGTTTTAAAGAATCATGGCTTAAGATTTAATGGTATGACATTAAATTAATTAGTATCAATAAATAAACGAAACAAAACGCATTTATTATTACAAATAAATTATCTAAGTTCACAACTTATGTTTTTAAATACAGTAACAGCCTGTAAATGTCCCACTACTGAGCTAAGGCCTCCTCTCCCTTTTTGAGGAGAAGGTTTGGAGCTTATTCTACCAAGCTGCTCCAATGGGGGTTGGTGGAATACACATGTGGCAGAATTTCGATGAAATTAGACACATGCAGGTTTCCTCGCGATGTTTTCCTTCACCGAAAAGCACGAGATGAATTATAAACAGAAATTTAAGTTATTCAAATAGGTATGACGAATCAGATCAACGCATATTTATAAGAAAACTTGTACAGAGATGTATAAGACGAGATTATAAAATCCACTTTAGTACGCATCATCATTAATCGCACTATAAGATCCTGGCATAGGGCAGAGTATATATTTATACGCAGTTATGCAAGAGGGACAACGTTGTATATACAAAGAACTCCCTGTCAGTAACATGTTTAAATCATCTACTGAACCTACGGGAACTCGAGATTAGGAAATCGAAACTCAGTGTGTTGTTCTAAACATCAATCATCTGCATTTCTTGTAGCTTCTTCGAGCACTGTTAACAATTTAATCTTGGTATTTATCTTCTTAGACACAGGTATACTCTGCAAGGTACTTAAAATTGATAGAAGAAACAATTTGTCCTCATCGTCATCCAGCTCATACTTCGCTTTTTTCACTCGTCTATACCTATCCTCTTGCAAAGGATCGTCATCTTCATCTTCTTTCTTAATTTCTGTTGTAAAATCGGGGACTTCGTAGTAAATATAGTCTGGCGCTTCATCCGAGTCCCTTGATATAACAACTTTACGAAGGAATTGTAGTTGTTGGAAATGCGTGTACTCAGATTTCCTTGGACCTGGAAAATCTCCAGCTTTTAGTTTCTCCTGTCTCTTTAGCTCACGTGTGTAACAGCCTCGAATACCTTTCCATTTTTTCTGTAGTGTTATTTCTGGAATTAGTTAATTATTATAAATAAAATTGAATATTTAATTGTAAACAAACATATCTGTAACATATAAGTACTCATTTTAAAGTACAATTTAATTCTCGAACATTTGTTTGACCATATATATTTTTAAATTACTATAAATATTATCACCGCCATTTTAGTACATATTTAATAAATATAATTATGTTCGTAAATTAAGATAATTAAGTGAAATAATTAATCAAAAACATTTGTTATATTACCATAATAGATAATAATTTAAAAAATGTAATAATAGTTAATAAAATACAATAATATTATAATGCATTAAAAAATAAAGGAAAAAGTTTTGTTATGATTACAATTTACAAGTATTATATTATAACGTCATTGCCACTTACCTGCATTTCTCCGCTCCGTGGCTGTCAAGTTCTTGCCACCGAAAATATCAACAATGTCATCCCAACATTGCTTCTTCAGTTCTCTTTTAGAATATTCTTCTAAAGTACTGTCCCATAGAGGTGGTCTGTTTTCTATTTCTTCTATAAACCTTTCCGTATCAAAATTATCCATGTTTACGTCAAAAACTAATTTGATACGCAAATTTAAAACGTTTTAATGTGTCCAATATCGAGACTGGCGGCCGACTGGTCATAGAAGTGGATGCGTAGCCAAAATGGCGGCGTGTGCCGAGCGAGTGTGACGCTCGGTGCTTCTCGGCGCAGCGGTTTGGCAACGCCGCGCAGTTGCCGGTCGCGTTGGAGCGGAGTATTTCATACCGAGTTGGTCACGTCGCCATTTGTAGTTCGGCGTATTTTATTTATTACGTAATATGGTTGCACTTGTTAGTATCTCTTGAATGAGATCTATTTTAAGAACTTATGTACCTATTGATTGAATGATTTTACAAGCTTTTGGAAGAATATAAATCGTTTTAAATTATTTGGTTTCTTATCAATGTTAAACTGAAATATTTCGCTGTCAACTTCCGTAAAAATAAATATTATTTCTAGCTACGAGTGCGTAATTAATGTTGCAATTTTAAAATTAATCATAATGTTAATATATTTGAGCTATAAATATTACACTTAATGTATAATAAGTTCTTAAACTTTCGCAAAATTTGAATAAATTTGCAAGATAACTCTGAACTCTGCGAACCTTACGAACGTTCGGTAAAATAATACAATACGACTTAGTTATTCTAGTAACTTAATTGATGTTCTTATTTGCAATAATATAATAACGCCACATAATATTTAAACTTTGCCGTTGAGTAGGTTGCTTATACGGCTATGTATCATGTGGTACTGGATTCATTGTGACATTTAAGGGCTTTACATTTTTATTATTCATAATTATAAATTTGATATTTTTAATATTTATATATATGTTTTAAAAATTATGAACGATATAGTACTATTTATGTCCAACTTTTTTTTTTTTACATATAGTAGTTTTGTATTTGTTTATTTTATTAGTTTGTATAGTTTTAGCTGATGTATAATTATTTATTATTTATATGAATTGCAATTGCGACATATTCTTATATTCTAAAAAGTTTTTGCTTGTTTTAGGTAACTTTTGGAGACATTCTTAAGATATAAGTAAGTAAATATATAATTAATAAAAGCTTATATATATCTAAAATATATATATAACAGTTTCATAAACATATGTCCAACAAGAAACTATAAGTTCGTACTATGACAATACCTATGACGTAACAGTTATGACGAAACATTACACGTTATATGTATTTTGCTTGTTACGTGTAAACATAAAGCTTTTTCACGGTGTTCTCGTGTGTACGGGGTTCGTTTCACCAAGACTGTTACATTAATAAAACTCGTCATAAACATTATAAAATTTTAATTATAAAATTTGCAACATAATAAATCAGCGGGTGGGCCGTCAACAGTACCTGGTCAATTAAAAAGTATTACAAGTTAGTTGTAGTAAAGTGGTTACAAGTTAGTGGTAGATAAGCAGCGTAATGCAAACCCTACACGCAGTGTCACAATGAGTGAGCAAATAAATAAAAGCAGTGCGAATCAGCAAGAAGCACCAGCGGCAACAGCCGCCACTGGACAAGCAGCCTCTCCTCCACAAAATAGCAGAGCCTCCAACAGCTCCAAATCAGCAGCAATTCCTCGGTTGAGTCCACCGAACAATATTATATTACTTTGTAATGCAATATACAGAACATGTAGATAATTAAAGAAAAATAAACACTCCCTCAGGAGTGTTTAAATATGCAGAAATAAGGCAATATATGACTTATATTACACGTGGCACGGTTTTGATACAAAGAGGTTTGGTAACCCGAACCTCTCAATTAATAATAATAATATAATATCCTGGGACATTTTTCACACACGGCCATCTGATCCCAAATTAAGCTTGTACAAAGCTTGTGCTATGGAAACCAGACAACTGATATACTACATATACTACTTTTTTTTTTGTAAATACATACTTATATAGATAATTACACCCAGACTCAGGACAAACAGACCTGCTCATGCACACAAATGTCTGTCCTGGGTGGGAATCGAACCCACAACCTTCAGCGTGAAAGGCAAGTGTTCTACCAACCACGCCAACCGGCTCGTCTCGGCTCGGCTCAAATAAGTTGTACAAAGTAGATGACGTAGGTAACCCTCCGTCAGTATAATTTTGTATATAATAAAAAGGAATATATTTAATCGTTTAAAACTGACATGCGTCGGTAAGCGGGCGACTGAACGGCGAACAACGTAGTGCTGCCATCTCTCAAACAGCACACATAATAAATGTCGAAACAATAAATGCTGATTCAATAACCATAATTTATTTTATAAACCGGTTAGCTTAGGTAAATTATTAATATTTTAATAAAAATTAATATATTGAAAAATTATAATTTTTGGGGTTAGAAGCTTCAATATTTAAAACTTGAAATTTTGACATCTATCCAGATTAATAAATAAAAAAAATATGGATTAACAGTTGTTGGATTGTTTTTATTAGTTTAATATTATGAATAGCGTTGAAACAGCAGTGTAAAGAGGCACTAAGCTGCGCTGAACGTAAATCAAGCTGATGTGAGGACAATCGCAGCAAGACGCTATTGTGGCCATTCATGAGCCATGAATGTGCTGTGATTTACTGACTCATGACGCCAGTAGTCGCTTTGTCGTGTCGCTAATGGGAATCGTTATATCAGTTATCATTTTAAATATGTTGACTGAATGAAAAATACGTATGTGATATTTGAACTTACTGACAACTTACCCGAATGGAACAGGTCTTACTATATAGAACCCTCCATATAAATTATGATATATCAAAACAAAGTAGTTAGTATTATATATGATTTATTATAGCTACGCGGTTTAATTCTATTTATAATGAAATTATGTGAATCCTGCATGAATATTAAAGAATATGAAAGTGTTGCCTATTTAGTCTGTTTCTTTTAATGTTTCGATTCAGGAAAATACGCAAGCTAATCTAATAAAAAAAATTAAATTAATTTAACTTTTATTTAAGCTAGCACGCTTGTTTTGTCGAACAAATATACATATTATATATATATTTAAAGTTAAAAACTATTTTTTGATTGAATTATGCTTACGTGAATATAAAAGTTTTATTCGATTCTTATAATTTTATTAAGTTATTTTATAAGAAATTTTAAAATTTCCAAAATTACGAGTGAACTTGGTTTCTTAATTAATATCGTTTTGTATTCATGATTCCAAGCAATCTCAGCTTTAAAAAATATGTGAGAATTTAAATATATCGTGTATATGATTCTGAACGTTACATCAAAGCAATACGTCTTGTAATGGCGCGTGTTTTGACAGCTGGCAAATATTATCTGTGGCAACGATGGCGGGAAATTATTACAGATAATATTTACTTAACTCGGTCGCGTTCAAAGACCAGGATATTACTTGTACAGCCAACGAGAAAGCGTATTTAAAATTAAATTTCAAATTTATATTCAAATTTGTCGCTTAGATAAATTAAAATTTGGAATGCGTGTAATTGTATTATTTAAAACATGATTATTTTACTAAAAGTTTTGGCTTGTATTTTATTACTTAAATAAATGCCATTTATTAATTTTTAATAAACATTATGTTTTTTAAACCCTTAGTCTGAATAATAATTATAAAGAAATATTATTAATTACAAAATATGATATTATTTTGAAAAACAAATAATTATATTATGATAATATTTAGATAAGATAGTGTACCTAGTTCACGTAATTAAGATTAGAATTAGATTTGGAAACAGTAACATGGACTAAGCTTGAAAGCTGCAGGCGACGCCCTGTAGATCTTGATATAGATAAATACACCAAACCCGACCTTATACACCGTTATATACTATAGTAATAGATATAAATACAAGTAATCATAAATAATATAAATTAATTCTTCAGGAAACCTTTTAATAATCAACTTATTAAAGTTTACTTTTTGTATGACAACCGGTGGTACGACTTTGTGTAAGCTCATCTGGGTAGGTACCACCCACTCATCAGACATTCTACCGCAAACCAGAAGTACTTGGTATTATTGTGTTCTTGTTTGAAAGGTATAACATCTTAGTCCTCAAGGTTTGTGGTGAATTGACGATGTAAGTGATGGTTAACACATCTTACAATGCCAATGTCTACGGGCGCTGGTGACCACTTACCATCACGTGGCCCATTTGTTCGTCCGCCTACCTATTCTATAAAAAAGATGAGTTTAAAAAAAGGGGAGGCAGGCCACCCTTGGACATTCTGGCGGATATGGAGCGAGGGTCTATCAACAGACCCTTGCATCAGACACCAGAGACATCATCAGAGACAGAGAAACGCGCCCCCTACGAGTGCGCTCGAGGCGTTAAAGTGGCGGAAACATTAGAGGGCTGAAACCGAGAGGTACTGCCATATGTATAGTCACCAATCCTTATTTGAGGAGCATGATGGACCAAACTTTAAACCTTCAAATGGAGAAGAGGTCTTAGACCAGCTGTGGGACATTCAAAGGCTGCTATTTTATATTAACTTAAGTTTAGCTTATCTTAGACCTAATAATGAAATTTATTATATATATATATATATAGATATTCACATTATATACATATCAAGATACATATAATTATAGTATATACCTTAAAATATTCTTACGAGCACGTTTAACAGTGCTAACATTGCTAATGCAAAAGTCGTGGCCTCAGCTCGTAGGTAAACGCACTACATACACTGATAAATGACGTCATCAAAAGCTGTATTAATCATTTCTTGCATTCATGTTCGTAGTGTAAGTAGCTTACCATAGAAAATAAAGTAGCTTAGTATATTGTGCTTGTAATATTTGACGTGAAACATCTATTGACGCGCTTCGTGGGTAAGACCGACTCGTATGTCGCGACGTTAAACGGCATGACACTTCCTATGCCGTTATGCCTCCTATCCGCCGATATAACTTGACAAACAACTGTTTTGCACAAACATACGTACAATAATCTCTTAGAATTTATGATCGTACTTATAATACTTATTTCAATAATCTATTTAAAATTCACCTTAAAATTTTAAAAACCGTCTTAAGCCCGGTTAAACAAAAATACGATAAAAATGAATAAGGTATATTCAAATATTGTAAACAAATATTGTAATACCCTACCTGCGCATAAATACTTCAAATACACCATCCTAAAAGAAGAATTCTTTAATGAGAGTTTACGTCGAAAAATAAATCACTATATTATATACAGGCACGGTAACTGCTAACCGATTGCGCGCTGAGCCAGCAAAAAATATGTACGGTGAAAGAACTACTGGCTATATTATTCCTCGTCTTATTAATCAGTTACCAAGCAAAAGCTGAAAAAATATTTCCTGGCCAAGTTATAGGTATATATTTTTTTATTATTTAAATCAAAATTTATATTTACTTATGTTATTTTATTATGTTCATTTAACTTATAAATATACTGAGGTCAAGCCTATGTGCATTGAGCCAAGCTTTTGCGTTTCTTTAGGGGCGTATAACTCTCAATCTACTTTAAAATCTTATCTGTTTGTTAAATGTGATATGGAAGTTTGACTATAAGCCCCTGGTGGTAAGACTTTGCAAGCCTGTCTGGGTGAGTACCTATTCATCACATATTCCGGCAATTAACAATACTTTGTGATCCGGTTTGAAGAGTCAGTGTAACTACAGGCATATGGGACATCTTATTTCCCAAGTTCAGTAGACTATTTTATATAAAAAGTCAATCCTACCACAATTGCATAAAAATTTAAGATTAACAATATGCCAACACATTAAAGCTACTAAGCTCGTGCAGTAGTCGTATTTTGTAAAGCTACTTCACTGCTGTCGATGTAATACTTTTCACACAAAAGCCGTAGACTTCTCACTTGATCGCTCTCATCGCATCGAACATCAAAGCAAGTGAAATTGTTCGTGTAGCGACTTCTGTGTATCAAGAAATAATATTTTCTGTATATTTTTTATTTTTATCCCCTTATTCAATGAGTCGAGATAAAATGTGAAACGGTAAATTGCCCCCAAACAAGAGATGGGAATTTAAATAAATAAAACTCGCCCGGCTTAACTTCAAAGGAGCTTAAAAAATCGTTAAAGCAATTTGTTTCGGAAAATTATAGATTTTATTTAAATACTTAAAAATTATTTAGTACCAGCGGTTTTGTGAACGAATGATTGTTCTGTTTTAAGTAACTTGCAAATTATCCCTTTTATCTTAAAAAGAGGCTTATAATGTAATCACAGACATACACTTTAATTTTATTTATTTGTATAGATTCTATATTATAGTACAGTACACTAACAGCCTGGTAATGTCCCACTGCTGGGCTAAGGCTTTTTCTCCCTTTTTGAGGAGAAGGTTTAAAGCTTATTCCATCACGCTACTCCAATGCGGGTTGGTTGAATACACACGTGATATAATTTCAATGAAATTAGACAAGTCAAGCACGAGATGAATTATAATCACAAATTAAGCACATGAAAATTCAGTGGTGCTTGCCCGGGTTTGAACCCACGATCATGGGTTAAGATTCACGCATTGTAACCACTAAGCCATCTCGGCTTTTTTTTATATATATTCATATAATGTATAATAAATAGGCTTTATCTTTTAATATAATTTGAAAGTTTTATTTTTTTAATTGGCTTGCTTTACTACAAAAATAACAATTTTATTGTGAAAAATGTAAAATAAACTATGAATTGTTACTTACTCGATGACGAGGTGTAATGGACAGTTGGACATACCTGAAAAAATACACATGAAATATTAATACATGACAACAGAAATATCATAGCTTTATTATTTTAAGATTTTAATGTTAATGGTGGTAGTCGAGATGCTCCAGTTCTTAGAAGATGTGAAATGATGATTCAGAGTTCAAATCCGCGCAAGTGAATTTTCATGTGCTTAACTTGTTTTTATAATTCATCTCATGCTCAGGTGGAGGAAAACATCGTGAAGAAACCTGCATGTAGTCGATGAAAATCAGCCGCGTGTATCTACCAAGCCGCATTGTGGCGTGGCGGAGTAAAATCCCAGCCATCTCCTGAAATAGTAGAGAAGGTCTATTTGGCCCATAGGACATTTATAGGCGGTTATATTTTTTTATTATAATATGTTAATAGGTATTTATAAAAGTTATGCAAATCGTGGAATTCTTGTGACCTACTTGTTAATATTTTTTTAAAGTAAATATTACAATTAATATTATTGTATCAATATAATTTTTGTATTCATATTAATAATTCTCTGTTTTGTTTAATTTTATCATTTATGTTTTAGCATTACATCCATTATGAGTTTACCTATAATTAATCTTAACAGCTAACATGATTTTTTTTCATATATTTTATTTTCAAGTGAGTTATCGTTTTAACTTGCGAGATCGTGATTCGTTGGTAGGTTACTAATTACTATATAACTATTCATGCTAGCGATCGACAGATTAATTTAGATTATTTTACTATCATTCAGTTTTGAATGTTATTGTATTTCTGGGTTTTAGATAAGCGGTGACTTGTCCAAATGTAAATACATGAAGACAGATAGCCAGAGACAGGAGTCAGATCAGATTACGTAGCTAATGCATCGCGGTCAGTGATCTCGGACGTTATAAAACATCTATCAGGATTATATTACAAATCTTCCGTACTTTTACTATCTACGAGTATATTTATCATTATCAAATAGAGAAGGTGAAAATGCAAACATGAATAATAATAAGAATACGTAAATAATGTAAAACAATG
The DNA here is from genome assembly GCF_905147045.1 of Nymphalis io. Lineage (NCBI taxonomy): Eukaryota > Metazoa > Arthropoda > Insecta > Lepidoptera > Nymphalidae > Nymphalis > Nymphalis io. Next base: position 330,204 of record NC_065900.1, read on the forward strand.
ATTGATTGAAATTGAAATTTGTTTAGTTTTATACTACGTTCATGTATTTCTGATTAGCCTTAACGTTGACTGGAAGGGAATGGCTTCGGGCATTAAGTCCGCCTTTTGTACTTCAATAATTTGGTATTGTATTTGGTCAATAAAGTTTTGTAAATCAAATAAATAAATAAATTACATCCAGACACAAGCAAAGATTCGTTTACACATCACGTGAGAAATGTCACAATTGAATCACATTTATTATAAGCTGAAAATTTTACTACTTTTATTCCAATTCTCAAGTTTCCATGTTAAAAAATCAGTAGTGCTTTCTCGAATTTGAACCTGTTACTTTTGGTTAAAATCAACCGATTTGATCATATGAGCTCATAATTAAAGAAAACAATCTGTTTTAATATACTTGAACATTTCAACTATATTTAAAAATAACTTTAGATCGTTATGAAATAAGTGCGCTTAAATTCATTTTAATTTTTATATAGGTTACTTTGATTTATATTATATTGCCGTGGAGTACCGGCTTAGAATAGTACTCCCCCAATCTCATCCCGTGGGTGTCGTAAGAGGCGACTGAGGGACGGGGAAAAGGGGGGATGGGCAGCAGCGTCCCCCCTCCCATAAACATCTTACCCCCCTTACCTATCTTACTGCGCTCGCCAACACGCCTGCCCAGCGCGGCGAGTATGGGCAAACCCCTCCCTTAATGGCAGATGCGCCCAAAAAAAGGCCCCCAGTTACCGGCAAGCCCGCTAGGCCCGACCAAGGTAGCGGTCGCGGTATCGGCAGGGCAGGGGGTGCTAAGAATCACCGGTTCACGGCAGGCTACCGTATAAAACGACTGAACATGGCAACGTATAATGGACGCTCGATGAGGCTGGACCATCACCTCGCCGAATTAGAAGTAGAGTTAAGTCATATAAACTGGCATATACTGGGGTTATCTGAAGTCCGAAGACAGGGGGAGGACACGATAACTCTAGAGTCCGGTAACTTACTCTACTTCCGCGAAGGTGATAACCTCTCCCAGGGCGGTGTCGGTTTTCTAGTCAAAAAGGATCTCATTAGCAGCATTGTGGAAATCAGTAGTGTGTCGAACCGGGTAGCGTACCTTCTCCTAAAACTTTCGGACAGGTACTCCCTGAAGGTCGTACAGGTATATGCGCCAACTTCGACATACTCTGATGATGTAGTCGAAGCGATGTACGAGGACATCGCAAAGGCCCTCAACGACACCTCGAGGGCCCACTACAATGTTGTTATGGGAGACTTTAATGCTAAAGTGGGAGTACAAGATAGCGGTGAATCGAAAGTCGGACCTTACGGCTTGGGCTGCAGAAATCACAGGGGCAAATGCTGGTAAACTTTCTCGAAGCGCAGGGGCTTTTTTTGATGAATTCTTTCTTTCAAAAAAAGCCTCAGAGGAGGTGGACCTGGCGAAGCCCCGATAACGTGACAAGGAACGAGATAGACTTTATCATTTCGAATAAAAGGCACATATTTAGAGATGTTTCAGTGATCAACAGGTTTAATACCGGAAGTGATCACCGCTTGGTTCGAGGCACTCTAAATATCAACTTAAAAGCCGAAAGATCGAGAATGATGAGGTCTACTCTCCGACCTACCATGCTCTAAGCTGCTCAAGGCTCCGAAAAGTTCCAAATGGAACTTCAAAATCAATTCACCGCGTTGGAAACCATAAGTAGCATTGATGAGAGAACCGACACGCTGGTCAAAATACTGCAAAACACATCCCGCAAGTGTTTTCCGCCACAGAGAAGAGACACCGCACCAAAACTCTCTGCTGAGACACTCGAGCTCATGAGAAAACGTCGAGAACTACCATCGTTTTTGTCAGATAAGGCCTTAAACCGAACAATAAAAACGCTGACGCGACGCGATCTCCGACGCTCCAATACCCGTGCCATCAAGGCTGCGATTGAGCAAAATCGGGGATCGAAAGTGTTCGCTCGCAAGTTTGGGAGGCCGCGTCTGACAAAACTTAAAACTGAAAATGGTGGGGTCGTTACCTCTAGGCCTGAGATTGTCGGAGAAGTAGAGAGGTTTTATGGGCAGTTGTTCTCTTCAAGATCGGATAAACCCGTGGGAATCAGTATTGATGACCAGCGCGCCCCTCTTATGCGCCATTACTCTGAGGAGCTCCCGGTCGTTGACCAAGGAGAGATTAGGGCGGCTCTAAAACAGCTTAAAAACAACAAAGCTCCGCGAGATGACGGAATCACAACAGAGTTGCTTAAGGCAGGCGGGACTCCGGTCCTGAAAGAACTAGCAAGCCTCTTTAATTCCGTCATCCAACATGGCAAGACCCCGGAAACGTGGAGCGGGAGTGAGGTGGTACTGTTTTTCAAGAAAGGTGATAAAACCCTCTTGAAAAACTACAGACCAATCTCCCTCCTGAGTCACGTGTATAAGCTGTTCTCAAGAGTCGTCACGAACCGTCTCGCCAGACGACTTGACGAGTTCCAGCCCCCAGAGCAAGCCGGCTTTCGATCAGGCTACAGCACCGTGGACCACATCCATACTGTTCGGCAGATTGTGCAGAAGACCGAAGAGTACAATCAGCCGCTGTGTATGGCATTTGTGGACTACGAGAAAGCCTTCGACTCCATCGAAACCTGGGCAGTGCTCGACTCATTGCAGAGATGTCATATCGATTGGAGATATATCGAGGTACTGAGATGTCTGTACAACGCCGCTACAATGACTGTCCACATCCAGGACTGTAAGACGAAGGCGATCCAACTGCGCAGAGGGGTGAGACAGGGGGATGTAATATCCCCGAAACTGTTCACCAACGCGTTGGAAGACGTTTTCAAAACGCTGGATTGGACTAGGTATGGAGTCAATGTAAACGGCGAGTACATCTCACACCTTCGATTTGCCGACGATATCGTCATCATAGCAGAGTCGCTGGAACAACTCAACGAAATCCTGCGTAGCCTAGGCGAGTCTTCCCGGTGTGTCGGTCTCGGTATGAACTTGGACAAGACCAAGGTCATTTTCAATAGGCATGTCGTGCCGGGACCGATATACGTCGAGGAGAAACCTCTCGAAGTTGTTAGTGAATATACCTACCTAGGACAGATAATACAAGTCGGTAGGAACAACTTCGAGAAGGAAGCCGATCGAAGAATTCGCTTGGGATGGGCAGCATTTGGCAACCTTCGTCAAGTCCTCAAGTCGTCTATACCGCAATGTTTGAAGACGAAAGTCTTCAACCAATGCGTCTTACCTGCAATGACATACGGTGCCGAAACGTGGACACTAACTGCGGGACTAGTCCACAAATTCAAAGTTGCTCAGCGTGCTATGGAGCGAGCTATGCTCGGAGTATCTTTGAAGGATAAGATCAGAAATGAGATTATCCGGAAAAGAACCGGAGTCACCGACATAGCTTGCAAAATTAGCAGGCTGAAGTGGCAGTGGGCTGGTCACGTATGTCGTAGGACCGATGGCCGTTGGAGCAGACGAGTCCTAGAGTGGAGACCGCGAATCGGCAAGCGCAGCGTAGGGCGCCCTCCAGCCAGGTGGACCGACGACCTTAAGAAGGTGGCGGGCACCAACTGGATGCGGAAGGCGGAGGACAGGGAGCTTTGGCGCACCTTGGGAGAGGCCTATGTTCAGCAGTGGACAACGATTGGCTGTTGATTGATTGATTGATTGATTGATTTATATTGTTTTACGGTAAAGATTGTTAACATTTAAAGACGAATCACTTCGTAAGAATCTGTTCTGTTCGTAAGTATCTGTTATAGTAAAAAAAATATTTATTAAACTATAATTAATATAAAACCGGCTCATCAAGAGCCGGTTGGCGTGGTTGGTGGATGCTTCGACCTTTCACGTCGAAGGTTGTGGGTTCGATTCCCACCCAGGACAGATATTTGTGTGAATGAACACGTCTGGTTGTCGAAAACCTTTAAGTAACACTTTATTTCTATTGGCATAAGTAGAATACGAACGATGTAAGTCTACTATTTCATGTCTGTTTGTCCTGAGTCTGGGTGTAATTATCGATATAAGTATGTATTTACAAAAGAAAATAGTACATGTAGTATATTAGTTGTCTGATTACCATAGTACGAGCTCTGTTCAAGCTTAATTTGGGATCAGATGGCCGTGTTTGAAAAATTTCCCAGGATATTATTATTATTATAATCGTAATCAGTAAAATACATTTTATAGTAGAATATTTATTAATTATACGCCAAGAATATATTTCTAATGTAATATTATGCTTATAATATAATCTTAACTTAATTTAACTTGTCAACTTCTCAAGAGTGCTTGTAACGTTACAGTCATAATCATATTAATATGATTGGAGCTATCTGCGTAATACGCTTACAGCCAATTCGCGATTACTGGGGACCAATTCTACTAATATATAACGACTATCGTACGTTCCCGATTCCATTTCAACTCAACTTTGATTATTCTATATTTATTCGAATCGGAACCGAACCGATATGATGTTTACATACATTGAATTGTTAATTTTTCTGCCAATAGTAATATTTAAATTAAAAATAGAATAACCGACAAACGGCAACGATTATGCTTCGATTTGGTTGCGATAAAGTGACAATTTGTTAGTAGAATTGATCTGATATATGATACGACTCAGTAATGAAAAAACCTAATACTAAACTCAAAGTATAAGAGCGTGTTTTATTTAAATTAGAAAAACATATAAAATATTGTGACTCAAATCGTAATTCGGAATTTGTATTTTTTTCTTATCTCTGTATCAATTGGAGTGTGAGAGAATTTCTTTTTTTAATTCTATTTCGTGTTAATCCTTGATTAAGCAGATACTATTTCTTTATTATATTTTTAAAAATAATGTGCAAAATACGTATATGTGGCTAAAAAGTTACACATTATATATTGTTTATAAGCTGCATATCCCGACTTCATACCATATATAAAAGCTTTATCTTATCCCGAGATATTTTATGAGTAAAATGCTTCATTTATAAGTCACGGGTCTGAAAATTAAAGTGATAAAAATAAAAATAAAATTTACTATAGCTAAGAATTCTTGAGATTAATGTGGAAGGAAGATAAGGTGAAAAAGTATTTCATTAAAATCGATCAAGCAATTTAGCAGGAGAAAAATTACACTCACACATCGAAATTTTATTTATATGGACATAACGTTTGCGTAGCACACTTATAATCCAAAAAGGTTTTGAAATTTAGTGATTTCCTTTCCAATGATTTCTTTTTGAACTGGAATTACTGGTGGTAGGGCTTTGTGCAAGCTCGTCTGGGTAGGTACCACCCACTCATCAGATATTCTACCGCAAAACAGCAATACTTGATATTGTTGTGTTCCAGTTTGAAGGGTGAGTGAGCCAGTGTAATTACAGGCACAAGGAACTTAAAATCTTAGTTCCCAAGGTTGGTGGCGCATTGGATATGTAAGCGATGGTTGATATTTCTTACAGTGCCAATGTCTAAGAGCATTGGTGACCACTTACCATCAGGTGGCCCATATGCTCGTCCGCCTTCCTATTCTATAAAAAAAAAAAAAAAGAATAAAAAGCTGTACAACAACAGTACTATATTTATTTATTTCATCACTACACTGAGTATAAACTAAAAATGTTATAAAAACAAAAATAAAAAAACGCTTAAGGGCTGTGTCCACGCATCGCTTGTGTCCTCTCACGCGGGATATCACGGAAAAATTTAATAAAAAGCGTAACCAAGCGGCAATCATTTCGCCGAGTCGCGGCCCTTTAAGGGCGAACACACACGAACTACATAATTGGCTTTAAACATTTTATTGTTATAGTTATGATGAATATTCGGCTGCGATTCGGTGAATTCAAGCAAAGTAAAATCTTTGTGTCCTGCCATATAGTAAAATAGGATTCCGCCGTACACAGAATTTCTAATTCTTTTTAAAACAGGATATTTTAATAATGTAATTATATTGGATTTTTTTTTACATTTTTTCCGTTATTTGTTTTGTCATTACATAACATTAATCACATAATGAAATGAAAAAAATGTGATTAATCCAAAAATAGAAGTTTTGAAAATTCAATTTTTACCGAATAGTCGATGTTTGGCTTTATACAAATACAAAATACTAATCGTTACATCTTCAATAATGATACGAATTTTGAGCCACAATGTACCTCTTTAATGTATATTTTAAACTCTACAAGTTTATTGTAATCAATTGTAGATTGAATATATTTAAGCATTATCATATTGCTTGGTGTACAATTAAGACGTTCTTCAATTAAATGTGGTTTCCACCCAGACGGGCCTATACAAAGCCCTACAACGAGGTAAAATTGAAAAATATTGAATATACTCGTAATAGGGTTCAACATAATGTTGAGGAGTGTATTATAATATTATTTTATTCACTTCGAAACCTTCACCTATAATTGCCAAGCAGACTTATTGTTATTGAGCGAACGAAATTAGTCTTAAGATTACCTTTTAGCACGTTTCATGTAACTTTCGATTTTAATGTGGAACATCTACTGGCGTGCCTTGGGGGCTCTCTTATACGTCATAACCCGTCCTCGCCGCCGCTCACTACTCTCTTGTGTATCCGTGGCGGGTATACTATATACTTCGTCGTATATAATAATAGGAAAAATATATTTATTTAACCGTCGAAAGTCTGTGTTTTTATTTATATCGCTAAATGTTTAATATAGTCACATTTTCCGGCGACATTTTTTTTAGATATTAATAAATACAAATAATTTTATATTTAAATAGATTAACGTAGTGTAATATATAAAAAGGAAATATAATAGCTTGAGTATAATCTTCGTGTGTATCTTTCCTTACGCGATGGTATTCCGTAGATCGAAGTATAGTGGAGGCCTAAATTCAACGAATTCAATTTAGATCATTCTTCTATAGCATTATCCCATTTGATGGCCCCCTGTCCCCTTTTCTGTACACTGGCTTTGCCCCCTGCCCCCGTCCCGTACCCAGGCTTTGGCACCGCCCCCGCTACCCGCGTGAAATTGGATCGTATTTTGCATAAAATGAAAAACGAATCGAAACTAACGAAATAACCCCCGGAAAGGTCTTGATAAATGTCTTTGCGAGGTCCGAGGCCATGCCAATGATTGGGGATAGAAGGGTGTACTGCTACATATGAAAAAAGTTAGAAACGTGAAAGTTTCTGAAACGAAAATTGCTTGTTATTTCTTACAATACACTGCAGTTTTTTTTTGGATTTTCCTGTTATTTTGTTTTTCTAAAAAATATTCACAGTACAGTGAATAATGTAATGCCGAGATGGCCCAGTGGTAAGAGCTTGTGAATCTTAACCGATGATCGTGGGTTCAAGCCCGGGCAAGCACCACTGAATTTTCATGTGCTTAATTTGTGATTATAATTAATTTCGTGCTTGGCGGTGAAGGAAATTGTAAGTAAACCTGCATGTGTCTAATTCCACTGAAATTCTACCACATGTGTATTCCACCAAGCCGCATTGGAGCAGCGTGGTAGAATAAGCTCCAAACCTTCTCCTCAACAATGGAGAGGAGGCCTTAGCCCAGCAGTGGGACATACATAAGCTGTTACCATACCACCAAATTTGTTTTTCTAAGCAATATTTAACATTCTGTAATTGTTTTGCAGTGATGGGCCAGTTTCTAGATTATGTGAATTATAACTGAAGATTGTTGGTTACTTTGTTGGTTTCAAAGATCATGCCGACGAACTTAACTGACATGTGCAGCGTCAACCATTAGATTTAAATGAATTACGTAACGACATAAAAGTTCTATGTAGGAACTTATTCTGCACGTGCGCAGCCTGGACGGGTAGTTACTAAAATATAAAAATAAAATACGTCAATTAACAGAAAAATTAAATTGAATTGATTGTCCTTTAAACTCCATAAACAATTTAAAAATATTTTTTTGTTTATTAAAATAAATATTTATTAAAATAAAGATATATGTATTTAAAAAAAGATTGAATAAAGACGATCTGGGATAACCCTACAATTTTATTTATGGTAAACGGGAAAATAATACAATCAATGAACCGAAAATACCGATACCCTTCCGTAAAACGTGTTTATTCAAAACATATTCGCTTATAGCGTGTAGGAAGGTTGAAGCATACAGTGTTTTTGGCGAATGATAAGTTTTTAATATTATTGTATAAAACCATGAAAATTGGCGTTTTTAATATAACAATTGTGCACAGTTAAACCATTTTTGACCATGATTTTGATGAACTTTGGTGTGAAGCTAACTTGAACTCTAATGATAACGTAACACACCCCTGAAAAAATTCTTGAATGAAAACTAGTAAAATGTATACATATATTAGAAATGAAACATAATAAATATGACAATATTAAAAATCATACACTAGTATTATCGAATAGCTAAAGTCTTGTCTTTAAGTTAAAGTTCCTCGTTCGTCTAGCTTAGCTTTAAATAGGGATGAGTAGCTCGATGTCTCAGAAAACAATCGTATGAAACTTTTCGGTTGGTCGTTGTATACAAGCTCAATGTGTGTACACATTGAGCTTGTTCACTATTATATTTTATGCGAAATTCAGGCAAGCGAACTATTACTAGTAGTCTGTGTATTTTGGTTTTTTTATAGAGTTTTATTATATTCTATTCTAAAGTAAGTTTTCATATTAAATATAGTATTTTTTTCTTGGTCGATTTATAATGTTCACTCAAATAAAACATAATTCATTAAAAATATTAGTAAGTATATTATATTACTTGCTATAAATATTTCAACTAGCTCCAATAGGATGAGTGCGCGTTCGCCGCGGGCTGTGCGCAAATTAGAAAGGAAAGCTATTTTATCCCTTATAATAAAATTTAAAACAAAAGCTTTATTCTCTTTGATATGTTCCAAAAATAAACCTCGTTAAATTGTTATTTAAGAAAGAACATCAACTTATATAACGTGATTGTGTTTCGTCTTGTTCATGCGATGCGGAAACTTCTTAACGACAAGAATTATAATTATTAAATTATACAGAACTAGCAAAACCCGACAGATGTTATCCTGCCTTTATATACATCAATGATTGTCTGTTGATCGATAGAACGACATACAATCACTGTAAAGTTTTGCTCCAGGGTCATTTAGCTTCAAGTCATAACAATACGGATACCATAAAAACTTTCATGAAATAAAACAATAAATCATACCTTTCATGAGAATTGGTTACCCGGTGTCGATCTCAAACAGTTACACCAACGTCATTTGGTATATAATTATGTAAATAAAACGTTACAACAACAGATTAGAAGTTATTTAAATTAAAGATAAATATTAAAAAAATAAATTATTATTATAAAATTAATGATACAAAACAAGCTTAGAATATCTACATACATTGAATAAGGCCTTTTTACCTTTTTATCTTTGAAAGCTAATTTCAATAATTATATTATATCAATATTGCCAAATTGACTTTATATAACTTATTATTAGTAATTATAAAACCTCTCTTTCGTCTCTCATTTAATTTTCTTTGTTAATTCATTATTTAATCTTGTAAAAATATCGATTTAAGAGTACTCGCAACAGCCTATTTGAACAAAGTATATTTTGATGTGTCTTCCAGTCTAAATTATGATTTATTTGAAATCAATATATTTACAAATTAATAATATCGGTATGTTATTTCCATATTATTTATAAGCGTAGTGACGAGTAACGAAATTTCACAAAAAATACGTAAACGATACCCCACGCCTGAAATGTAATGACCTGTAAGAGATACAGGTTGTGTCGCAGGGTTAACGAAGTCACGGTAATGTGCGGGTCGGTGAATGTGGAAAGAATATACCCTTTGGTACGAGCATATTAGGGTTAAACAAATGTGACGTGAAATATGACATGATTTTATAAGATTAAATGCGTATTTTAATGGCAGCTTTGCTATAAACTTAAGCTATATACACTTTATATGTCATATAATTCGCACATAATAAATTGATGTTTTACACCGTGGTATGTTTTAAAGTATTAGCCGAGATGGCCTAGTGATTAGAACGCGTGAATCTTAACCGATGATCGTGGGTTCAAACCCGGGCAAGCGCCACTGAATTTTCATGTGCTTAAATTTGTGTTTATAATTCATCTCGTGCTTGACGGTGTAGGAAAACATCGTGAGGAAACCTGCATGTGTCTAATTTCATTGAAATTCTGCCACATGTTTATTCTACTTACCCGCATTGAACAGCGTGGTGGAATAATCTCCAAACCTTCTCCTCAAAAGAAAGAGGAGGCCGTAGCAGTGGGACATTAACAGGCTGTTACTTATGTTTTAAAGTAATGAGATGTGAACAAATCTTATATTACAATTAGCGTCGAGCCAAGTAAGCATTGCATTAATACACTTTATCCACTATAAAACGTGTTTGCCCAATAAAAGAGTATCTATACATCTTTAATACGATTGCTTAAACTTAAACAGACTTGGTAGTACTTAATAGTTAATTTATTAATGTGTTTTGTTTTCGTGTTTCCCGTTGTTGCGATACAAGATCGCTTGAAAACATTGTTACAATACACAATACCGTCTAGTGTAGAGACATTTTGGAGCAAAACAGTAAAAACACATTTAATTAAGCCTTAGATCACGTTACCATAGCAGAATGAGGTTGTTAGTAAAAATACGTTCGTACACAAATATGACCTTTATGGTGTTGATAATAAATAGCAATTGAATGTGTACTTAAATTTGTACATATGTCTGCCTTGTTCGGTGTAGTGTTCGAGCTTTCTTGCTAATTATAACATAGAGATAGTCAGATAGTCATAGAATAGAAGTAGATGTGCAAGTAGGTGGTAGGTAGTTGTGGTCGGTCCGTGGCTGTCTGCAGAGCAGTCTAGATGCGAATTACTGAGATTAATAAATGAAAAATCTGAAATAAAAATTATAGGGCAAGGCTACAGAAAAAACTAATCAATGCTGACAAAAAATCATTACCATCAGTTGGTTCAGTTGCCAGTTAACCATACTATTTTAAATTAATTATTATATATAGTATTATATACTTCCAAAACTGCATTATATATAAATGATATAAACACTTTTTTAGTTCAAATGGATTTTACCTAATCAACTTACTTATTTTGAAAAAAACCTAAGTTTTTTCGTTACTGGAAAAAAGAATACAAACGTAGAAGACAGTTCTATTATAATAGTCTTCTATTATAAATATTCTTAGTCCAATGTAATGCAATCATTGTCGTTATCCGCGCTAACGAAGCGTCCCCGGAGCGTAATTAAGGCCTTTTATCTATCCAGGTGGCGCTAGATATGCCATGTACAACAATGCCAGTATAGACACTCGGAGTGAAACGGCTAACAATAAAAACAGGTTTTTTTCTTAAGTTTCGCAGACGAGACAATTTTGTATCATTGATAGTCAGTGGATAATTAATTGATATTTACTTTGAAACTTAATTAAAACAGTTAATGATATCTTTGTTTCATTTATTTTTTTTCATAGTAATAATTCTAAATAACATAAAAATAATCGCTGTATGCCTTTGTCTGTATCTCCGCTTACTTTGTCTAAGTCACGCAACGAATTTTGATAAGGTTTTCAGTAAAAGTAAGCACGATAAAAGATGAAGGTTCTTGTTTATTATTTGTATATAATTTGTTATTATTTTGTGCTTATATAAATTAATAAATAAATACATGTTATAAAATAAAATATGTACTTCTATTTATCTAATTAATAGTTTCTCTAACAACACAAACGTTACATTCAATTAAAAAAAGTTTAACATCGAAAATTATTATTTATGCCAAACGAATATTTAATATCAATGAGTTAAAAATAAAACCAAATCACAAAATAGTTACAGAAGAAGTGAAGTGTTCTTTATTGAAATTCAAATTCAATAAAAACCATTAATTTACCATTCAAAGAATAAAATATAGCGCAAAGTAATTCTTCTTTCATTTTTACAGCAAACAGACTCGTAACAATTTCAAGTTAAGATATCAAACTTGGTATATAAAAGTTTAAAACCATTGTCTTCCTCTTCCTATATATACAGAAGTACTGCAACTGAGATAAGTTAACACGGTATCTAGAGAGTATTGTTTTTGAATTTCATTTGAAATGATCGCATAAATCATAGCGTTCAAATGATAATTATTTAAATTATTGATATCAGAAATATGATAATTCCTATATATATGTATCAAAAAATGACTAACTTAATGGCTGCCATATCAAATCACAAGTCAAACATATCAAGTTAAACTAGTGAAGCCAGCACCATGAATAATTACATTCGTTTAAAAATATGGGTAATATTAAACTAACGTAATGAAAATGAAGAGGATAAAAGTTTGTATTAAAATCCTTAATTTTTGAAGAAATATATACGATAGAATAAGAAATAGAAAAAAAAACTGAATAGTTACTATTTTTCGTCAATCATATAAATGTACTAAACATATACAATCATATATATTATATATGTCTGCAAATTATATTTACTCATTCGAGAACGTCATATCGTGAGAAAATTAGTTTTGATTCAATATCGAAATGATACATCAAAATTTCAACAGAGAAACTCGAATTCAAATCTTAATTATTATTTGTGGGAGCGTGCGTCGAGTGCAGGTTAAGTCTTCTTCGTGTTTAATATATTATATAATTGTTACATTTTACTTACAGTCAGAATAAACCAAAACAGTTCAAGTTGACTCTTGCAAGAACTTTAAAAGAGTAATTAAAAGCTACCATCAGTTCGGAACGTAGATACAGAGAAGAACCGGAAAGAAACTCAGTAGTTACTCTTTTTCGAAAATCAAGTTACATAGATAATTAAGTACAATTGAATTACTATTTATTTGCATGAAAATCAACGAATTCAGCACACACTTTTTTATCATATATAAAATCTTCTTTGAGTAATACGCTTTATTAATTAAGAGCACTAACACAATGTTTAATTTTTTTTACTATAATAGGAAGGTGGACGAGCATATAGGCGATGGTAAGTGATCACCAACGCCCATAGACATTGTCATTGTAAGAAATGTTAACCATCACTTACATCGCCAATCCGCCATCAACCTTGGGAACTAAGATGATATCCCTTGTTCCTGTAACTACACTGGCTCACTCACCCTTCAAACCGGAATACAACAATACCAGGTACTGCTGTTTTGCGGTAGAATATCTGATGAGTGGGTGATACCTACACAGACGAGCTTGCACAAAGCCCTACCACCAGTAAATGTACAGTAGATGAATTAAATGTACAGTTATTATGAATACCTTTTTTAGTAACATCGCTTACGTTCTTTTTATAACGCGCTGGTTTTATATTTTTTATTGATTTAAGATAGACAACCACTGTCACACCTTTAGACATATAAATCATTTCTTAAACCCTCTACTTGACCTGTATTTTTTTCTCATTTTTTTAATTGTGATTATATTTATATTTGGAAAAAATATAATATTTAGTTTTAATTACTAATGTTTACTATTTTTCCACTTAAAAAAATACGTTACCTATTTTGGGTATTTCCAAATGTATAAAATATTTTTATCTATTATTACGTAAGCAACTATCTATGTCTCTTGTTTCTGTTATTCCATTTTTCCTTTCACATTTTAAATTGAAATACATCAATTCAAGTATATTCGGTGGTAGAATAATTAGTAAATAGGTTGTGGATCCAAACGGGCCAGCACGATGTCCAGCCGGTAATGTAGAAATAGAAAAATTAATGTCATATTGTACTATTGAATAACGAAACATAAACAAATATAATGGATGTGTAATGTCACATATCACTTTCTGATATTTCACGATCGATCGAGTTCGATCATACAGATTAGGACGTATATACTCGATTTAACAGTGGCTACATAATAACTCTACACCTCGATCGCTAAGCGGCGTGGTAGTGTTCCATATTTGAAATTAATTTTGACTTTATCACTGTTATTGCATTATGCTAAGCCTTAAAAGACTTTTTGATAAAACTAATGAATAACTGTTTCACCCAAAGACTGAATATCCTGAATGGTAATAATTGGAAACTTGGCTTAAGAATATATATAATTTATATTCAAGTAAATCCCCTTAGATAAGCGCAGTCTAGCGCGTTTGTTTCGATAAATAATAAAATTAATCAATGTTGCACGTGACTGTATCATATGTGTAAAATATAGAAGTAAATAGGTCCTGTTTATCTCTCTTGTATATTTTAGAAAAATAAAATATAAAACTTGCAGGTAATTCGAATTTTCAAATGTTAGCATTTTCGCAAACTAATTTTTTATCTCCGTTGGAGCTGGGCCATATCTCTCAGGAATTAGCGCTCACAACACCTGCAGCAGATAAACGTCTTTAATTACCTTTGTTAGCAAACCCCCTTTTAACCCCCCTCCCAATCTCCTTCCCTAATATCACTGGAGCCAAGCACTTTTTACAATTACAGTTTTAAGATAAAAAATACTTTAGGAGATAATTTGCGAGGATATTAGGATGATGATGGAATTTAAATTATTAAAATACTTTGGGATGTATAAGATCTGCTTTTGTAGATTTTATAATAATATTAAAACTAAGATTAATCTCGTAAGGCTTAGGTAATACTTTAATTGTAATAGAAGATTGCGTGTTATGACGCGCCTAATTTATTTTAAAATACACGTGACAAGCACGAGGAAACAAGTATGTGTCGGATGAAATCTACCACATGTATATCCACTGCGAGTTACATTGGACATAACTCCAAAGAGTGTATGTGGAGCTTGTATAGACTATAGCTTAGGTTATATTAGGTGACTAAAGTCACATGAGGTACGTGAATTAAAATAGTGAAAAAGGATACCGCCCGGTATTACCGCAAATTATCCTATCATATTGAGTCGAACTGTTTTTTTTTTAAATTTAGAATTGCAAACCTAACGTGCTAATTATAAGCAACCTGTTAGTAATCGGTCAACTCGCCTATAAACTTGTAAGGGTGCAGACCCTGAGGCCCTGAAAAATGACGGGCAGCCTGGAGCTTAGTATTTGGAAACCGCCAATTTGGATTATTAGTGTGAGAATACAGAGTGCACTTACATTTGCACTCACACTTGTGCACTTTAATATCTCCTGCCCAAATGGTTATAAGAGAATAGTCGTCGTGTTCGAAATTCGATCAGGAAGATGAAATTATTATATACCTCCAATAATATCCTTTAAAAATTCATCAAATACCATCTACTTTAAAATATTGACACGTTTTAAATTCGAATATAAATGATATCGATTTTATACGCAACTAGATATATAAAAATATCTTCATGCATTACAAGCACGTAGCCCGTGACGCCATTTATATTCAAATTCGTTTGCTTTCATGCAGCGCGCTCAAGATTGCTATTTGATGACTGTAATTACACCCATACATCAGTATAATTGTTTTCATAATATTACTCTTATATCTCTTGGGGTATTAATAAATATTATTAACATAAAGTGTTTTATAAGGTTTATTATATTTCAAGTCAAAAAAATGTGGATTAATATGGTAACAGCCTGTGAATGTCTCACTGCTGGGCTAAGGCCTCCTCTCCCTTTTTGATGAGAATAATTAATATCGAAAACAAAATATTATTTATTCAAATAGGCAGGTAAATATAACCTATGCTAACGTATGTTATTCCTACAGGAAAGCACGACGACACTTTTAGACAATTATCTTATACTAAAATAAAAAATATAAGAATATGATTTAGATTTTGGAAATATAATTAAATTATTATTTATGTTTCATGAAAATCAACGAAGAGTAACAATATGTTTATTTATCGTAAATTATGGTAATAATTATTCGTCACTGTTAAATTTATTATTAAAAAAAGGTAAAAAATGCGGAATCTTATTATAGAATTGATTACTCTGCGATAAGAAAGCATGTATTGACTACGGATACTCATACTTGGTGCTATAAGTTTGCCTTTACTTTTCGTGTTTAAACAAAGTGCGTTTGATTCTTTATAATATTATAATAGTATATTGATATTCCACAGCCAGCCCAAGACCATCACGATTATTGAGAAAATTCAAAGTTGATGGCGCATCATGATATGATGAACACAATTATTTATGTACTTCTTATTTTTATTTAAAACGGTTCTCTCTCACATTCTGTGTGTTATTACTTATATATCCAAACCGATCTTAAGATTTTATTTTAATTAAAAAAATCAAACAGTATAAAAGTCATAGAAGTCACTAAATTGTCGACGAAATTTTAGTGAACTTGGTTCGTAAAAGTTAAGAAGTATTTTAACTTTTCAATTGTGAAGTTAAGCTATTGTGGCATATGTGGAGATCGCTCTGTTGAACGAGAAGACAGGTAAAATTCTTCGAGTTTACAACTCACACTTAACAAACTTTGAACGTCGCTTGTCTCGTATTGTTCTGAAGAGAAATCTTTACCAAATTCTGTATACGAATGCAATAATACTTTTGCTTTTTAGATTTCCTCAGAAATTATGAGGAAGCGAGTCATTTCATAAATTTTAACTTATAATTATTTCAATCGAAGTCAGTTCTTACATTTGCTCTATATTTGAATAAAATTTTATGGGTTAAATAAGTTAGGCTACTAATAGATTGGAATTCAATCGAGAAGTATCAACCTGAATCTCAATTAAACTACAGGTATTTTAATAATATGGGCAATCAAATCAATAACGATTAGTAATTGTCTTCCTGATTACAATTAGTTTAAAATTTCTCAGTTGATCCTTGTGAATCTTTATAAGAGCAATGTTTTTTTGCACCTCCGAGTTGAGTGATGAGTGGAAAAATCGTGATAATATCTGATCACGAAATATGATATCAACGAGTTTATAGTCTTTTGTAATTATAATGTTTTTAAAATTTATAATATTAGAAATTGTTTTTACATTTTTTTTTTCATTAAGGATTATGAAATGGAAGCAGTTATTGGAAATATAGATTATCTCCAAGCCTTGTATTCCTAGTAAGTTTTTTTTAAAGTTTTTTCTCGAGTTGATATTGGAGTAGATGTTTGACAAGGAAGTTTAATACTTCTTGATTTAAGAAATTGTTTTAATATTGAGCTTTAAAGCATTACTAATCCATAATAAATATACTGAATCAATGATATAAGCAAAATATAATAAAATTTATAATTAAAAAGAACGATATACCTACTAAAAGTAAAATTTACTACGTGACACTTTTTACTACTAGCTACACAACTAAACACTAGCTAAATAATGAAAATACAAGTAAATATATGAGGCACAACATTAAAATAACTACCAAAAACACAACAAACAAGGACTTAACAGAAATTTTAGAGCCCATTATTTAAATGAACCAACGATATCGTTAGAGTTAGCTATCCTTTCCATATTTACGATTCAACTCAGCCATCCACGATTCCTAAACAAAGGCGAGACTGATAAATGATCTCGCGATAAACCTACAGAATATTCAGCCATTGAGAGATGATAAATAACCTAGGCGTCTAGACACCTATGTACCGGTGGGAATTGGTGTTAGATCTGATATTGTATAGGAAACGGCTTATCAATCATTGTACGAGTCATTAATCTTCAAACCGTGTTGATATCTAGATAATGACTTGTTAACAAGACCATTACATCTCAATTAGGACCACTGTTCCAATTCCAACACTTGAATGATTCACGGTAATTCTTTACTTAGTGCTTGAATGATTCTAAGCGATTCGTTACTTGGTACTTGGACAATTAAGTAGACCAAGATGCATTTGAAAGGTAATTTCTAGAGCCCTGATGGACTTGTAACATAGCTATGTTATTTAAATGGTAGAAAACTTATACTAACGTAAGTAACTTTGTTTTACTTTTATTATTACTATATACTGTGTATACATATGCTTACTTGGTAAGGCCTTGTGCAAGCCCGTCTGGGTAGGTACCACCCATTCACCAGATAGTTGACCGCAATAAGTATTGTTGTTGAAGAGTGAGTGAGCTAGTGTAACTACAGGCACAAGTTTCATAGCATCTTAGGTAGCCCCAAGGTTGGTGGCATAGAGTTGATGAATGGAGCTGTTACTATTTCTTACATCGCCAATGTCGATAGACCTATGGGGTGGTGACTACTTACTATCATGTAGCCCATTTGTCCGAATGTCCTCCTATATTTTAAAAAATGGCTATTTCAATAAAGAATTATTAAGTTTAGAACATTATAATAATTATATTGATTGAATGAATTTGTGAAAATTTTCAGTTTAATCGGTTGAGCGGAACTGAACTGGTGATGATAAATAAAAATGAAAACTTCAAATAAACATTTTACTAAAATATGTCATGTTATAAATCGAACGCATTTAAATATAATATTCATTAGAAACTCGATGTATTCTACTTCACAGTGTTCCACCATAGCAGGAATTTGATTACATTGCATCATAGTCGACGGCGCTTGGAAGATACTATACATACTAACTTTCATGTATATATTGTAAGCAATCGGATAATAAACCAAGTTAGTCTAGTTATTAGCATCATACTTCACAGACTTCTTCATTTGCATATTCTGGTTTTTCTATTTATTTAATACTGGCGATGTCTTCATGGTCCATAGTCTAAGGCAGCTACTCTCAATGAACTAGCCAACTATGCAAGATATTATTTTATTAGTCGGTGATTTGTCGTGGTAAAATTTCATTTCAGGATGTGCTTCTATACTAAGTAACTATAAATTAAACCAACGAGGCAATAAACTTAAAAGTCAGTGATTTAGTAGAATCCATGATTTTTACTTTTAATAAGCAAGTGCTTCTATATTGAATAAATATTTTAATTTTTATATAATAATACATCTTAAGTGACGTGCACGTATTGAAATACTGTTACCTGCACTTGAGCACGTTTGTATTTTGTTTTTATTGAACAGGTAGGCGGACGAGCATAACATGGGCCACCTGATGGTAAGTGTTCACCAACGCCCGTAGACATTAGCATTGTAAGCAACGTTAACCATCGCTTACATTGCCGAAGTGCTATCAACCTTGGGAACTATGATGTTTTGTCCCTTCCATTACAGATGTAATCACACTGGCTCACTCATCCTTCAAACCGGAACACAACAATACCAAGTACTGCCTTTTTTGGTAGACTGTCTGTCTGTCTGTTGAGTGGGTAGTACCTACCGAGACGAGATTGCACAAAGTCCAAGCTAGTCCAGTATGTAGAATAGACTTTCCCACAATAAGTTAGAAAAGTTTTGCCTCAGCAAAAGATAAATTATTGACTAACAGCGTTACTTATAAACGTTGCTTAGCGGCCGTTTAGTAAACAAATGATATCGCTCTTCTTGATAACAAATGATATTCCTCTGTCGTTATTTTATTTCAGCGTTGTTTAACTAATCACCCGATAAATGTTTATAAATAAGGCCATTCAATTTTACTTTTTTGGTAATCAGATAACAGCAATTTATATTACATTAATAGAAGATGAGACAGAAAATTAATATTATACTGTGCACGATTCCTATGAATACAAGGGCTTAAAACTTCGTAAAGTTCCCAGTAGCTCTGTTTATGCGAGTGTCTAGAGATGGTTTCGAATAATTGCCTCATGTCTTATTCAAAGCGAACAGTCTCCGAGAACACCGTGCCATGTGATCTTTTAATTTATTTGAGCAAATTGTCTCACTACTTTGAGACGATACGTGTGTTACGACACGTGTCGTCAACGAAAGTGACTAAACTCATTTTCCATTAAATTAAACTGGAAAATAAACTTTTTTATTTATGCTTAAATAAGAAAATTAACTATTGTAGCTTATAATAAACATATTTTACTAATTATTATTAATAAAAAGGTTTTTCGTTTACAATAATATTTCAAGAGAACATTACCACGATTGATGATAAAATATAATAAAAGACTATTTCGAACTTATTTACTGTAAGACAAAATAAAATAATGTACATACATTCCTTGTATAGAAATAAAGTTTTGTCCACGTAATCAACATTCACTAATAATCCTGGAAATAAATCAACCGTCGGAGCCGACAGAGGTCCAATACGAATTGATTTATATATCGTTCTAAATACATTGGCCTTACATTCCGTAGTAAGAAAATCACCAACAAATACAACTAATGGAGCTTGACGTTGAAATAATTGTAACAAGCAAATTTCACTATATTTCCTATGCCCTGAGGCGAAATGTCGTTAATATTAATGGGGACAACTCCAATAATTTTATTTCTCGGATAAGTTACGAGTATTTTGTTTATTCATATCTCTGGAATCGATATTGCGATTTGCTTCACGACTTGCTAATGACGTAATGTAAAATACGATGATTGAGGTGTCTTTGGCTTGTACAGTCAATCTCGAATATTGTTATATTTATGGTTATAAAATCACTAATTAATTATTCCATTAAATATCGTCTAAAGCTAATGTCATGTTGAGTTTGAGTGTAACTGTCAAAAATAAAAAGTATCCGCTACCGTACTAACAATACTGTTCTATTGCTATACTATATCTTATAATATTATAAAAAATATAGTTATTACCATAGACCTCAGAATTGAATCTGCTTATAATAAATTTAATATAAAATAATTAAATTTCGCCACATTAGCCGGCAGCCATATTAAAATGTACACGAAAATGGCTGAACTCAATATACTTTACGTCAGTGATATCGATCAACACTAAGCTTCGGTGCCCTACCTACTACTACATCTGTCCCTCGCTTTGAAATATGGCGGTATAGCAGAGATAAGCAAATTTGTACTTCGCATTTAATTACAACTGAGTAATGTTTTAGACTTATACCATTTTGCCTTAATCTCGTAAACTCGCAATTCGTGCGCAACGCGTGTACAAATTTCGTTGCATAATTAGTTATTTTAAAGTCTAATAAGATTTCGAAGACACGAAAGTTTCATTTGCCAAAATTCTTATAACAATATATGATATAAATATTAAATAAGTAAGTTAGATTCTTATATGTACAGCCCCTAGCTAGTAGTGCAACAATGGAATAGTTGCGGATGTGTTCCATTGCTGGGTAAATACACCCGGAATATGAATTGTGGATTTATATTCTACCGCTTGTGCTACTAATATCTTATCGTAACTACTCATTCTTATATACTGGCCATTTAAGGCGAAACAGTAATCCATATATGGCATATTTACTGGTGGTAGGGCTTTGTGCAAGCTCGTCTGGGTAGGTACCACCCACTCATCAGATATTCTACCGCAAAACAGCAATACTTGATATTGTTGTGTTCCGGTTTGAAGGGTGAGTGAGCCAGTGTAATTACAGGTACAAGGGACATAAAATCTTAGTTCCCAAGGTATATATATATATATATATATATATATATATATATATACTTAGGTCAAATACAGAATATAGGTATTACCGAATATATACAATTCTCTTAAAGTCGAATATAATAACACTTGAAGGTTATGGTTTTTTAAAATATTTAACAGCCAGCTAGCGTTTTAAATTACTTTATATATATTTAATTTTATAAAGCAATGTTTAATTTAATTTAATCTAATTTATAATATGTAAAATCTGTAAAATATTGTTATTGTAATTTCCTATCTTTTTACTATTTTTTTGTATTCATGATCCCTGTTTGGTCGAAATAAATGATTCTATTATTATTATTATTATTATTATTAGTATAATGTACAGTTTGGCTATCATTCATCTCGATGTCGAACATGTTACCACAACGGTGGAACATTACTGAATCTCTTATCTTTTATTCTCGTTAGAACTCACATTCCATTGAAACAGTTTTTAAGTATTCAATACGTGTTAAAAATTCATCTCATACTCGCCGAAGGAAAATATTGTTAAGAAACCAGCTCGTGTCGAAAGAAATTCTAAAAAGTCTATATTTATGTTAACGCATTGAAACTTATTCTTATCGCTTATGTTCTTTATTTTAAGTTATATATTTCATATCTATCTATATTTTACACATGGAGAGCTAGTTGAAATTAATTCTTGACTTAAAATAAGAAGAATATTTTTATAATTATTTTATTTACCTTGATTGTAACCGCGCGATGTCACGGCGGGTAGCTAGCTTAATATATTTTTAGCAATTTCGCTTAGTATCGAGTACGGTCCCCAAAGTATTCTGATTACGGAGGGCCCGTAATGCGAAAATATTACGTTACCCCCCTTATTATCCCTTGTGGATACGTTGGTTGTACTGTAGAGGTTTATTGAGCATGTATTGTGTGAAGATTTAATTTATGTTTCAACGCTTAAAAATATTATTACAATGTATGTTATCTCATCACAAAACAAAAATCACCATCATAATATATTGAAGCTAACTATGTATGAGACGACATTTAATTTAAAAATATTTAAACTTGGAATCTTAAAAATCCATTTTACAAAACTTCCATCTTCACTAAGATATATTTTTGATGATATACTATTTTGATGCGCGAAATGTTATTATTATTACATATTTCTTACTGAAATTTAACTACTGTTTTCTGCGCCGAGTTTCGATATTATACTCATTTCCCGTCTTTCATTGAAACTTATTGAGAATATTATATATTTATTTCTATGTATTCCTTCATTGTAGATCGAAATAGAATTAATTGCATTGAATCTAATGATGCGAGTAATTTAGTATATACCCGGTCCCTTCCACGCCATAAATCCGCCATAAGAGCACCCGATCCACGGCATCAAATTAGGCCCATCCCTAGAGGCTACGCTTGATTTTCTTAAACAGCCCCCTAAAGTAGTTCGATCGGAAGTTTCATTTGACGATATTTGTTCCTATATCATGTTTTATAAGGATGTATCGATATTACAAAGAATTCATAAATATTAAAAAACTCGTATATTCCATGGTATAATCAACTTCTTGGCCGTTATAGAAGTAGCGCTTTAAACGTGATTGACAAACATACAAGCACACGACATACAATTATATACCATAGATATTAATAACAAAAATGCGTCGATTTTTATTCATATCACTTTAATATAGACTGAATGTAAGTAATGAAAATAATTTTAAACTTGAACAAGAAATAATTTTATAAATTAACGTTTTATAAACACTTTTTATAATAGTAACAGTAACAGCTTGTGAATGTCCCACAGGTGGGCTAAGGCCTCCTCTCCTTTTAGCTTATTCTACCACGCTGCTCCAATGCTGGTTGGTAGAACATTCATGTCAAATTATAATTTTCAGAATTTCAGTGAAATTAGACACATGCAGGTTTCCATACGTTGTTTTCTTTCACCGTCAGGCACAAGATGAATTATAAACACAAATTAGGCACATAAAAATTTAGTAGTGTTTACCCATGATCATCGGTTAAGATTCACGAGTTCTTACCAGTAGGCCGTCTCGGCTCTTCATTAGTTATATGGAATAAAATTAATGATGCTCGATATTTTTATAAGCAAAGGCAGTATTTTTGACAAAGCATAGCATCGATTTTCTCACGGTATTATATGCGACAAATCGTAAAAAGGAAAATGTCGTATCATTTTCTTGATTATAAATAACTAATAACTAACTTTGTTAGCTCGATTAAGTAATCTAGCGAGTAACTAATTCTGCGTAAACATGTTAAACCAAGCAACAAAAAGTAATACTTGTAATTATAATAAAGATAATCAAGTATAAAACTTACTTAATAGCGTTATAAAACAACTACAGTACTGACTGTCCTTAATATGACAAGTCTATTAAAACAGTTAATTATGGTCAGGGGTTCAAATGTTGGAATACACATGTGGCATAATTTCAGTGAAATTTGACCCATGCAGGTTTCCTCACGATGTTTTCCTTCACCGTAAAGCACGAGATGAATTATAAACACAAATTAAGCACATGAAAATTCAGTGCTTGCTCGGGTTTGAACTCACGATCATCGGTTAAGATTCACGCGTTCTAACCTCTGTCCACCTCGGCCTTTTATGAAAAATTACAAATACTTAATATAAAAAAATTCAATTGTCAATTTATTAATATAAATCCTTTGCAAGAATATTTAATAATACTATTATTACAATAAATTAGGATGGTATTGAAGGTCCACATTTAATCTTAAATGATCCCTTGTCAAATTGAGAGTTTTATTGGGAAGGCTTATGTTATTTTTATTTAGTTATGGTTTTTTGCTTTAACATCAGCCAAATGAGATAAAGAAGTTTTACTATTTAATTTAGGAGTATTATAGGTGCGATGAGTTTCGATTCTAATTACTTATTGACGATCGAACGCTTTTATTTACTGGCAAAAGGCCACGACAGGCAAATGGGCTACATGGCTAGTGGTCAGCATCGTTCATAGAAACTGGCACTTTGAGAAATATTAACCATTCCTTACATCGTCAATGCGCCCCCAACCTTGAAAACAAAGACGTTATAACCTATGCCTGTAGTTAAATTGGCTCGGCCCCTTTCAAACCAGAACACAACAATAATAAGTATTACTGTTTTACGGTACAATATGTGACGTGGTGGTAACTACCATACGGGCACAAAGTTCTACGTCTAAGATTTGAACTTAGTTGAATGGTGACACGTCATATGCAATTTCTTATATTGTAACTTTGTAGTGAACAATAGAGATAATTAATATCAGCGTTATTTTAATCTGTTTATAATAAAACTAATCTATATTTTTTATATTTTCTTACTTGACAAATAAACGGAAAATTTTGTATTCGTTTTTAAAAACAAAAATAGAAACGGTCGCTGGCAATAAATATTGTGCAAAAATGTTTAAAATTGAACCGAACATAAAAAAAGAATCCTCGTGCTCCAGTGACAAATCTCTCCATAAATTCGTCCACCGAGGTATTATAACGAACGCAATCAAACATGCCGACAACACTCAAATTAAAAGCATACATACGAATATAAATAACACTCGTCTAAACGTTTTCGGGTAATTCCGGTATTGTCGATACTGACATCAAGTAAGGGTTGTCATCCGAAAATAAAATTAATTAATACCGCCGAACATTTTGCTAACGTTTTCATAAAATATTTGTTAAAAATTCTCAATGACAAATGCGTAATATTTTATACAAACAAAACTCGAACTTAAAATTTATTAAATTAACTGATTACTAACATTTCTGAATCATTGTTACAGTATAAAAATAAATCTAAAACTATCATTGGTTTTTAAAGTTTGTCGATACTACCGAGAAGAACCGACAAGAAAGTCTGTTGATAGGTTACATAAATACAGTAAAATTTTTATTTATTCCGTACCGATGAAGATTCATTTCACCTTCTTTTATTATATATAATAATATTTTTAGTATGAGAATTGTGTAGTGTAAATTTAAAAATGTATTTAATTTATTTATAAACCATAGTAAATATACCTGTGTGATATCAATGGCGTGCAACTTAGCGAGTTATAAAGAAAGGTAAACTTAGAAACTAAGGTAACAAAATATATGTTTCCCAATTGAAATATAATTAAGGGATTATTTCATACATATACAATCTGTTAACCTAGTATAGTATAATCTATGATAGAATTGTAAATACAATTGCAAAGGACAGCCTTGCACGTTTTAATATAATAATTTATCTTTTATATTATAATTGATTTCTCGTTATTTATCAATTGCTCGATATATGGTTGTTTGTTATTCAATAATAACTAAAACATGACCGATTTTTTTCGCTCCGACCCTGCGTTTCATTGATTCCATCCAAATTATGTTTTTAACCGCCGAGCGACCGATTCGCGCCGCAGGTGACCGACAGTACTTGTAACCGAGTAAATGACATTTAATATTTTTAATTGTAATATTAATAGTATACTAACTTTGGCCGAGGCTTTAAATTTATGAATATTTCGCTTTTTACCCGATCGGTAAATTTATTTTTTAAAACGAAAATATACTGTCATACATCTTATAATCAAATTAGGCAAGTAGGCAGACATGCAAACTGGCATTTTCTGCATATAGACATTGCCACTACAAGAACTACTTCTTAAACCATCAACGTGCTGACAACTATGGTTTTAAGATATTACATGCTTAGTATTTATCATGGTTCTTTCACATTAATAACCGGAACCAACCAACGTAAAATATTAGTTTCTAGTCGTTGAATAATTACGATCTTACTTATTATATATAAACGTTATTTGGCATGTAATTAGTTAAACAAAAGCATGTGTCCTTCTTTTGAATTTCAAATTAATTATGACGATAGAGCGAAATCAGTGTTTAAAAAACAACCGCTAAGTTTATGAGTAAGACCGTTAAAAACCGTAATATATTTGTTACCTATATTTAATTCGATTAGTGACATAAGAAATTGAGACGGCATCAGTAATAGCAATATTAATGAAGTCAATATCCATAGCAAATCGTAATTTTATGGTGGAGATATTAACCTTAATTCTGGGTCGGTACCACCTACTCATACTTTATTCTACTGTTATACAGCAATACAACTTGAACCAAGAGGTAATTTATATATTTTTTTTATTTATAAAAATAGTAATAAAAATATATGGTCAGTTACCCGGTGACGCCCATGCGCGACGGTCCGGCAGGACAGCGTTCAAATTTATAAATCAAGAGGGACATACAAATTTGCGTGCACGTGCCGTTTATTTATGGCGACAAACATGCCTTAATCGTTATTAAATATAAATACGTGTAAATTACACCAGTGTTTACCAATTTTATTCGTGTATAATGCCGTACCACTCGGGAATTGTACGATATTTTATCGCTAAAGGACATTTGTATTGCATTTATTTGTTATTAAAAAAATATGTATTTTTATTACTGCGATACTCTAACCGCAATTTACTGCTTCTGAAAAGTAGAGTTGTTTTTCAAGTTATAACTTGTTTGAAAACTTCATTAAGTTTCGTTCATTCCTGATTCATTTGTTTTCTGGTAATATTATTAGAATACATTTATCAAAGGTGAAAACTATAAATATTTAACATAAGAAGCAAGGGCTTTTTAAAGTACTACTAGGTCTTACTTTAATTTCATGACAATGGTATTGCCTGATAACTGCGATAAAACTATTCTATGGAACTAAATACATACTAATAAATGTCACGATATTGCCACCAGGGTATTTTGAATAAACTAATATTGACTTGAAACAGCAATTAAATTTAATATATATAATCTAATGTTACTCAAAGATAATAAAAACGGATCGTCTCGGTAAAGCAACGATTAAAACTGAGGTTATTTTTATTGATGCCATAAAATTTGAGCCCGATAAATGCTTAAGTGAAGATTATCTTCGTAATAAAATTTTAATGTCTGTGGGCGTACGTCTGTTAAGGTAACCAATGGGAACTGCTTCATTTAATTTTATATAAAGGAAATCAATTTTTAAAACACTATCTTCCTTACCTGGACAAAAGATATCAAGTCGAAAATTTAAAATTTAGAACATAAATAGTAGGTGCCTATTAATATTTGGACATATGTAATTCGATATAAGCTTGATGAATCTAGGGCATATTTGGTAGTGAATAAAAAAATATTGTGCAAAAAACACATTATGTATATATAGCAGAAAGCACATGCTTGTCAAAACATTTGAAATTCGAATCGCAACGATTCCATTTGGATCCAAACTAAAAAGGATGTGTCGATTTCACAGAACACCGAGCGATATCTTCTACGTATTAGAGTTCGTCCTCGATACCCCGAGTCCGCTATCGACACTGTTTACTTGCAGATTGGGAAAAGGCGGAGCGAAACAAATTTCCGCGGGCCCTTAACGACCCGACCGCTATTTAATCAGACTTGAGTGTTGATGGGCTACCCGCAACCAACATTTTTCGTATCGAAATCTATCATGAAATAATCGTTTCCTATCTCTTTCTCACTCACATGATACTTTAAGTCGGAATAAGACAGACGATTTCTAATCTGAGGGCAGGAAATAACTAGTTCCGAACGGTCCGAGCCGGACACGACCGGATTTTTCCGGATTTTTAGTGCGGGAACGTAAAGTGGGACAGGGTTATCGAGATGCTCTCGTCAAATAGTGCCATTTAAGGTAATGTAGCGGAAAAGTTATTCTACTCAGCGCTAAGTTAAGTGAAACTCTTATGGGCCTCGAAGACCCGAGAGCGTTGAGGCTAATATAACACAAAATGTATCGGTACTTATGTAGCGTTCGTGAAAAATGTTCTCTATAAAGGCTTTAGGCGAGAAATATTGTCATGCACTTTGTGTGTTATTCGATTCTAGGGTTCACTTGAAACGTTTTGCTTTGACGCGATAAAATATTCATTTATATTCTAACAAATTCAGAGTTGCGGAAAATAGTTATTTAAAAAAAGGGAAGTGCCGGTATATGGCAACTATACTATACTATACTCGCTTTTGTGTTGTTAATTAATATATTATGAATATTCTAATGTTGTAATGTTGCCAAGATAAACTAATCCTTGCAAAAGTATCGTTCGTTTTGTGATATATCATATCTAACTTCTGTGGTTTTTATTTTCATTAGGAAATCAAACAATTTTGATCATCGATTATAAAAGAAAAAAGATATCATAATAATGTCATTCTTATCGTTTAATAATATCCTGACATTAATAAGATATTTCTTTAAAATATTAATAGTCTGTTATGTGTCACTGGTGGGCAAATGTTTTGAAACTTATTTACATGTGACAGTTTTACCCGTTACACGCAGGCTTCCTACCCGTTTCGATTTCATTTATCGCTGAGCGCGATAAAAATTAGGAAGAAAAATTAAGCACATAAATTTTCAGTGGCTCTTGGTTTTAAGCACATCATCATTGGTGACTGAGCAATTTAGGGCTTTACTCTTTGTATCAATAGATCACGTATTCTTATGTCTAAAATCTACACAAAAGTACAACGAGAGCTATTTACAGGCTTTAAATGTTATCACGATTTCAGCTCTCCGAGTATTTCTTAAAGATTTTATTTAAAATTCTAGCTTTGTTCATGCAAGTGACCTCGGAGTGAAGTGGGGGTAATGGGATGTTTATATGTTTAATTCAATCCGATTGCAATTAAATATTAAAATGACTGTGGCAGAATGAGTTTTAATTAGGCAAAGAGCGTACGAGCGAGGCCGCTGCGAAGTGGATTTACTGATCACACACTACTTGTTTCAATTTGTTTCGTTTTATTTCAAGACATTTACCTTTTTTTGACTACGAAAAAAAAAGATTATTTACAAATAGGTTAATTCTTTTACTAAAGATTTATAGTTGTAAAAGTTTTTATAAGGTTTCTTATAAAATATCATAACCTAATTACAAATTAGAAAAGAAGTATAGATATTGTTTCAATAAGAAAGGCTAAACATTAGTAGCAAAAGTGGCAGCCAGTAAATGATTCGTCGCGGCTCACATGCCTCCGTTCAAGTCAAATAGAAAATTTGGAGATTATTCCGATTCGCTGTTTCAGTTTTAGTTTTGCCAAATAATAAATTTAAATCCAATGTTTTATATTCAGGATTAATCATTATTCAACGGTATTAGCTTAATATACTTATGTCACAATGGATCACATAGGCGTTGCAGACAGTAATATAGCTATAAATTTTGCTGAAGGAGCTGTCATGTTAGCTGTCTTTTAAAGATAAGCTATAAAGATAAGTATATAACGATGCAATGTAGTTTTTGAGAAATAGTCTACCCGAATAAAGAAAATTTAATTTGTTGGTGATTCGATACACGCTTAATTTCTTTTGACGTGTGCAAGTTTGATGCATCATATGAATTTTACGTACAAATTAAGCACTTGAAAATTCAGTGATTTGATCCCAGATTTGAATTTGGAACTTTTATTTATGATCCATGCCCTCTGTCTAATAATCCACCGCAGTTCCAATATAATAAGGTGCATTTGTCCCCAATCTCCTCGGTGCTCGTTAGGCAAGGAGCACACGATCTTTTAATTACCAGCCCACTACAAAATGTCAATGAACCTCTGACCATCGGGCGTTAATTAAGATAATATCTGTTGGGTTAGTAAGTAAATGTTTTGTTGTGTCGTATCGATTGATTTAAATAAATGTTAATATTGTAGTGCGTTTCGTGTGTCTACTTTGAAGGCAATAAACTACAAGATACTTCTAACGAATATAAGTTACATTGGGCATATTTTGCGTATTTTAAGTTAATTAATTTTTTATTGTACATACAATTAACCTATATATGCAATCAAGATTTATTGTAACAGCGTCGTGGTCTTGGTTGTTAAATCACAAATCGTTAAAAAAAATCTATCGTGAACGATTCGCAGTGACAGAACTTTTTTCTATTTATAATAGGTAGGTAAGCAGATGAACAATACGATGATAGGTCACTATCACCCATAGATAATGGCGCCGTAAGAAATATATACCATTCCTTACATCGCTAATGCTCCACTAACCGTGGAAACTAAGATATGATGTCTCTTCTGCCTGTAGTTACACTAGTACACTCACCATTCAAAACGTATCATAACGATATTAAGTATTGCTGCTAAGCGGTAGAATATCTGATGAGTGGGCGGTACCTACCCAGAGTTCAACTTGCACAAGCTGTACCACAAAGTATATGCTTACAGAACCAAGTATTTTTATTTATTTATCTGGTAAATAACGTGTACACTTATATCTTGTAACTTTAAAGCAGATATCTTATTCGTCTTAGTAATCTTGTCCTATATCATTTCTGGGTTCGAGTCAATAGAGCTTTGCTAAGTAAAGTCACATCGAAGATAGGCTTCCTAATAAAGCATGCGCCTACGCAGCCCGGCAGTCGCGTGACACAATCTTATTCAATTAAAAATGCAAATGGTTACATCCAATGTAACAAGACAACAGGGATTTCATTGGTGTTGCCATGTTCTTAAATTAGTTCCGTTATTGGACTAGATTCTAGATTAGTATTTAGAAATACAAGTTAGATAATATGTTCGAAATTATTTAGAACTCATTCATTCGTTCATCTATAGCCTATTCCAATGGCAGAAGGAGTGAGGATAAACAAATCTTATATATACATATAATACAAAAATAACCGTAAACCGTAACAGCCTGTGAATGTCCCACTGCTGGGCTAAAGGCCTCCTCTCCTCTTTTTGTGGAGAAGGTTTGGAGCTTATTCCACCACGCTGCTCCAATGCGGGTTGGTGGAAGTGGCGCAGTGGAAGCGTGCTGGGCCCATACAAAAATATCACGCTTAAATATTTATATATTTTTTGATTTAAACACATTTAAACACATAAACACATTTTTATTGAAGGTTATCATGATATCTTCGAGTTTTACGAATATTTGTTAATTATTGAAAATATATTTTACAAATACAGTTGTTTCATCCTGCAATACAGATACATAAGTCTTATTTAAAATTAAATAATTTTCATTGCTGTATTCCTACTATATATGAATAGTTATTAACTTTTGATTAACGAACATGAAAAGCATCAGTTACACAATTAAAAAATCTTAAATTAAAACGGAACATATTTATCAGAAGTAAAATGAAGAAACTTCTAGTACATGTAGAAGCATAATAAATATTTTTTATAGCATAGGTAGGCGGACGAGCATATATGCTACCTGATAGTAAGTGGTCACTGGACATTGACATTGTAAGAAATGTTGTCCACCGCTTACATCACCAATGCGCCACCAACCTTTGGAACTAAGTTGTTATGTCCCTTGAGTGAGCGTAATTACAGGCGTAATTACACTGGCTCACTCACCCTTCAAACTGGAACACAATAATAATACCAAGTACTGCTGTTTTGCGGTAGAATATCTGATGAGTGGATGGTACCTACCCAGACAAGCTTGCACAAAGCCCTGCCACCAGTAAATCGTAAAGTAAATATTTTATTTACCACCAGTAAATAAAATAGTACTAAAACTGATTTCAACGAAAAAAGTTTCCTGAATCGCGCTAACGTTGTGTTCACTGGATAAGTATAAATTGCGTTAAAAAAGTCATTGCTACTTTGCCAATCAAATGATTACCTTGTGTGTATTTGTATATTTAAATTGAGCACGATGTAAAAAAATCGAAACAATCACAAAACAATTTAAACACTAAAGTGTAAACAATAACAAAAAATAAACAAAAACCAACCACGTCACATAATAATAAAACGCATCCAGGTCGTATTCAAATGTAATATTCGTTTGTATCAGATATGACCATGACAGACGGACACCCCAATCAAAGTAAACATGACATAACACGAATGACGTCACGTCTCTCAATTATCCCGAACAAACATACAGTCAATCTGTCACCTCATTAAATGTTGAATTCTGTAGAACGCTTACAGTCCCTGCCTGATCGATTCACTTATACAACTCTATTGCGATGTGTAATATTCATTGTAGAGTATCTTTGTTTAATAAAAATAGTTTTTATGGAAAATCATCCATGTATTTCTATTTCAGATAATGTTATATAAAGTATAAGATAAGGTGGCGATGTAAGTCAAAACAATTACATTGTTGGCTGTACGCTTTTCATAGCGTAATTCGTTGTAATTGTAATGTGCTTCTCGTTTTTTAAATAAGCAATGGTTATGCAATCAAAATTTATAAATATGTCATAACAATTAAAATTTAGTTTGCAATTACGTGAAAATTTGTAAATAAATTATTGAAAAATGTGCCTCCAAATTAATGTTTTTCTATTGAATGAAAGATTTAGCTTAAGCTAGATTTAGTGCTTAGTCCATCACGCTGTTCTAATGCGTATTAGTGGGTACCGATCACAAGATGAATTATAAACATAAATTAAGCACATGATAACGCAGAGGTACTTGCCACTGAGGCTTCTCGGCTCTAATTAACAATCATTTATTTATATGTTATGTCAAACTGATGCTAAATCAAATCATAAATATAATACAAGTACAACCACAGCTTAGAACTAGTTAAGCAACAAATGCTCCGTCGTGTAAACAGCAGACGTGACAGGTCACAATGAATGCAAAAACATTAAACCATAATGGTTTTCATTTATTTAATCTCACGACACTTGTACTAAAATATTATTCGCAGTATTGTTCGTCTTATGAAAATTGTAAAATCTTACATTTTATTACATTGTTCCATTGTAGATGTTAAATATAAGATTTTATTGTAGTTCCTTTAACAGCAGTGCGATTCTGTAAGATCACTATCCACGAGTGAAATTTTGACAGCTGACTTATAGCGATATACTATTTCGATGCGTGTATTCTTGTTATAAAAAAATTATGGTCAATGACGCCTTGGAGATGTAATGGTTAATATTATATACATCGCCAATGTCTGTGGTTGGTGGTGACCACACACCATCAGGTAACCCATTTGCCCGTCCACCTACCTATACCATAAAAAATATGTCTGCGCCCAAAACACATGTGAACTATAATTATATTATTCTACCTAGACAACATAAGATCTATGCAATTCGTTCTCTTACCATTTATAAGGGAATCCACGGTTAAAATAAGTCTGGAGTCATCTTAATAAATAAACGAAGATAGTCCATACCTAATTTATCTCCTTTATATTATTAGTTTCGGATGTAGGAAGACAAACATATATAATAATATTTATCAGAGACACGTCTGTGTCTGTATACCGATAACAAATAGCTTTAAGATTTAATATTTTGAAACAATAAACAACAAAGTACAGTTGGTTATGTCTCCGCCTCAATTGCTTTGGATAGTAATCCGCGAGCTGCTCCTCCGTGAACAAACTATTCGCATTGCCTTAGCTGAGTTCGAAATTAAAGCACATGAAAATTCGAGTCTTCCGGATTTAAGCTCACGATTTTCGGGTCAGATTGGATCATCAACTAAAGTTCAGTTTTTATGTTCAAATAATGTAATTCTACCATTTATATAACACGCGTGTCACAAAAGCTATAACATTATTAAAGTAGCAACCATTATACGAATTTGAGAATTTCCTTTTAAAAGTCTTCTCGGCTTACCGCCCCTTATGTCATTTGAAACAGACACGTATGTATGATTATCATAATAAAAACATAAACTTACTCCATTGAGTAATAAAACCTTGATATTAATATAAATAGCTTACGATATTGTTTGTATTAAGTTTCTTTTATGGGCATATATATTATAAACGATCTTTGTATGGAACATATCTCTTTTGTATAAATAAACTGCCTCGTTTATCTAGTGGATAGCTATAAGGCAAAAATGAAGGTTCTAGTTTCAAACATCGAGAAAACAACGAAACCGGCACACAAAAATACTTAGTATCGATATGTGTGTGTACTTAGTATTGCAGTGTATGATACCCAGACGGGTTCGCATAAAACCCTAATCCGAATTATATATATGTGAAATACATATTATTCTGTTGATAAAGACTAGCTTACTCTGATATAAATATAATTAACAATATTTATTAATTGTAACGTACAATAGAGAATTGAGTCTAAGCACATACCTTCAAAAGCACCAACTAGCTTACGTAGGCCGGGCCTATTTATATGCCTTCCATTGGCTACCAGTTGCTGAAGGAACCACGGAATGTCATCCACACTTATATATATCAACACTTATATATAACAGAACTCACAAGAACACAGATTACAGTTTGATACAGGAGCGCATAAAATATCGACCGATCATTTCGGATATCGATGGGACGAGGGTAGTCAACGCATGCGGCGCTGTAGTCGCGCGTCTAATCAATAATAACGTTACTATTCGCTTTCCTCTACTGTAAAAGAAGAAGTACTCTAACTCATTCCCAAAAAAATAAGAAACTAGAAATAAATCTTGTTTCTTAAGTTTGTTTTGTCTTAAAAATAATAATTAAAATAAATAATTAAATTTGTAGTATAAATTCTGTTAAGAAATTAATTTGACCTTTATTCCAGTTCGGAACATTAATTAATAAATATTTTTTTTCATTTTAATTATTACACATAAAAATATAACTGAGAAAGTATTTAATTGTTAAATCTAGCTATTTTTACTTTTAATAATATTACTTATATTTCAGTCATAAGAGGTTGACTAACTCGGAACGAAATGTACAGTGAAAAGAACATGATTTGCGGAAGACAGGATGACGGAAACCGCACTACTTTTCAAATTTACGTGACTTAAGCTGATTGCTGACACTGGACACTTCACTACTTAGTCGATTAGCTTTGATTGGGTATGGCCATTTGGCTATGCCAATTACAATAAGTTGCGCTGGGTCGACATTACAATCCGAACCGATTTGTTTTCGATCGATTGATATCGGAATTGAGAGCGATCGACAAAAAGCACCTTTGGTCTCAGTAGTCAAATATTATTCAGTAGATTTTCTGACAATATATATATATAGCAATATAGCAATATATATATATATATTGCTGATATATGTGTATGTAATGACACTGACTCACTGGGCCACATAAATACAAAGCAATGCTCTCAAAATACGCGATGAGCGGATAATTCTCTTTAAGCGATTATCACAGGTTCTTAATTAATGTAAACGTAAAGGCAAGCCATTAGAAATGTTTTTTTTTTCCATCAACCTTAACTCCAGTTGCAGAAGTGTCTGCATTACTATCATTAACTTAGTTATTACATGGTAGGCTTTGCTCAAGCCCGTCTGGGTATTATCTAGTCATCACTTATTCTACCGCTAAGCACGATACTTCGGTGAGTAAGTCCGTGTAGTTACAGGCACTAGGGGCATAACAGTTCAGTGGATAAATAATAGTTATTATTTCTTGTAGCGCCAATGTCTATGGGCGGTGGTCACCACTAACCAAGATTTAACTAATCAAGAAAATTACCCGTACTGTTACAAATAAAAAAAGACAAATAATATATGTCTACAACATAATATCGAATCAGTTATCGTTCGGTATAAATGTGTATCATGCGTAACGTGTTCTGAGAATTGTATCAATTTCAGTTTCAATTTCACATGAAATATGACGAATGTATTAGAGTTACCTGAAAGGTCTTGCTCCGAATGTAATTTGAGTGGCGAGTTACTATCGAAGTCACAAAAGGTATGGATCATTAAATATGATAGTACAAACCTGAAGCCGGAGGCAATATTTAATCTATTTCGATGTCTCAAAAATATTATACATATGAGATTTCATATAATCAAATTCTTTGCAACAAAGTTTATTTAGCAATTAAATCGAAATCAAACAATGCTTTACTACAGGCAGTGCGTTTGAATCTTCATGTTGATTGATTTAATTGAATGTAAATTTGACACTAACAGAAAACACACTAAGAAAGAAACACTATAAGCGTATGTATTCTGTCTTTAAAAGATCAGCTAAGAAATAGTAATTAATTTATATTTTAACGTTAACTGGTGTTAGGGCTTCGTGCAAGCGCGTCTGGATAGGTACTACCCACTCATTAGATATTATAGTTGTGTTTCGGTTTGAAGGGTGAGTGAGCCAGTGTAATTACAGGCACAAGGAACATACCAGTTCCCAAGGTTGGTAGCGCAATGTAGATGCGATTTAAGCGATGGTTAACATTTCTTACAATATCAATGTCTATAGGCGTTGGTGCCCGCTTACTATCAGGTGGTCCCCATATGCTCGTTCGCCTACCTATACTATAAAAAAAGACTTTATTTGATAAAATAAATATATTATCTTTATTACTACAAGAAGTAGCAACGAAGTATACAGTATACGCACGCACACACAAGGAAGTACGTCCGATGGAGATGGAGACTGTTAAAAAGCATCATGCTGTTTGCCATCATGACATCTACCGATAGCCGATACGAGTCTGTCTTATCCCTGAGACGCATCAAAAAATGATTAACTAAAAAAAAACCATATGTCGCAAAAACGACGGAAAATCCAACTAAAACACCATTTATTATTCCGGTAGGGTTACGGAATCCATCAAAGTGTCATCACGGTAGTCGGTGACACGTGTCATATGGAACAAAAACTTTAATGGGCTTGTGAAAAGTTCGCGTGGAGTTCTACCTTCCCCATACAAATAGATGTTACGAATCGATTAAGTCTTCGAAAAACAACTTTTAATACAAGTTTTTCAAAGTTGACAAACGTTTATTCTATTATGAATTCTCGGAAAATCTTCTAAAAATACACACACGTTGAGAAAACAATTTATTTGGATTTTTTATAAACCCCATAAGACATTTCGTTTTCATACTCGTGAAACTTCCAAATAAATAGTATTCGCTTAAATTTGTATAAAACTAATTTTTTTATATTTCTATTTGTAAAGTACATTTTTTTTTTTTTATATTCGCCGGGAGGTCAAATGACTACTCCACCTGTTGGTAAGTGGTAGTAGAGTCCAAACGCGACGACGGCCAGTACAGACGGGAAAAACGTTCTGCACTAGCCGCCTTCGCCTTGCCGGCCCGCAAGATGCCTCTTCACGCCTCGTTTGAAGGAACCCGGGTTGTAAGAGGAGGGGAACACGTGAGATGGTAAGGAATTCCATTTTTTGGAAGTGCGACAAAGAAAGGAGTTGCCAAATTTCTTTGTTCGCGATGGAATTGATGTCACAGTTAGGCGGTGACATCGAGAACCAGCTCGCGTGGACTTAAGAAGGAAGGGGGAAGCAGGAATTAGAGAGAATAATTCCTCAGAGACCTCGCCGTGATACAGTCGATAGAAAGCGCTCAGTGCTGCTATCTCACGACGCAATTGTAAAGGTTCAAGAATGTTTGTGACCTTTACGTCGCCAATAATGCGTACGGCACGTCGCTGCAACCGGTTCAAGGCCTCAAGTAGGTACTTAGCGGAGCCATCCCAAAGGTGCGAGCAATATTCCACACAAGACCGTACCTGTGTTTTGTACAGCAGGCACAGTTATATATACTTAAATTCGGTCACAATTATATAATTAATTCGTGTTCTTAATTTTTGTTTATAATTAGTCGTCGGTGAAGGAAAACTTGCATGTATTGTAAAGTGGTATCTGTTCGTATTTACTTAGTCATTCAACATTGTTAGTCTTACATTGCTTGTGTTCTGTTATCGTTTTGTTAAAAAATTTGTGAAATATTTAAACCATAAACTATGCATCATTTTCCTCATATCATATCCATTATAAATTATTTAATAATAATAATGTCCTCCAGACCGATTTCCGCCACGGTGGCCAATCTTAAAAGAGATTAGCCAACTGCGCAGGAGATATTATATCGCACAAGTGTGTGTACACAAGTGCACTCTCTATTCCCTAGCTGTTATAATCCGATAGGACGGTAATCTGACACGTCCGGAAAGAGTTCAGGAGTAGAAGCATCAGCTTTACGTGCTTTCTGAGGCACGGGAATGTACACACTTCGAAATTCCAGACTCCGGGCTGCTACTGAGAACTTTCTGACAGAAAAACTCAATAACTTTTTATTGGCCCAACCTGGGAATGGAACCAAGGACTTCCAAGTCTGCGGACTTATATCAAGCCACTAGACCAAGTCAGTTATTTCAGGTGACACCAGAACACTCAACGTTCAATCGCTGCTTAGATGTATGTACAAAATATTGCTACGCTAGCTATTAACTATAAGATTTAAGATTCTGCCGTTTTTATTTTTTTTATATTTTTATAGAATAGGAAAGCGGACGAGCATATGGGCCACCTGATGGTCTCCAACGCCCATAAACATTTACAACATTGTAAGAAATGTTAACCATCGCTTACATCACCAATGCGCCACCAACCTTGGGAACTAAGATGTTATGTCCCTTGTCCCTGTAATTACTGCCTCTAGGTTGCCTCAGTCGGTCTTTACAATAAAATGCAAAGGAAAAATTACATTACTGTTTTGCGGTAGAATTGGATGCGGCATTTCAGACACAAGCTTATATTACAAGAAACACGTAAACATTGCGTAAATTCGATATTTGTATGCCGCGGGCATTTAATATAACAGGACAGAACTCATACAGAAATTACGTGCGCGCTAAGCCACGTCATTGCGCCAGAGACAAATCGGCGCTACAGATGTTGGAACTTGGTCTGTGCGATGCAAACACTCGCGTTAAGGTTTTACATGTACACTTATTTTAAATCAATAAAATCATGTAACCACATTAAATTGATAGGTTAGATAGTTGTGTCTGTGGTTAATTCTTGACAAATTCAAAAAATCGAAAAATAATATTAATAATATCCTGGGACATTTTTCACACCTGGCCGTCTGATCTCAAACTAAGCAGGGCTTGTGCTATGGAAATCACAGAACTGATATACTACTTTTCTTTTGTAAATACATACTTTTATAGATAATTACACCTAGACTCAGGACAAACAGACGTGTTCATGCACACAAATGCCTGGGTGGAAATCGAACCCACAACCTTCGGCGTGAAAGGCAAGTATATATCAACCACGCCAACTGGCCCGCCGCTATGATTAAAGAAACTAAAGTGACAACCTGTAAATGTCACTCATTCTACTGCGCTGCTCCAAAGCAGATTAGTGGATATACATGTAGCGATCTTTTCTTTAATCGCCGGATACGAAATTATCTATAAACACAATGTTGATATGTACGCCCTTACTTAAAAACGTTTTTTAGCAGATGATTAGTTAAACAATGCTGTCTCCTTCTTTCGAATGTCAAATCAATAATGACAGAAAGAGAAAAATCACTGTTTATTTAAACATCGGCTAAAGAATATATTTTAAGTAAGGCCGTATATATATATATATATATTATATTAGCCGGGAGGGCAAATGACTCTACTCCAACTGATGGTAAGTGGTAGTAGAGTCCAAATGCGACGACGGCCAGTACAGTCGGGAAGAATGTTCTGTAGTATTTATATACAAAATTATTAGCTTTAAATAAATCTAATCTCACGAAGCAAAATAACACACCAAACAAAATGTCAATTGCTCGTAAAAATATTAATAAATAATTATAACATATGGAATAAGTGTCTAATCAACGAACATCAACGCGAATATAACAAGGAAAAAACTCCCCTAGACATATTATGAAAGCGCTAACTTGCCGATGACGTCAGGTGCAGTTTACAGCCACGACGCGACTATCATTTTTTCCTTAACTACCGCCCTATGAATACTGTAAGTTGCATTTTCAAGTAGCACCAAGCTTGTTACATACTCGGTTGTGTTTTAACACTCTCCCGCAGTATTTCGTACTTCGTGAATAATTTAAACAAAGTAGGGAGAATGCTAAAACTTTGGTTCGTGTAAACTATATTGAATGCACGCCGTTACGGCATTAAGTCTTCTCGAATTTGTCGGGTTAACAGGACGTTATACACGTTTTAAAACTTTAACATTGCTTTCGACTCAGTATATTTTTTTTTGTAATAAATATACTTTAAAAATCTTTGACTAAACGCCATCAATTTTGACAAATGTATGTGTTTTTTCACGGAAATCCGACACGACCGGAAAGACTTTCCGCCTCACGGGAGGCAATACAATTCCAACTTCCAGACTTCTGGAATTCAACTTATCGGCTTGACCTGGATTCGAACCTATAACCTTATAGTTCAACAAGGCAGTTAAATCGGTATATAGATATATCTTAACAACAACAAAGAAGATATTTAAATAATGCTAAAATACGTTTCTAGACTTTATATATTAAACGTTATGTATATTACAAAAACGAAGACGAAAATACTTGTATGTATCTCACATTCATAGCAGTAGTAGTATTACTAGTTTTTAACAAATGTCTTTACTATCTAAGTTTTTGTAGTTTATTGTCAATATATTAATATTTAAATTTTAAAAATTCTAACATTTAAAAATATGGCTAGGTTGGATAAAAAAATATATACTTGCTCAACTTCAGTTCACAATCGTTAAAATTTATTTCACTTGCAAAAAATGTTTTATAAACATTGAAAACTAAAATAATTTCCTATGGTTCAGTTAGTGTAAAAACATTTTGAAATAAAACAATGTTACCTAAAGTAAACAATTTTTACTAAATAAATAGCAGCAATTCCATGACACAAATATAATCACGGTTCCGTAACTCCTGTGTAGCTGCTTGTATTGTTCAAACTATCATATGTTATATATTACAATGTTATAGCAGGCAAACAGGGTGAAAGCTCGCCTGATGGAAAGTTACTACCACCACCCATGGACATCTGCAGCACCGGAAGACTTTAAGGTGCGTTGCCAACCTTTAATATTGTGCATAAAATGTGATTTTTATTAGAAATATGTAATTTTGAAACAACAAACAGATGCACATATTCCAACTTAAAAAACCTCTTTTCTTTTAGCCCAAAGAAATTGCAATTCAGAATTATTTTTTTATCGCCAATATTCATTCAAACGAGACTGACTTTCTTTTGTTACTGAATTAAATTGAGGGCGAATACTAAGAGACAAAAATTTATAAGCAGTTCAGTAAATAAAGAATAGTAGTGAAAAATCTTTGTACAATCAAATCCTACGTCCTGGCTCCGTGCCACTTCAAAACAGCATCCTTGTAGATCTTATTAGATAAACAAGATTGAACTCAAAAGAAAATAATATTTGTCAGTATATTATTTATTATTATATAAAAATTATAACATACTTATAAGCTGATCAAATTGGAAAGCTAGCTCCGATAATGCGTATATGTGCGAATTGATAAAAATTATACATGGCGTTAACATCTTTCATGACTTTTAATACTTTCAAAAAAAAAACTCACCGATCATTTTAAGTCGGTCAGTTTATCATCGATATATTAGGTTATAATGTATAAAATAGATCTACTTAATATATTACTTTAAATTGATGTTCTTACCATGTGGTAAGAACGCGTAAATCTTAGCCGATGATCGTGGGTTCAATCCCGGGCAAGCACC
Organism: Nymphalis io; assembly: GCF_905147045.1. Lineage (NCBI taxonomy): Eukaryota > Metazoa > Arthropoda > Insecta > Lepidoptera > Nymphalidae > Nymphalis > Nymphalis io. Next base: position 372,126 of record NC_065900.1, read on the forward strand.
ACTGAATTTTCATATGCTTGATTTGTGATTATAATTCATCTCGTGCTTTACGGCGAAGGAAAACATCGTGAGGTGTCATGAAAATGTCTAATTTTACTGAAATTCTGCCACATGTGTATTCCACCAACCCGTATTGGAGCAGCCTGGTGGAATAAGCTCCATACCTACTCCTCAAAAATGGAGAGGACGCCTTAGTCCAGCAGTGGGACATTCACAGGCTGTTACTTTGAAATTCATGTTGTTGTTTTTATATTTTATATATATTATTAATTTAAGTAGAGGTTTCATATTGTTTTCGATGTTAAAATTTATTTATAGTAATTAAGTTACGCAGTTTCACTTTTATTATTTAATTTATAAGTTCTTATTTTCGTATATTAACAGATGTTTGAAACTGAACTGTAATAAGGTGTTTGCACTAATTTATTTCCAGCAAGTTGTGTTTGATTTTAAATGATATTACATTACTGTATAAATTTTAGTTGTATATTATATGGTTTTTAGTACTTGCTTATTTACCTATCTCTAGTAAACAAAATAATAAGTAACAATAAAAATTCGTGTGTGTAACTTAAATTTTTTGTTACTTTTGATAGACTCAACCGATTATGATGAAAGACTTGACGGTGATTTTAAATACTTCTTATAATAATTCACTTACTTCAATTTGTAAAAAAAACGCCGTCTACAAAGCCGTTTTAAAGATTATCCCGGACAAAGAGACAGACCAACAAAAATAATAAAAAAAAATATTTTAGTTGTGGCAACTCGCAAATAGCCATATTAACATTAAAAGAGGCAATTATATTGAAATCACAGACAGCCACTTCAACTGTATGTATTTGTATATATTATTTTAATTACTTAGAAGTGCAATTTAATATTAAAAAAATATATTATATCAGCTTAATTAAATAAATAACACTAAGTATATAACAAAATTGTTATTTTAAATTAGCCAGGGCATTTTTTCTTCATTCTCTTTATCTTTTCATCTTAAATAAAAACGATAGTATTTATCCCCTATCCAGTACGTCACGTCGTTTAACTGACAGCGCTACGCCCAAACCGTGTTGGAATTGAACCAGGGACCCCTTGCGGGTGGTCCACAGAATCCAATTACTTAGAATATAGTATACGAGAAAATAAATGATAGTAAACGAATGAGACATTAAATAACCATCTTACGTTTTTGTTGAAGAATGAATCCTGAAATAGATTTAGTGAGAAATAAAGCAGATAGAACTATATTGTTATAGAGCAGAATATTGGGGGTTCAAACCCGAGCAAATACTTAAGTATATTTTATTTAGTAGTACTATATAGAATATATTTTAGTTTAATTAAAATATTAATAAATAAATAAATAAATTTCTTTTAAAAATTAGTTATTAATAGCGTCCCATTTCATTTACCATGTGGGGCCTAAACCACGTGATGCAATTGAAAAATATTTTTTAATTGATTAATTTCTCGACCAACATCTGAGTTTATTGATTGTCCTATACAACCAATACCCTGTATATTGTCATGTATCAATCTAAACTTATATTTATAGTGTCATCATCATCATCATATCAGCCGAAAGTCATCTACTGCTGAACATAGGCCTCCCCCAAGGATTTCCACGTTGGCCGATCTTGCGCTGCCCGCATCCAACGGCTTCCCGCGATTTATAGTGTATTCGGAGAAAATAAACTGCGACTGACACGGCTAGACACGACTGCAAGCCTTTATAAAATACGTCATTTCATCGGAAATGCGCAAAAAAAATGCAACTGTTTTAGTAAATATTATTATATATCTACTGTTAGTTATATATTTTTATAATTAGGAACATTACAAATGCGACCTTTATTGTAAGAATTCTTTAAAACTTTTCTTACGTTATATGTACCTTTATTCTACTCGTGCGAAACCGCAACGAGTAGCTAGTTAGTAAAAATGATAAACAAAATTGTATGATATTGCTACAACAACGACCCAACAATACAAAATATATTTAAGCGATTCTCGATATTTATAGCTCATGAACAGACTTCCTTAGTAGCGTCGTATTACTGACTCTATCAATCTTAACAATTCAAATTATTTAGACGTCATTCAGATATTCATTAGGGAAGTATGATTACATTAGACGAGATATTCAAGACTTTATAACAAATAAAACCATGATGGCCTCCTGACCGATTACGGCCACGGCGGAAGAACTAATTGTGCCAACTGCAAACTACATGTGCACAAGTGTGTGCACCTGTGTGTGCACAAGTACAGGTGCACTCTCTATTCATAATCCAATGGGACGGTAAATCTGCCACGATTGGAAAGAGTCTAGGCACAGGACCAACGGCTTCACGTTCCTTCCAAGGCACGGGAATGTATACACTTCCAACTTCCAGACTCCGGGCTACTACGAATTTTTCGACATAAAACCCAATAACTTTTTTCGAACCCCAATAACATTTTACTCGCCCGGGCTTGAATTATTGGGATCTGCGATCTTATATCTAGTCACTAGACCAACGAGACAGCCACATAAAACAATACTACTTAATGAAACAATATACGTTTTAACCACTTTACTAAAATCGCCTTTATACAAACCGCCCTTCATAAAAACCATATTCTAAATCACATGACGTTGCAAATTCAGAGTGTTATAAAAATACAATGCGGTTAAAACCTCAGAATACGAAAACACTGGAAGTATCATACATTTTATTGGTAAAATATACATTTCAAAACAAACACGCTCAGTAGTAAGAACTGTTTGAATCTTGTAGATTTCTGGTTTAAGTTCACGCGAGCGCCACTATAATTTAATTGTAATTTGTTTTCTAATTTATCTTATAATTTACGATGAAAGAACATATCGCGAGGATACCCGCATACAGTAACAACCTGTCAATGTCCCGGCTGCTAGGCTAAGGCCTCCTCTCCCTTTTGAGGAGAAGGTTTGGAGCTTATTTCACCACGCTGCTCCTATGCGGGTTGGTAGAATATACGTGTGGCAGAATTTAAATGAAATTAGACACATGCAGGTTTCTTCACGATATTTTCCTTCACCGTGAAGCACGAGATGAATTATAAACACAAATGAAACACATGAAAATTAAACCCACGATCATCGAATAAGATTCACGCGTTCTAACCACTAGGCCATCTTGACTTACCCGCATGTGTCGAATGAATGCAATATGTCTCTCACTCTGACATGCATTGGAGAAGCGTTGGCTCATAAAGGCAATTTTTAATTGTCATATTATTACAGTATTAAATATTATATACATTGCATATTCAAAAACAATATTTAAACGATTTCGATTCAAATCGACCTATTTTATTTACAAGACTTCTTCAGTTTTAGGTATAATCAAAAATTAATAATATCATCAATTGAAAAATTGATTCTAACGTACTTCTTTTATTATAATTAGTTCACGTCTAGCATGCTTCACTCCGTGGTAAAAACCGCTGAAAGCATCAACGAAATGAAATCTACTTGAAACTAAAACGTATGCAAAATTCCCACTTGAAAAATAGCAGCCCTATCCAATCTCGCGCGTAGCTGTTTAGTTGAAATATGGGGTGCAACACACCCCATGGAATAATGTCGGGTATGATGGGAAATCGGTGATAAAAGTGCGGAAAGATACGAAAAGGCTACTCGAGTATGTGAATGCTGATATCAAATATTTCTTATATATTTTATCGGTTTATGGTTCTCTAAGAATATATACATACTTTTTTTATATACAATCTTTCTAATCTCCACAGACACGTTTGATGTTCGTTATAATAATTTAATATACAGATAGATAGTAATAGTTTTTTTGTCAAGAAACATTATAAGCGGTCTACTGTTTGAAAGTGCACTTTTTTTTGTTTTTTTTTTTACACACACGGCCATCTGATCCCAAATTAAGCTTGTACAGAGCTTGTGCTATGGAAACCAGACAACTCATATACTACATATACTACTTTTCTTTTTGTAAATACATACTTATATAGATAATTACACCCAGACTCAGGATAAACAGACATATTCATGCACACAAATGTCTGTCCTCGGTGGGAATCGAACTCACAATCTTCGGCATGAAAGGCAAGTATCTACCAACCACGCCAACCGGCTCGTCAAAATTTAACACTGCTTAAAAAATAATATTAGTTGTACTATAAGTTCTAAATCAATCTCCTTTACATATAAGAAGCTGTAGGATAACTTTTTCCGACTTATACTCGACACGGGTTATACTAGACATTTTTAAATATTGATATTACCTTACGTGTATATATATGTATGTTATTAGCCAATAATTATGACGTAAAATTTTATCCTCCGAGCCGTTCATTAATACTTTATCTTAACAAACGATATACGCTTCTTATATTGTGTTCCTACATAACATTTTTTATTCTATGTTATAATGCTGATCCAATATACGATATATCGAACAGAATTTTTTATTTCTGATAAATGATTATAATACTTTAGTTATTTATTTTACTGAGGAATAACACCTAGGAAGTAATCGATTATATTATTTACTTAATCTAATTACATTTCAAAATTATATAGTATAATAATTTTAAAACATTACCGATGTTTGTCCTCATCTTTATATTAAAACTAATTTCCGAGTGTGTAGGTGTTAGATAACGTGTACTCTTTTCTGTACCCTAACATAACGTGTATGGAAAATTTCATAATGATCGATTCAGTAGCCAAGATAGTAACAGCTTGTGAACGTCTCAATGCTGGGCTAAGGCCTCCTCTCCTTTATTTGAGGAGAAGGTTTTTGGAGCTTATTCCACCATGCTGCTCTAATGCTGGTTGGTGAAATACACATGTGACAGAATTTGAGTGACATTAGACACATGCAGGTTTCTTCACGATGTTTTCCTTCAAGCACGAGATGAATTATAGCACAATTTAAAGACATGAAAAATTCAGTGGTGCTTGCCCGGGTTTGAATCCACGATCATCGGTTAAGATTCACGTGTTCTTACCACTAGGCTATCTTAGCTAGCCAAGATGTGAAAGCCTAATAAACAAATAAACAAACTCACTTTGACATTTATAATATTTAGATAGGATCAAGTATGTTGACTCACAGCACCACGCTGCTTCATTGCGGATTGAAAAGATACTTACTAGAAGTAAACTACATAGTTATTCTTATTTTATTACAAAATACTTATATTATGTGTAATAATATTAATGTGTGTTTTAAAGCAGATATATTGAAGTGCAAACCCTGCCTGAAAACTTCAGATTCTTACTGAGAATCTCTCGACACAAAAACCCGGATATCTTTCAATAGGTCCGGTCAAATATGAACCAATAACCTCGAGTAAGTTAATAACAATAAAACTGATATATTAAAATATATTAAATTATATAATTATTACAACACTATTTTAATTGCATTGTATATTAAAATGTACGGTACATTTGATAAATTAATATAAAACGAAGTAAAATTACATGCAATTACTACAAACGCTTGTGCGAATTTCTTGAATAGCGAAAGCAATTCCGAAACGCTAAGTGAGTTGGCTCCTTGCCTGGATAAACAGTTCTTGCAATTACACGAAAACAAGAGAAACATCGATTCGAAAAACTACTATCACCATAAGAAAATAATAAGAAAAATAAAAAATAAGTAATATTAAATTCGTGGATTTTTACACATTTCGCTCAGTTCGTATAACTCATGAATCTCTAACGAAGATTGCGGATTTAAAACGCGGGTTCTCATGTGTTCAATTTGTATTTACATATCGCGTGCTTGGCATTCAAAGAAAATGACATGAATAAAATTGAACTTCTTTATGAAATTTTGACACATGTGTGTCAAATTTGTTTCATCAACTTGCATTGGAGGAGCATGAAAGAAATAACTTAAATTTTTACTATTTTAAAAACCTAGGATTATGGTATTTGGATATTATATACCTATATTTAAGAATGGAATTATTAAAAAACAAAGCTATTTGTATTCCATTGTCTACTTTAATGCAGTTTGTCCTCATAAAAGCTAATATAATTTTATGGCCGCATAAATCAGAGTGCATTCAGATACATCGTTTTGCAAAAACTATTTTAGTACGTGTAAAATTATTTATAGCAAGCATTTGATTTTCACTGCTCACAGGGAATATTAAATTGATAACAGTTTAGGTAGATATCATCTATTTTGTTTTATTTAATACATAAGGAAAAGACAGAACAGACAAAATAATTTATGAATAAAGGACAATTATTGTATATTAAAAATACAGACACACACACAAACACACATACATGAACGCGCATGCACTATATGCACACGTATTACTTTGATTTTTAATTAAACTAATTTTAATTTATTTATTATCTCTTAGTTTTTAATATAATATTTAAATGTTATCTGATCTGTGTATTTCTATTTTGGTTTTATGAGTAAAATAATATGCAATGTAATAATTTTATATAAAAGCTGTTGGATTACCTAATTAATTAACTTGAAACGTCAACATGAGATAGTAATTTGAAAAAAAAAATGGAAGTCAGAATTCAAACACTTTCGCACATCCAACTGTTAAGCGCCCACCGAAAATCTTTAAGAAATTCTTTCGTGAAATCTTTCCCGGAATTTGCCCCGGCAATTTAACGTCACCGGCGCCTTTATGGGGCTTCTTTATTGGACAATATATCCCCATGCCCCGTGTAACCATCTATAAAAAACACATGTGTTATTGGACGCTATTGGCCTCGCTAGAATTTACAACATGACGAGGTAACTTGTTTCATTATTAACTAGAAAATATTAACTTCAATATTATATAACGTTACAGCTTTCAGTGGTAGATAGATTACCTAGCTATTTAAATATAATGAATTTAAGATCTTGTTGTCCAAAAATCTAGTTTAATTTTCACATTCGAATTTTATATTGTATTTTTTAAAGTCTAAGCGCTCTCATACTTGTTTGTCAGAGTAATGACAGAAATATATTGAAAATACATTATAATAATACATTGAAGTTTAGAAATCTATAAATTCAGAATTTTCAATAGCTTGTTAGTTAGCGTCTGTTTGCTTTTAAAATATTTCCAATTCTTACATACGCGCTTCTGATAATTTCGATCGGTATCTGTAAATGTCCCAATGCTGGGCTAAGACTGCCTCTCCTTCTTAGGGGAACGGTTAGGTACACAATTTAAGTATATGAAAATTCAGTGATGCTTACCCAGGCTTAACCCGCCATCTTTGTTAAGATTCACGTGTTCTAACTGAATCATCTCGGCATATTGGCGATTAATATCAGCTGTTCTGTTCTAGCACGTCTGCAAACACAGTACTATTGGACAATAAATGCGAATAGATTATATCAGAATATTTTTCGTTTATATTAATGATATTTGGTACTAAAAATAACTACCACACATAGTTAGTCTGATATAAAATATAAGCAAATGGTCCAATAAATTCCATAGCACATTAAAAATTTATGGTGTTTAAATATAAAGAATGAGTTATCTCAAAGAAACAACCACATAAATAAACCACGGGCCCAATGACGCAGAAAACTTTTTAGTACGGCGTCCTCTAGTTTCACGGGCAAGTAGCTCTTAACCGACGGTCATGGTAAACTGACAATATTTGCTCCCTTCATTGATTTATTGAAGAAATCTGTAGTATACGGTACATAGATGGACGTTGTTTTTCTTTGAAAAGGGTCATCTTTTATACGAATAACGATTTGTAACAGTTTTCTAAATAAAGCCTCTTTATTTTTGATAACTTTGTATTCGCCTTTTTTATTTTGACGTGATTATGTTTTAGTTTTCAATTTAATAAAAAGCCGCTTTTATATATCATATAATTTAAAAATAACTGCATAAATTATACCATATTTCCATAATTATTAAAAGATTATTATATTATTCAATTAATTTATTGAACTAGCTTTTAAAATAGGAAAGGAGATAAATATTAAAATATTACTTTTATATTGTTGCGAGAAAGTTATGTAAGATTATAAGTTTTTTATATCCGTAATCCGTAACAGCCTGTGAATGTCCCACTGCTGGGCTAAAGGCCTCCTCTCCTCTTTTTGAGGAGAAGGTTTGGAGCTTATTCCACCACGCTGCTCCAATGCGGGTTGGTGGAATACACATGTGGCAGAATTTCAGTGAAATAAGACACATGCAGGTTTCCTCACGATGTTTTCCTTCACCGTAAAGCACGAGATGAATTATAATCGCAAATTAAGCACATGAAAATTCATTGGTGCTTGCCCAGGTTTGAACCCACGATCATCGGTTAGGATTCCCGCGTTCTTACCACTGGGCCATCTCGGCTGTCATTGTTTTTTATATAGAAAACGTCAAATTCAACGTTCAGAGTGGTCAAATGTCTCAAAAATAAGAAAATCCCTTGAACCGCAAGGAATGTTAATAAACTTGTTCGAGCTCCCTAACCAAACAGAGAACCCTTATAATTTCGTCATGGTGGTCGTCAAACCCTTATGTCTAGTGTTATGAGGTGTGTTGTGCGACTTTTACTTGAAACTTTCGTTTCGTTTGTTTCGTAACGTTGGTCTAAGGGCTGACTTTTGACGCCTTGGTATTTAATAACAGACTCGAATAATGAAAGTAATTGTTTTTTGTAGGAAATTAATTAATTTGACAGTATTAAAAAGTACGTAGTCGTTGGTCCAGTTTTTCTCAATTTAGTCTTTATTTATTACTATAGCATCGTATTGTCTCTCCTTTGTACTATACTTGCCCAATACTTCATAAAATTAGTGGGTCTTTTATGTCTTTTACATTTCATTAAAAGACATAACTTCATCTTCAATTAAGAAGAAGGATCAAAGGTCCACACGCTGTTACATGTAGTTTAACAAGAAAATGTATTTTAGATTTTCATTTTATTTCTATAAGTATTTTAATAGACAAGTCAGAATTCATATTCATTGCTTCAATCATAAAATCGTTTTGTCATATAAACATTGTAAGTTATCATATAATTGAATATGTTTACGTCAAAACAGATTTAAATACTCGGAGACCGAGAAGATTGTTTCGAAGAAAATTGAATAATATCCGATCCATCCAACAATCCGTCATAACCGAGTTGTTTACGCTTTTGACGGCAAGTTCGCGCTAAATTACATTTATCGAGAAATTCAATTATAATTCGGCTAGACCTTAGAGTAATTGGATTTAAAAACTTGCTGCATATTGTAGGTCATATTAGGAAATAGAAGATGTCGCTGATGTCGTAATATTATCCAATTGATTAGGATTATCTATATTATTTTGCGTGGACCTCTAATCAAGAAATGAGTGGAATAGTCTTTTAAGCCTTAAGCGTTATTTCTTATATAATTAAACACCTATCGACTTATTTACTAATGACGGGCCGGTTGGCTTGGTTGGTAGATACTTGCCTTTTCACGCCGAAAGTTGTGGGTTCGATTCCCACCCAGGACTGATATTTGTGTGCATGAACATATCTGTTTGTCCTGAGTCTGGTTGTAATTTTCTATATAATTATTTATTTACAAAAGAAAAGTAGTATATGTAGTATATCAGTTGTCTGGTTCCCAAGGCACAAGCTTTGTACAAGCTTAATTTGGGATCAGATGGCCGTGTGTGAAAAATGTTCCAGGATATTATTATTATTATTACTGATGGTTTTTTTTAACATGAAATTTAAATTTATTAATTGACAAGGCTAAAAGTGTTTACGAGAATTTGTGATATGATAAATTGATTTTGCGAAGACGGAATCTTGGCATTACAAGATTTTTATTTATTCTCGTCAAAAGTAATCTATATTGCTCTGAACTTAATATTATTGCATATATACTGTGAGATTGTTAGTAACCCAACTCAGTACTTCATCTCATTGGGATGAACGGTACATAAACGTATATAATACAAACAAAAACAAACATTATTTTTTTAAATAAAATGAGAAGTTTATTTATATTATACAAAATAAATATCTTCACGAAGCAGTGGACGAAGTCACCTTCATAAAAATCGATATCTAAAAGTCGGTGCGGTGATTTGCGATTCAATAGAATCGAATTAAGCGCTTGTTACCGACTGAGCACTCGAGCACGCGACGAGTACAAAAAAATAATAGCTAACCGCTTCGTAATACCGAAAAAGCTTCGAGTAGACGTTAGGGTTCATTCATTTTAAACTGAATTATTATAAATATTTAAATTATATTGGAATTTATAACGAGCACACATTACACTTTAAATTAGTGAATAAAACTGTTACCTTTAAAGTTACCAACCATTATCACCACCATACATTACGATTATTTACCACACCGTTATTTACCACTTTAAATTATAGGAACACCTAAAGGTTTTGCTTTTGAAAGCATTTTAGAATGCTAATTAAAATACAAACTTGATTGATTGATATTGGAATTAGAAAAGGTGTTATGAAACATTTTAAAAAATAAGAGTGCATGCAACATGCTACTTGTGTTTTTATGCGTCGGAAACGTATGTTACGTTGTCTACGAGTATTATACATATGTAACGTTTCATTGTGACGTTACCGAAAGGCCTTGAAAATTTTCTCTCATCATGAATAATTAATATTTAAAGTTACACTTGGTGGAAAGGCAAGCCCGTTTGTGTAGGTATTACTTAATCATCATATATTTAACCGCCAAACAGCAATGTTCTGTGTTGTTGTGTTCCGGTTTGAAGGTTGAGTAAGTCATTGTAAATATAGACACAAGGGACATAGCACCTTAGTTCCCAAGATTGGTGGCACCATCGTAAGTGATGGTTAATATTTCTTATGCCAATGGCTGTAGGTGGTAGTGACCGTTTTATATCAGTCTGCCTATCTGATAAAACAAATTGTTTTAATGAAAATATATGAACATACAATATGTAAGTACCATTACTTTACAATCAAGCACACGGAACCTTGCCTAGTGACGTCTGAAACGAACTTGGCTGCATTTTTAAGAGCATTTCCTGGTTACGAAGCTAAGGGGTTATTCCTTTGCATATGCAAATCATAGTCATTTTTCTCTTTAAAATATAATTGTACGATAGAGAAATTAAAAATGATAAGCGTTGCATTTTATTATTTAAAATTTAGATGGTTATATTTTATTCGAGTCGAGATGGCCCAGTGGTTAGAAGACGTAAATCCTAATCAAAACTAGCGGGTTCAAACCTGAGCAAACTAGTAATATTTCATGTGCTTAATTTGCGTTTATAATTCATCTGCGGTGACGGAAAACGGTTGACGATCTGCCGTATTGGTATACGCCATCTCTCATTGGGGCAGCTTAGTGGAGTAAACTCTAATCTTTCTCCTCTCGAGGACCTTTGCCTTCGGTTATTACTTTACTATAATATCAAGTATGTATCATTATATTTAATGATATTTTAATTACAAACATCTGAATATAACGAAACATTACACTCTGCTAAGAAAAAAACAATTAGAAGTGAACCCAATGATGTATTAAATAAAGTATAAATTCATTAAATCAAGGAATTTAATTTAAAACTGTGGTGTTGTGCATCTCATGGGGTTTAGAGTCAAATTGGATTGCTTTATTACAAGTTCATATTTGCATAAGAACAAAGAGTGAGACAGTGTTATGCTATTCAGTTAAAATGTTCTCTTTTCTCATCAGGGTGAATAAAATTTGACAACATTATAAAGGGGTCGGTTAGTAAAATCAGGCTTGGAAGATTTAATTTTTCTGAAATTGCTAAATGTAGCAAAATATATTATTTATTTAAATATTCATTTTTAGTACTTCGGAATAAATACATATATTTTAAAAACTGTATATATTTTTATGTATAAATATTATTAATATATAAAAAAAAATTAATCCCCGAAGTAAAAAGAGGGATATTATAAGTTCAACGTGTGTATATGTGTGTCTGTCTGTGGTATCGTAGTTCCCAAATGAGCGGACTGATTTTGAAGCAGTTTTCTCTGTGACCTTATATGCTCGAGATGGTTCTTAGCTATAAATTATGAAGATGTGATTGAAGATGAGATTGAAGATAATCAGTTTATTTTCTACTTTATAACAACAAGACTTTCTTAAAAACCAGTTTATCTGCTTCTCCTGTCTTTATTTGTATGTAATATTACAATTTAATTATCAATAAAAATAAATAATATGTTCTTCAGAAACATCTTTTTTTTTCTAAAATTTTTGCCGTAAATACGAAGAAATGTTGGGGGTTGAGTAAAATAAAATCGTTTTAACACATTTGTATCGAGTAACAAAACTTCATATGTGAATCGTCCTTGTAAGTAGCAATTTCCTTAACGCTCTACGTGTATAGTAATACTTAAACCTGTCAACGAAATTTCGACATTATACTTCTTATATTTAAGTCTATTTTCAGACGTTGACGCATAATTTTCAGAGCAATACATGTTGCGTTAAAATATTGGAACTCCGGGCGAGACGTGAAAATTATATTTTTTTGCGGTGTATTTCAACTCTATGGTGTAAGTAATAAGAAAGATTATACGAATAAATATAGATGTGTGGAGTTTTCCTGTCCATGTGGTTGCAGGGTATGCCTCTGACATTTGTCACAGTTATATCAAGAGCCACGTTAAAGGGAATGTTAGAATTTTTATATGATATTTAGTATGATGTTTTATTATATATATTATAATTTTTTTTATTAAATTAACTTGTATAGTGGTAAAAATAATAATAAGTTGTTATGCTGTATTCGTATTATCTATATTAGTTCCTTATATAAAAACTAATAATTCCAATATTCTTAAGAAAATAAAACTATATTTTAACTTAGACATTGATATGTTTACAAATAGATTAAATTAGTTATGTGATTTTAACGATTTCTATATATATATAAAATACATTTTATTTTAGACATGTAAGTAATTTAATATTATCATTATCGATGCGTAAGTAACTCTGTCTGTCTATCTGTTATGGTTTAATCAATAAACTACTGAGCCGATTTTAATGAAATTTGATGAAATTTGGTATGGAGGTATGGTGCCACTGGAGGTCCCCCCAACGAGCAAAAACTAGTTACTTTTAATAACACTATGATCAATGCCAAAAGGCCGAAAAGCTAGTTAAGTTTGCCTTATAGAAGAACGTGAATACGAATCGAGCTATCGCCACTGAGCGAATGCTTAATTTGTTTTAATTCCTCGATAGGACAGGAGGCCTTTGAACAGTGGAAATAACGTTTGACTTTAATCTGTTACTTATAATTCAATATAGAATTGATTATACATACATTTATCAGAGTGCTTACAAAACTAAATTCATAAAAGAAATACGTAAACTAAATTGGAGCGTATAAATCCTTCCGCGTCCAAACTTCCAGCGGAAATCCAAAGGAGCATTTCAAAGAGAATTCTTTGCTACTGGATATGAGGAAACATTTATATATATATCGCATTTTGTTTGTCTGTTGATTTGTTTGTGACGAATTTACGAATAACATATAGAAGGACGTTAATTTTTCGCTTCAAATATAAGAAATGAATAACGGTACTCGTAAACATTAACAAATCCCTACTAATATTATAAATGCGAAAGTGCGTTTGTTTGATTCACTTTCACGTCTTAAATGGTCAACCAAGCATTATGAAATTACGCATAGGCGAGTTCGGGGGTACGAAAAATATTCGCGACATACTCGCGAGTGAAGCCCAATAAAATGACAAAGACTACGAATTCGCTATTTCAAATGAATATTAAAAATATAAACAACATGTTTTAATGATACTGGCAATTCTAAGATAGGCTACCGCCGAGCTGAACCGAAGGAAGCCGAGCTGTCAAACTGTTGCGAACTTTATGATTTGTTCCTCGGGCACTTTTGACTGGGAGTCAGACAGCTGAACTGATGGGCGAATCATTTTATAATATTGTTTTTATTTTAATTTTCACCAGCAATTAATGTATTATTTTATATGAGTTTTTAAAATGCTTAATGGTTTTTATTTTTGTTTAATAACAATTATCCTTATCACAGGCTTTTAAATAATCCATAAAGGATAATAAATTTCAGTCTTTGTAAGAAGTTAGTTCTTCACGTAAGAAATGTACTTAGTTACAAAGCCTTGTCTTCTTCTCTCGTATATCAACTCAATAAAGATAGAATAGGAGAAATTATTTAACTAATCAGCCGCTTAGCCATATTTATAAGTAATTAATAATTATATACTTATTTTGTAATGTGAGATAAACAAGCTTTCTTTTATAACATTTGTTATTTATATCAATTTTTTTTTGACCATTTGAAATGTTTAGAAGGGAATGTTCATGTTGATTGCAATACTATAAAAACTCAAAGAAATGCTTTTATCTTGTATCTGAAACGAATGTCTCGTATCATTAATCATTAATAAATTAATTAAAAATACACGTAAAGTCGTCGCAAGGAGCACGTATCTTAGAGAATTCTCTAAATCTGAGCATCTCATACAACTTCAGCTTACTTTGTATGGGGAATGGACTGCTCAGCTTTTGGCTTCACAAAAGCCGACAACTTAATAGAAAAATTTAAAACCGCAGATATTTTTATATAGAATTATACGCTATCTTTAATATTACTATTCTTTATATAAATATAATATTCCATAAAATTGTAAATGCATTAGAACAGACTGATTATTAATATTATATACAAAATAAAAATATCTGCAAAATTTTTGTAAAAGAACAAGCACTTTTGTATGTCAAGCTATGATATGGAATGTTATATACCATTAAGAACCGCCAAGAACGTCAGTGTTTACTTTTAAAAGTGATAAAAGTGATTATAAGCTTAACTCTGTATGATATGTGGTCTTGTAAGATAATTTAGATTTAAAAGTTAGAAAAATATGCAATAATTTATATCAACATTTTAACTTATTATATACTGTTTGTTACTTGTTTGTTAGCCGTGGAGTACCGGCTTAGTAGCCGTGGAGTACCGGCTTAGAATAGTACTCCCCCAATCTCATCCCGTGGGTGTCGTAAGAAAGGCAACTGAGGGACGGGGAAAAGGGGGGATGGGCAGTAGCGTCCCCCCCCCATAAACATCTCACCCCCCTACTGCGCTCGCCAACACGCCTGCCCAGCGCGGCGAGTATGGGCAAACCCTCCTAAATGGCGATGTCGCGGTATTGGCTGGGCAGGGGGTGCTAAGAATCACCGGTTAACGGCAGGCTACCATATAAGACGACTTCAGATGGCAACGTACAATGGACGCTAGATGAGGCTGGACCATCACCTCGCCGAATTAGAAGTAGAGTTAAGTCATATAAACTGGCATATACTGGGGTTATCTGAAGTCCGAAGACAGGGGGAGTACACGATAACTCTAGAGTCCGGTAACTTACTCTACTTCCGCGAAGGTGATAACCTCTCCCAGGGTGGTGTCGGTTTTCTAGTCAAAAAGGATCTCATTAGCAGCATTGTGGAACTCAGTAGTGTGTCGAACCGGGTAGCGTACCTTGTCCTTAAACTTTCCGACAGGTACTCCCTGAAGGTCGTACAGGTATATGCGCCAACTTCGACATACTTTGATGATGAGGTCGAAGCGATGTACGAGGACATCGCAAAGGCCCTCAACGACACCTCGAAGGCCCACTACAATGTTGTTATGAGAGACTTTAATGCTAAAGTGGGAGTACAAGATAGCGGTGAATCGAAAGTCGGACCTTACGGCTTGTGCTGCAGAAATCACAGGGGGCAAATGCTGGTAAACTTTCTCGAAGCGCAGGGGCTCTTTTTGATGAATTCTTTCTTTCAAAAGAAACCTCAGAGGAGGTGGACCTGGCGAAGCCCCGATAACGTGACAAGGAACGAGATAGACTTTATCATTTCGAATAAAAGGCACATATTTAGAGATGTTACAGTGATCAACAGGTTTAATACCGGAAGTGATCACCGCTTGGTTCGAGGCACTCTAAATATCGACTTCAAAGCCGAAAGATCGAGAATGATGAGATCTACTCTCCGACCTACCATGCTCCAAGCTACTCAAGGCTCCGAAAAGTTCCAAATGGAACTTCAAAATCAATTAACCGCGTTGGAAACCGTAAGCAGCATTGATGAGAAAACTGACACGCTGGTAAAAATACTGCAAAACACATTCCGCAAGTGTTTTCCGCCACAGAGAAGAGACAACGCACCAAAACTCTCTGCTGAGACACTCGAGCTCATGAGAAAACGACGAGAACTACCATCGTTTTTGTCAGATAAGGCCTTAAATCGAACAATAAAAACGCTGACGCGACGTGATCTCCGATGCTCCAATACCCGTGCCATCAAGGCTGCGATTGAGCAAAATCCAGTCATCCAACATAACAAGACCCCGGAAACGTGGAGCGGGAGTGAGGTGGTACTGTTTTTCAAGAAAGGTGATAAAACCCTCTTGAAAAACTACAGACCAATCTCCCTCCTGAGTCACGTGTATAAGCTGTTCTCAAGAGTCGTCACGATCCGTTTCGCCAGACGACTTGACGAGTTCCAGCCCCCAGAGCAAGCCGGCTTTCGATCAGGCTACAGCACCGTGGACCACATCCATACTATTCGGCAGATTGTACAGAAGACAGAAGAGTACAATCAGCCGCTGTGTATGGCATTTGTGGACTACGAGAAAGCCTTCGACTCCATCGAAACCTGGGCAGTGCTCGACTCATTGCAGAGATGTCATATCGACTGGAGATATATCGAGGTACTGAGATGTCTGTACAACGCCGCTACAATGACTGTCCACATCCAGGACTGTAAGACAAAGGTGATCCAACTGCGCAGAAAGGTGAGACAGGGGGATGTAATATCCCCGAAACTGTTCACCAACGCGTTGGAAGACGTTTTCAAGACGCTGGATTGGACTGAGTATGGAGTCAATGTAAACGGCGAGTACATCTCTTACCTTCGATTTGCCGACGATATCGTCATCATAGCAGAGTCGCTGAAACAACTCACTGAAATGCTGCGTAGCCTAGGCGGGCCTTCCCGGTGTGTCGGTCTCGGTATAAACTCGGTATAATCCTCGGTATAAACAAGACGAAGGTCATGTTCAATAGGCATGTCGTGCTGGGACCCATATACGTCGAGGGGAAACCTCTCGAAGTTGTTAGTGAATATACCTACCTAGGACAGATAATACAAGTCGGTAGGAACAACTTCGAGAAGGAAGCCGATCGAAGAATTCGCTTGGGATGGGCAGCATTTGGCAACCTTCGTCAAGTCCTCAAGTCGTCTATACCGCAATGTTTGAAGACGAAAGTCTTCAACCAATGCGTCTTACCTGCCATGACATACGACATAGCTTGCAAAATTAGCAGGCTGAAGTGGCAGTTGACTGGTCACGTATGTCGTAGGACCGATGGCCGTTGGAGCAGACGAGTCCTAGAGTGGAGACCGCGAATCGGCAAGCGTAGGGCGCCCTCCAGCCAGGTGGACCGACGACTTTAAGAAGGTGACGGGCACCAACTGGATGCGGAAGGCGGAGGACAGTAAGCTTGGGCGCACCTTGGGAGAGGCCTATGTTCAGCAGTGGACAACGATTGGCTGTTGATTGATATACTGTTTATCTACAGATGCATATTAATAAATAATCTCAAGTTTTTTTTTATGTCGGTGGAGTATTTTTCCTCAAACAATGTTTATGATTAAACCAATTTTATTTACTGAAATGTTTCTCATTGTTTGGATTTAATTATTTCGGATCAGGTCCCGGGAGAAAACACAAAACATTCCACGATCAGCTTTGGCTTAAGGCTATGTCGCGTCTTAAGTAACTCCATACGGTCTCAAGCAAACATCACAACCTCTTATACATCATATTACAATACTAAGTAAATATATCGCAAAATATCTGTATAATTGTTTGACACACGTATGTATTTATTATAAATACAAAAGGAACAATAATATTTAAAAGATAATATGTTAATAAGTAACATATTCATTATAAATTTATTAAGCATTGTATGTTTATTAATTTTTATTTTCACATTAAAATTTGGAATAGTTTTGGAGATACTATGACTAACGCTGAGACCACAACGATTATTATTATTTGTAGTGTGTTTTTTTATAGAATAGCAGGGCAGACGAGCTAATGGGGTGCTTGATGGTAAGTGGTCACCAGCGCCCATCGACTTAGGTATTGTAAGAAATGTTAATCATCGCTTACATCGCCAATGCGCCACCATTCTTGGGAATTAAGATGTTATGTTCATTGTGCCTGTAATTACACTGGCTCACTCATCCTTCAAACCGGAACACAACTATACCAAGTACCGATTTTTCTGGTAGAATATCTGACGTATATATAACAGTCGCTAGAGTTCAATTCTTGACTTGGGATCCGTATTTATTGATATGCAATAAGCAATAAAAAACCCAAAGAATGTTTTTGCAATTTAAATAGTTTTATGGTAATAGTCTGGGCTATGAAGCAAGTTGCCAAAAGCCGAACACAGACACTTCGATACAATATAAGTTTGTTATTGCTTGACTTCTTTAGAAACTGTTTATTTCCGAGATTTATATCTTGGCACCCTCTGATTTATGTAAATGGACGGTCGTTTAACGTCCCCCAAGTAAAGGGACTCAGTTTTCTTGTATTTGAAAAGTTTTTGTTATACAATAAGAAGTGAAGGATTAAAAGTGAAGTAACGAATTTTAGAAATTTGTAAGTATATATAGTAATAAATATTTAATTATTGTACTAAAAATTATAAATGCAGTACTTTAAATATTTTCATAGTCAAAAAATAATCGGATTATTTACAACAAAATTGATAAAACGAAACAAAAAATACATTACAAAAAAAATAGTACACCCCGCCCAAAAGATTTTCTTATAGCCTTGTCCACCCTAGCTTTATTACCCTTTAAATCGTTAAAGCTCTTTATTATTAGATCGGTCAACTATATAAATTTGAATACATTTTAATAACATACAATAACTTAATTGGGTATCTAAAATAGTTAGAACACGTGCATTTTAACCGAAGATTGAGGGTTCTAACTGATATTTCGAGCGCTTGATTTTTGGTTGAAGAAAATCCCTCAGAATAGACCTTCATATGTTGGATCAAATTCAAGAGGTAAGGTTACTTTTGCCCAGCTGTGGGTTATATACATGCTTGTTAATGTTAAGATATACATCTATCCTTTCATTTGTTATGTTGGGCTTGTGTTTTATGTGTTATTGTTTTATCCCACTATCGTATAAAACAAATAACTTTCTATTACAGTGTATTGACCGAAAGAGCACCGCAAGTAAACTTCAATCTCTATTAGATAGAGTTACTCGCGATGCAACGTCGACTGCCCGTCTAATTAGTTCAATGATCTTCTATGTTAGATAAAATAGATTAGTTTTTATTGCAATTCATTTAACAACTTTGCTTTATAATTTGTACAGCCATTCAAAACGAAGATCATAATGTATTAAGATAGCTTGTAATTCATTTTATCATTTACTTACTATTCAAGCCAAAAAACTAAAATGATCGATTAAGTATTGAAAGCGATATATTTTTTTAATTTAATCGTTCATTATGTCTATTATATACATACGTGTAAGGGGTAGGAGTCAGTTGCTAAGTAAAAGTCTATATCCATCCTTGGGGCTCAAATTTGCTGTGTATTAAATTTCATTAAAATCGGTTCAGTGGTTTAGCCGTGACAGCGTAACAGACAGAGCTACTTTCGCCTTTATAATATTAAGTAGATTTATTGTTTCACTTTTTAAGTAACTTCACAAAACTATTTTTATACTAAATTGTCTCGTCGTAACTCTTAACTGATATTTATTATCACATCGAATTGTAATAACAATTAATTTATTTGATATAAAGACTGGTGAGGTTTTATTAAGCCTCGTGGTTTTTTAAGAAAAAATAGTATTAATAGCACGGTTGAAAATTGAATGAGTCATATTGACAATAGACTACAACTGGACAAGTTTTGTTGTAGTATTTAGAAAAATCAATTTTTTTCAATTTAAAATTAAATAGTATTTATATTTAAAATTTGACTTTTTTTTCTTTATTTATATAAAATCTGCAGAATCAGCTAATCCGTGACTGTAGTTTGTCTTTTTTATTGTTCTGATATACATTCGTCATTGTTTATGTTCCTGCATATTTTTATTTCGTAAGATTGAATAGCAATCTAATTCAGTCTAAATATTAATTGTTGCCACAACAAAATTTTAATTTTAATGACAATTTTTTTTTTTACGATTTCGATTCCTATTCAATTTGAATTAAGTCGATAGTCTAAAAGCATTTTTTAATATTAATATAAACAATATACAAACAACTACACAATATATACATAAATATATACTAAGTAAACAAATTTCCTGTTCACGAATTTATACGCGTCAACATATCATTGCTCTTATCCCAGTTTTTTTGGGTTCAGCAGATTTTTTGCCCGAAACCTTAACCCTCTGCGAATGATTTAGTTGGTATGTGGACGAGGCGCTTATGTGCGTGAATGATGGGTGCGTTGATATATATTAACCGACTTCAAAAAGGAGGAGGTTTTCAATTCGATTGTAGGATAGGAGGGTATAGTTTCCGTTTAGTCCCATTCAAACTTGAAGAAAAAATACCAACATTAAGGACAAATGTTTATTTAAAGTCGATTTGGTTTTTTAAATAAATAATTATTTTAAATGAAATTTAAATCTTAAAAACGAAGAGCACATAAGTAAATGATAATAATCAAGTTAAGAGTCTGTATATCATCTTCCCTTACGAGAAGATTTGGAGATTGGTAACAAGTAGTAGTATATCATCCGACAAATGCAGGTTTTCACAAATTAAACACATGAAAATTAAATATTGCTCGATTTGATACGAATACACAATATTTGGTCAATATTCACATATTCACGTCACAATAAAGTTTTAAACGAGTTGTATAATGTGCGCGCCATCAACGACCTCTGCCTGGGTAGTTTCAGCAACTACGTGAAAATTGTGTAAAGGGACTTGGAGTATTGTTGCGTTAATGTATATGAAAATAGCGGAACTACACGCCAGTTTTAAAACTACAATTTATTACACACTAAACACACACAAAATATGTATTGTTAAGTTTAATAAAACATTCTTATATTTATCTTTCTTTTTTAATTTAATCAATATTAATAAATATTTTTAAAAAAATAAGCATTTCATACGAACATTAAATATAGCAAAAATATTATTAATGACGTTAAAATACTATTAAAATATTAATTTTCAAAGTGCTTTTTATATAATAAAGTTTAGTATATATTTTATCCGAGTCACTGAGTCGATCGAGTTTAAAATAAATAACACGATCACTGATACACTGATATGTCACATTCGTTAAGATTTACGTAGTTTATGGCGCGCGAACTTTGAGTCGGAATAAATACGTTATGTATGCGAACGGTTTGAGAAAATTTCAACTGGATTTATCTTTTATTTCAACATACAATTTATTGTCTTTTGATTAAACAGTTTTTATATGCGTTATATAAGGAGGCGAAGTGTTTTTATTTGTATTCGTTTATTTTATAAAGCCGCATAATTTGGAAGGTTGAACGCTCTAACCTCAAGAGCTATTGTATATATTAATGTTTAGACTTATGACCCTAAGGAACAGAGCAGTAACCATATAGCAATATGGCAACACGGCTGAATGAAACAGTGTTTAATCTAAGTTTAACGTGGAGCAAGAAACTGCTACTTAATATGAAGATAATAAATATATTATTGACTGAATTTCTATCATAGTAGTATAACTATGCTGGAAATAATAGTGTACACGTGTGTGTGCGTGTGTTTTTCTCATTATCAATCAAATCTAAATATAGTAAAATAAAGACATTTTTAATGAAAATAGACACAAGTTTTGAATCGTCAAGCGCTGGTTGCGCTGTGGCGGTTCGTAATGTGGATTTTACCAAGAACGTTCTTGATAAGAAACTCTTAAATATTTAATTAAATAAAAAACAGGATTTAGAATATGCACCCCTAAAATTAGCCACTAGACCAATGACCAATGAGGCAGTCCTCAACATAATGCTATGAATGTAAAAAGATATTTGTCATTATCTATTATATCAAAAAATGCTTTTACGAAAAATATATTTTACCTTAAACATCGAAACGCCTAACAAATGAGATCATCCGATGAAAAACTGAGATGACGTCGACTAATCTCCCCGACGACTCATTATTCCTCCGTTGACAGATGAATTTATAAGAGCCCGTATTCTTGATCGCTCGTTTGTCAACCGCGACCTACTATCGCAAGGTCTCATGTGTATTATGTACGATATTTCTATGCTATATAATAAAAAAAAAACCACCAGAAGCAACCATTGAATGTATAAAATTTTATATGTAACAAAAATATATATCACATTGAGAAATATTAATATTAGAAATGTATTTCTTAAAAATGTAATTTATTAATGCAGTATCAGACAGATTATATACGTACACGGTCTTACTACAAGAAGTTATAAGTCGGTTGAACTGTTACACAAAGATTTCTCTCCATCTGACATCAGTTATTTGACATTCAAAAGCAGAAGACAGAGTATTTTGTAGCTACACACACCATATACAACTTTTATTATTGTGGGTATTATACTCTTGAGCACAGCAATATATAATATGGTTGGCAGCAAAATAACTCATAAATGGATGGATCTATACGGGCATGAGCAATGCGCAAACAATGAAGTTTTTAATTATTATCTTATCATATATACATACATATATATTTATGTGTGTGTATTCTAGTATGAATTGTGAGTACATAGCAATTACCCACACAAAGGACACTCTTAGCTTTAGGCTTAGGCGTAAGTAATGATATGTCCTATAAAGCGATGTATGGGCGTATGTCACTAGAAGTAGTGTAAAAGTATTTATTTAAATACCTTTTCAATATAAATACAATAATTTTGTTTTTTTTTTTTTATATGCGCCGGGATGGCAAATGACTCTACTCCACCTGATGGTAAGTGGTAGTAGAGTCCAAACGCGACAACGGCCAGTACAGTCGGGAAGAATGTTCTGTACTAGCCGTCCCCGCCTTGCCGGCCCGCAAGATGCCTCTTCACGCCTCGTTTGAAGGAACCCGGGTTGTAAGAGGAGGGGAACACGTGAGCTGGTAAGGAATTCCATTTTTTGGTAGTGCGACAAAGAAAAGAGTTGCCAAATTTCTTTGTGCGCGATGGAATTGATGTCACAGTTAGGCGGTGACATCGAGAACCAGCTTGCGTGGACTTAAGAAGGAAGGGGGAAGCAGGAATTAGAGAGAATAATTCCTCAGAGCACTCGCCGTGATACAGTCGATAGAAAGCGCTCAGTGCTGCTATCTCGCGACGCAATTGTAAAGGTTCAAGGGTGCTTGTGACCTTTACGTTGCCAATAATGCGTACTGCACGTCGCTGCAACCGGTCCAAGGCCTCCAGTAGGTACTTAGCGGAGCCATAATATGTAAGTATGTGTAAGGTTAATATAATAAGTCCAGGTCTCCGAACACCTGTCTGTACGTGTGAAGTTTCTTCAAGCTAGCGATCACATTAGATGGCAAGATACAACTAATAAATAACAGGGTAGGAGTAAAAAAACAAGCAACACCACTTTTAAAAGCTCTTAAAGATTTTTTTATTTTTATAGTATAAATATTTATTTAAAACAAGTTAATTTATAATATATTATGTGTATGTGACCTACTCTACCCACCAGATAGTGAATCCTCTTTAAAATTACTTATCACTTGAACTATTTGTCACTTTAAAACTACACAACAACAATGGAATCTATCAAGGAGTCTCTGGCTGCAATGACCGACTTATTCAACAGCCGTATGAATGAATTCCAGCAAGACTTACAGAGGACAACAACACCTGCGACTGTGCCTTCTCTTTCATCGGAGTTCAATTCTTTTAAGTCTTTTGTTCTCACTGCACTAAGTGGACTTCAGCGACAAATTGAGTTTCTCGCCAGGGAAATGGATCGGACTGAAATGCAGAGACGTCGAAAAGTGCTTCTTTTCCATGGTGTTAGCGAAGAGAGATCCGAGGATGCCACTGCTCGCGTTACCAGCCTTGTTGCGGAGCACTTGGCCTTGCCAAATTTTTCTACCAGCAGTATCAAATCTTGTCATCGCTTGGGAAGACCTTTGGACAGCAAGCCCAGACCTATAGTGGTCAAATTTACCGAGACTGCTATTAGGGATAAGGTCTGGTTCGCCAAAACGAAGTTGAAGGGCACCGGTGTCACAGAGTCAGAGTTCCTGACGAAAAGCCGACACAATGTGTTTTTGGAGGCCAGGAAGCGGTTCGGCATCAACAAGTGTTGGACACGAGACGGTTTGATACACATTATCGCCCCAGATGGATCTAGACATCGTGCCGAATGTTTATCTGATCTTGACTCGATTTCAACTTGTAAGTCCCCAGTCCAAAAAATTCCCATCGCAAACACTAGCGATAAAGTTGTATTGCAGAGGTCAAAGCGCGTAGTTAAGAAATAGTTATTTTATATTTATCTTTCTTCTTATTATTGTTTGTTTTTCTATAATTTTAAAATTATTTCTCTGTCTACCTGCTTTCGATTTAATTTTTGTGTTGTGTAAAACTATTTACGAATCTATTTAGTTAAAAGTTAACGTCATTCTGACGTTTGTCAATCAGGCGCCATAGTTTTCTTGCTTTGGATGGTTAGTTTTTTAGTTCTATACTAGACATTTATAAAGATCGTCTCTACTTCATTTTCATATTCGATATAGATAAATATAGATATAATATAATAATATTCCTTTTTAGTAAAAATTGTTGTTATGGCAGCCTGATAAATATCTGATTTTTTTTTTTTTTTGTTAATGTTAGTTTTTAATGTTATTATTGTTTCTATTTTGTTATGTTTGTGTTTAAGTGATTATTCCTAGGCAATTGGCGGGTGAGTGTTCATATGAAATTAATTAACGTATAATTATTCATTTACCTATTTTTATTTTGTAATTATAGAATTAATATATATTATTATTATTTTACATATATATTTTATATATTTATCTTTATATTTTTACTTATTTTATTTGCTGAATATTTAATTTAAAAATGTCTAGAAACAATGACGATTTGGACGAAACTTTTCTTTCTTTTTCTTCTGATGGATTGAGCAGTAATGACAGCTTTCATAGTATCCCTTCGCTCGGTGAAACTATAAATTCTTTATTCTCAGACTGTCTAAAATATTTTAATGTTATCCATATTAATGCTCAGAGTATTCCTGCACATTATCCTGATATGTTATCATCATTCGATTGCAATAAAATACATGCTATCCTCGTATCTGAGTCCTGGCTTAAACCCTGCTTACCTTCTACTTCCTACTCTCTTCCTGGATTTCATTTGATCCGTAACGACCGTGTAGGTCGGGCAGGTGGTGGAGTGGCGATCTATCTCCGTTCTCACATTCCATTTTCAATTATAAGTCAATCGACACCTCTGTCCGTTGAAGGGGCTGAACACCTTTTTATTGAGGTTATCTTTGGTCATATTAAGATGTTATTAGGTGTTTACTATAGTCCTAACCTCACGGTCGATTACTTTTCATCATTTGAAATCGTTCTAGAGCAATTTAAACCGTTGTATGCCCATACCATTCTTATGGGAGATTTTAATACATGTCTCTTAAAAAATGACCATCGCTCTAGTCTGTTGAAATCTGTACTGAATAGTGCAGATTTACAAATCCTACCCCTATCTGCTACTCATTCCTTCCCTAACTCTATCCCTTCTCTTCTCGACTTAATTTTGGTCTCTTCCGTTGATCATGTTGAAAAGCATGGGCAGTGCTCCGCCCTTGCTTTTTCATATCATGATCTTCTTTATCTTTCCTATAAAATCAAACCACCCAAAGCAAAATCGAGAATTCTTCTGCAGCGTAATTTTGGTGGAATGGATTTGAATAGTCTGCGGGAGGATGCTGCCAATATTGATTGGAGTGTTATTTTAAATGTTGATACAGTCAATGAGCAAGTTACAGTTTTTAATTCCCTATTAACTCAACTGTATGATTTACATGCACCAATTCGTCCTGTCCGGCTAAAACACCTTCCTGCACCTTGGCTCACCCCAGAAATAAAGAAGCTCCAAGTAAGAAAGAATATTGCCAAGGCTAAGTATAGGTGTAATCCGACTGACACAAATCGCGACAAGTATCTGAAGGTTCGCAATCGCTGCAACATGCTATGTAGAGATAGTCAACGACGCCATATCCATAAATCTATAGCTGAGGAAGAGGAGTCAGCTAGAGTCTGGAAATTTCTCAAGTCCTTAGGAGTTGGAAAATCATCTAAAAATATAAATACTCACAATATTAATTTAAATGAATTAAATAATCATTTTTCGTCCTCTCAAACTTTCGACACTGCTGTGAAGTCTAATACTTTAAAAGAAATTTCTGCTAAATCAACTTCTGAAAATTCTCCTTTTTTCTTTAGTCAATTTACTGATAGTGATGTTAAGAAGAACATTTTAGCAATAAATTCTGATGCTATTGGTTCGGATTGCATTAGTCGTAAGATGATCCTCCCAATCCTAGATATCATAATTCCTGTAGTCACACATATTTTAAACCAATCCATTATCCTTTGTGAATTCCCTGAATCCTGGAAAGACGCACAAGTCATCCCCCTCCCCAAAAAAACAAATCCTTCATCTTACACTGATTATCGTCCTATATCCATTCTCCCTTTCCTGTCTAAAGTACTTGAGCGCCTTATTCACAATCAATTAAACCAATACCTTTCAAAAAATGTCCTATTGAATCCTTTACAATCTGGCTTTCGTCCTGGTCATAGTACGACTACGGCTCTGATCAAAATAACTGATGACATTAGATTAGGAATGGATAATCAACAGGTTACTGTGTTGACATTATTAGATTTTAGTAATGCTTTCAACACTGTGGACTTTGATATTCTTCTTGCTATTTTGTGTTCTCTTAACATATCTGCTAAAGTAATTGACTGGTTTCATTCTTACTTGTATGGGCGCCGGCAACGGATAAGAGTTCAAGATTCTTTCTCAGAATGGGCTCCTATAACTGCTGGCGTTCCACAAGGTGGCGTGTTGTCTCCCCTCTTGTTTTCGGTCTTTATAAGTACCATCACTTCTCATATATCTTCTCTCTATCACCTGTATGCAGATGATCTTCAGATCTATTCACAAAGTAAAATTGCGAACCTTCCTGAAACTATACATTTAGTTAATAATGATTTATTAAATATTTCTAAGTGGTCTACTGCATTTGGATTACGAGTAAACCCAAATAAAACACAGGTGCTGATTATTGGTAGTTCAAAATTAATTTCTCGTATATCTTTTTCGGATCTCCCGGTTGTACACTTTAACGGTGTTAACATACCGTTCAGTGTTACAGCTAGGAATTTGGGAATTTCCTTTGACCAGCACCTGTCTTGGGAACCACAGATAAGTGAGGTTAGTAAAAAAATTTTTGCAGCCTTTGGCTCCCTTCGAAGGTTACGCAACTTTCTACCCATCCCTACCAAAATTATGTTAGCACAGTCACTCCTACTACCAATTCTCGATTATGCTGACGCATGTTATCTTGATCTAAAAGAGGAGCAACTTAATAAACTTGAGCGTCTCCAAAATCTTTGCATCCGATTCATATTTGGTCTTCGTAAATATGATCACGTTTCTGAATTTCGTAAAAAGCTCAAGTGGCTCCCAATCCGGCTTCGCAGGAATACTCACATCCTTCAACTTCTGTACTGTATTCTGTTCAATCCGTCTTCTCCTTCATATCTAAAAGAACGTTTTCAATTTCTTAGTTCTTCACATAGCCATAATCTTCGTTCTGAAGAGAATTTGATTTTAAAAATACCACCTCATACAACATCTTTTTATAGTGACTCATTTACAGTCCATTCAATTCGTCTTTGGAACTCTCTTCCACTAGAAGCAAGACGTGCACCAACTATTACTTCTTTTAAAAAAATGATAAAAGAGCACTATCTTGCTTCATGAAGAAATACTGCAATTAAATATTTTATTTATTATGTAAGTATCTATAGTATGTAAATGTATATATTTATAATGTGTATGTATATTATATTATTATATAATTATATATTTATGGAATATTTATTTATGTATCGTATATATACATATATATATTGTATCTATTTTTATTTTTTTATGTATTAAATAATTGTACACCCCTACCATCCTATCTCTCTCCTCTACCAAAGGTTGCCTGGAAGAGATCGCTGTTTTAGCGATAAGGCCGCCTATTGTACATTTTTCTTTTCTTTGTTTTGTTTTACTCCTATTATTTTTGTCTATATTGGTGTGCAATAAAGAGTATATATAAATAAACATCACAGTTCTGTACAACCTAGCTTCGTATTTCGCTTGTGAAATTGGAAATACTAACATGTATCATTTATAGTTATATAATATATCCAACGTCGCATAAAACTTTTTGGCGTTTAACCATCGTGTTCAGTAGTGAATTTAAACTTATTTATTGCAGAGTTGCTCTGCTGAATCCCAATCCTCAGTCATTAATAAACCAAAAGCGCTAATAAAAGCTATATAACCAGTGAATTGTAAGCCTTCATCTCAATCAGAATATCGAATACGCTGAGTTTGGCTGAAATCCAAGTGTGATTGTTTTTATTTTCGACATGAGCCATAAAAGTAATATATGACAATGTCATTGTTGGATGAATAATTTAATCAAATCATCGTTGATATAGGAAGCTATACATTAAGTTGAAGATCTCTCACCGAAATAAGTCGATTTATTGTTACATTTCTTTTCAATTCTTATATCACTTGTATTCTATATTTTTTTTCCCTCGTCTTTGATCTTTAGTATTTTTGTGATGATGGTCTCCTTACCTATGTCAGTTACGGTAGACATTTTAAAAGAGACTAGCCATTTGAGATCTTATAGTATACAAATGTGAATTGTGACTGATCATCCATTCAGGCGAAGCCTTTAAAAATCTGGATTGTACAGAAAATTTTTGTCAATAAAGCGCAACAACTTTAATCTGTACTGAACTTAGATTTGAACCTAGGACCTCGAGATTTAAAATCACTAACATAATGTGATCGTGATAAAACGTGAAAAACGAACTCATTTCTCTCTCCAGCCCATAAACTATATCTATGCAAAAAATTACGACAATCCATTACGGCATTTAGAAGGAAAAGACTATATAAGCATTTATAATATTATTGAGAAAGTTATTATTTCTCGATAATCCATGTTTAACGACAAAACAATTTTCGTAGCTCTTACATTCTTGGTAAAATAAAATCACCGTGGTTTTGTTTCAATTATGTGTTTATGATTTGAAATAGTATTTTCAAAGACGCGCCTTGGGGTAAGACCGTTTCGTATGCCGTGACAGCAAACGACATGATACTCTCTTATGCCTTCAAGTCCCCTCTTCGCTGCTCTACTTCCGTATGTGTACGTGGTGCGTACACTATATAAGTACTTAGTTGATATACGATTTCAATATATTAATTTTATATATTATATATATTAGTTTATTGGCGTCGTACTATTTATTTTACTCCAAATTAGTTTAATTTTTTGTTTACTTATATATTATTCAATAACCATCAATTTCTATGTTTCATCCCCTGGATAACACGTTACGGCCAAATTTTGTTTAAAGTTAAGTTAATTTTGAGTATAATAAAGAAAAACTCGTCAAATTCAGTATCCAGTACACATTATAGACGAAAAATGAACATATAATCCATAGGATTGTAAATAAAAAAACAAAAATTCTCTTTGTATTTTTGTTTTTTTTTTTCAAAATACTTTTTATTAGCCGAGGTGGCCTAGTGGTTATAACGCGTGAATCTTAACCGATGATCGTGAGCTCAAATTCTGTCACATGTGTATATCACCAACTCGCATTGAAGTAGCGTGATGGAATTAGCTCCAAGCCTTCTCCTCAAAAAAGGAGAGGAGGCCTTAGCCCGGCAGTGGAACATTCACAGGCTGTTACTTTACTTTATTTTTTTTTTGAGGTAATATAATATTGTGGCTATTATTACCTTCGTTTTAACTAGAGTTATATTTTTCAGTAGGCACTTCATTTCCCCGAACAAAGATAAATTATAAGACTAATCGTGAGCCGCATTGGCACAACAAGTGAATCTTCACAAAATTGCAGATGAGAAAAAAAAGGTTCAATACTGGTTAGTCACTTTTTTCTAACGCTTATGTGCTGCGTATATACAACATATATAGACAAATTAAAAAACCTCTTTTTACTTGAAAGCTGTATAAAAACCTTATATAATATTTCATCATAGTCGTTACAATTTTAAGCGATATACAAAATACAATTATTTTTTACATTTTGGATGATAAAGAAGCCCTTGTTTTATAAATAAACATGAAAACCCGAATTTTGATTACAAAATATTATATAAAGCAGCGTAGCTTAGAAAAACATTTCATTCACGAAAATATTATCTTTTTATAAAAAACTTGTGTTTCATTAAATAAAAAATGAAAAAATGTTACATAAGATGGTCAAGTACGTTTTGTACTTGACCATCTTATGTATCGTGTATCGAAGAAACCTTGTATGATTTTAAGGTATTTAATACAAGATTTCATATAAGTACTAGCTAATCGTCCCGGCTTCACACGGGTACATAAGAATAAAATTGTATTTTGGATAGGATTTGCGTAAAATCCGTTCTTAGTGAGCGTCTACGTCGGGGTAGGAGTAACTGTGTCAAATTTCAAGTCAATCGGGGGCATAGTTTAGGAGATCTCGTAATGAGTGGTATTCCGCCTATATATTATATAGATAAATTTCTGCTCGCGCTTATTCTGGCGTCTGGGGCAGGTGTTAGGTAACCTATGTCCTTTTCTCCACCCATGACGTTTTAATGACGATTGGTTGAAAAAAAATTGCATCTATAATATTAGTAAGGATTACATATTACGTAAAGTTTTTATAATGAAGAGAGACGTGTATTTGATTAAAAAATATATTTAACATTCGTTGATTCTAATGCAGGACATATAAATGTTATTGTTTAATTTGACTTGAAAAAGATTAGTTGATCTACATTTTAAAACGGTGGTGGCCATTTTTGTCTCTTGCTTATCTTAATTTATCTAATTAAGCATTCATGGTTTTGAATTTAATTTTTATCAAATAAATTAAAATATTTACACATATATATTCTTGGAAGATTTTATTTTTTATATATATTTTTAATAATGTTTTTGATATCGTTATATAATAACACATGACACACGGCTTCTTAATTTAAGCAGTATGACGAAAAATTACAATAAAACACGTAGAGCGTTGTGCTCAATCGCTGAGATCGCTTAACGTGATAATGATTGTGTATACCTAACATTTTATATTTAAAAATTTACATCATTATAAAACTTAATAATATCATGCGAATTTGAGATGGGTCGCTTTTATTGGTTCGTTTTTGGCTTGTTTGATAATTTAAAAATATTTAATAATATATTAGTTAAAAATATATATCTGTATTCGCGATCTTCGCTAAATTACATATGTACAAGCAGAAAGTCTATATTCATATTTAATCGTGAATATGTTTGAAGCATTAGAATTGTCAGTATATTATTACCGATAGAATATTTGAGTAGACGTATTTTCGTTAAAGTCAAATCAACATCAACTCTGATAATTGTACCTACATACATGTTCTCGCAGGAATTCTTCAAGTAATATAGAAGTTTCTGAACAAATACAGAGTAATAATTGGTTAGAAAAGTAAAGTAATAACGACGAGTTTGAGCACTCAATGAAACAATTACAAGCACATCGCTCCCTGGAGAGCTCTATACGCAAGAATTTCGATAAAGTATGCGAAAGATATTTGTGCGATATAATATTTAACAGTATTATATATATTAATACAATACATGTGAAAATCTATAAATCGAAAGTCACTCCGTATTTCTGTAACGCTTTCACGGCTAAATCACTTAATTGAATTTGATGAAATTTGGTATGAGGCATGCTGAAGCATGCCTTCAAGTTTTGGTAAAACGCGAGCGAATCCTTGGACGAAAACTAGTATGCTATAAACGCGGTTAGAAATGTTAAGCAACTAACTGATATTAATACTGCTCGATTAATATATTTTAGTTATTTTTAAAATATTATGTAATACAACTTTATTCCTGACATTTGTCTTTTCATAAAAATTGACAAAGAGAGAATTTTGAATTTTCGAGAATTTGCACAGACGCTTAAACGAATCTTTAATATTTGACTATTAACGGTATAAGACGATATATTAACGATATTACAGAAATGAAACGATCATTATATTCTTAACACAATTCTTGTACGTGTCAAATCTTATAAGCAAGTCATGTTGGCCTTCAGTAACTATATCTTCATGAAACTTACACAGTAAAACCATTGGCCGTCGAGTTCGCCGCGCTCCAGATATGACGGGACGTAACTCTCTGGCGAACTTCTAACAATTAAGCCATTATATCAAGTTCCCTACAATGAAAAGTAATTAGCGATCGCGTTGGTGTCTGGCGATTTAAAAAAAAATGACTCCCCATCCTTTGTTCAACAAAATTTCCATCAATTCCGTATCGGGATGACCCTTGAGAAAAATCTATTAACATCAGAACGAAGCGTTTGATGACGCCTTATTGGACTTCAGCCCAATTGGAAGTTCGACGGAAACACGCAATATGCCGTCGATAACAAATCTGTGAACCAATTTAAGGGGCCATTTTTAATATCCGCCCGGGGTCAACATCCTTCCCTTCACACGGCCCTGCAGCCTGCTTCGCTCGTGTTAAATTGAATAAAGGCTGATTTGTAGGCCTGGTCACGATCTGAAAGAACGTTTTCAATACTCCTTATTGAACCATTAGGTCTAATGGCTGCGACAATAGAGCATTACAATTTGTCTCGTCGCGTCGTTTCGTAGGAGCGTATCGGCTTAAAGTAGACTTCCGTAAAAGAAGACAATGTGACTCTTATTTTAAACAGTGGAAGGTGTTTTTTTGGGTACTAGAGAGTTCGATGGTGTCCCAATTGAGCTTATAGCCGGATATTGTAAAGTGGTCGCAGTTACTACACAATGTGTCGGGAGGCATTGATGTGACCGGCTGCGGCAGGATTGTGGCGGCGATTGTGTTTGGAAGTAAACCGGAATTAATATCATTAATTGTCAAATTGAGTTTACTGGAGCAGTCAACGTAAGCTCCAAGTGAGCGAATTTCATTCCATTAAATTACGACCCATGAAAGATAAAATTTAAATGGGCTATTTTATTACAATTTAATTGGTTTCATCTTCTTTTAATAATATGGAACTTTTTACGTAACATATATAATATTCGTAATTAATTCAATATTGCAATAAATTACAAGTCATTAGATCAGATAATAAATAAAATATTACACCTAAGCCTACCTGATGGACAAATGCAGTCGGTCACATCTCTGGTTTCCCTCTTCAATACAGTTTCCTTCGACTGGTGGAAGTTGAAGGGTGTGTCCTCAACTCGCAAATGCCAATCCTCCAGTGCTTTCAGTCGCTGTTCTAACCTTTGCTGCCTTACCAAACTGTACCCACATGTCATCAAGACGAACACACAGACACCCCACTGCACAACACCACTTAAATAAGATCTTTTCTCACTTGAATTTCCCATTTTCAAAATCGACCCGACTTCTTCTACACCATTTCACTGTCCAATCCATCCAGTGACGGATTAGTTTTGGGACAATTTACCTTTTTTTTGCGACTCTTAATTGTTTCAATAAAACTGTTCAACCAATTCAAATTTGAATTGCACGAATGGTTATTAATTTAGGACAAAGTCTTTTATGTGCATACCACGTTGAATTTTGGTGAACACTTTTTTAATGTGAAAGTTGATATTATTTGGCCACCGTGTGGTCTGGATAGACGGTAGACAGTCACTGTGAGCGGAGTAGTACCGCGGTCCCTCGGGAAAGGAAGTCGCCTGTCCAACGCTAACTGCCCTTCTAGTTGTGTCGATTAGTCGTCGAGTACCGAACTTTGATAGACGTGTTACATTGATGCGGATGTTTACGGCTTAATGTTGACGGGTATCAAGTAGCCTTGATTTTGTGTGGAATATTTTGCAAATTGAAACCAAAATTAGTTACAATTTAACTGAATTAGTCTGTAATATGATGATACGATGCGATACGATGATGATCAAAATTTAATTTTGTGTATAATTATAATTTCACGACTTTAACAATAATTTTGCGATCCGCGATACAATGCAAATTCAATACAATCAACCATATTCAAAATGGTGAAAGAAACTTTATGTTAGTCGCATTTCGTTCGTTTGAAAACAAATAATATTTTAATGTCAATAGGTACTTGTTTCATTTAATATTTACCTCCCTCCCTCCTCTTTGAATACCTCAAATAGTGCGATTTTTTTCTTGCATTAACATGACATTAATGAATTTATAACCCTTAATTTATTGACCCTAAGTGTGTCGCTACGAGTGATTAGCATATATATTACATATTACGTTGTAGATGGCATTCACCGAGCCAGCAATTAATGGTCTTTCTTGTGTTACATAAAGAATAATATCTTAGGGTACTAACGCTTGACAGTTATCTTTCGATGGAGGCCATGTTAGCATCTATTCAAAGATTTATATTAAGTAAACAAAAAGGAAAATATTAATTCACAATTATATTAACATATTTCATATCCTCGTACATGATTATAGAGATTTTTTCGCTAAATTTGACTCTTTGGCATTATAATTTTTCTGAAGCGCTATGGCCTAGTTGTAAAAGCTCGTGAATGTTAACCTACTTTTCTTAATTTTGAAAGAAAATACTTCTATGTATCAAATGAAAATCTTTCACAAGTGACACTAACCCGTAGTCTGGTTGAATAAGCAACCTTCTTTTTCAAAAAAATATTTAAACAAATAACTGGGCCGGTGTAACTGCTAAATAAGAAGTATATTTATTTTTATTTAGATTACGGCTTAAAGCTCGGGTAAGATTCACTGAGTTCGCATATATGTATATATTTCGGTTATATTATAAAACAGTTAGACGGACGGGCAAATGTGACACCTGATGTTAATATTATTATTATAATAATAATAATAATAATAATAATAATAATATCCTGGGACATTTTTCACACACGGCCATCTGATCCCAAATTAAGCTTGTACAAATCTTGTGCTATGGGAACCAGACAACTGATATACTACATATACTACTTTTCTTTTGTAAATACATACTTATATAGAAAATTACACCCAGACTCAGGACAAACAGACATGTTCATGCACACAAATGTCTGTCCTGGGTGGGAATCGAACCCACAACCTTCGACGTGAAAAGGCAAGTATCTAACAACCACGCCAACCGGCTCGTCATATATTATATATTAACCGTTGCTTACATCGCCAAAAGCCTTGGGACTAAAACGTTGTAACCCTTGTGCTAATAGTTACACTGGTTCACTCACCCTTCAAACCGGAACACAACAATGTAACTAAGAATTGCTGTTTGGCGTTAGAATCTCTGACGAGAGAGTGGTACCTATTCAGATAGCTAGCATAACGCCCTACCATCAGATAAGGTCTAGTTTCACTCTTACAGTCATCTACAATCTGTCATCGTCCCTTTTTAATATTTAGGTATTATTATATTCGTATAAAAAAGAATAATTAAATTGTAAATATAAAAAAAACATCCATATTATCATAAAAAATATTAACTTTCACTTTTAATATTATGATAAACAAAACAATTTATATTTAAAATCGTTACATTAATCACGAAAGGCTAAAACGGCCGGGATAAAAATGCAAATGCGTAACTTTAACCTCCGGGCCGTTTACGGGACAATGTCTCCCCCAGTATAAATCTTGATCTAGTCGACGTGCTGTGGATTTCTGTTGTCCTGATAACACGATCTTTAGACCGTGATGAATTTGAATTTAATACTGCATCCCTTTTTTTTTCGTTATCCGTGTTGACATAAATTGTACCTTTTTGCATTTGCTCTTGACTTGTACAAGCCATAATATTTCTTAACTCATATCATTGTCGAAATTATCATCATTATACATAATTAAAAATAAGTTATAAAATCAGGTGTAATCGGTCACCATAAACATCTGAGATCATTTGGTAACGGTGTTACGAGTGATTTCTACTTCGTAGTACCGGTGTCTATTGGCAAAGAGGACTTACCATCATATTTATACTGCTTTGCTAAAATAAACTAAAAAATATTTTTTTATCCAACGCTCTTAATATAAAAATGCTTTGTTGAATTATAAAAAAAGAGAATGAGAACACAATGACTTGAATGTTGCGAATAATTGAGTAGGTTTGATGAAATTTTTTTGCAGTCAATTTCATAAAAGAAAACTATAAATTCCAGATAATCAAAACTTAAGCAGTTGAACATTAGGTAAACCTACGTAATGAAATAAACTAGCATTCACAATTAACATAACAACATACCTATATACAACCGCGTACATATCGGCGCTACTCCAGAGTTTTCATGCTTAGATTCCATCACAATTAATAAACACACACATTCGACTTTTAACAGAATAATTACACAGAACCGTCCTTATAAAATTTCAGTAATACAGCCGAGTTTTTTTCTTACCTTCCAATCGATTGAAAACGACCTTCGCACCATTATTAGCGACTAACAATTTCTTTTAAAACAGGTAAATTTAATGATTGCTAAATAATTCCTGAAATATAGTTATTTTAATATTTGAAATAAATATTTTATTGAAATAATGATAAATATTTTGTTGAGTTAAATAACTCAAGATGATTTATTTTACACAAATTACATAAAAAAGTAATATTTCAAATGGAATTATCTTTTACCGATTACATAAAATAATTAAATTTGATTCAGAATAATTATATTAATTGTAACGGATTTTATTTTGAATATCGTCAAACTATATTTTATATTTTAAAAATACATTAAACATCAAAAATGTCCTTATAAGTTTCATACAATCAAAACAGAGTCTAATATAAATTAAATATTAAAACATATCTTGATAAATAATGATCTAGATCCAGTAAATATGGAATATGAATTTCATGTTTTAGACATTTATAAAATAAAATAATTTAAGCAATAACTTCAATCATAAATATCAATGTTTTACAATAATTATTGCCTATAAGTATATGTATAAGGCGATCTGCGCTCTTAAATATAATCATTTTAACGAAAAATTGTAACATTAGGCCAATATTTGACAATAATTGCCCATAGTTGGCGATAAGCGCCTATATAGGTGTACAAAGAACCCCAATATATGGACTTCTAAAAATACAACCGATAATAATAACTTCTAAATTGACGAAATAATATTTTCTCAGACGGCTCACGTCGAGATATATTTTGACTTAAGCGACGCTAACATAAAATTTCTCAGTACGAAAATATGCTAATAGACAAATTGAAAATAGCCCAAAATAAATTTTAACTCAAAAACCATTAAGACTACCGATTAAATATTTGAAAGCAAAAATAATGTTAGTTATAACAAAATAATAAAAATCACCTGTTTGGAAAAACAAGTACAGAATGAGAAAATAATCGGGAAGGTTATGGAAACATTTTAAGAAAGTGACCTTGCTGATAGAACCAAGTTTAAGTTTAAATTTAAACATAACATTTTATATTTTAAATTCAAATCGATTGAATATCTTTGCTGTCACGAATGAGATTGATTCAATTTGAAGACAGCTGAAATAATAAAACTTCAATTTTATATCAAACTTTAACTCAGGATTTTGTCCTCGTGTCCTGTTTTGCTTGTACTGAATTCGGGGCTTGTAATAAAAGCATGCATAAATTCTATGTGCGAAACAGCGGAAAGTACGTTACGCTCGTAGTTCCTGGCGGAAATGAATCGAATTTCCTCATCCCGACGCCTGCCATATTGGATTGACATTGTAGTTGGCAGGTCACACTCTCGTCAAGACGTCGGGATTAGGGAGAGTGTATGATTCATAATTGGGACTCAAGTTTCAACTTTATGTCCGTTAAAATATTTTATAGATATTTTACATAATCATTGTTGGAATTGTCAACTGCGAGTAATGACATCAACTAGTTATTTTTCTTAAATCATAAATTAAATTATGTAAGCCGCACGGCAGTAAATATATATATATATATATATATATATTTACTGCCGTGCGGCTTACATAAATATATATATATATATATATATTTATTTACATATATATATATGTATATAGTATATAGGTAATGGTACTCGCACCAATCTACAAGTAACTTAACTAACTAACCTCTACCACCATTTACAACTTTTATATTGACAAACTTTACAAAAGAATTTTCTTGGAAATGCAAATTTAAAATACTACGTAATGAATTTAACAAATAAAAAACAGTACTTTCTTTAAATATTTTCTTAAAAGGATATCGAAACTTTACAACTTGTCACAAAATGTTTCAATCGAAAATTCCAATATCCCATACCTCGACTTGACGAAAAACCTGCGACCAGAGTTTTACATCACAAAGAGGTGTCTGCTAAAAAGATAAAGTATGCTGTATCATACAAATTTAAATATCAACCTTAATAGTTTCACGTAAGATTCATAGTGCAACGAATTGTGGCACAATCAATTGCTGAGCTAACGTAAACGAATTTGACCTCTTCTGCTAGAGTCATAAGAGTGCTATTGTCATTGATGTATTTTTCAAACATTCAATACCTAGTTCAGTAGACCGGGTAATTCCGATTAAGGCCTATACTCGTTTTTTTTAATCGAATTACCCGTTTGAGCTCTGCTCTTAGTATTCGTTACTCATTTACCATCGACCACGCCATTTAGATTTTTAATTGAATTTCGTATTTATTAGATTACTTTTTATTATTACATCATTAAAAAAAAGATATTACACGAATTACAAAATATTCATTAAATTTTTCGAATTTGAAAACACACCAGTGATTCTTATAAAGTGACAGTATGCAAATCACCCACTGCTGAGCAAATACAGGTAAGGAGAGAAAATAACCTAATGTTAGGGAAAAGGTATGATTAGAGTGGAAAAAGTATTCTACCAAGCGTGGTGGTGTTATGAGTTTATACGTAAAAACTTACAAATAATCTATATATGTCCATTGATAAGCATAGTTTATAACTTCCATATTGTGACCGATATGATAAAGTGAAACAATTGTTATTAATTTTGAAGCAAAACATTAAATTCAAAGCGGAATGCTTGCTGTCACTTAAGTTTTTTTAGTTCTAACACTTTAAATTATTCTTTATTAAAAGACGAGGCACATTTTAACCCATTAAAAGTGATTTTAATCTAAAATAAAACTAATAACATTCTTACGTCTGTCCAATCTCGCCATTACTGCCTCCATTATTCCGCTTTACAAAACGACACCCCGAACCCAAACATGTCTCTAACGAGGGTAAATTAAAATTCCTTATCCATTTTATAGTGGGGCAACCCTCAACTACACTGATATTGTATCTACCACCAAAAAATAACAATGTCGCTTTACATTGCACAAAAAGAACAGGAACACAAATAATTTGCTCATAAATCAGGCAATGTGTGTAATCCATAGCGATTGCGCTTTTCGTTCAAATTGTTATGAGGATAATGGTAAGTGCCCTTAATTTATGGGTTACCTGGGACAAGGCAACAAGATTGCATTACACACTCGTTTAATTTTCAATAACTAACGATTATTGTTCGGGAAATTTAACAAAACAATACGGTCGAACATGAAATAGCGTTATCTCAATGACAACATGATCAAATATTTTATAGTATTTTTAAGGTTAATATTAATTTCGTATAGACGTGGTGATACAATTTTACTAACCATCCCCTGTGTATGGAAGGGAATATTTCTCAAGGTTAAAGAACGGTTTATGTAATACGGCTTAAATAAGTTTTGTTACAGCCCGCCCAAAAGTTATTAAACTTATAAACAGAAGTGATAAATAAACAATATTTTCAATATAAACCTGTATTTATCGAGCTTGATTCAGAAACATTCAATTTTCATAGGTCACATAAAAAGCCATTACTCAAATCGCGATTAGTGTTGTATAATTTAAAATATATACATAGGAATGTTTGTATAAAAACATAGATTTTATTTTACAATGTATTTTCAGATTCACCTGATTTTTATGCATAAATAATGATTTAGACATCAATACACCTTAGATTTCACTTTTTAGTTTGTTTTGATTAGAACTGCTATAAGAAAAAATCCCTAAAGAACTGCAAGGCTGCCTACGTAGGTACCACCCACTTAACAGATATTTTAACGTCACAACAATACTATGTGTGCTCCAGTTTGGGTGAGTGAGTCAATGTAACAGAAACAAGGGACATAACGCCTTAGTTTCCAAGGTTGGTGGCACATAGGCTATGTTAGGTATGGCTATTCTTTCTTATATCCAATATCTATGGTAGTGGTGATCACTTAACATCAGGTGGCCCACTTGTCCTCTGCAAACCCAGTTAATAAAAAAATATATAAAATTTCATAAAATTTAAATTAAATTTGACTACCGCCGGCTTGGAGTAAAGAAAAACAAGAATTTTTCAAGAAGAAAATTCTTTTCCACCAATTAAATACCATACGTAGAAATATACTTCAATTAAATTCGTATATCCTGCGTGAAAATCAATACCCACTAACTTCATGTTTTTATATCAAATTTTTCGCAGGTTTTCATTTTATTACAAAAATGAGAAATCAATATCTATTTTCCACGGTATTGTTTAGTTTATCTGGTTTACGTTCACCACAAATCATGTGTTGCATTTGGCGGTCACGGAACGCACTTTTAATATAAATTTACTGCCAACTAATGGACCCACAACCGCTTGGCATCTATCATAAATATTATTCATTGTTAGCAAAATAGCTATATACGTAAATATATATGGTTTTAATTTATATTAGCAAATATTATGATGAATGTGGTAGCGAGAAATTATAAATTGAACACATATTTTTTCTTTTTATGGTTACGGTCGAGTCTCTAAGATTTATCGTCATATTTCAAGATTTTGGTCACATAAATTATGTCTGTTTTCACTTGTAAGAGTATATATCAATGGAACTTGTCAAAACACCAGTCCTGAAATCACGAATTTGTCAGAGAAAGATTTAGTTAAATCTTCGTCTTAACACTTGGTGTTTAACTTTGTCGAAAGAAAAGAAAAAAAATGACTTAAAAATAATCGGAGCTCTTTCGATCGAGTATAATTTTTCGGGCTGTAATTTGAAACGGTCATCAGATAAAAAAAATAATAAAATACTTTTTAAGAAATTGATCCACAATTCGATGCTCGAAGAACTGGCAAGCTCAAAGATAGAACTTAACAATAATTTATAAAGATTATATATTTGTAATAAATATTACCTATAATTGTTGCTAACTTTATTTAATTTTTTAATTTTATTTAATTTCATCGTAAGTAGGAAGATAACTAACATAGAAACACTAATTCATTACTACAATATGGGTAATTCACTGTCTCATGTCACTCGAATCGATTATACATAACAAAATTTCATTTAATGTCGCATCAGTACAATTATTATATATAAGCATATATAAGCACAAAGTGACATTGACTGTAATCATAGTATTTAAAGAATATACGTATCAAAATAGCGTATATCGTAAGTCATTTTATAACATTTCTTGAGTGAGCAATGCAGGTTAGCTCTTAGATAAGAAATATATTTATTTCTGTTAATGCGATACATATTGTGAATTGAGCCTAAGCACCTACCTTCAACAGCACCAATTAGGTTACGTAGACTGGGCCCAGTACGTGTCTTCCATAGGTTACCAGTTGCTGAAGGAAACAGGGAGATCGTCCACACTTATATATATCACGATAGAACTCATTAGAAAAAATTAACAGTTTTTTATGAGAGCGCGTAAAATTTCGACCGGTCAGTTCGGATATCCAAGAGACGAGGGTAGTCAACGCTATAGAGACGAGGGTAGTAGTAGGAACGCTTTATTCGTTTTTATCTATTATAAATGAAAAAGTATTATCATTTTAAAAAAGAAATAAAAAATAGGTAAATCTTGTTTCTTAAGATTGTCTTGTCTTATAAATTAATATCAATAATTTATACATTCTAATAAGAAATTAATTTGAAGTTTATTATGGTTCGGAACACGTACGATTTATGATAAAATTATTAAAAAATCTTATCATTCAAATTAAGAATATCTTTGATACATTTCTTACATATAAAATTGCCTGAAAGCCGTCATTTAATCCAGGGCTTTCAGTAAATGGATGTCATTTAGTCGCAAAGTACGGAGCACGACACAAGTTATATATTCAATAGCTGAACACTACGTCGAATACTTAGTGCTGTGTCGACAACGGTATCTTCAGAGGCTAATTTCGTCGCTCCAGCAATTAATTCACTAATTACCCAATCGAGTAGACGTTGATAAAAGCATTACAGAACATATCACATCATCTACACTTAGTTAATTTTCTTCGTACAAGGTTCCATGTCTTTAAGTCAATTATAATGCTCTTAATTCTCTCAAGTCACCTAATTTACTTTAATAATCTTTTTCGACATGTACCTACTTTATAGATTCGATACATCTTCATGAAAATTGATTCAAATTGGACATTGATCGCTAATAAGGCTATTAGTGTGTAAGCATGGTGGATTACAAAACAGTTTTAGTTATGTACAGATAGGTGGTATTTAATTTTAATTTATCAATTTATTTAATCAATATTTCAAAATACTTGAGTTATTTTTTTATTTTTTTGCATAACTAATTATTGCTGAGGAAAAATATTAAAGTTAATTTTTAAATATAATAGAAAGAGATGAGATGATCCAGCTCAAGAAAACAGCTTACAGTAACCTGTGGCCAGCAATCGGATATTCACAATCTGTAATTTTACTACTAAAATAAATAATTTTTATTAAAAGAAAATGTATTTCTATTTTTTTAATATATATAATGTAAAATGAATTAATAACCTAAACCAAGTATTTTACATACATAAAAAACCATATAAAAAGCAAATGTTAAAAGGAAAATAAATACGAAAGATTTAATTCGAAATTTGAATTTTATGAACCATTTTATCCGCAGACGACTGCTGATCCAAAAGCTTCCGTCTCTAAATAATAAAGCCGGCTAACGATTGAAAAATACGATTCCACGGCTAATACGAGTATCCGGAATAATCATTAGAATAATAATAACTACGGAAGAGGATTAATTTTAAAATAATAATAACGTAAATAAAAACCGAGGTGGTCCAATGGTTATAATATAATGCAATGATATGGAATACCTGAATCTTACTGATCATTGCCGGTTTGAACCCAGAGAAGTACAACTAAATTTTCATGAATTA
The DNA here is from genome assembly GCF_905147045.1 of Nymphalis io. Lineage (NCBI taxonomy): Eukaryota > Metazoa > Arthropoda > Insecta > Lepidoptera > Nymphalidae > Nymphalis > Nymphalis io. Next base: position 415,712 of record NC_065900.1, read on the forward strand.
AAGTTGAGTTTATAATTTATCTCGTGCATATCGATGAAGGAAAAGATCGTGGACAAACTTGTGTTGGATACGAATCTGCCGCAAGTGTATCCACCAACCCTCATTGGAGCAGTGTGGTGGAATAAGCTCCAAACAGGCTGTTACTTTATTAGGTACATATTTTAACTTTGTTATATACAGTTTTCATAATATAAAACAACTACACTATACATATTTATTGAAACAAGATATGTTATAAAAAATAAAAAAATATTTTTACGATAATATTGTAAGCATTTATGAAATCAGGCGCAGCATATAGCAATATTTATCTTGTAAAGTTTTGCGTCACTTTTATAGTAGGCAATAAATTTTTTTTTTGTTTTAGTGAGCAAGTTGAACGTTTAAAGTACACAATGCTTTACAAAAATACCTCAACTAGATAACTGACAACTTCCGAGCACCGCACTAAGTGGGTGAACGGAATGCGGCGTTGCAAAAAGCACAAAAAGGCATACATAGCAAACTGCATTTTTCGGTCTGCTACACACGTATCACACTGCTTGCGTTGTACTGCAAGTACATATCTTCCACAAACTAACCGCAGTTTTTGCCTTTACTATTTAATAAGTCTAAAGTCTTAATAAGTCTAAACAAATATAACAAGATAAAAATATTAAGTGTGGAATTACTAATATAATAAAGGCGTACACCTTTTAACTCTACATAATTAATTTATTTATGAAAAAAAAGCCACTACTCCATTTCTAGACGATTCTCATCGAGGACAATTACCTACATATACGAGTTGGTTCTTACTTAATATACTCCTGATAATGTAAAATATTGAAAAAAATATCTATTGTAAAAAAACCGAAACAGCCTGTGAATGTCCCACTGCTGGGCTAAAGGCCTTCTCTCCTCACTTGATGAGAAGGTTTGGAGCTTATTCCAGCACGCTGCTCCAATGCGGGTTGGTGGAATACACATGTGGCAGAATTTTAGTGAAATTAGACACATGCAGGTTTCCTCACGATGTTTTCCTTCACCGTAAAGCACGAGATGAATTATAATCACAAATTAAGCACATGAAAATTCAGTGGTGCTTGCCCGGGTTTGAACCCACGATCATCGGTTAAGATTCACGCGTTCTTACCACTGGGCCATCTTGACTTTTTTATATTATATTAACGTAATTTATACGTAATTTTAAAAATAATACAAATCATTGAAAGATCGTTATATTGTTAACTCAATCACTTTACATCATACTGGTGGTAGAGCTTTTAGCAAGCTCGTTTGGTTAGGTACCACCACCTTCCTATTCTATATATATACCGACAATTTATTATAAGCATCAGAAGTAATTATAATTGTATAAGTTCATAATTTTAATGTATGGTTCTGATTATATCCTGTTTGTGTATCTACATAAATAAATCAGATCAAATGAAATCAGTTTTAATCGAAACCAGATTAATGCTGCTACCATTATGTAATACCATGATACATACTCCTTATTTATTTTTAATCTACAATTGCAATGTAGAACAAACACGATTCATCGCATTAATTTATTGGATCGTTATAGTTGAACTCGGTGAACTATTTGTACGGCGGAAATGAAAGAAAATCTTAAGTTTACACATCGACTGAACCAATAACCTCTGCGATATGCTGTTGAGTGTTGCACTTGTAGCGATTTCATAAAGACACAAACTTATATACTTACACGGAGATACAGATTCTTGTTCCTTTGATCTATCTCATTATCTTGGAATTATCATTTACATAATAGATACAATCTACTCTTTCTACCGTTTATGCGTATCTCAAAAATAATAATGTGAAATATTTATCGGTCCATATTCCTTTATGATTATATTTTCCAACAATATTATCTGTAAAGTTGTTACTTTTGTTGTACTGTAAATTTCTCACAACTAATCTTAGACGTCTTCTCCTTTTAAGAAAAATGTTTATTTATTCCATCCCGATCTCCAATGCAAGTTGGTGGTTACACGTGTGGCATATTTTACTGGACTAGAACACGTGATAGTTAACCGAAAGTTCCGGGTTCAGCCCTAGCACTGTTGAGTTTTCATGTGCTTCAATGTTATTATTTATAATTCATCTCGTGTTCGGTGAAGGAAAACATTGCCATTATGTGTATCCACCAACCCACATTGGCCCGTAACGCACCGTAGTCGTATTAGCTAAAATCCTTTTCCTCAATATGGCGACACTGTGACATTTAAAAGCGGTTACATATTTTTACGACTCATGTAATTCTTCAAGTAATGCAAAGACATCACTTATTTTGTGACAATTCGTTATACGGCTTTTTAAGTCTTCGTGATAATATCACGTTACTAATTTTGTACATTTTTTCGATAATAACTAGCGTAGATATACAATAATACAATTTTTTGCGGTTACTGACGTTTCGCATTAACATTTTATTGATGTTATTGATGAAATTATAACTAAGTATCGTAAATAAAACGCTCACTCCTGTCGCTTGGCCCTTGATACTTTTCGATCTTTTGTCTGAGGTTTATTGCGTTCGCTATTGTCTATAGACTTACGGTTTAATGAAAACAGTATTTTTATTTATTAAGCGTGACTGATCACGGATTTACTGAAAAGCTCTTTCATAGAACTGAAAGTATTTTAAAATATACAATATTTTTAATGTTATATTACTCAGATGGTCCAGAGTGTCCTGCATGTGTCTAATTTCACTGAAATTCTGCCACATGTGTATTCTACCAACCCGCATTGGAGCAGCGTGGTGGAATAAGCTCCAAACATTCTAGTCAAAAAGAGGAGAGGAGGCCTTTAGCCCTGTAGTGGGACATTCCCAGGCTGTTACGGTCCAGAGTATGGAACACGTAAATTTTAACCGAGTATTGTAGCTTCGAAACAGCATAAGAACCACTTCAGTTTTTATGTGCTTATAATTTATTTATTCTGTTGAAGGAACATTTCATACATATATACCAGCTCAGAGGGAAGTTATTGGAGCAAAATCCTTAAAAACAACTTCAGCTTGATATGTAAGGAAGCTTTCACTTAAGAAAATATGCTTATTTCTTCCTATTCTATCCTATCCTTATTGAGGGTGAAGGATTAGTTATTAGAAATATGAAAGCTTGAGTGTCGGTGGTGTGTCCTACTTTCAGGCAGCTATGGAGCAAGGGCAACTAATTTTTCATACAGCTATTATGAAATACTATGGGCCATGTATACGGTTCTACAACATGATCCCAGAAAGCGTTCAAAATACCCCAGTTGCTAATTTTTTTTTTTTTTTGTAAAGGAACGTTTGTAAAGGCTTGTGTGCTAAAAGGTTATTATATAATTAATAAATGTATGTATCACAGCACACCTCGAAAATGAAACGATCGCCTTCAGGCTATTTCTTTTTTTTACACTTTGTAAAAAAATACGGGTGTTTCTTTCTCTAGTTCTTCTCAGGGCTGGGAGTTTATTTTTCGAACAGGTGGTAGTTTCTTATTTGACTGTGTAATGCTTCCATGTTGAATAAAATATTTTGATTGGATTTGATTTGGGAGCCTAAATGTAAGGACGGGACTAGGTAAATAAAGTAGATGTTTAAGGTTTGAAGATAAATTTATTACTGCTCTCAATACCATGTGTCAGCTGCTTATATACTACACTACATGCCCTACCAAACAAAAAAAAAATGTTGGATACATTAACATTTTTTTTAATCAAAATACAATATGAAAAAGTAAAATAAAATTGAATATAATAATAATTAAACAAAATAAAACAAATATGTAAACAAAGGTATAATAATGCAGTGCTGAAATTTAATATCAAATATCATAATAGGTACAGTCATAATCACAAGTCTTAATAAACAATATGTTTAATGATCATTCAACATAAAGTCTTGTCCTATTTTTATGAACAGTTTTTTCTTTACCATTGACTAAAATTACAACATTCGGTGATAAATCTTTAACAACTGTATATGGACCTAAATATAATGGATCAAGTTTGCTAATATTTTCATTTTTAACCAATACTAAGTCTCCTTGTTTATACTCCACTGGGTTTATACTTCTATCATATTTTATTTTTCTTAAAATTTTACAATTTATGAGGTTTGTTTTAGCATCATTTTGTGACTTTTGTAACCGGTATTTTAGTTCTATTGCATAATCATCAAAATTGTAAATTGGATCTATTGTCGACCTAAGATTACTTGGTAAGTTACATTGTTTGCCAAACACTAATTCGTATGGAGTAAATTTTGTACTCGAGTGTACAGAAGTGTTATACGAAAAACACCAGTAAGGAATCCATGAACTCCATTCCTGACTATGACTGTTAACTTGCATTCTTAAATAAAATGTTAAATGTTTATGACTATTTTCAAGTGATCCTAAGGTCTGATGGTGGAAGGCTGTAGACTGTAATTGACTTATATTTAAAATTTTACAAACCTCTTCCATTGTAGAATTTATAAATTCAGTTCCTCTATCGGTCACGATCTGCCGAGGGATGCCATATCTAAGTATAAAATTATTTACTAGAGTTGTAGCTACTGTGCGCGCATCCTTACCTGCTATCGGATATGCCTCGACATATTTGGTGAGGTCGCATTGGAGCGTTAAAATGTAATTATAATTATTATCTCTTGTCAATGGACCTACCAAATCTAAATAAATCTTATCAAAAGCTGAATTTCCACAGTCCGTTATGGTCATAGGTTCTTTTATGGTATTTAAATATTTATAACGTTGACATTTACTACATTTTTTTACAAAAAGCTTAACATCATGCTCTAATCCTGGCCAAAAATATTTTTTACGAATGTTATTTAACATACGTCTTATTCCTGCGTGTCCGCTAGTGGGCAGGATATGATAATCGTTTAATATAACTCTTTTCGTATCGTCGTCTATAATTTTTGTAACTCCTTTAATTACGCATAAACGGGGTCCGGACCACTTACGCATTTTATTAATAACCTGAGCTAGCTCTTTAATTATTTGAAAATTATTCTCATCTTTTATTACATATAACGTATTTATTTTTAAATCGATACAAAATGATTCCATTTCCCTCACAGAGACAGCTCGTGTACACTGGGATTGGGTAAACAGTTTCACAAAAATTGTACGATTTGACGACGAGTATGCATAATCACCACGCTCTAATGATACGCATTTTTTAAACTTTCTCCATTCTTCTTCATTCACAAATACCAACTCCGTGTAATACTTCGGTAGTTTTAACATCTCTACAACTCTTGGGTGATCAGTCCAATCGTCAGAAGAAATATTAGAAACCGAAGTAGAATTACAAGGTTTTTCATCAAGCTTCTTCTTTTGTGCCCTTGTAAGTACTGACAAAATATGATCATTCATCGCCTTTAATTCTTCACTACTAATTTCTATGCGTGACAATGCATCTGCAGCTACATTATCACACCCTTTCACATAAGTAACCTTAAAATCATACTCTTCAAGTATTAGCCGAAATTTTAACAATCTACTGGAAGGATCTGTCATATTGTATAAAAATATTAAGGGTCTATGATCTGTTTCTATAATGAACTTTCGTCCATAGAGATACGGTCTAAAATATTTAACAGACCAAACAATCGCTAAAAGCTCTTTCTCAATCGTTGGATACCTACGTTCAGCTTTATTTAAACTACGACTGGCGTAAGCTATTGGTCTACGATCAGCATTACATAAAATCGAACCTATTGCATACCCTGAGGCGTCTGTCTGTAGTATAAATGTGTTATTATAATCGAAAATAGGATATTGTAATATTGGAGGGCTCATTAACATTTCTTTTAAAGTACTAAATGATTTTTGACAGTTTTTATTCCAATTAAATATTACATTTTTACGACATAAATCATTTAATGGAATACAGATTTGGGCGAAATTCGGAATAAACTTTCGATAATAGTTCGCAAAGGCTACAAATCGTTTGAGCTCGTCTACGTTTTTAGGAACCGGATAATTAATTAACGCCTTAATTTTTTCTGGATCTGGTTTAATGCCGTCCGCTGATACCACGTGTCCGAGGTATAAAATTTCTTTTCGAAGAAAATCGCACTTATCAGGATTTAATTTTAAATTAACTTTTCTAAGCCTTGTTAAAATATCTAACAAATTTTTATTATGACTATCTAAATTTCTTCCGAAACAAATTAAATTATCCAAATATACAAAACATTTATCGTAATTAAGTCCCGACATTGCTACTGTCATTAAGCGTGAAAATGAACCAGGACTGGTTTTCAAACCCATAGGCATACGGGTCATTTGATACTGGCCAGACGGTGTTGTGAATGCGGTATATTTCCTACTGTCAGCATTTAGCTTCGTTTGATAATAAGCTTGTGTTAAATCTAATTGAGAAAAATAAATAGCTCCTGAAAGTGAGTCTAATATATCACTTATATTCGGAAGGGGAAATTTGTCATGCATTATACAATCATTTAATTTCCGAAAATCTATCACTAAACGCCAGCTTTTATTATTATCTTCTGATTTTTTAGGTACTAATAGTACTGGGCTAGACCATTCGCTGTTAGCGGGTTCGATAATATCATTGGCCAACATTTTTTGAACTTGTTTTTCTATTTCATCACGTTGAGAAAACGGTAATCTATATTGTTTAGTATAGACCGGATTCGTATTAGCTTTTAGTTGTATATTTTGTTCGTAAAGATTACACGTACCTAACTTGTCTCCTGGCAAGAAAAATACGTCAGCATATTTCGCACAAATGCTTTGTATACTAATGCTTTCTTCTTTGTTCAAATGATTCAATTTAATTAATGATAATAATTTCCGAACTCTTTTTCCGTCCAAATTTTCTTTGTTAAACGAACAAATATTATAATTCGATAATAAATCAATTTCAGGCCTAAAATAACTAAGATTAATTTCTGTTTCGCGAGTATTTAAAATTTGAATAAATATTTTTCCCTCTTTCGGTTGACAGATACTTCCAGCGATAAATACACCTTCACACAATTCTCTGGGAAATATAACACACGATTCATTCAAATAAGAATCAACTTGAAAAAACTTTTCACACCTCGGAGGTACCTTTATAAATGTATTTTTACCTAATTTTCCTAAACCTAAGGAGAGCGTAATTGGTTTGTCGAAGCTATTTAAAGTAAATGTATTATTTTCGTAATTTAATACACAATTATAATTAGTTAAAAATTCTTGTCCGATTAAACCATCTTGAATACAAGGCAAATTCTTTAAGACATAAAACTTATGTTTGAATTCTATTCCACATAAGGTAAACGGTATGTAAACATAGCCCTCAGTGTACGAGGTGCCACCAATACCATTTACGGCTACGCGTTTTGGATGTATTGGAATATTCCTATCTCTTATTACATCGTATTTAATCACTGACATCGAGGCGCCCGTGTCAACTAGCATTCTATATTTGGTACCTAATATTGTAAACTCTACGAAATTATTATATGTATTGCATGCTAGAATAAAGTTAGGATCGAAAAAACTCTAAGTTTTGGTTATTTTCCGAAGTAGTAACCTGTATATCGTTTTGGGATTGATTCATAAGATACCCATGCTGTTTTCTTCCGTTATTATTTCTACCTCGCGATACTGCACGTTCAAAATTATGTCCGCGTCCTCGAGAATTACTTGTGGATCCTCTATTGTTTCCTCGGTGGTATAAACTAGATGTTTGATTCGGCATCGGCCTAAATGAACGATTTGGCGTGTAATGTTGGCGTGCGTTGTTTAATACTCGACCTCTACTATGCCCCCTATAAGATGGTTGGTACTTACCTCGATGTTGAGTCGTGAAAATCGTTCCAGCTGATGTAAAAGAGCCTTGACGCGACAGTTCCTCGTCTTTGGCTGCTCTTATAACATCTTTCAGCTCTGAGTAGTTGCGGGCCGCTAAAATAGTGCTTAATCGACTGTTCCTCAAACCTTCGGTGAATCGCTGTATTGCTAATTTTTCGTTTACGGGTCTCAATATTTTAAACGCGTTATCGTCACCGTTAGCTTGGGAAATAGTCAATTCAACAAATAAATCCTCAAGTTTCTTACCAAATTCCTCAATACTCTGCGAACCTTGTCTAGATTTTAACATTTCTGTTTGTAGTGCCGTGGCTGACTGCTTAGTCAACAGATTATTTTTCATGTCGGCAATAAGTTCTGTGGAAGATTCATAGTTAGATAACAAACGTAATTTGGCATTTTTAGTTAAACGCGTTTTAAGGACAAAAGAAATAAGTAACTGTTCATGTTCTTTCCTAATGGTTTGGCTATAGAATTCGATACAATCTATTAATTTTTTAGTAACTTCTTCATCTCCTGTCATAATAGGTAGAAGAGAAGTAGCAGTTTTCATGTCAAAGTCAGTCATGGTGCTAAAATCTTGGTCACTAACTAAACAAGTTGTTTGAATTTTTTGATAAAACGATTCAATTTCTTCGCAAGCAACTAATAAGTAATTTATCTATTCCTTTTTTATATACCCTTTAGATGCATTAAAGTTTAACTCGTCACGATATTTTATATATTCGTCATATAAACTTTTTGCCTCTAAATATTTCTGTTCTAACAACTTTAAGAAACATAATATAATATTTAGTACCGAAAAATAACAAAAAATGGCTTAAAAATATACACTTAAAAATAATGATAAAATATGAATAAATCTATTGTCTATAATACCATAACACCTTTGCTGATGACACTATTTCACTTCTCCTTTTATATATTTTTCACACTTTTACACTCCTATTTTTTTTTATAAGCATCTATTGATGCGTCTCCAGGCTAAACGACACGTTCCTGATTTATTTCTCCAGTCTCTGGTCCACGCCTCGAACGTCTGAAAGCGCTCCTGGCCATCTCCTGACGCATCCAGTTTATGTGGCAGCGTTTATATAATTTATATATGGCAAACTTTGCCCCCAAAATTAAAAGTAAAAGAAAAATACCCAAAATTATATTTGTCACTTTCTGATTTTGGTGTATTAGTTCCACGTCGGCCGAATTCACGCCTCCTGCGGCATTTTGTGCAACCACAATTTGTTCTTTACTTTGTTCTTTGCCCATTTTGTTTTATGACTCTACTAACGTTCGAACAATTAAATACACGAATGTCCAATATTACACAGAGCGACATTATATTGTTATACTGCACTTCGTTAGAACCCGAAACCGAACCTTAAATGGCAGGGTCGCCATGTAAGGACGGGACTAGGTAAATAAAGTAGATGTTTAAGGTTTGAAGATAAATTTATTACTGCTCTCAATACCATGTGTCAGCTGCTTATATACTACACTACAAAACCGGTATAAAAAAGTATACGCTTTTTATACATGGGAGCGAGACCTTATGCAAAAACTAATTTATTATTATATTCATAACTACTTTAATTAATAAAATCATACAGAAATTGCGGTTTAAAGTTCTATAACTTTTATGGACAATAAATTTGCAAAATATAAGTGTTCTAAATTGTCTCAGACCATTAAAAATGGTACAGTTTTACAACACTTGGAAATATTCCAAAAAAGTTCCGGCAATTATAAGTTTATTTTGGCGACGATAGCGTTTTTGTTTATTTCATGTAGGTTACAAATTTAACTTCACTTCTTTAGCGGTTGGAAAAAAATGAAAAATATTTTCTACAAGTCATGAAAATCGTAAAACATATTATGTATCTTGTTATTATATATTATTATATATATAAAGTTCCCAAAATATTACATGAAAAAATATGCTTCTAAAAACAGGAATTAAAACGTCAGTAATTGATAATATTAATAATATACTTTTAATTAAATTACTAAAAAACAAAGTTAAAGAAAAAACTAGCTTAAATTATCAGATCAGACAGTTTGCTAACAATAGTACAGTTTATATACTAGCATGCTTATTGTCTAAATAATAAGTTGTACTTGTTTAAAAAAATACAATACAAAAGAAATACGCTTATTTAAGCAAAAAATATGTAAAACAAACAGATGTCATTTAAACCGCAGCCCGTCTAGTTAACGGTTCGGAACCAACAAATGGTAAACAAAAGGATTTTTAAAAGTTTATTTTTACGACAAACAGCGAGGAATACAATAGCTGCTTTTCACTGCGGGTCGTGAAACTGTCGCGTATAGCCTTAATTTAGTCTGGGTTCCAAGAGTACATACGTACTAAGCATTTATATGATTTTATTTAAATGTTGATATCTTCTTTCTTTTCTTTTTGGTCTTTTATGAAAATATTCAGGGAATGTATTATGTTTTGAATATACATATGAAACTTGAACTGTTTTACTTTAGACATCATCATTCGCTTATCCTAAACATAATAGACGCAATGTGTTTTTTTAACTCGGAAAGAAAAAATAATTTGATTAACTCTTCGAGCGGTTGACGTCAACCTTCTTAAGAAATGCTTATGCTGGTGTAGATTACCACCATAATTATGAATTGTTTAGGCATCACGCGGATTAAAACTCTCTCGTAGCCCTCGCCGCCCTAATTACAAAATAAAATATGTTAAAAATAATAATGAAAATTACGGTCTATGTATTTAAAATTTCAATGAGATGAATCTACATCTGAAAATAGTTTATAAGAACCATAGGGATTATTATTGTGAATATTGTTAGAAGCTAGATAGCCATATAGATTTCCATAACTTCTTTGAAATCCATATAGTCTTGGCAAATAATGTCCATAGTTTGAAAGAAAAACGGCAAGCAAAGGATCAATAGGGAGATGATTTGGGCTATTATGCTTAAATGGAATTTTTATAGGAACGTGCATATATACGAACTCGTTGTTCTTTGAATTTCGACTGTTTTGTCTTAATGATAAGGCATAGTTTGGCAATTTGTCATCAGTGCGAATATTATAATTCGAAAGAATATTAAAAAGGTTAGATGTTAATTTATTTTTTTGTCTCGTTTCAACTTTGGGTATTTCGTATTTGTATCCGTTGCTATCGATTGTTTTCAAATTATTTTCGTTTGTTATTAAATTATCTTCTTCCAAACTTTCATAAACATCATATGTGCTATTATGTAAAGAGGTAATTTTGCTCTTCTTGGTTTTATTTTTTTCGTCAGAATTTTGTTGGATATTATTGACATATACATTATCTGTGAACAAAGTCACATCGGATTCTGCAATATTTTTAGCTTTTCTTGCTAGTTTAGAGTCTTCGTAATATGTCTTCTGTGTCACATTTGTAGTTATTGGTTTCGTTGAATCTAAAATAAAAAAAAAAAAAAATGTATATATATATATTATTATACCTATATTTATTTTGTAACAATCATATTAATTAGAACAAAGAACTGAAATTTGATTTATTAGGAATGGCAGTATATTGTAAAGATGACTTTAAAAATCATGAAACCCTTCGTTTTCAAAATACCTTCAAAAGCTCTCTCATTCCTTTCAATTTCTTTTTGTAAAGAAAAAATGGCTTCGTGCGCTTTGATTGATTCCTTATTCAGATGAACGATATTTGGTCTTACTATTTTTAAAGCGTTTCTTTGAAATACATTATCCATCGAATTTCCTGGTACATTACTTATTTGTATCGGAGTTCTAATGAATTTTCTTTGTAATGCAAACACTTTTTCGTCTGACATGGGTCTCCAGCCATTGTCCGAATAATTGTTTTCATCTGAATCAGCTTTTACAAAGAAACAGGTCACCTTGAACAAAAGAAATTAATTTTATTATAATTATAATGTGTTTAATTGTCCGGGTCTTGAGGATAATTGAGTACATTGTGTTGTTACTTTTATATATAAAGATTTTAAAGCTATTACTGTATAATCCAGTTGATATTACATTTTGAAACAATTGTTTTAGGAAAATTATTGAAAGATGCTTCGGAAGTAGCTTCTTACAAGAAATATTTTACTGGTGGTAGGGCTTTGTGCAAACTCGCCTGGGTAGGTACCATCTTCTCATCAGATATTCTACCGCAAAACAGCAATACTTGATATTGTTGTGTTCCGGTTTGAAGGGTGAGTGAGCCAGTGTAATTACAGGCAAAAGGGACATAAAATCTTAGTTCCCAAGGTTGGTGGCGCATTGGCTATGTAAGCGATGGTTGACATTTCTTACAATGCCTATGTCTAAGGGCGTTTGGTGACCACTTACCAACAGGTGGCTCATATGCTCGTCCGCCTTCCTATTCTATATTAGGTCCTAACATATGAAATTGGCGTTTTGTACGGGAGGAATATAAAGTCATTTTTTTTTGTAAAATATATTTAATTAATCAATGTATGCACCGTTGTTATCTATGCACTTTTGCCATAGGTAGTTCATTGATCCCTTTACTAAAAAAACCATGGGGGAAAGAATCAATAAACTCTTTGAAGGCTGTTTTGACTGCCGCATCGGAGTTGAATTTTTACTTGTAAGAAGTTGTCCAAATTCCGGAAAAAATGGTAAACTTTTGGAGCACAGTTTACTGGTGATAGAGCTTTGTGCAAGCTCGTCTGGGCTGGTACCACCCACTCATCAGATTTTCTACCGCAAAACAGCAGTACTTGGTATTGTTGTGTTGGTTGTTGTGTGTGTAGAACTCGTGCCCGTAAATATACCCATATTTCATGTTTTCCATTGTGCAGTAATAAACGACGCCAAAGAAAACAATAATGAGGAAAAAACAAATGAATGACTGTTTTCAAAACTCAAATGTACCAGCTAAATTAATTTATAAGTTTGAATTTGGAATTCTTAACCAAAGAGGAGATATTTCAGATCAAAGTGGTCTGTACAACAAAACGCTAATTTCATATCTAAGGACCTAGTATTAATTTCTTACGGTGCCATTGCTTATATTCCTTCCTAAAATAAATGAAAAAAAAAACTTCCAATTCAAGACAAATACACAAATTAAATGATTTGCAAAAATGGATTGAAGTATTTAGTGGATATATATATATGAAGTATTCAGTAACTAAATACTTAACTTAACCACTAAATACTTCAATCCATTATATTTATATATTAAGAATGTCTTGGTAGACTGGCAAATTGGTCACCTGTTGGTAAGCTGTTACCGCCCATAGACTTTGGCAATGTAAGAAATACTAACTATCCATTACATACCCACCTTGGTAACTTTAATGTTTGGACCCATGCACCTATAGTTACACTGGCTTGCTCACCATTCAAACCGTAAAACAACAACACTAGAGTAGAGTAGAGTTAGATTATGTGATGAGTGGGTCGTATTTAACCAGATGGGCTGCAAGCCCAGTCAGACTTATTAACCAAGTAAAAATTTACAATATGCATATAAATTCTAAGCACGTCACACAAAAACTGATACTATTCGTAATGATGACTGAAATAATGAAAAACGACTTACAGTAAGTAAGATCAAGACACTTGTGGTCATGTTGAAAGCACTTAGGTCTAGTGTGTCCACTGTGGAGTCGTATGATGAAATGAGGCGATGTAAGTGTCGCTATGGGTCACTGGACAGACCATTTAGTTGTAAGGCTTAGAATATATTGGAGAAAATTCCTCATGTTTACTTTATAACGTATGACGTTACAGCGTATATTAGTACATAGACATTGAACATAACTATATAATAATTTGAAATCAATGACATGAATTGTTAAACACGGCTTTACTATTTTTGTTACTTATTGCCAAGCGTTGACTTCTTGACTCCTGCCGCTTTCGAATGTCAATTCTGCCTAAAAGAGTCTGACATAAGTTAAACTTGGTTTTTTATTTTTTTATTAATGAAATATTGAATATTATTCATTTATTAAAACTTACTTTTTAGTCAATTTCTTTTTTAGTATTAAAAAAACAGCTATTATCTATGAATGTACTGACTGATTAAATATTAGGAAAAATAAAGTCAATTATTATTAAACATAGTAGTAAGTAGTAACTAAGTACTGGTGTTGTCTAAGATGTTTTTTATATATAATTTGAATCAAACAGCAGAAAGCGCTTTAAGAAAGTAATGAAAGAATTTATATATTTTCTGCCAATATGGGCACCGCCGTCTGTATGTCTTAATTGCTTTTCTCTTCACACTCCGAGACACGGGATTGCTTTTAGTTACAACAACCGCTCTAAACTGACTGCGCTTTAAACCTAACACTTAGATATTTATTATTGAGATTTCATTTAAGTTTTAGCTAGATAATGTTTTGTACAGTAAAACTGATACTTTAATGTTTCTGGAACGACTTTGCAAAATTTTTACTTTTGGCACCAGTTAATTTAAAAAATTAAATTGTCTCATTATTATAAAGTTATCAAGGTACGTAGATGGCTAGGAAATAGCCTGTAAATTTCCCACTGCTGGAAAAAAAGCCTCCCCAGTGATAAAGTAATCCAGTAAGTAGCAGGAAAAAACGAGATAAGACTAGCGGTAGGACTTTATGCAGAACCTCCTGGGTAAAACATTTTAAGTTTTTAATTAGAATCTTCACTTAAATCTATAGCTAATTGCTGTTTATCTTTCATCTTTTTTAGCGTTGGAAACGTTTTCCCCTGAATTTTATTCACTTCAGAATTATTCGATTCGATTTTTTCAATATCTTTTTTAGCTTTTTTTGGACATCATGTTCAGTCTTTGTATCGATACGTTTTCTGAAAAAAATAAATATTTAAACGACGAATTTATATAAAACGTATATGTATACGTATATGTATATGTTATCTATATATAATTAAATGTACATATCTGCTTATGTACATTTAACTTAACATTTCTAAGATAGTGCTGATTCTCTTTTATTACTACATCCATAAAATATGAATGATGTTACTCTTTACTTAATACCTTAAGCAACACAGATAAATTTATGATATAAAATTTGATTATTTTTATTTGGTAATGTATATAAGATTTTTTTCATCTTTCTCATAATATATATGAATATGTTTACCTTCCGGCATTTCTGTCAATGAGAGTGCCTAAATCTATTAAATGGTTTCTTGTAGACATCTTAAAAATATAATACCTAATACTGAAAACCTATGCTGACAGTAAATTAAAAGTTAAAATTCAATTCGTATATAAGAACAAACATCTAAATATAATTATAAGTTACAGTCCACGTAATTGATAAAGTTCATTTAAACATAATTGTAAGAATAGAACGTCAAACTATACCGCGATTTAAATTAAAACAGCGATATCTATTATTAAATGCAATTATTAAAAAGTAAATTGTAAGAGAACGCCATCTAGTTGGTTAGCAAAGAATCAATGGAAAGTGCGCTAGTATGTCGACACCCACCTTTGTTGCTAAATATAAATTCCGTTAGATGGCGATAAGAGGAAGTACAGAAAATGAAAAATGTTCAGATTCCCTTCGCTCTGTTTGAACCAATGGAGACTTTTTCTGCCGTTGATAATAGTTAAAAGTAGTTTTGATCCTAATATAATGTAGCCCGACCGCCTCTTTGGTCTTGAGCTTAAACCTAAGTCGGGCCGATATAAGTTAGTGGATTTTTATTTCGAAGTCGGAAGTCGGTTTTTTTTTTTATAGAATAGGAAGGCGGACAAGCATATGGGTCACCTGATGGTAAGTGGTCATCAACGCCCATAGACATTGGCATTGTAGGAACTGTCAACCATCGCTTACATCACCAATGCGCCACCAACCTTGGGAATTAAGATGTTATGTCCCTTGTGCCTGTAATTACACTGGCTCACTCACCCTTCAAATCGGAACCCAACAATACCAAGTACTGCTGTTTGGCGGTAGAATATCTGGTGAGTGAGTGGTACCTACCCAGACGAGCTTGCACAAAGGTCTACCACCAGTGTGTACATACGTGCCTCGGAAAGCACAAAAACCGTTGTTGCTGCACTTGAACTCTTTCTGGTTGTGTCGGATTGCCGCCATTTCAGATTATGAACCCGTGTCTTGTCTTTGCACACACACTTATACAGTATAACATATCCTGCGCAGTTGGGTAATCTCTCTTGAAAATACCGGCCGTGGCCAAAATAAGTCGGAAGGACATTATCATAAGGAACGCCATTTACTTTTGATCAAAAAGTTGTGATAAGTTTTAAAGTTTTAAAATTACAAAGTAAAAAATAAATGGCCTGCAGTGTGTCATTATTTAGAGGCAAATATATACCATGCAAAAAAAAAATTGAATTGAAAAAGTTGTAATTGCGTTAACGAAAATCACGAATGTCAATATTCATTGCACTTAAACCGATGGGTGAAAGTGAATAAAAACCTGAACACGTGTTTGAATAGGAGACCGACTGATATAAAAACCGGTCCCATTAAACGATTAATTCCTGTCGTTCGACACTTTTTGTTAACTGAACTTACTTGCAGACTTATGACATTACAGTCTTTAAAATAGAACTGGTAATACCATTATAGTAATAATAGGTTATTTCAAATTAGATCCTTAATAGTTTTAAAGTTAAGTTACCTATGTATCAACCCAACAGTTAAATAAGCCAACAAAGAAGAGATACAACATGTATGAGCGGTTGGAAATAATTATTAATCGAGAATATTAGATTAGTAGCGAATATACAGAAATTTATAAACAAAATTGGTTTACTGGTGGTAGGGCTTTGTGCAAGCTCGTCTGGGTAGGTACCACCCACTCATCAGATATTCTACCGCAAAACAGCAATACTTGATATTGTTGTGTTCCGGTTTGAAGGGTGAGTGAGCCAGTGTAATTACAGGCACAAGGGACATAAAATCTTAGTTCCCAAGGTTGGTGGCGCATTGGCTATAAGCGATGGTTGACATTTCTTACAATTCCAATGTCTAAGAGCGTTTGGTGACCACTTAACATCAGGTGGCCCATATGCTCGTCCACCTTCCTATTCTATAAAAAAAAAAAAAAAAACCTGTATAACTTGGACGTCAGAGAATCGTTTACATCTGTCGCGTTTATAATTACGTAAATAGTTGATTATATGGTTATTAGGTATACATATAGTGTTTGAGTGACATGCGCCAACATCTCAGAGAGCCTAACTTCAGACCGGGTTTCTTAGATTGCGTATATTATATGCGCTGTGATGTCGAATTTTCATATTTAGACATGTAGTGAGCAAATAGTTTACCATATTTAAATTAAATTATAAGCTATTATTAGCGATTATCTGTGGCCTGGCCTGGCAGCATACACGTCGTAGCTGTCACCATGGTAGTTGTTATCTGTCAGTGTGAAATATCGATGTGATCCGTAAAAGATTTTTATCTCATAATTAGCTGATTCCGATTTTTCCTTTCGTATTTTGATAAAATGTTATTAAACTCGTTATTTTGTGGTTGAATACTTATTTTTATATGATATTCCACTTCTGTCCTAAAATTATATAAAAAAATTAGTCACTATTTATTTCAATATATAATGAGAAAGCAAGAACAAATATTCTTTTGTTTTTATGAAATGTTTAAACGGACGAGTAATTGTGCCATCTGATGTTAAGTGGTCATCCAAAACATTGGCGCTGTAAGAAATATTAAGCATTCCTTATATCAATCATGACTCACCACTAAGATGTTATGTCCCTTGTGCTAGAATTCATCAAAAATGTTATGATTACATATCGAAAAGAATCTTGAATTCGACTGGCTCTTAAACCCGTGTCAGAGGACGCTACCAACCTTAAAAACTTAGAAGTTGCGTCCATAATTACCAGAGGGTACTCAACCGTTGTGATGGTATTTTGGTAGATGATTATGTAATCTTCCACATACAATTAAATAGGAAGCAGCATACATAGATATATTTGAAAATCAAGTGGAAATTATATGTATCAATTGTAACTATCACGGAATTGACAAAAACCTGTATCACCATAAGTCGTTTTCCAGTCAATGAGTTAGTGAGTGTATGGTTGAAATAATTTAATTTCCTATTTAGAAAATGTAACTCGATGTGAAAAATATTTAAAATTGTGAGTATTTCAGTATACGGGGACGCCATCGAGGCCGTTTGGGGTTCAAATTTAATATTTCAAAATGGAAAAAGATGAGACACCAAGTTATTATAATAACATTAATTCAGGTCAATGTAAAATAAATTAATTATGAACTTTGAAACGTTACATATAAAAACGTTGTTTTTATATTTTACTCAACCTCAACTAAATTTTACTGCAAAATATCACTGTTGAATTAAAACGAAGATGTTTATTCACATTCAATATTAAATTCGATCAAATATTTTCCCATCAAGTTATATTTTCTAAATAAGTGATCAAACTATTCCAACCATGACTAATTTCTCACTAACTCATTATAAAATCCATGTCTAAAGGAAGTTACGGTCAAAGCATCGCCATGTTGTGAAACCTTAGATTAAAATGGCAGTCTATCCGGGAAACGCTGATAATTCAAGTTGAAAGTTATAGATTGAAATAAGATTAATTCTAAAATTCAAATGGACAAGTAATCAATTACAGACTATATAAAATCGCGTACAGAGCAATCGATTGTAATCAATCAATTGCTAAACCGAGAATGTCTAGTTTAAAACATAGTCGAAAAAATATAGTATAATTGAATTAAATAAAAAACACAATTGAAAATGTTTCCCACTTTTCAACTAATTTTGAGTGATTTTCAAGCTACATTATTTCTTTAAATTTCTTGTAGATTAACTACTCTTGTTCAATACACTTATGATATTACACTGATGATAAATACGAGCTTTATACACTGGGTTATATCAGCTTCCTTTGGCCTCGAAATATTGGGTTATATGAAATAAATTAATCATAAACAACGTGATATTTTTATACTTTTCTTTTACAAATCAAAATTAAATATTATATAATTCACCTATAAAAAACATAAAGAACATCAGCTTATCGATTTTTTATGTAACAATTTAGTCAAAAATATTGTAAATTAAGCGCATGGTGGCGAGATTACTGTTGCCGCTTCATTAGCGCATGCATATTAGGTGGTATATTAAAAACGAAAGCCTCGCAAATCGATGTCGAACCTCATTTAGTAGCTGTCTATCACACTGGCTCACATTGATTTAACGTTAGTTATGTAATAGCAAAGGTTTGATTATTCAAACGTTTGAAATTATTCGATCTTTTATAAAACTAAATGACTGTCCAAATTTTGTATGGGTAAAAAATTAATTCAGATTTATGTAACTTTATGGAAATGGGACGACTATTTCCTTAACTATACTACTATACTTTACTATATTTTTTCGACTTGTTTTTTGACATAAAATAAGCATATGTCCGAATTTTTCAGCTTTCTAGACTCAGTAGTTTTGACTGTGCGTATATAAAAAAATCCTTTATCTGCATAACTACGTATTGATACCCAAAGTGCCCTGGCTGCTTAAACTTGATAAACATAAAACTATTGTACGGATTTTCATACAATTTACACCAATTGAATGGAGTGATTTATGAAGAAAGTGTAGTTGCATAATTCATTAATGTTTTTTTGTAAATTCTTTGAAATATTAGGGTGATTGTTGAATATACCGGAATATATCATGCTGACTAGAAGCTGTACTGGCGTGCTTCTCGAAAACGATTACAGTTATAGGTAAGTTATTACAATGTAAACGTTTTATGTACACATTTATAATCTACCCGTACATATCCGGGTTGGTAGCTAGTAATATAAATAAAACATATACATGAGCTTGGTGTAAGCACCTATGTTTCAGAGCTCGAAGTTAATACACATCAGTGTGATAGCTCGATTGTGACGTAAATATTATATTGGATCTAAACGAAGCGTGTCATTGAAGACGAATCTTTGTTATATTAAACGCATTAGTGAGCTCGTATGATGAAATATTTCATGTTTCATAAATTTAAACTAACGAGTAAATAATTTTTATGGTGGTATTTCGTATATCCTATCCTAGCCTATCGAAAGAAGTTCTCAACCGAAGGTCGTGGGTTCATTTACGGTGCAATCATTTTTCATGTTCTATGTTAGGTTTACAAATCAAACACGACACTAGCTCAAAGTTGTTCAAGAAGCTTGTATACAATTCTGATACATATATCTTATATACATATAAAAGAATAACTGACTAACGCTCAGCCCAAACTTCTAGGACTAGCACCATGAAAATTTACGTACGGGTTCCTTTTACACAGTACATTAGCACGAAGGCAGAATTTTGATAATGTTGAAAATTTGACTCCTGAGATGATAATAAAGATAAAGGGGATATAATTTTGAATGAAAATCCTTCATTTTTTAAGAAACTGCTGGTAATTCGCGTAGTTAGTGTTTGGTATATAACTTGCACTCGGAGTTCTAAAAGTGTTTTAGAAAAAGCACTAAATTTTACTCTTTTAAATAACAAAATGTATTTAGCTTAGTAATGGAAAATGTAAGATAAATACTTTATATATTATTGATCGGTTAGAAGTTCAGCGCTGAGCGAGTTGAATGAATAAATTGGTAAGCCCAACCTAATAGATATCAACCTTTCCTTTAATATTATTTACTCGAACGAGTACCTTGTCTTTGTTAGTTCCGGTGTGAACGGCGAATGAGTCAATGTAAATACAAAACGATTTAGGTTTCTAGGTTGACAGCGTTAAACAATTGAGTTACTAATCGTTTAACATTAAACGAGGAATATGTGTGTACGTTTTAGTTTCTCCAAACGCTTGCAATAGATGTTTTCTAGTTCTAAATGTTATTAGTAAGTTTCTTCAAATTGACCGGATTTGGCCACGGCGTCCAATCTCAAGAGAGATTAGGTTACAACTGCGCAGGACATATTATAGGGCACTAGTGTGTGCGCAAATATAGATGCAGTCTATATGCCTAAGAGTAGGGATACAGAGTGCATCTATATATAGAGTGAATCCGACAGGATGGTAATCGCGAAGAAAAAGAGTTTAGGCGCAGGACCAATGGCTTTACGTACTTTCCGAGGAATGAAAGTGTTTACACTTTCAACTTCCAGACAAAAGGCAAAACATCTTTAAGCAGGCAGGCCTGGTGTTTGAATTCATTACCTCGGGATCTGCGGCTTTATATCTAGCCACCTTACTAACGAGGCACTCAATAGGATTTTTAATAATAATAATAGGTACAAGGGAAATATCATCTTAGTTCATGTTGATTAATGTTACTTACACTGTCAAAGCTTGCGGTCGGTTATGACCAATAATCAACAGGCTACCTATTTGCCTGTCTTGCATTCTATATTTAATAAAATAAATTACTTAAGAATGACCGTCTAGCTGAAGATCTCGGAGGAACTAGTACAGTTACACATAGCTCAGTTAACAAGTTAGGTAATATATCATTTGCTACTATTTTTCATAGCGATGGCACCAGATAACGGTGTCCACTGACCACACATACACCAACATCTCATTGGCTAAGTTCCCTTTAACTAAATTCTGAGTTTTGCTATGTTTGTGTATTAAAAAAGGTTAGTTAGTATTCGTTGATTATTACCTTTATTTTCTTGCCGGTGCTTCTTGCTAGAATCTGTATTTTGAAATGGTTTTAGTTTTACAAATATGCTCCTAATAGCCTTCTTGTATAAGTATATTTTGATTTTCATTTCACAATTATTTTTTCATCAAGTTTCGTCGTCTTCTATAAAATGACGTGTTCACTGCAAAGCAATGATACATGATTGCATTGTAAACAGTATGTCACTTGATAGTAAATCGCTCGCAGGTGCAGGAAGGAGCATCGCTACGGTCAGACAATTTCACGCAACGAAACTTACAATACTATGTATATATGATGTCGTAACATACATTAGTTATTGCCACAGAGTTAAGTGTATTAGAAATGACAACTGTTGTATATGTCAAATTTTACTCGTATTAAACACAAGTAGCTGAGGACTATTATCGTGTATATATCAATTTTGGAAATAAATATTTGTATATAATGACATGAGTTGTCACTGAAGCAATTATTGTCACTATAATTGCTTCCGATTAGTCAATCTTAAATGAAGACCAATGTTATTTGAATAATTATTTGTTATAAAAGGGATAATGTCCTCTTGGGTGATTTCGCAAACGGCCATTCTTACATACCTACTAAGAGAGATTACAGTATAAGTATGTGCAAGAAAACAAATTAATTGTATATTTCCTGACTCACATAAAAACTGAAAACGTTCGAATTCTGGGGTTTTACTGAGGATTTCTTGTCAGAAGACCCAATTACTTCTTATTTTTTCCAGGATTTGATCCCGAGATATGTGTGGTGTTCAAAATTTGCTGCACCCTCAATAACACTAGTAAGTCAATTAAAATTGCGTGGTACATTTGAATACGATGTCATTTCTAAAACAAGTTCTTAATTCCATTTTTATTGTATTCCGTATTGAATTAACTTGTGTAGACTGACTACGAGCCGTTGTTGGTGTGATATTAATCATTTTAGAGTGATTATATGACTTGTTCATACTTTCTTTAGAATGATTACTTAGTGAAGCATCCTTTAACAAACAAGTAATCACATAAAACATGTATTAATTACATACATAATTATGAGTATTTAAAGTTTATTGTTGTTGCTAATAAATAATCTGATTATATTTCCGGCTTTAGTATTTATCTATTATTATATACTCAACAACACCCCCCCCCTCGACCGTTGAAAACACTATCGATGACCAACAGAAAACAAATTCATTATATATGTCGGTATATTAGATAAATAAATATCCGGTCCATCGGGTATAATATTTCGTATTAATATTAATTATTTAAAAAAAAAACAACTTCCTTCTCAATTGTTTTGTATTATGGTTATTTTTAATAATAAAATAAATTAGTCTTTTATTTTTAGATTAACAGTATATTTTTTACACCACTACTAATCCAGATCTCAGACTACGAGTAGCGAAATGCGGTGGTAATAACAACTCATAACAAATGGATAACAGATGTATAGGGCAGCTTTCGTCTACGGCGATTACGATGATGCGTCGTTCTCGTTCAAGTCCTTCCGGGAGTTACGGACAAAACGATTTGATATATCTTACAATTAGAAATCGCAATGTTCAGATGCTTGCTCATTATGTATCTCTACTACTTAAATTGGTACACTATGATGTTTTCTCGCTTTATTTCGGCCCATTTTCACGGCGACTAAAGGGAAACTGGTCATTTACGTCAGACTTAAAGTGCACAAACACAAATGGCACCTGCGTTTCTTAACTGTCAAATCTCCTACGATCAGAAAGAGTTTAGGCGTAAGACAAAACGGTTTACGTGCTTTCTGAGGTACGGGAGTGTACAAACTGGTAATTTCTAAACTCTGGGCAGCTATTGACAATTTCTCAATAGAAAAACCATTTTTTTATCGTCCCTACCCTGGATTTGTACCCTGGCCTCACGGTCTGCGGTCTTATAAGATAGCCACTAGATCGAGGCCCAGCTGAGGTATATTAAATTATTTGTCCCAAATGACAGATAGGACATTTCGCAATGGAGCGCGGTACGATGCCAATTATCGCTACCGTCTGTCAGTTCCGTTAGGAAAGTTATCACGTTATTTATTTTTGCATTGTTTTAATTTATTTTACATTGTCCAGAATAAGTACTAAAAACAAATTATGCTAAGCAATGGTTTTCAAGAAATACAAACGAATTTATTTGAAAAAAACAAACGTGCCCGTCACGAGACTTCCCGCAGATACAAAAATCAAAATTGATGATTATTAAAATAATCTATAATTAAAGAAAAGCAATCAATAAACTGGACTAAATATAAAATAAATATATTTTCTTATTATTATAATAACATAGCAACGAAATATAGGGTTTATGCCCCACGCAAACACAAGGGAGTATAGACACGGCGAGGGAGCATGACAGTACCTAAGAAAGCGTCATATCGTTTGCCGTCACGGCATACGAATCGTTCTTACTCCCAGGACGAGAAATATCTTGTAAGCTTTTAATGTAAAATACATAATTATGTGTTTTACATCAAAAGCTCTGATATTGATTTGAAATAGGATATGTTCTACGTGTGCTGTTTTTAGTTAAATAATTCGTGTTTTTATTTTGTTTATATTTATTTTATATACGCTTCATTAAGTTAATTTCATGAATTATATTGCATACATATATAAGTGCAGAATTAATAATAATATAGTTAATGCCCAATAAAGGTAAGCCTTATTAATTACGTATATTAACGAATAAATATCATTATCTTAAGTATATTTTTTCTATTTATATGAAAACTTGCAGCCTTTAGTGTTTCTTCGTTGATATTAAATAATACGTTAGGAAGATCGATCGATTTTGTAGTAAAAAATCAATTATTTTTGATTATAGCGCTGTGATGCAATAAATTATTATTATCCTTGCGTTTTTGTATGTATCGTTGACGGGTTCTGCTAATTGAGTATAATATCAAGGGATATATTAGTTTATTACAAGCCTTCTCTAAAAAGGAGAGGACGTCTTCGCCCAAAGGGGACATTAATTGCTGTTTCTTTTCTTATTTTTAGTAACCCAATTCGCAACTTATTATTAACGTAAGTAATATATAATATTGTATAACATCAATATAACATATCAAAATTGGTAACAAATAAATGTTTTTAATTGACAGATTCTAAATTTATTATAATGCTTCGTGTTTAGTGTTATTAACATGAGTGTTGGACAAACTCAAGCCTCTTAAAAGTTAAATTTGATTAATTTGCATAATCCAATAGCTTCGGCGATTGCGCAGAACTGCAAATAAAAATAGAGCAAAATATTTGTAAGAATTATAATTCGTTATGAAGTTGCCCAATTTTGAGATGATGCAACGAATCGCACTGTTCTGTTGTAATGATCGATGTTTGCTTAAATAATTAATTGCATTATAGAATCATTATCGATATGATGTTTTAAACTCGTGGATCTTACATAAAGATTTGCTACCCGCCCTGACTTAGTATGGCTAAAGTTTTCACAAAATAACCCCTTTATTATTTTATTTAGACGTATTTGTTTGCGTAAAATCCATTTTAAGTGGATGTTTACATGCCGGAAATAATAACTATGCTAAATTTCAATTCAAACGGACTCGTTATAAGTTAGTCAGTAGTATTTCATATGTATAATTATATAGATTACAAATACATTGAATCCAATCGAACACAAAGCAGATTTAAAAAAAGATCTTTTTAAAGTTCATCTTTTGTTGAAGAAAAAATTTAGAAGAAACTCGTTTTATATTTAGTGAATGGCTTAAAGTTTGAGAATTAAAATCATAATTTACTTACCACTATTTTAGGCGTAGGAAATTATATCTTTACTAATATAATAAATGTGAAAGTAGCTCTGTCTGTTACTCTGTCACGGTTAGAACACTTAACTGATTTTAATGAAATTTGGTACAAGTTTAAATCCCGAGAAAATACAATGGCTACTTTTCTATAACAAGCCCTCCTTCGACAACAAAATCTCACTCCCTTACCTAAGCCGCGTGCAAACACTAGTTAACTATAAATTATTTTCAGAATTTTCCGAAATTCTCCCGGAATAGACATTAAACGCGTTGTTTTTATTCGGTAATATAATAAGGGCGTAGATTTTTTTTATAATTCATCTCGTGCTTTTCGGTGAAGGAAAACATCGTGAGGAAACCTGCATGTGTCTAATTTCATCGAAATTCTGCCACATGTGTATTCCACCAAGCCGCATTGGAGCAGCGTGGTGAAATAAGCTCCAAACCTTCTCCTTAAAAAGGGAAGAGGAGGCCTTAGCCCAGCAGTAAGACATTTACAGGCTGTTACTTACTTACTTTAGTTTTTTTTTAAATTATTTTTGGTGTACTACGATTTTCACGCAAGTATTACCATGAGTCACAACTAATCGTTAATAAAATAATATTACTTATTAAAAAATATAGTCATATATTTGGAAATCTTGATAAATTATTACGTAGATACAAATAATAACAAAGTGTCCGCCGATATTACGCAAGCTGACATAACCTGTGACCCAGCCTGCGAAAGTGAGAACGGAATCACCAAAAACCGGAACTATGCAAATGCCGCTTGAAGATAACATCATTGTATGAGGACGTTCACATTCGTGTGTGAAATTGTATTGTGAGTTAATACGGCATACATTGCTGGGTCAGTTCAATGTTAATTGTGAAAAGAGAACGAGACGAAGCAATGAAAAACTAAATTGTAGTTTTTTTTTAATAAAATGAACATCGCTCGTATGTTTTTTTTTGTTTTGTGATTGAGAATGATTTTTTGT
The DNA here is from genome assembly GCF_905147045.1 of Nymphalis io. NCBI lineage: Eukaryota > Metazoa > Arthropoda > Insecta > Lepidoptera > Nymphalidae > Nymphalis > Nymphalis io. The sequence goes on from NC_065900.1 coordinate 441,962, forward strand.
AATAAAAAAGGACAAGCTTTCTTGGTCTCTATCCAGATTTAAATGCTTTTTTGTAAATGAACGAACAAAAAAATATGCCAAACTATTAAAATATATTATATATTTTAGCATCATTACAGTTTCATATAAACTGAGGTAAAAATATTCTCTACCAGAAAACTCAGCAAACAATGCAGAACATGATCACCAAAATGTCAGATAGTGATATAATTTTGTTAACAATTTCTCATTTCTGTTTAACGTTTGTTTTAATTAATAATATATCCTGGGACATTTTTCACACACGGCCATCTGATCCCAAATTAAGCTTGTATAAAGCTTGTGCTATGGAAACCAGACAACTGATATACTACTAACTACATATACTAATACATATGAAAATTACACCCAGACTCAGGACAAACAGACATGTTCATGCACACAAATGTCTGTCCTGGGTGGGAATCGAACCCACAACCTTCGGCGTGAAAGGCAAGTGTTCTACCAACCACGCCAACCTAAATGTAGAAGCTTATTGAAACTAATGCAAAACTTGTCCTATGATTTATACCCAACTATGAGACAGTTTATGGGTCATTACTATATCAGTAACTGGGTGACTAAGCGCTCTGCTCCAATATTTAATTAATTATATATATATATATGCATTTTCAAATGCATTTGTTGAGGAAAGTCAATTATATGGATAATCTTACAAAACAAAACTTTATCTTAATACAAAGTTTATATCAAATGCCGTTGTGCCGTTTCCGAGTTACATATACAAGAATTGCAGTCAAACTGGCATTGTCGTCTGGACGTTATTTATACAAGTACTCGGGGGCCACTAAAAATTAGCGTCTCAAAACCAAAAAAGTATGGGATCAGTTAGCCGTGTGTGAATGATGTTCTAGGATATTATATTTACAGAAATTCCCACGATGTTTTATTTTGTCTGGATTTTAACCGAAAATATCCGCATGTTCTAGTCACTGTGCTATATCGAAACTTGTACTTGTGCTAACATTTCATGGACATCAGTTAACGTGATAAAAATATATATATAAAACGATAATTTGGTCGTTAATATTTGATGGCTTATACAATTTATTATTGCTTCACAAAAATAACATGTCAATTTGAAGTGTTTTGAATGAAACTATTCGATCTGATCTGAAAGGTCAAACATAAGCATCGACGTGAAACTATGTCAGAAAGTGATAATAGTCATTTACTTTTCGCCGTACTGTTTAATGTAATAAAGTAACAGCCTGTTACTCTCCTAGTGCTAGGCTAAGGCCAAGGTTTGGAGCTTATTACACCATGCTCTTCTAATATAGCTTGGGTACACAAGTGGCAGATTTGCGTCCGACACATGCTGATTGCCCCTCGATATTTTCATTCAGCGCCGAGCACGAGATGAATTATATAAGTGCACATATGCAAACCACCTATTGAACCTCACTATATTAATGACATTTTATTAAATTATTAAATTCAAGTAGGTATTTAAATTAAATGTTGAGATAACCCCTAAGACACTTAATTCTTAAGCGAATATCGCGGGCTCTAACCCGGATAAACACTATTGAGTTTAAAATAACCTTCACATTATATGTACATATAATATTACAAGGTAAAAAATTATGTTGGAAAAATGACAAAAATGCATTCTTGTAATAGTTTTACGAAGTAATAATTTATATAATTTTAAAATTATGATCTGTATGAATATAATTAAGTCGTTTGTCATAATTATGTTAAATACGTTATGATACCAATCTACTCATAAATAAGTAATAAAAGTGTTCGTAATTGATTTTAATTGTTGAAAAATCTCTCTCTTAGTAGGTTTTGTTATTTACATAACCATTGTTATTACAAGAACGAATCATTTTATTTAATTAAAGTATTTTTTATACGTCACTCGTTAGTTGGTGTTTAAATAAAAAGAAACCGTTGAATTCAATACATCTGTTACATAATGAGAATATTTAACACAAGTAGGCACATATTACGTTATTATATTTGGACTTCGTCTTCATTTAAGAAAATACGTAATCGTTTATAATATTATTATCAATGTGGAACATGATTTCGAATATTTTTGTCTCAAAAAAGTAATTCATAAAATTTCCTTAATATTTGCATGAGCATACTGGTTAGGTTTTATTTCCACCTGGAATAACTTATTAACGCGTTATCCCTACGTGAAGTGGGGTACTAAGTGAGAGTCACCGACGCCGAGTATGTATTGGAATATCGGCTAAAATACTAGCAGCACCTATTTCGTCTATGTAGGGGGACGTCACGGGATCGTTTGCGCCGTTTCGCTCCGACGGTGGACAATCCCGCGGGCATCCAATCCTTAGGAGGCTCTATAGGAGGTAGAAGGGGGGTTTTAGTTTAGTTTATGTCACCCTTCATCGAATATTAAGAATTCAAATCCGAGCATACACCATACATCTTGTGAAGGAAAACATCATGAAGAAAACAGCACGTGCGGGTAGAAATGTGCCAACAGTTAAAAAATCTTAAAAAATAAAAATATTGAAACCACTATGTTCTACCTAAGCTTAGAGCAAACGAAATTTGGAACACATTTTTTATAAGCGGATCAACACGTCACAATCTAAGTTTTTCTTATTATTAGACAGCTTAACAAATATTACTGACATTTGAATCAAAACGATACTCGAAAACGGAAACCCGTTTGACGAGTTAAAAGTGAAACAGTAGGATCAGATGAACTTTAACTATGTATGTATCTTTCAATACGACAAAAATTACATCATAATATTATGATGATTCTAGTTAATTTATGTTATTCTAAATATGGTAATATATAACACATTAGTAAAGCTGTTTTTTATAGATAGTAGGAAGGAAACTGGCAACTATGTTACGTGATAGTGAATCTCTTCCGTCCAGTGCAGTGGCATCGCAAGAGTCATTAGTTATTCCATCTACTAATATGCTAACAACTGAGTGCCTCGTTGGTCTAGTGGCTAGATATGAGGCCGTGGTCATGCGTACAAATCCCAAGTCAGGCCAATAAATGTTATTGAGTTTTTATGTCGAAGATTCTCAGTAGCAGCCCGGACTCTGGAACTTGTGCAAATGTGTACACTCTCGTGCCTTGAAAAGCCCGTAAAGCCGTTGGTCTTGCGCTTGAACTCTTTCCGGTCGTGTCGGTTTGCCGTGCTATCGGATTATGAGAGAGAGGGAATAGAGAGTGCACCTGTGTTTACGCACACACTTGTGCACTATAATATATCCTTGTTGGTTAATCACTTTTGAGACTTTTGAGAGCCGGAATCGGTCAGGAGGACATCATACTAACAACTATATCTAAGGTCTAACTTTTACTGTGGAAAAAATAATGCTTTTTTTTTAAACCGAAATGAGTAAAATATATAATATCAAACTTCCATCTAGTTTGTAATAAAAACAGAGTCGACGTATAGATTTCTACTATATTCGTATAAAGATTTAGCGTAACGAATCGTGAAGATTACTCGAATAGTTTCTATGGAAATTTTACCAAAACACATGTCGTGATGCGAACCAGAGCGTACCGCGGGCTGTGTCGGTCGTGACCACGAGTCAGAACTTTCACACGATCGCGAAAGGTTATTTGTAAAATTAAAAAAAATAATATCACCTTCGTAAACACGTTAGGTGTTGAATATTGCACATTCATTTGATATGAGTAAGATATTTACTAGAGATACTTCAGTAATAGCCTGTGAATGTCCCACTGCTGGGCTAAAGGCCTCCTCTCTCTTTTTTGAGGAGAAGGTTTGGAGCTTATTCCACCACGTTGCTCCAGTTCGGGTTGGTGGAATACACATATGGCAGAATTTCGGTGAAATTAGATACATGCAGGTTTCTTCACGATGTTTTCCTTCATCGTTAAGCACGAGATGAATTATAATCAAAAATTAAGCACATGAAAATTCAGTAGTGCTTGCCCGGGTTTGAACCCACGATCATCGGTTAAGATTCACGCGTTCTTACCACTGGGCCATCTCGGCTTACTCGGAGATACTTTAAGTATACACATATTTTATTTGCATGTTCGAATGCAAGGTAGTGAATTACCCGAACCCGCTTTGCACGAGTAGAATAAAAGGTTACATTCTACGTTTAAATTAAAAATCAATTGGTCTAGAAACATCGGATGAACGATGATGATTTAGAAACGCATAGAGAACAATCATAAATTCATTTTTATTTATAAATTACATAATGTCTAAAATTAATTCAGTCGTATCGATTCTATTAAATCATAGTAGATAGAAGCAAAGGTTTGTAATACTCACTAGTTTAAACATAAATAAATAGTAAATTTAATTTAATACTCGTATTTAAAAGAAAATAAGTTTTAGAAAACCTTTTCCCTTTCATATGCGACTTATGGAGGACGGGTTCATTTTTGGCTAGGGCTGCAATAGCTTTTTTTTTTTTTTTTTATATCGCCGGGAGGGCAAATGACTCTACTCCACCTGATGGTAAGTGGTAGTAGAGTCCAAACGCGACGACGGCCAGTACAGACGGGAAAAACGTTCTGTACTAGCCACCTTCGCCTTGCCGGCCCACAAGATGCCTCTTCACGCCTCGTTTGAAGGAACCCGGATTGTAAGAGGAGGGGAATACGTGAGCTGGTAAGGAATTCCATTTTTTGGAAGTGCGACAAAGAAAGGAGTTGCCAAATTTCTTTGTTCGCGATGGAATTGATGTCACAGTTAGGCGGTGACATCGAGAACCAGCTCGCGTGGACTTAAGAAGGAAGGGGGAAGCAGGAATTAGAGAGAATAATTCCTCAGAGCACTCGCCGTGATACAGTCGATAGAAAGCGCTCAGTGCTGCTATCTCACGACGCAATTGTAAAGGTTCAAGGGTGTTTGTGACCTTTACGTCGCCAATAATGCGTACGGCACGTCGCTGCAACCGGTCCAAGGCCTCAAGTAGGTACTTAGCGGAGCCATCCCAAAGATGCGAGCAATATTCCACGCAAGACCGTACCTGTGTTTTGTACAGCAGGCACAGTTGTTGTGGCGTGAAAAAGCGCCGCACCTTGTTCAGAACTCCGAGTTTCCGTGAAGCTGTTTTTATAACAGCCTCGATGTAATCCCTTGGACAAAGGTCGCAGCGAACGTCAATCCCCAGCATGGCGATTTTGCTTTGCATCACCAGCGGAGTACCACAGAGGGAGGGAAGAGGGGAAAATGTTGACTTTTTCGCCGTGAGAGCGCATACCTGTGTTTTCTTGGCATTAAACTCAACAAGATTATCAGAGCCCCATTTGGCGATGAGATCTAACGTCCTATCGAGTTCAATGACAAGATTCTCCCGCCTCTCCTCAGTTTCCGCCCGCCCAGCCACTGCGCGTCCGTGGTATCCACCATGCACTGTACTATCATCTGCATAGCAATGTATGTTCCCAAGGGAGAGCATATCATTGATATGCAAAAGAAAGAGTGTGGGAGATAGCACAGATCCCTGGGGGACCCCAGCATTCACTACATAGAATTGTGAAGCGCAACCATCTACTAAAACACGAAGGCTACGCTTGTGTAGGAAGCTGGCAATCCAGGTGCATAGCTGAGCAGGCAGACCATATGCCGGTAGCTTGGAGAGAAGACTTCTGTGCCAGACCCTGTCGAAAGCCTTGGAGATATCGAGGCTGACAGCCAACGATTCTCCATGCTTGTCGATAGCTTCACCCCAGAGGTGTGTTACGTACGCTAGAAGATCACCTGTGGACCGTTTTGGTCGAAACCCGTACTAACGATCATTAATTAGACAGTGATCTTCTAGGTAATGGATCAGTTGGTTGTTTAAAATCCGTTCCATCACCTTACAAAGTACTGAGGTGATAGCTATTGGCCGATAATTTGCCGGGTCAGACCGATCCCCTTTTTTGGGAACCGCTTGCACATTAGCTCTTCTCCAAGCCTCCGGCACACTTCCCGAAGAGAGAGAAAGTTGGAACAGGCGCGTTAACACAGGAGACAGCTCCGCTGCGCACTTCTTCAGCACTATGGCTGGTATTCCATCGGGACCGCTAGCTTTCCGTACATCAAGTGATTGCAGCTCCGCACGCACATCACGTTGCCTGATTTTAATGTCAGGCATCGTATGGCCACATGCAGGTATTGTAGGTGGCAGTGCACTACAATCATCGATGACGGAATTGTCGGTAAAGAGTTTAGCCAGGAGATCAGCTTGCTCTTGCGGACTGTGAGCTAGCGATCCGTCCGGATTTCTGAGCGGTGGCAGCGAAGGTTGGCAGAAATTGTTTTGCACAGACTTGGTCAGACGCCAGAAGCTACGGGAGCCCCTAGGATGCGAAACAAGGTCATGACCAATCTGTACAATGCGCTGTGCATCCGCTCTCGTGTATGCCTTTCTACAGGACTTGGAATTTTTATTATAGTTTGCTTTCAGTGAGTCAATGTTAGATGCCCCGCTAATGCAGCCGTTGATCCACTTGCGATATGCCGCCTGCTTAGCTGATACAGCATCGGCACATTCACGAGTGAACCAACGGTTACGCGTACTCCTACTGACGAGATCTGAGCTAGGAATGTAGTATTCCATTCCCAGCATGATCTCGCCAGCAACAGCAGCGGCACTAGCTGTCGGATGATTCCCACTGACTAATTTTGATTTGTATATAATATGGTTATTTACCTCTGTAATATTAAATATATTTTGATTAATTTTTACTTGACACATTATGTAAATAATCTAAAAGCTTTTATCTAAAGACGTTATCAAGCTTTGATTCTTACCATTCAATATAACATTGTAACAATGCTTTCTAATAAAACATTTTGTTTAAAAAAAAAAGTAATAATGGTCAACCGTTTAAGATTTTTGTTTGTTACCAAAATGAAGCAAGGTAAATATATGTTCATAGTTAATAAAGCTTATCATAATTAAGAAAAAATACAAAAATGAATCGCATATTATACAGTTATTTTTCAGCTTTAAAGATAAATAAACCGAACAATTGAAGTTGCTTTAGTTATAACTTCTATAAGAGTTCGCAATAAGAAATTACCACCATATCTGATACGTAAGCAGATGCAACGGACACTGTCGGCGCACGCGCAGTCGCACCGGGACCCGCGGAGGTGCGCACGTCACGCGCTCTATGTACGTATTTAGCGAATTTGACGCTTTCTTACGAGAAACTTGATGTCAAATTTTGTGAACCGTGATCAGTGTCTGTGTGTGGATTTTTTTTATATTTGGTGAGTTTTAAAATTATTATTTATTAATAAAAAAGCGAATATATATAAGATAATTAATATTTAATATAATTCATTATTTATAATACAATAATTTGTTTTTTTTTTGTTGTAAATAATATGTAAACAATATTTTCCTGTATTTAGATATATATCCTCACCCTTGTATATTTTTGGTTAATAATTAAAAATATACGCGCGCTTATATTATAAATAAACTAAGTATCAAGTCAAGTTATCTACTTATACTGTTCTAATTTAACTTATTTAAATGTCATAAAGGTCATACTGAATGGTCCAAATTGCAAATTGGTAATGACAATTATTTTCAGGCAATATCTCAAATTAATGTGTTATTTGTTTTTATTAAGATTATAACCGTGACACTGTTAAATTTCATTATAGTTATCGTTTTAATCTTACATTTTTGGAAAATACAAATTGTGCACGTACTTTATACGAGATAGATAGATGCTTTGGTGATATTTTCCTTTAATAAATACAAATTTAACATCCGTAGTTCTTGTTATCTATCACTTTTAGTGCCATTTCGTTTCGAAGCGTCGCCCAATAGAACACCGCTAAAACAATATTTAACTCCTTTAATGTTTTTTCTTAATTAATTGCGCAAATTGTACTCTTCTGCAGATATAATAGTACGAATGGAACTGTAGAATATATATTTACTGAATGGAGCCTGCTGTGGTTGGTATCTCAGTGGTTATATATGGTTGGTATTTTTTACGCCCAGTGTCTATGGGCAGTGGTGACCATTACCATCAGGTGATCTATCGACCCGTATAGCTACCTAGATTATATAAAAAATAATTCAAATATTACTATATACACTGTAAGGGAGCATCATTATTAGGGAGGGTCATTAGCATATTTATTTTCCAACCACGCGTAGTGTAAGGTTGAGTCTAAGGGTCAATATAAGTGTCCATTGCTGTCTAGCAACTACAGTGATATCTTATTCAATATTCATGTAATCACGTTCCCATATTTTTTTTCGGTTTTATCTGGAAACATCTGTTTTTTAATAATTATATATTATAAAAGCTTTGGACTTCTTAAATTGATGTTTATATTAAACATTAATATAGCTATATCAAAAAATATCTTGTATGATATTTTAATACTTTCATTACTCTGGACACCATAGCCAAGTAATTGTTATGTCTATAGGTGTTTGTTGTCAGAAAGTGTTCTTCAAAATGAAGGAGTCTTAATGTCTTAATATCTATTATAAGAAGTAAAGTTATTGCGTGGTTATTGTAATAATAACTAATTAATTATAAATTAACATTATTGTTTGTCTGATTGTGAAAAACCTACCTACTAAACCTACCTAATAAAGCCGGGACGGGTAGCTGGTATGTACGTATACATATCAGCATTTAGTATATTACATACATTAGAGCCGGTTGGCGTGGTTGGTAGAACACTTGCCTTTCACGTTAAAGGTTGTGGGTTCGATTCCCACCCAGGACAGACATTTGTGTGCATGAACATGTCTGTTTGTCCTGAGTCTGGGTGTAATTATCTATATAAGTATGTATTTACAAAAAAAAAGTAGTATATGTAGTATATCAGTTGTCTGGTGTCCATAGCACAAGCTTTGTACAAGCTTAATTTGGGATCAGATGGCAGTGTGTGAAAAATGACCCAGGATATTATTCTTATTATTATTATTTCAATATTATACTATGAAAGTTAAAATTTACTATTAAACTTGATTGACATTAATTATAATTACTTTACTATTGTAAAAATTCAAATTAAAATATATATTCAATATAATTTTATTGGACAATTAGAGCCATAAAAAAATAACTCTAATTAACTTTCTTTTACTATCAAAAACGCTATACATTGTTATAAATTGCATAAATACTTTCATATAAAATATCTAGCTAGCTGTATACTTGAATAATACATTCTAGAAACGATAAATAATACAAATAAATATTTATGGTATTACTTATACAAAATGCTTAGCGTGTGTTTATTAAACACTGATTTCTCTCTTCCTCAATATGAATTCTATTAAAAAAAGACATAGAATTTTCTCATCAACCCCTAAACAGTAATTTTCGGCAGAGCCTTAAATGAATATAAGTGTAAGATGCCTAATAATAATATCAAAAAACAAAATTCTTATATGGATAACGTTGAAGCGGTCTCGCGCTAAAAAAAAATTATGTATTATATAGATTTATATCACGAGAACCATTTAGATAATATATTAAATACTCTTCTAAAAACAAGTTATATAGACGGAAAATAAATTGTATATTTAAGATGCCGCTCGAGTTAAAAATCTAGGTTTATCACTTTTTTTAAAAACGTAACGGTATTTCATAATGTTTATTGTAGATTTCATAGTGTTAATTTTTAAATAAAACTCCAGGATAAATAAAATCTAATAATATTAAATAAGCAATTATTGTATATACATACATATATTTTGTGTATCTCGGAAATAGCTCTAACGATTTGTATTAATATAAGGTTTTGTTTTTAAATTTATCTATATAGGCGTCTTTTTTTTTGAAAAACTTTTTTTCACAAAAAACATTATAACTAATCAAAAAAGACGAGCGATGTCGGTGGTCCAAGTGATGGTGAAGAAAATACGAATTCAAAATTGAAATATTTACTTAATATTATTTTGTATTTTAATCACTGGCCAGTCTCGCTTTTATGAAAATACAAACCAAATTTTAACAGCTTCGATCGTAGCAAATCACACTTTATTATTTCGAAAATATAACGTATTGTAGCGACAATATTTTTTCTATTTATAATAAATGTTAGTATAACTATAAGGAAGTATATATTTTATACTAACAGTTTTTTCAATTAAGTATTATACATCAAACTCTTATATATATGTAAATACACATATTAATAATTTATCAGTGTCTATTGACCCGAGTCTACCATTAAAGTCAATAGAATAAATAATTTATTTGTATAAAACTGTTATAAAATCTTGTTTAGACAACCAGAATATTTCTATATATCATTGAAATAATATCGATTCAAAAATAATTTATATATTAATTAAAAGCAAAGTTTTTGCTTGTACTCTTGTTTTGCATAGAAACATAGCTGATTAAACAACTCGATTAATTTTAATGACCCTCGAAAATGCAATATCCTCATTAATCTACATTTACATAACATACGAAATAAAGAATATTTACATAGTCGACAATTGAAAGGGAATGCCCACAATATTACCAATTTCCATCAATAACACGATCAGAAACAATTTAAATAATTTTTTCAACACCCAAAGCTAGTGTAAAAATAATTATATTTTTAAATAAATCGATAAAATTTAGAGCTTAAGCGGTGTATAATACCGTGTACTACTACTCGGTAGCGATAGATGGCGGTAATAAAATCGGTCAGTTTCCTGAATCGCGCTGTCTAGATTTGCTACTGAATATATATAACGTGAAAGTGATTTTGTTAAAACGATCAGACAGAATAAATTACAGTGTTAACCGTGGAAAGCTCTTCCTTGGTTTCATTTACCGTTTGATCCCCCGATATTAGTTCAGCGTAAACAAAGGGTATACATAAAAATGGCTTTTTTTTCTGGGTACTTCCGTAACTAGCCTAGTTGTCTCTGAAAATTTTGGAAGTACTCACGACAACTTCTCTCACGTATAGCAGCCTTCCAGCCAGTGCTTCTGCTGCAGATTTCTTCAAATTAAAGAAGTAAATAAAAAAATCCCGCTAATAACACTTATTTGGCTCAAAATTTCGACATTTTCGCACGAAGAAAAGTATGTAATGGTTAAACAAATTCGCTAATACGACGAAATCACATTATTGCTCGATGTGCAATCTTACGATAAAACGATTTACATTTGAACATTTCAACCGAAATTTACGGGTGGAACCATCTTTTGTCAAACGGCGGAAACTTATTTGTACACCTATATAGATTGCAAATTGTCACTCCGTGTATTCCTGATTACTTCTATTCCGTAGGTACACTGTAAAATATCAAATATTGTTAGTAATTAAAACACTAATTATCTCCAAGTTTAGTAAATTGCAAATGTTGAAGTATTTTTTTAATTTATCTACACATTCTTTTATGTAATATGTAAGCGTACAATATAAATAGTCCGAGAATCAAATCAATCATAAATAATTAATTATTATATCATTAATGAAAATGTAACCTGCTACCGCATTTTCTAGTATTTATTAACACATATATACATATTTATAACAGTATATTTAGAAATATCGCAATATGAGTCTAACTTGCAAATTGGACAATCTTTTCCGCTTCGAATTATTCAATAATTATAATCGTAACATGCTTCGTAACGAGTGAATCATATAAAATTAGTAAATAGAGAAAAATAAATTAACTCTACATTGTATTATAAGCAAGATTGAGTACAAAAATAATTTTCGGATTTGACTTTTCAAAGAGAGAGACAAGCAGACTCATAAAGTAAGCTTTAAGTTAATTAAGAGGAAACGTAAATATGATGACGTCCTCCTGACCGATTTCAGCCACGGCAGCCTTTCTTAAGGAAGATTACCTTACTGCGCAGGATATATTACATAACTGGGAATTGAACCCAGGACCTCCGGGTTTGCAGCCTTACATCAAACCACTAGACCAACAACGCAGCCACAGAGGCAATGTATGAGTGATATCATGCTTGTATACAAGAACGCATATTATGTTAACATATAATAGCGTGCGAATCTGCTAGAAGTCAGTAGTTGTAACTCAGATCAATGAACCATTCCGTTATCGATAATGTATTCGATATTAGAAAGCACCGTGACTGTAAATTGCAACCGGGTCGTGTCTTTATATGACATACTAAGAATAATAGGACACGGGTCTTAAGAATAAAATGAATTAATCATTTTTACTAATTAATAAGAGGTTTTTTTTTGTAATGCCTATATGAAAAAAAACTACTAAACTAACACATATAAGCCTACACCGGAAGTTGCATCGTATTTTAGAGAAGGTTTTATTATATAACATTCTTTAAATAGCTGTGATTCGTTGTTCCTTCCGCCTTAAATTTAAGCTGTTGATGTGATAAGCATGAATATTACGTTCTTGTATAATAAAAAATCTATATCATAAATGTTATTAGCATTATACTACTGACAAATATACAGCTCTCCAAGAGTAAATTGTATTGCTCAGTTTCGGTTTGAAGAGTTATTCCACCAGTTGCCAGTCTACGAGTGTATGAGCCAGTGTATGAGTGTATTGACGTTGCGATTGTATAAATTTTTTGCTTTGGACGGTTTCTTTCGACATAGTCTACATTCCGCACCAGTGGTATCTTGAAAATTTTATCTTATTGATTTGAGAATTCATCGGTTAAGATTCACGCGTTTTTACCACTAGGCCATCTCGGCTATAATTTGTGTACATGAGACAATATAAATATTACTATATTAATAAATACAAGCGCTACAATGTATATTACAATTTCAACATATCACTTAACCGACTTAAAAAGTAAGGCTCCCTTTTGTGATTGTAATCATATTTACATTTGTGCTCATTGATTAATAAAATTATTTTATATTTATATATTATTATATATTATATTATAAATTATTTTATATAATTAAGATTTAGAGCACTTCTTATACCGTAAATTCAAACGAAAAAAACTAGGAAAACAAGATAGAAAACAACACAACATAAAACCATTCTAACACAGAGTTTAAATGTATACAATAGTAAATTATAATACTTGCGAGCTACAAAGGATCATTACACGCAGTTGCCCGAGGGAGGCGGCGGCGTGTAACGGGTTTGATTCCCGTTACACGTTTATCTGCCACGGTTCATTGGGGTGCTTAATTATTTCGATCCGCTTACGTGGCTACGTTTTCATATTGAATACTAATATAATATATATATACTATATAACAGTCCAAATTGAAATGGTAGATATTTTTTTTTAATTTAGCAAACGATTTCTATAATAATTTTTGACCAAATGAAATCCATTAAAACCTAGTCGTTTATCATTTAATTAGTTTTATTTATCAAAAAATAATTTTGATTTTAGTATATAAAATGTAAAAACATGCAATAAGTAAGTTTACATAAATAATAAAAACAAATACATAATTTAATGTGTTAAACGAACAATTTAAGGTTACGTTTCGGTTTCTCTAAATCTTCTCTATCCATTTCAATGAAACGGTATATTTTTTTATTGATAAACCGATCTAGATACACCGCGTATGTATATCATGAGATGTCTTCGTCACGAGCATATAAGCCATTACACTCCCAAATTTTTTTTTAAAAAAACTTGAATTTCAATGGTTATAATCCTCACATTTATAAGCAACTGTTTTATTCAAAAACTAATTAAAAAATTCCACTGTCTGTGATTTTCTTTGCTCCTTGCATCATTTCTGAACATTAAGATAATCGATAAAATAAACAATGAGTATGAGCATTTAATGCAACTTTATACACATATTCTCGTAATTTTTATATAACGTATGGTATGGTTAAAACGGTTCACTTTATAGATAGAGTTGTATTCACCTAGTGACACCCGGTAAAGAAATTACGGCTATTAACAATATAATGTAACCACATTAATGGTAAGTAGATAAAAGAAAATAATTGAATGTTACATATATTTTGGAAAAAATAATGTAAAGCAATTACATCTGACACATCTCGTCTTGCCACGTTTAGTCTTCCTACGTTCATGTCTAGCGTTCCTCGGTATGATAAGTGAAACAGAAGTAAAAATTACCGTGTATACTTTTACTACCGTGATTCATTTTTTTTATTTAGAAATAAGATTTTCAAAAAACGATGAAGGGTGAGATTATTTGTGATTAATTATGAATGTTACGGGTCATATGATATTCCATCATATTAACCATCTTAAGAATAATTGTTTGTATTCTGACAAATCAAATACTTTACTTTTTGCAGATTACCAGTGGAACCATTTAATGAAGACTTCCCAATGGATTTTAGTGTTGTGTTGTGTGAACTGGATGCGCGCGCGTTGAAATCTAATGTACTATGACAATGTGCGCTCGAGTCGTTTTCGTGCTGTTCGCACTGGCTGAGACGGCGATATGTGAGTATAACATATAATATTTTGCTTATATTATATCTAAATTAATAATTTTAAGATAACAACAATACTACACCTATTTTATACCATTTTTATATGATATCAAATTGATGATGTTCAATATCTTTATAAGCAAAGGCAATATTTTTGTCGAAGCATCGGTTTTCTCACAGTATTCTTTTCACTAAATATCCGACAAATCGTAAAAACGTACTTTATCGTAACATTTTCTTGATTATAAGCAACTAACTTTGTTAGCTAGATTGAGTAATCTAGCGAGTAAGTAATTCTGCGTAAAAATGTTAAACCAAGCAACAAAAAGTTTCACTTGTAATTATAATAAAGATAATCAAGTATAAAACTTACTTAATAGCGTTATAAAACAACTACAGTACTGACTGTCCTTAATATGACAAGTCTATTAAAACAGTTAATTATGGTCAGGGGTTCACAAGATCAACTTTCCAACTTTCTCTGGCGGAACTTATTTGTGGAAAAATGAACGATTCGTTTCGAGATCATCTATCCTTTGTTTGTTGATAAAATTTTATTTTAATTATTACGTGTCACGGAATTCTGACATGATAATTGAATTAAAGTGAATACAATGTTCTTTTCCTTAATATTATGTTATTGTATTTTATTATAAAGCATTTTTACGTTCCGAAACATTTAGAGTCTTGTTTTCTTACAAATTTAAATTTGCTATCGCCAACAGTATTCTGTTAACGAACTTCATAATATTTTAGTTTTTTTTTGTTGAATCAAATGATTTGTTGTCTTTTAGCTCTGATAGCGTAATAATATAATCATAATAATAATTAATAAGTTGTAATTGCAGCTATAGTCCAGTAGCTTGCCTATAAGCATCAGGTCTTACGATTAGAATTTGGGGTTTTGGCTTAAAAATTCTAAATTCAGTCAATCAATTTAGTGTTTCCGTCTACAAAATATAAAGTAGGAGCCCACAGTTAAGAAATAAACAGTGATACACTTCCATGCTTCGAAAATAAATAAGGCATCTGTGCTGATCTCTGTCAGATCGCATCGGCTTAAAGAGTGCGTTTGTGTGAACAGAATAGTCAAACAGCATTAGTTTTACATAAGATTCGGGCAAATTATAACAAAAAATTATCACAATTAAAGGGATACTTCTAAAGAAAGCCACACGCATTACCCATTTGAAAACTATCTAGCTCGAAATATTTAAAGATAGATATCTTAACCCCACCATCTTAAGTTAGGCAGGTAAGATCTTGTGTTATGGTAAATGTATAATAATTTGTAATTTTAGTGGTATTGTATTATATTGCATACAACATAATTAGGTAATTATGTTCTCCCTTAGTGAGAATAGATATATTTTATAAAAAATAAATATTTATATATCACAAAGCTGTAGCTAAGAAGTGAAGCTATAACCATAAACGCCAATGAAAACCAAACTATATGAAACAGGCGTGTATATTTTATAATTCAAAGGTATCGCAGGTGAAACCACGAGTCACAGCTAGTTAAAAAGTTCAATCACAGTACTGAAGATGATGAGAAAACTTACAATAATCTCAAGCTCCCTTGTTACAAGCGAGTCATCTAGCGACACAGATCTGCATTATGTGGAGCGAAGAGATCCAATCTCGTAATGTCTGGGACGTGCGTCGTAAGCGCCGAGTACATAGTGGGTTAATTTGAACTAACTTTGTACACATATTATAACTGGTTCTTGGAAAATTATATTAACTTAATGCTGGTGGTTACCACGACCAACGGTTCATCACCAGTTTCGCTGTACAAACTGTTAGTGTAAGTAACTGCCCTGAATATGCACTAGGTACGCATATTCAGGGCATGCAAAGCAAAAAAAAATTGATGGAATTTTTGTTTTTGGGCAAATATCGTTTTCAATCAGAGTGTTAAAAAATATCTTAAAAGAAGTTGGTGTGTTATGGATTATTACAAGACTTTATACATATATGATAGCATACCGTGCTAATGATCGAATCGCCTCAAAGCCGTTCAATATTTGGTAAAAAGATATAAAATAAAATGGGTTATATAAGTTTATTTATGTAGTATTCACTGAGTTTTTATGCTAAGTACATTTTGTTGACAATAATAATAATTCATCTTGTGCGCGGTTGTGGAGAATAATAATAAGGAAACCTGCACATGCCAAATGGAATACAATCAAGTTTCATTCTTAATTAAGGCCCTTTTGACAACAGCAAATATTTGGCCTTTACTTTACATTTTTTTTTAATTTAATCTTTCTCAATTAACAAATTACCTAACGCTAAGACAATTTTAATTTGACTGATAGTTTCTAAAATTACCGCATTCAACCACACAACCTCTGCAGCTTTATAATAATACATATTAAACTCATTGTCAGCTATTGGCAGACGAAAATAAAGTGAATCTTAAGTAAAGATCTTCGGCTCCGGCTTTAAACTCAGATAAGTAAGATATAGTTAATAATTATTTTGCAAAAGTTTAGTTAATATAATACATGCGATGATTGGAATAAATGTTTACATATTTACTGCTAAATAATGCTTTAGATAAAGTCAAATTGCTTCTTATAAAATGATTTAAGGTATTTGATACTGTTATGGAATAAAACAGATTTTTCTCGAATGTCCAACTAAACAAATACTAAAATCAGGTCGAGCAAGATGTAGTAAGTATTAATAAAATAATTAAATTGGAAATTAGTCGATTAATTATTTAAATTAGATTTTCAAGCGTAAAAGTTACTAAACACAAAAATTATATAACATTTAACGATGAAAACGTTTGAAATATACAAAAGTGAAATTGGAATGAAATTTTTATGAACATAAAATTTCAATCAATTTTAAAGACGCGTTCGGGTCAAGATCATTTGCATTTGATTTTACACAAAATATTTCGTAGGCTTTCGTTTACGTTTTAATAACGAATGTATGATATAATTAATGTATAATAAATACATAAGTTTAAGATAGCAACCGATGTCCTACTTGGAAATTAAAGGGCTTAGAATTAATAAGATATAAGTGTCAAAAAAAGTAAAGTGAAGCGAAAGTGTGTAATGTGTAGCGTGTAATGTAATGTAGTAAGTAATGTTTTTTGAATAGGATTTTATGTTTTAAAATTAGTGTGGGTCCAGTTTCTTTAATTTTAATCTAATTCAAAATTCATTTAATAATATTTGTCAGTCGCTTTGTACAGTATTTTAAAACGTACAAAATAATATAACTTTAATATTTTTGTTTACGCCTGAAAGTATACAGGGTCCAGATGATGAACGAAATAAGAACAATATTTTACTGTTCACGAAACTTTAATTGATGGAATTCTTCAACATTGTCAATACGCGTAGGTACTATTTACAAATAAAAACTTAGACAGTGCGACTTAGGAATTAAAAAAAATTAATCAACGCAATCTAGTGACATACAAAAAGAAACAAAAAATTGCCAGCTTTTATTTTTTATTCAATTTACATTATTTTTATTTTTTTGTGCTTAACAAATATCGTTCAACTAAAAACGAATCTTATATAATCCTTGTCGTGCCTTTTATAATCTCCTGAAATTAAAATTGGTTATAAATCTTCCGTGGTGGTCCATCTACATTGATTCACGCGTCAATCTGACCTAGATTTCGGTATAAAAAGTTCCATCAATAACAGTTTAGTTTTTAAGCGAGGTCGCGGTGAATCGCTAGTTAAGAATACACGTAATAATGACCTCAATTTAAGTACTTTGCTTCATTCCCATTCAATAAAACAAATCCATAGCTCCCATGGATTTCTAAGTCGACCGAATTAATTAGTCCGAGAATGCTGGAGTATGATTACTTAATTTTTTGCACCTATATTATGCAATTTTGCATCTATTTCATACGTAATAAGGTCTATGAAATTTGCACGTACTTATTTGTATTACAATTTCATATGGTAAACGAAATTAAACTCTAATATCGTTTGCGGAAGGTTTAATTTCATTGTAGTTGTTCTGATATCGGTCGTGGGACCCGCCTTACTTAGCGCCTATACAATATTAAGAACTATTTTTCTCATATTCAGTTCGTTATGTGATTTCTTTGGTTGAATATGTTTCGTATTGTTGGAAGTATGTCCGGGAAATGACGGTGTAATAGTGGTATTTACTTTGTCGTAGGTTTTTTTCCGAGTTTTTAAATACTAAACATAGAATTGCAATAGCTATACAATAAACAATCTAGAAGTAGAAGTCAAGTCTAGTAGAAGTATTTTGATACATATCTCATTAAAGATTGAAATAATTTGAATGAAAATATATTTAGTTAGCATTTGAACTGCGAATGAACAAATATTAATTTCTTATTAAAAATAATCGTATCAAGGAATATATTTGAATAAAATGTATGGATTTAATTTATCCAGTTTTGCGGTATTTATTGTATGTCAGTTTTATCCAAATAATATCTGGGAACCCAAAGTACATTACAAGGCTTTATATACTATACATTTTTAATAACTATTAAATATGGCTTCAAGTGTATGTTATCTTTATAAACATTTTAAGTAGTTATTTATCTCTTTTAGCTGCACCGGCTGGTATTTAACTCGTCTGATCTGACAAATTCCTGTTCTTTGAGCGAATTTAATTTAATCGCTGGACGGACAGTTCTCCACAAATTTAATTAAACATTAACGGGATTTTAAAATACATATATTTATAAAATAAGTTAATTATTAGAGTAATCTCAATATAATAAAATATTGTTTTATTCATTTTAATTAATATCAATGAACATTTGTACACTTCACCGATTTATTCAAATTCATCACGTCAATCTTAAGGTTGTCTGGAATAAATCGCACTTCAAGCGGTTATATCGCCTTTTGTGCATACTATTGTAATGTTTATTTTATCTATTTATATTATTTCATTCTTTGGCACACTAAAGTATACACATATTATATTTGTCTGTACAAGCCGACCAACTTTACATAATTTATTTGATTTAAAATAAATATACTTATAATAGACTAAGTTTTCACGTTCTTCGAAGTCAATGCATCCGGAAATAGTATTACAATAAAATCTCGCAAATACTTTACTACACTATATATCTAGTATCTACTGACTTTGACGATTCAAAAAAGTGCTAGCAAAAACCTACTTGAAAAAATTACATTTTGATTTAAATAAATATTTCTGGTAAGAAATTTCACCGTCCGTCTGAAAAGTACTAAAGTGTTCCACGACATGTAAACCTAACGGTCATTGTATGTAAAATTAACTGATATTTAATTGAGTAAGAAATAATTCAACCACCGTTATAAGATAAGTGAATACACATTCCCCCGTAACAACCCCATTGCTGCACGACACGACACTCATCATTTGTGACATGCGACCATAGAATATCTGCTGTAATACTGGATTCAAACACCATGCAATTACGACTCAGTTACGCACTTTCTGCAATCACTTCGAAAATTACACACATACAAATTACATTTGTAATGACTGTCAAGTGCTACGGTGGCTTTATATGTGTGAGTGTTGAAATACTAAAACTGACAAGCACATTCTTAAGCAGAGTAAAAACTGTAATTAAAATGGACGTTTCTTGGTTGGCGTTACTAAAGAGCTGTCTGGGTAAGCTGGGTAAGGTATGCAAGCTTGTCTGGGTAAGTAACAGCAATTCATCATATATTCTACAGGCAAACAGCAACAATTCCTATTATTGTGTTCCGGTTTGAAGGGTGAGTGAGTCTAACTACAGATATAAGGAACATAACATTTTATTCCCCAAGGTTGGTGGCGCATTGGCGATGTAAGAAATGGTTAATATTTATCACATTGCCAATGTATAGTGGTGTATAAGTGGTGACCACCGCATATAAATGCGGTGGTCACCACTTACCATCTGGTGATCCATCAGCCCGTACACCTAGCTATATTATAAAAAAATACAATTAATTATTAATTAAAAATATTTTTAGTAGGAAAAGTTCAAATAATACAAAACTGCAAATTAAGTATGCAACTGCCGGTTTGACTTTTAATAAAACTCTTCAAGCTTATATTGTAAATTTAAAAGTGTTACAGTTACTTTATTTAACTAGTCAACGGAAGAATTTTTAATTCACTAGGATAACATTCCCGTGGGCTCGCATCGCTACCCGGTCGTTCACTCGCCGCAAAAACAAGGAAAATCGAAGGCGTAAGTTTGTGAGAACATTGTTGGTGATCGGATACGGTGTTCCGCATTCTCTGCTGATTATTACTCTTAGAAACTGTATTGTTTTGTCATAAGCTGCAAGAATCATTCTTCTAATGAATCATTTTATATAGGACCCTTATTCAAATTTTATTAGTTCTAAGCACAGCATTGTACCAAATGTTAGTTTCTTTTCAATTTTCTCTTCCACTTAACAGAAAAGTCTTGCTATGTATGAATATAATGACCATAATTTGATGTCTTTATATTGCTAACTAACCTAATGATATCCATTAGGTAGCTCTATAGATAATGTTAGTTAATTTGCATGATATATTTATTTATTAATAGTTTCACATTTTATTGAAATTTTGTAATCTGTATTAAAAATATCACAAAAAAATAAAAAAAATAAGTATCAGTTGTAAATGCCTGGCTTGCAGGGTACGGGTCTCATATCCTTTTAAGACTTTCTTCCACCTTACAAACCTTATTCATAGCAAATTCAGGTTAAGATTTACGTATTGTAGCTAATGAACTATTTCCTAAACAAATATTAAAGTAGAGTAACAGTTTGTAAATATCCCACTACTGGGCTAAGGAGAAGGTTTGGAGCTTATTCCACCACGTTGCTATAATGCAATTTGGTGGATACACGTGTAGAAAAAATACACAAACGGGTGTTTTCCTTCACCGCAGAGCACGAGAAGAATTATAAATACAAATTAAGCACATGGAAATTCAGTGATGCTTTCCCGAGTTCGAACTCTCAATCTTCGGTTTCTGGCCAACTCGCTTCTTAACAAGTTTACGAAATAATAAAAAAGTATAATCCATTAGCAAAATCAAGTCCGTGACTTACTTACAATAATTATACATATCATAATTTGCTACTCACTGTACTTAGACAAGTGTAATTATGTAATATCTGTAACTATTTTAATTCTGATTGAACGCCGGAAATGAGTACAGTAAGACGCACAGAACAAAAGCATTTTTTCAAATGCAATTACATTTATTACGCAAGTGACGTGAAGTGTATCCCTTCACTATCTTCAATCTTTTGGTTTAAATTCGTCTTTTATTACTAGTTGCTTAACGCGGTTCCACTTGGATGGGAATCAGGAAATTCGTCTATTATATGTTTGTATAACGCGTACCAATAAATAATTAATATTGGTTATTATTTTTATTAAATTTATTTCTAATTTATTTATGTCTAATTAAAGTCATGATTAACATTGAAATTAGTATGTTACGAGGTTAAATGAGTGGCGATGCCCCACGTGAACCGGAACCGAATATCGCGGGTTCAAAGCAAGCATCCATCAGTTTTCATGTGTATAATTTGTTTTAATAATTCATTTCGTGCTGGACGTTGAAAGAAGACACGTGTTGGATGTAATTCCGTCATATCCGCATTACGAGCGAATTTAAAACGAGCACAATATCAGATGATCGCCCGTCTCGGCGCTTTTTTGTATACATTCTACATGTAACTTGTAGTAATGTATTTTTTCATGTTTTACTTATAAAATGATTTTGAAGAATATGATATAGTTCTCTCGTCTCCATAGCGACATGGATGACACGCAACAGGATATGTGTATTAGATTATTAATAACTATAATTCATTATTCAGTCTGCCTCAATAACCCATAGTATTAATACTATTAAACAGAAAAAAATAAAGATATTTTTATCTGTCGACAAAATTTTATGCTTTTATCTTTTTGATCGGACCTAAGCCTTGAAAATATAAAATAGTTTATATACAATATTTTATTTTAAACTTTGAACTGGATTAACATACACACAATCAAATAAAAGATTTGAAATTTTACTTCAATGTCTTAAAGCATGCAGCGTGATGAAATAAGTTTCAAGCCTTCTCCTCAAAAGAAGAGGAGGCCTTTGCGTGATGTTGAGTAGACTATACCGTTAAGATAACACCATGTGGATATGACACGTACGTGAGAAGGTCGCAGGTTCAAATCCGAGATAGTACCTGTTAGTTTTGAAGGGCTTAAACCGTGTTTACTACTTAGTTAACATTTTACGATTAATGGTGTAATTTGACGATGATGTTGTACTCCTGGCTTTTAGCTACGGGGGCCATCCACACTCATAATCCGATGAATATGAAAATCTGGAAACGCGACACGACTGGAGAGAGATCAGGTGCAGAAAGGCTATACGTGCTTTCCGAAGCACGTGAGAGGCTCCTACTGAGAATTTGTTGATAATTTTTTTATACCTTTTCTTTAGCCGTGCGTTGAACCTAAAACTTTCAAATCAGCAGCCTTATAAGCTAGCTAGACGTCTTCAGTCATATCTGTTAAAAACATGTTTATTGCATTACTGAAGACTGTAACGATTATATTTCGATCAAAATCAGAATTCAATAGTATCTTTACCATTTCAGTACAACACATGTCCATCACAAAAAATGTCTAGTTAGAAAGTTAAAAACTATGACCCGAAAAGGTATCATTCCGGGGTAACGAAGTCACAGACAAGCTTGTGAGCTTGTTTTTATATAGTGAAGACGTTATAGGCATGTAATGCCTTCACATTGAACGCAAAACCTGTGTTACAACTTTCGTTTTTTAAACGCAAACTAAATAAGACTTACTCTTAAGCATAATATATGTAATTGGTTATATAAATTAAAGGTGAAATTCAAACGCCCTCATTGATTAAGCTTTTAGTTACTTTAATTATAATATAGTAGAATATAATTTTATGAGTGAAACGTTTCAGTTGAATGAAGGGGATAGTATGTTTTTTATGTATATGTGTAAAAGAGAAGGTAATCAATGTTTGATGTAAATCAAGGTCATGATTGATAAATGACCGGATCATTTATTCAGGAAATTGTATGAGCTAGAAAGGATAATGATCATTAAATTTGAGACCAATTTTATTTATATTTTGGTATGTTTTATATTAAACTTTATTATATACTATGTAAATGCAATTGAGGAAAGTGATGTAGTGCTTAATTGAATTGTGTAGTAAAAGGAGCACGATAGCTCAAAAGAAATTTATTTCCGATACAATATCAACATTGCGTTTTTAACAACGAACCTAAGTATTAATCTTTTTGATATAATTTTAAAACATTTCAATAAATAAACAACGTATATAATAGTAAGTTAAACACGAACCTTAATATTTAATATACTTTGTATCTTTATACTATAATGATAAAAAATATATGTTTTTTTTAGTTTTAATTAAAAAATAGAATTAATTTTCAAAAATTTACGAAAATGTGCAATACAAAAAAATAATACAAATAAATAATTTATTAAATTTCAACATACAATTAGTGTTTATTGAAACAAACTATACAGCAGCAATTAACAAATCTACATTATATAATTTACATAATTTAAATATCCACGAGTCCAGCGAATAAATTTTATCTCGAGATGCAAATGAGATGTGATCTCGACCTTGCTTAAGTTTGTTCGTTCCATATCGCTGGCCACGAGTTCGCTTTTCACTGCACTTTCCCGCTTTCTTACCACTTTGGTATGAAGGTCTCACAACAGGAATGTTAGCCATTTTAAAACGACTATTACAAATGTAGACACTTACCTTTTTATTTTAATTCAGTATTACATACATTTGAGAAATAATATACATAAAAATATTATATTAATTATTTACTGTAACATCCTGTGAATGTCCCACAGTCTGTTAAAGGCCTCCTCTCCTCTTTTTGAGGAAGAAGTATGGAGCTTATTCCATCACGTTCTTCCAATGCAGGTTGGTGGAATACACATGTGGCAGAATTTCAATAAAATTAGACACATGCAGGCTTCCTCACGATGTTTTTTCCACCGTAAAGCACGAGATGAATTATAATCACAAATTAAGCACATGAAAATTCAGTGGTGCTTGCCCGGGTTTGAATCCACAATCATCGGTTAAGATTCCCGCGTTCTTACCACTGGGCCATCTCCGCTTTAGTTACTCTTACGGATAATATGAAGTGGCTAATATACAGTCAATTTCTATTATCTTATAATTTATAGTTGATCTTGTGGGTAGTTTGTTCGGCTCCAAACCATAAGGTCCACGGTTCTAATCCCAGCTGGTTCTAAGCACTCTGTCTTCGAACATGTTTACTGTTGAGAGTGCACATGTTTGTAGACAACACTGGTGCACTATAATATCTAATATTGATGGCTATTAACCGTTGATACCATTTAATTTTGTCGAAACCAGTCAGAATTCTTCATTTTCATTATTATTACATTCGTAGTGTTTATTTTATTTACATCGTAAACAAATCATTCTTTATCTTAAATTACCAATCGCTTACGAGAGGGTGCTTACGTCGTTTCTCAATTTAAATTTCTCACTTTCTCCTTTTGAGATAATTGACACACCCCGAGCTTCCTGGTCTGTCTTATATAGTTTTAATTGCTTCCTAGAATGCGGGATTCTAATATTTCCACTTAAATGTATCGAGTGGTACTACTTCAATAATATGGTAATCATAGAACGGGTTTTCTGAGAACCGAGGAAAGTAATAATTATGTAAAGTCTTTAATGGCAGGTTTAACAGAAAACTTTCGTGAATTAGTTGATGGATCAGATTATAGATAAGATTCCGAATATTTTATTTGCGAGTTACTGTTAAACTAAAAATCTTTATTTACAAAGAAGCAACTTGAAACAAATTTGAAACATTTTTTTTTAAATAATGTGTTAATTTAAACTGTGTTTAAACACAAAAACATTTAATTAAATTGTAGTAGTTTCTATTAATACTAAAGAATATGAATAAATATTAAGTTACTAGAACACGTTAATCTTAATCAATGATTTCGGGTTCACTCCAGGCAAGCAGTATCGTATTGTCATGTGCTTAATTTGTGTCTATTATTCATCTCGTGCTTGGTGGTTAAAAAAAAGTTCGCGAGGAAACCTGCATGTGTATCCACACACCCACATTGAAGCAAGTTGGTGGTATCAGCTTCTCTTCGAAAGGAAAAGAGGCCTTAGCACTGCAGTGGGACATTTACAGGCTTTACTAGAGGTCATATGCCCAAGTTATTTACTGTGAACACCGTTATGACTTGATTCATAAAATAAGACTAATGTTCCACAGGAAATAAAGGTAATAAATGCTAAAAAATTACTATCATACATACATGCATACTACCCATAAAAACATAATATAATTTATAACATTATATACTTGTATTATATAATAAGGTTTAGCTATTAATGTTTTATTGACATAATATTTTAATTTCATGTTTTCTTTCATCGTCAACTATGAGAGAATTATAAACACGAAATAAGCACATCAAAATTCAGTGCAGCTGGCCTGGGTTAGAACCAGCAATCATAAGTTAAGATGCACGCTTACTAGGCGCACTAACCTTTAGTCCATCTCGATATTAGTAAATATCAAAGCATTTGTAATAATCCATTGATGATTTTAATGATACTAAATGTAACAAATATAAACAAGATCACAATTTTCATTTAACATTTACTTGTTTTTAACATTGGTCTATCTCTTTAATCGTGGTACCACGACCAGTAGCGTCCACTCATTAGATATTTTACTGCTAAACAGCTATACTTACAATTACAATTACTGATAAACAGCAATACTTAATATTGGTATGTTCAGTATGAAGGCTGAGTGAGATAGTATAAGTACAGGACATAACATCTTAGCTTCCAAGGTTGGTGAAGATGTAGGGGAATGGTTAATATTTCTTACAGCGCCAATATCCACGGGCGATGGTGAACATTTACTTTCAGGTAGCCCAGTTATCTTTCTTAGCTTTTTATAGCCCAAAAAAACTCAACTCATGCTACTAGATGCTATGTACAAATGAACTGTGGATAGTAAGCCTTACTAAGCAGTTAAAGCGATGATAGTATTTGACGTTGCGATAAAATTATATGAAAATGTGAAGTTTTCTCGATCGATCTTTATTATGGGTTATTATAGCACAAGAAATTTATGCCCTTTGAGTGATATCTTAAGACAATGTAAGCGAACTGGAGAATTATATGTTAAAATAGAAACAGCTCAACAGTGTAATACTAAATAATGGTTTTATTCGAATCTAACTTATTTATTGTGTATTTTAGATTACGCTATCAATTACAAGCATTAAGAAATGAACCCTTCACTGATATATAAAGCTAAACGATTTTTATGTTTATTTAAATATCCGGTCTGATTTGAAAATATTTTTCCAATTCAATTATTTAGAAATGTATTACAGACTGTATAAGATCACATTTAAACCATTATGAAGGTTTCACTTATCAAAAACATATAGTTTCGTTCAAACAATACGAAAAATGTAATTTATGAGTGGTCAGCGTTCGGTTTCTCACCTTCTTACTATGTATGGTATCAAAGTCTATCTTGAGCTATTAAATTATACCTTTACATTTCACACGGTGAAACTTATCTATCTTGCTTATATTCTCGTGAAATTGCAGTGAAATATTTAGACGCTTTCTTATGACATTATATTATTTATTTATTTTTTAGGAAGCCAAGGTTATATATTAAGAAATACATTTTCTTATTCCGTATTTAAAAATAGTATTACAAAATATATAACAATTATAGGCTAACTTGAAGATACATTTATTGTATATTTTAAGCATAATGGGTTTGATCCTGACCCCTTTTTCAGTCCTAACACAAGCTGCACGCTTATTGAAGGGTAAATAGGAATATTGGTAATTACTTAAAAATGGTTATTGCTATTTTTATTGCTATAGTTATTATATATATATATATACATTTTCGTAAATTATTATTCTTGGGATAATCTACTGATCATATTACGATCAGAAAAAGACACATGCGAAGAAAATACTATATGGTTGAAAACAAAACATAAGCAACACAGATAAGAAATCTTCAATGTGTCCTATTACCAAGTTATTTTTTGTACCAATCATTAAAAAACATTATAAAGCTATCATTCAATCAGATTCAAGTAAGATTAACGATAAACGATTCAAAAGCCTGTGTTTTAGGCATCTTAATTTATGGGAAAAGATATATCGTTCCAATCGAAAGCTACCGATGGGGAATCTTTATTATGTAACAACAGTCATTGTTGTTGAGATCAGATAAATATTGCGTGTTGTTTGAGGAAATTTGCATGAAGGTCAATGTGATATCTTCTCAAATTATCTGATGAGTGATTCGTACTGTAAATACCTACCTGAATGATCGTTCAATTACGTTCTTAACAACAATATTTAAATCAACCATCGTGCTTGAACGTATCTGTTTGTAGTAAGTCTGGGTGTAATTATCTATATAAGTATGTATTTACAAAAGAAAAGTAGTATATCAGTTGTCTGGTTTCTATAGTACAAGCTCTGCTTAGTTCGGGATCACATGGCCGTGTGTGAATAATGTCCTAGGATATTGTTATTATTCTTTCATGATTTAAAACCAATGAGTATTAGCAAAGTTATTTTATAAGTCGATAGCTAAAAATGAGAAGGCAAAAAGAACGACCAACGGTAATTATTAAGCCTAAGCAATTTTTTTTTTTGTTAATAATTAGAGAGGTATTGCCATGACGCAGTGTTGATCCGTTAACTTCCTTGCATATTCATTGAGTTAAAAAAAGTAAAAAAACATTGCATCAATTCGCTGCGGAATGTTAAATAATTTTTGTCTAGCGAATCAGTGATCATCAGAGCCTAAATTTCCTTATTGGGTTCACAATTTTCAAATTACGAACAGCCGTATCTAATGGTCTTGCGAGATGTTCGAAGTTTTCCATAGATTTGTATTACTCAATACGAAATTCAAAACAACTTAGCTTCTTGTCATCGTGTGGTTATTGTGCTACAGGTAATCTGTGAACTTTCGTAAGGATTCTTATTTCTCATATTTTCAAACTACTTGTTCCATTTTCAAATTTCCAATTATATAATATAAAGAGGTATAAAATAGTCGTATTATTTTGCAGTCAGAAATGTATCTCAGAAATACGACTACCCTAAACTAGCCTATATGTCATTGGTAGTCAAAGCCTACTTTTTACTATGTAACCAGTCAAACGCAATTTTGGTAGTAAGGGTTCTATCTGTAACATCTGTATTTACTAAGAAGAATAAATAGTTATTATTGGCTAATATCAAAGATATGGAAGCTTTTTAATGGGTGGTTTGAGTAAGATATGGATTATTATGAGTAATATTCGGCTACTACTAATAAACTAAAAGTAAAAAATCGAATATTAGATATTAAATTATATCCATAATATTTAATTTCGAAATATAAGTCGGTGTAATTTATAACTATCAATTATTATTATTTTCATAATAATTAATTCTAAAACAATAACAAATGTTAATAGAAAACTGAGGAGCTATTACATTTTACGGTGAATCTTCAAGATATCTCTGCGGTTAAAAATTTCACGGTCCATCAGCGTCGACAAATATTTGATTGAAAGTAAAAAGAGTTGATCAGTGGAGCGAGTCGCGAACCGTAATTCACCAATGAGATTTATTATGAAACAATTTTTTGTCCCTACCATTTGTTAAGAAATTGGGCTGGAGATTATTTTTTAGGAATACTTAAGACGAATTGATTATGAATACTTGAACCTTGACGATTAACTTTGGCCATGATAGCTGATCACAGACTGATGGATATTATAAGCTAATAGTGTTAATATATAAGAATAGCCTGAAACATAAATATATAATTTGTGACAATAAAAATGATCGCTAAATCTACTCGCAAAACACCTTTGAGACAAACTTTCTCAATCCAATAGTACCAGAGATTTCCCAACAGAATGTATGTTATCAATGAACGGTACACTTTCAATTCGTTTCCCATGCATGGATTGCGGCAATTTATCATAGAATTTTTTTTATAAGTGCAGAATTATATTGATTCGAACAACTTGTAGGACAATTAGATTCAAGCAACTATTGTAACTGTATGAAGTAAGAATCTGTGGAAATGTGATATGACTTGGCGACAGATACTTTAAATAAAAATCATAGACTATTTTTTCCATATAGCTTATTTATATAATTAGTCTTATAAGCACTGAATCGTAATTTATTTGTTTGAAAAGGCACATCTACAGTACATATACTAAACACCCATATATCTACCATATATAATACAACACAACATCTTAGAGGACGTTTTGTTTATATGAGAATATTTAGTATTTGATTCAAGGCGTTTTTAATATCTCGAATATATATAATTTTTTGGAATACAATTGAACATGTTATTGAATGTATGCGGTCAATTTTACCCACAGTAATATAAACCACTCTTTTCGTCAATGCGTCACTAACTTTGACATCTAAGATATTATGTCCCTTGTCCCTATAATTATTTCAGGTCACACAATCTTCAAATCAGAAAACAGCAAGATATGGAGATGTGAGTATCTCAAATATTTCATTGAAGAGCCTGCACAAAACAAGACCAACTATATGTTAATGATATTTAATTTTTAACACTTTATCATACATCCTAGAAAAAAGATACAAAAAAAATCAAAAGAGAAAAAAATATAATCACTAAATCAGAGATGAAAACATTTGCAATACAAAATTTCATTAAAATGTACCGTCAAAATCAAAATACCCTCAAAATATAATTTAAAAAGAAAATTCTCACTATCTTTCGTCGATTTTTTAGACCTGCTAAGTTCTTTCTTTCCAAACCAGAGAATTTTTTTTTTTTAAATTGCATATCAATAAGTAAGTATAATACTTCTATATTTAATAAAGGTTTTGGTCTGAACCTTTGGCCCTTAGGCAGAGATTTGATTTAGAATATTCTATTGACAAAAAATTCAAACATACACCTACTATGGTGGCTTAAATTATGCATTAAATATGAGCATATCTTAGAACGCGGAATCTGCGAGAATTATTCTGAACGGAAAAAAACTTGCACGTTTTGTTTCTCTTATTTTAACTCATTGTATTACTACAGACTTTTTTGTCCGTGGTTTCGGGTTTTATTTTCTTGTTGTTTCGTTCCGTTAATTACGAATATAAGAATTATATTCTAACTTATACATAATATTATGTATCTTTAGTATAAATATATAAAAAAATATACATAGTTAACATTACTTAAAAGCAAGCCACCTATTATCAATAATCATTATTTATTTATATTTTTAATGTTTTGTATACTATTAGTTTTTATTGTGCCTTCATTTTTTTTTAGGTTTTTTTTTTATAGAATAGGAAGGTGGACGAGCATATGGGCCACCTGATGGTAAGTGGTCACCAAACGCCCTTAGACATTGGCATTGTAAGAAATGTCAACCATCGCTTATAGCCAATGCGCCACCAACCTTGGGAACTAAGATTTTATGTCCCTTGTGCCTGTAATTACACTGGCTCACTCACCCTTCAAACCGGAACACAACAATATCAAGTATTGCTGTTTTGCGGTAGAATATCTGATGAGTGGGTGGTACCTACCCAGACGAGCTTGCACAAAGCCCTACCACCAGTAAGGTAACATTAATTGTAATGTTACTTAAAAAAACATGTAATAATTACGTTTGTACAATTTTAATTGGACTCTAAATCTTGTATTAAGCTAAAATTAAAAAAATATATATTGTTGCAGGTTGTAACTTTTACCCAGCGGGCGAGTATCTAAAGTTCGTGAGGATACCAGAAAACCTCAGCGTTGGAGAAGAAGTCTTACAAGTTGAAGTACATCCGAGGTAGGAATATTTCCTTAAAGCCTTAAAAGTTCGTCTGATAAAAATATGCTTCAAAATGAACACAATGAAAAATCTTCAATAATTACTCATTGAGGTTGTATTATAACAAAATACATGGTTTGAATTGATATATAATTCTTATACAATATATTTCATTGTGGTTATCCAGTGATGAGAACGCATTAATCTTAACTGATTATTGCGGGTTCAAACCCAGGCAAGCATCGTTGATTTTTGTACATAATATATGTTTATAATTAATCTCGTGTTCTTTGGTGAAGGAAAACATCGTGAGGAAATTTGCATGTGTCTAATTTCTATGAAATTATGTCACCAGAATTTAAGCAGCATCGTCGTCGAGCTCCAAACATTCTCCTTTAATGAATAGGAGGCCTTAGTCGAACAGTGTGACATTAACAAGCTGTTACTTTACTTATATATGGTTTATAGAATGAATAAGAAACTAAATCGTCTATGTATTCTTGTAGAAAAGATTTTAGATCTTAGTCAAAAGGAATATCAAGGAAAAGAACGATTTATTTGGAAAATAAGTTGACAATTTCATCATGACTAGTGCGTGCAAGTTGATGTAATCCGATATATGGATTTCCTGTGTCACGGTATCGTAAACTTCACATATGGTGTTTAGTTTGATCCGATGTCTATATTAAGGAAAATTTGATTTAGAAACATTTTATAAAATGTATCACTGTAATCACTGTAAGCTATGCTAATTAGAAATAAATCTTATTGCTAACTCGTTTTCGATTGCGAGGTTAAAAAAATAGCAAATCTTACGATTAATCCTATCAAATTGAGTTGACTGTAAAAAATCGTTACTTGAAAATCTAATGGTCGTTGATTATGACCAGGTTGCATTACTATTGCAATTTATCACCTAATCATCTAGTCACTTCAAGTCTTACCTAGTCTGCTGGGTGTGGATTTATAAGTCTTCGTATGTAGAATATCAATAAATGCACCCACATATTATACACGGTGGTAATAAAAAAGTACATACAAGATGTCCCATGTAAATATAAATAGTACTCAACACTTTATTTTACATATGTTTATTTTTTCAAAACAAAAATCTTTCGTCAGACCTTGTTCATATCTAGGATCAAGACGTTACCTCATGTTGTCTAAAAGAACACCACGATCATGTGAACGAGGACAAAATTCCACTGTCACGAAGTTCGTTTATTCCGAGATTTTGAAACTCTATTCTTGTATGTTCATGAAAACAAAATGAAAATTAAATAATTATACTAGCTAAGTATTAACTTAATTAATAGACAAATACAAGTCATAACAAGGGAATTCGATTTTTTTTTTATCAATATCATATTAGGTTTATAATTATTATACCTCTTACAAATACACGGCTGAAAAAAATAGTCTGTTTTTTTTAATAGGTCCTAGACCTATTTATAAGTATTAGTCAATAAAACATGCTGGTTTTTTGATGTAGGTCCCTAGACAGACGTCTATTAAATTCTGTTTATTCTTATCAAAACATTATTTTTTATGGATTTTGTTATATTTATCAATAAAGTAAGAAACGATTTCGATTATTTAAAGCAATACATTTATAGAGCTTTAGGAAAAATCTCATTTTTTTAATATTAAAATGAACTAACCTTTTTTGTATATTTTAAGTTGTCACTTTTGATGTTTCGACCTTTGCACTTGTCGTGGTCACGAGTCGAGGCAGAATCGGTTCGTGACTCGATAGTTAAAAGTACGGATTTAAATCTGTTTTATTACACAAAAATAATTTTATTAAAAATATAATACAGGTACAAGCAATAATAATACAGTTATTCCTAGGATGTATAGGTTATATGTTGATGTTAGTAATTTTTAATGAAAGAGAATTCTCACTCCAACAGAAGTAAATATAAAAATCCACAAATTACTCTAAAATACAACACGCACCAGAATCGACAACATTCAATAGAATTTTAATATAATATCCTGGGTCATTTTTCACACACGGCTATCTGATCCCAAATTAAGCTTGTACAGAGCTTGTGCTATGGAAACCAGACAACTGATATACTACATATACTACTTTTCTTTTGTAAATACATAGGCCCAGTGACTAGAACATGCGGATATTTTCGGTTAAAATCCAGACAAAATAAAACATCGTGGGAATTTCTGTAAATATAATATCCTAGGACATCATTCACACACGGCTAACTGATCTCATACTAAGCAAAGCTTGTACTATGGAAACGAGACAACTAATATACTACACGCACTACTTTTCTTTTGTAAATCCATACTTATATAGATAATTACACCCAGGCTAAATTTGAGTCACGTGAGAGGACGAGCTACACTAGCTTATTGAATGTAAAAAATCTACCACC
Organism: Nymphalis io; assembly: GCF_905147045.1. NCBI lineage: Eukaryota > Metazoa > Arthropoda > Insecta > Lepidoptera > Nymphalidae > Nymphalis > Nymphalis io. The sequence continues at coordinate 475,669 of NC_065900.1, forward strand.
GATTCGAAATTATTCCGATCTTAGAAAAACTGACGAAGTTGGCGTTTTTTTTTATCTCATAAACAACAATTATAGTAACAAAGAGATTAAGAAAAATAATTTTATTTGTAACTTATTAAATCATATAAAAAGTCATTGGTTTTTTCATTATGTTTCATATCCTTTACGTTCACCCACAAACGTTTCTTAACGATTCTGCATCTTCGCCCAGTGTAGACGTTGGAGTTTGAATAACTGCTAATACTAGAGAAAGATTATGACGTTCACTTAGCTCGTCAGGTTGCTTGACATTTAATAATGCACCTGAGCATTCATTTAACAAAGAGCCGTTTACACACTTATTAAGTGAAATAAACATGAAACGTCGAACCGGTTATAGTTTGATAATATCTCGATAACACGTTACGCATCGGACGAGTAACGCAAATATTGCGCGATGTTCGCGCCCTGATTCACATGTTAATTCGTGTTGCACAATTGTGTCAACGTGATTGATTCCCTAGAATTTCTGGTTATAGGGTTGGAACCTTGCTTGAGTTTAATCAATTGTCTTCAAGGGATTGATTTCCATTACATAGCTAGAAATATCCTCAAGAATTAGGTGACGGGCTGTCTTCACATACATTTGTATTTCATGATTTCCTTTTGTCTATTACCAATATTTTATCATATGTGTTTAATGTTGATACATGATCTATCAGTCACTAAACATGTAGATACCTATAGCGGTCCCGATAGCCATTCTCAACTAAGAATAGCAATTTGCGAAGGAGAAACAGAGAAGAATACATCTGTATTTGTACAAGTACGAGTACAAAAACAATAAGGTTGACATGTATGACAATCCGATACGACCTAATGAAATTACGGCACAGAACCAACGGTTTTACATGATTTCTGAGATACGTGACTGTCAACAGTGGTAGCACACAAGCTCCGGACAGCTACTAAAAATCTGAAATACAAAAACCAAGAAACGTGTTGGCTCCACCCAGGATTTTAACCTAGAGCTACAACACTAGCACCAATGAACAGTTATACCACCATACCTCTCGTGCTTTTCTACATTGCTATCAATAAATGTTAATAAGGAGCTATATAAGATGAAGTTGTTTTCTTTATCACAAATAGGTATATGCTGTTATAAATCAAAATAGCGTCGCGTGTTCTCATTAAACTTATATTAGTAGCAACGTGCTGTAATATAATTATCTTATTTATGATTTGGAACGAATGTCCGATCCAGTGTCACGATCTTTCATTTATAATATATAATGAACGGTTTGACTACAATTCGATTTTTAAATACTTCCGGACCTTCAAATGTTTTGGTATCCACTTTAAATCTTGATGTTAACTATTAATTAATAATTATTTATTAAAAAAAAAAAGTAACACTAAAAATATATGCAAAAAAAACGTAATAATAACAATATATAAAATGATATCGTACTTATAAAAATAAAAATAAATCTTTATTTATTTTATTTTTTTAATATATTCTTATAGAAGTAATCATTTTCTTTTGGGGCATTTTAAATAATTACGAAACAAAAGATGCTAGAATAGATGAAGGATACATTTAAAAATATAACATTTTCTTTCAGTTGGTCAGGTCGTTCATTTTGTTAAATTATTTTTTCATAGAACACTAAACAAAAGACACTCTACCCGTCTAATTTTCCTCTTACAGACAAAATGACACACTTATTGCTCAATACGGTGAGAGTAAAAGTGTGATAGTTATATTCGTATGTTACATAGTTTTGGGTCAGCGTAGTACGGCGTGTTTTTAACCGCCAGTTAAAAGAAGCATGCAGTAAACGCTGATCGCTATGGAATTATATATTATTAACTACAGGCTATCGACATGTAAATAAGGACTTACATAATGTATTTATATCGTAATACATAACTTTATTGTTTTACATGACGCACACCAGTAAAGCTCCCAGGCGGCGTAATTTTTTCCGACATCTTCAACAATTATCGTTGTATAAAACCTTTATAAATTACTCATAATTCTTCCCATGACTCACGCCGCTTAATGGTGAAAGCCGTTTGAAAAACCGTTCGGTAGTTTTGAGGTTCGTGCGTTCAGACAGACAGACATGCGGCGGGGGTATTTTGTTTCATAATATATAGTGAGGATGTCACTTACACCCATATTAATAGACCACAAATTATTTATTTTTCAGGGCTTGTAGCCATGTGAAATAAGACTGGCTTTTTTTTGAGAAGGATATAGGAAAGTTTGTAGGCCGGTCATTACAATGCTGTACAAAAGAATCGACGTTATGATTAATTAAGGTTATTTGTTATATTTATCTATCTTTTAATATTGAATTTTAATCTATCATAATTTATCTATGATATTAAAATTATAAAAATAAACAAAACTACTAGGTTATATATAGAAAAATATAAATTAGTGGTAGGGCTTTGTGTGATTTTATCTGAGTGGATATCATTCACTGCAATAGTGTAATTACGGGTACAAGCAAAATAACACGTAACGTTAAGTTCCTATAGTTTGAATTCGCCAGTGCATTGGCAGTGAACATAATTTACATTTTCTGTGATGACGACCTACCATCATATGCGTCGTTTATTCTACCATATCGTTAAAATTGGTCTTATCCAGCAGTGTTATATTTACATTTTTATTATCATAAAGTAATACAACTCCACTACATACTAAGTTTAATTCTACGAGAAAGTTCATATACCAAATTAAAAAAAAAACTACCACTATAATAAACCGTTTTAATAACGATTGTCCATAAACATACATTTATTGTTATTTTACTTCTTAACTTAAAATTAAAAACATGACACGCTTTTATTATAATTATAAACGCGGCGTTTAAGACGTCCGTCTGCATTCAATAATATAAACGTCTGACATTTACTTAGGTACTAGAACATGACTTGACATTTCAAACATTAAGTAATTGCGACAATTGACAACAAACTTGCAAAAAGCTCTTTGAAGACCCAATTGAGTCTTATTATTATATATTCATTGCATTATAATTCATTTAATACATTAATTTATTTATAAATAATTCAAATATTACAGCTATGTTGTTAAGGTTATAAAATTGTTGACAAATAAAATACTTAAGTATAAACAAATTTATATATTATTTACTAATCATATTCTACAAGATAATTAAATAGCACTTATGTTCCATTGGTCTAATGTCGGTAGCAATCAATGCGACACTTTCAAATTGGTAGTTATATATATTTTTACATTACATATATACATTTCTTATTATTTGCACCCTTACAATAATATTGTTAAAGTGTATCAATAAATTACTTGAAATTAAATGGACTATAATTATGTCGGTAAGTGGTTACACCGCCCACTGACATTGGCGATGTACGAAATATTAACCATTCCTTATTTCGTCAACGCTCCCACAACCATGGGAACTAATATATGTTGCGTCCCTTTTGCCTGTAAATACACTGGCTCAGTCATGATTCAACCCATAACACGACAATACTAAATACCTTGAATCAAGCTATCTTTGACAATGAATAACACTATCAAATCATATTTTAACTATATTCTTTATAAATATAGCCTTTGTAATAAAGTAAATAGATAAGTATACTAATCAAAAACTGTTTATAGTGCATAACATTGTAAAGATATTAGAAAATTTTATAGAATACTCTTTCTCCTTCCTCGAATGGAATAAGCAACATATCGGTTGTTACCTCAAAATGTAGTGTTGAAACATAAAATATTTTATATTATTTTTAGTTTATTATATATATAATTATATTAGTTTTAGTAATAGAGCCGGTTGGTGTGGTTGGTGGATTCTTGCCTTTCACGCCGAAGGTTGTGGGTTTGATTCCCAACCAGGACAGATATTTGTGTGCATGAACATGTCTGTTTGTCCTGAGTCTAGGTGCTGGGTGGTGTGATGTATATAAGTATGTACAAAAGAAAAGTAGTATATGTAGTATATCAGTTATCTGGTTTCAATAGTACAAGCTCTGCACAAGCTTAATTTGGGATCAGATGGCCGTGTATGAAAAATGTCCCAGGATATTTTTATATTATATAATATCCGACCTAATTTATCGTCGTTTTTAATTTAAAAAATGTATATTGTAAAAAAAAATGAATAAACATATACTCACAACTATCACTTATTATATGTATGTCTATTTATTATAATATATCTCTGCTCACTGCTACTAAATACAGTAAAATATACAAGATAAAGACTCAGGTGTTGCTTCTGTGAGAGAGGGTTATAACGCAAATGTATCGCGTACAGCAGATCGTTATAAATAAAAATAGATATGTAATTACTAAAACTGTTGCGAATGGACGTTTCATGTCACAGTTTTACTTTACTGTTATTGATTGAGATTATAAAACGTCGAGGTGCCTTATAGAAAGTGGCTTTATGGGAATGTTATAACTAGGGCTGTCGATTTAAAAGAAAATAATGTCTTGAATCAGCTTCAAAAATCAAGAGTTTACATCCCTAGATTTTTTAACATTGATGTATATAACGGCCGCGTTCATATAATTGATTTAATTAAAGGCATTGAAATTATAATACGCTTTTTATTTGTAGTTATTTCAATGAAATAATTAATTTACTGGTGGTAGGGCTTTCTCCAAGCTCGTCTGGCTAGGTACCACCAGCTCATCAGATATTCTACCGCAAAACAGCAGTACTTGTTATTGTTGTGTTCCGGTTTGAAGGATGAGTGAGCCAGTGTAATTACAGGCACAAGGGACATAAAATCTTAGTTCCCAAGGTTGGTGGCGCACTGGTTATGTAAGCGATGCTTAACATTTCTTACAATGCTAATGCCTACGGGCGTTGGTGACCATTTACCATCAGGTGGCCTATATGTTCGTCCCCCTGCCTAACTATTCTATAAAAAAAGAAAAATAGAGTTATTTAATGCAATCAAAAATATTAATTTTTATTTAAGTAGGTTCTTACACTGTATTTAAACTTACTGTCATTTCGGAGTGTACCTTACAACGAACCGGCAAAGAACTCGGTACTTATAACTTTCCACCAATTAAATGACATAAGTAACTTTTTTAATTATAAATAATAACATTATAATGTCATTGAACGTAAACAAACGATTAAATAATTGACATTTTGAACTGTTACGAAATTTAAATCACGACTGAATCATTAATCTATGAAGGAAAAAAATATATCTGTATCTACAGTAAGATTATAAATATTAATGTAATTTACTTATTGATTTTTTTCTAAGAAATCTAAATATATAGTACGCCATAACAAATCTGTACATTAATATGGTTGACCTCTACCGCCATCTAGCTGAGTCAATCGTAACTAAACAGCGCTCAAAGCATCTGATTTTCACATGTACGCAAAACAACCTTCAAATCAAAGTTCACCTAAATGACTACAGATGTCAGTTAAGAATTTTGGCAGAAGAGAAATATTAACATAATATATATTACGTATTATTAAGTATACTCATTTTAAGGTTTTGACATGACAATAATTAAGAACGCAAGCCTGGTACCCTAAGCCAGAAAACTTATCATAAGCTAATTACTGATATTAATTACCTTTTAAATAATTTCAGGAAGAACCTGGTACTACAGGCAGTGGACAGAGAAGATGATGCCAACCTGTTCACCTATAGAGACGTGAACAGGACCCATGTCTCAGTAGTGCTGGCCCAGAGCGTGGACTCATTAGTGGACAATGATTCTCCTCAGAATGTCGTCAAGTTCAGGCTGGGCTGTGACTTCGATACTGGCGATGACCTGGTACGCAACATTATTTACTCATAATTTGTAATTTCCTTAAAATAGGGCTTTGTAGAAGTTTTAAGTAAGCACAGGTACATTTATGAATCTGTCATACTACAATTATTCAAAATTATTGTGATTCGTTCCGAGCGATATGATCATAATGGAAAAAGATCGAAACTCGTAACCATGCCTATTACACATTACTACTACACCAACTACTATGTCGAAAACCTTCACGCAAGTGGGAACAATAAGAAAGTTTTAACTAAATCAAATAAACGAAATATGAGTATGATTAACTTTGGTCACAGTGGCTATTCTCTAATGAGACCAGCGTACTATATATTATAGTGTAATAGGCGGTGCAAGCACAAATGCACACACAATTTCCTCAATCTTATAAAACGAAATTTTTTTATATTATAGGTAGGCGAGGACGAGCCTTTGGGCCACCTGATAGTAAGTGGTCACCAACGCCCATAGACATTATCATTGTAAGAAATTTTAACCATCGCTTACATTGCTAATGCGCCACCAACCTTGGAAACTAAGATATGACCTCTTACCTCCCCTTGTGCCTGTAATTATACTGGCTTACTCACATTTCAAACCAGAAAACAACAATACCTGTTTACTGTTGTGTACTGCTGTTTTGCGGTAGAATATCTGATGAGTCCTACCTATCCACTCAAGCTTGCACACAGCTCTACCGGTAAAACCGGTGCGAATGTACTACCAACTTCCACACTGGCCTACGAATAAAAATATTATTTAAAAAAAAAAACCAAATTAGAAGCCAATATTTTGTAGACCTTAGACTGCAACAACTTACAAGATAGGAAAATCTACTTCCTTTTTTTATGAAGGAACAAGTATGGTTGCAAATAAATATATTTAATATCATATACTGTTATACCTTTGATGTTTTCATTTTATTGCACAGCTACAGCAGCTTAGTGGGTTTTTCATCATACATCAGATGTACTTGTACTCGTATTATAATCTCGTGTTCTAAAAAAAGATATTCCTATATGTAAGATAAATTCCACCTCCATCAGGCATCGCGGTGAATAAACTTTGATTCCTCTTAGCCTTGAACTATATTTCTAAAATATATCCGATATCATTATACTACTTGACATATGTATCTGTCTATATTTATCTAAAGTATTTTACTTTTAAATACAAAAGTGAAATAATAATAACATAAACTAGTGAAATTATGAATTGTATTTAATAATCAACTTTTTTAATATATTCAAATCTGAAATTTAATTTTAGAATGGTTTTAATTTTTATCGGCTAAATATCTCGTTTCATCTCTTACACAGAAATATGTTTGTTTTGGATGTATTTTTCTTTTTTGTAATTAGATTGTTACATATTTTCCAAAAGTGTTTTGTACGTGGAAACAGTCATATAACGGCTATATAATTTATGCAAAAAACGGCTTTATTTACAAAATACATAATCGTAAAAATGGCATGCAGGAAACAATGAATATCTATAAATATTACGAACCCAATAAGGTTTACGTTTACTTTTACAACTCGAGGCGTAAAAAGTATAAAAACGCCTTTTAGATGAAGTTCATTGAACCTTGGGACAGGAACCCCGCGGATTGCGTGCGGGGAATTAAATATTATGGATTCGTCACACAGTGTGCGTTGAGCGTACTCTTGGAGTGACGTCACGTACCTTTACTATTAATGGTTTTTTTTTAATTAGAAAGTAGAAGTAAATGTAATACTCCTTAACTATACTACTATTGGGCACAGAGCTCCACTTCTTATACGGAAGGCTTGGAACTCATTTCATCAAGCTGCTCTATTGCGGAGGTAGATGTACATCTTCAAACACAAGCAAATTAAAAGTAGCTTAAAGTGAAAATTGATTTGACTCTATTGGTAGCTCAATAACAATATAATACAATACGTCAAAATATATCTGATATATACTTAAAATAAAACAACGATTTGTTTTTAAATATAGTCTGTATTCGCATGAGTCATCCAGTGCAAGATTACAGCTGTCAAGACTCGCTCGCCGTATGTTTACGTAAATACTCCGCCTCTTTGCATAATTGCTCTTAACACAGCCGCTATGACTTAGAAAACAATGTGTCGAAGTAATTAATTCTATTATAATCGAGTGGCAGTTCAGTTTGGCTACGTTTAAATATACAAAATTTAATTTAATGCAAGTATGATAAAATTCGAAAAAGATTTTGCGACGAAACTCATAAATGCTTGCCTTTGCCTTTTACGCCGAAGGTTGTGGGTTCGATTCCCACCCAGGACAGATATTAGGTGTAATTGTCTATATAAGTATATATTTACGAAAGAAAAATAGTATATGTAGTATATCAGTTGTCTGGTTTCCATAGTGCAAGCTTTGTACAAGCTTAATTTGGGATTAGATGGCCGTGTGTGAAAAATGTCCCAAGATATAAAAAAAAACAAACAATTAATGTACAACACATGAATGTCCTATGGACACCTCCTCTCCTCTTGAAGTGAAGGTATTCAGATTATTTCTGCTCCAATGTGTATTGAAGGTGACACTCATGCGGTCGAATTTGTCAGAAACATGCAGGTTTTCTTACCGCCAAAGATCGTATAGTTCAGACACATAAAAATAAAATTTTCAAATTAAGAACATTAAAATTTAGAAGAGCTTTTTTGGATTTCAAGATCGCAATCTTCGACTAAGATTTACACAAATAACTTTTGACGTATTTAATTAAAAGTTATTCCTTTGTAAATAATGGTATAATGTCAAACGATAAATATTTTTTTTATTTTATTATTAAATATTTAGATATAAAATAAATAGCTAAAAAATCTCAATGGAAAAAAATGAAATAAATTTTTAATACATATTTTGCAAACGGTTTTTTTAAAAGACACGAGCTTAAGTGTACTGAAAAACAGTTTTCAAATAAACAGATGTGACACTATTGTATGAAAAACAAGTAAAAACTCTTATTCAAATATAAACGTCTGATAAAACAGACATTATATCCGGTTCAAGAAACTACGAAAATGGAAAATGTCCCTTAACCACAAACTCAAATGATAAATCACTGAGGTATTTTTAGAAGGGACAGAACAGTTTATTTCACCAAGAACTGACACCAAGATTTATTGTACGAACAAAACTGTATCGGATTTAAAATGTAAATATATTATTAAGAATACTTGTGGTTAAATAAACATATATTATAGAAATAGTTGTATTTTACACTTTAACTAATTAGTAGATATTTTAAGGGAAAATTTTATTTTCGATAATTATAGTGTCTTAAAAACTTTATGTAATAAATCTTTGTATGTCATTGCATGTAATATTCAACATACGTTTTACATACTTAATTTTCAAATGCGAAATAAAATGACAAGTTAATAGATATTTTACTTAAAATCTTATTCGTTTATTTAAATATTCCACTAAAGGTAGCGCCAAGTTTTAAAATATTGAAATTTTAAATATATAATATATATATAATATAATAAATAATATTATATATATAATATTATATATAAATAATATCATAATATAATATAATATAATATATATAATATATATATATATATATATATATATATATATATATATATATATATATATATATATATATTATATTTAAATATACAAATATAAATTTTAAAATGTTTAAAATATATATTAAAATATTGAATACATGGATTGCATCGAGAATTTACTACTAATATCATTTATAAAAGCCTTACCATAAAAATGCAGGACACTCCCAGTACGATAATTGAAATGTTTCAAACTTCAAATCCTTCTATTTGGTATATTGTCATTATCATAATTCAAAAAAACATCGGATTTTTATCAAGCTAAGAACAATAAAATGCGCCGTCAAGGGATGGAGTTAAATTATTTTTCAAACGAGGCATTGTAAGTCTCAAGGGATATTGAAAACCTTCACCCAGTTTAAGAAATTCTCATAATTCTGTCCCGCTATCAAGAATTTCAATCTCAAGTATGAACTTCTGACCGCAAATTCATAACAATACTGGAGGCAACATTGAACTGTTAAGAGTTTTTGCGCTCGTACGACGAAGAAAACTTTCTTAAGATATTTTAATATCGGCTATTTCCTCTTTTTAATTTGTACAAGCTTTTAAATTGTTATGCTTTTTACGTAGTGTTTAGTTCGCAAGGCGTACATAGCGAAACGCCTAACCGCTCGCACAAGCTTTTCTCTTGATTTAAGAGTTAGTTAGTAATTTTTCAAAAACAGATATAACTACTCGTATATGTATATACTTTCGAAAATAATAATAATAATATGAAGTCATACGGATGAAATCATAAAAACCTTCGCTCCTAAAAGTAGCATGTTGTATGAGTTTCTGTATAACTATTGTAAGTATTTTTAAAGTCAGTATTTTATGTCATTGTCTAGAAATAACATTTTGCATGAAATTGGTTCATGTTCTCTTACGAAATTGAGACGATTATCAAAATTCAATTCAATTATAATATCATGATATCATGTATCGATGATTTATTTATTCAATGTATGAGAAATATTATTAAAAAAATTGTAAGGCAAAGTCATAAACTACATGATATATAAGTAGTTATGAAATAATTTTACCCAAAATCTTTTTTACAGATATCTGCATATTTATCGGTTACAGTTTACATAGAAGATATAAATGACAACGTACCCATGTTTCTGGATACGCCATACAGAATCACGGTAGACGAACTTACTCCACCAGGTAAGTTACATTAAATTCATTAGTTCAAATAGTATCTGCATAATTAATGATGGTTGATGTCATTGACGTTTCGTTGTACATTATGTCTTATTATTATATAATCGAAATTTACCATATTTATGAAACGATAACTTAATAGATTAGAGAACAAAAACAAAATTTCATTAAATAGTAACATTTATATACCTATGTATAATAATTATATACTAATTCATTTCTTCTTGAGTCAAAAAAATCAGTATAATTGTTTATATATTTATAGAATAGGAAGGCGGACGAGTATATGGGCCACCTGATGGTAAGTGGTCACCAAACGCCCTTAGACATTGGCATTGTAAGAAATGTTAACCATCGCTTACATCACCAATGCGCCACCAACCTTGGGAACTAAGATGTTATGTCCCTTGTGCCTGTAATTACACTGGCTCACTCACCCTTCAAATCGGAACACAACAATACCAAGTACTGCTGTTTTGCGGTAGAATATCTGATGAGTGGGTGGTACCTACCCAGACGAGCTTGCACAAAGCTCTACCACCAGTAACCATATATTAAACATAAATGACTATATCTCTTCTCTTTCACAGGTTTAACGATCTTTAGAGGTATCCGTGCCTTTGACCGTGATAAACCGAACACGCCCAACTCTGATATCCAATACAGCATTACATCTGGCGATGATAAAGGGCGATTTGTACTTGAAAGTTCTCACAAGCCATCACTTATATTAAACAAGCCATTAGATTTTGATACCGGAGATAAAGAGTTCGTTCTTGTTTTAACTGCATCTGTAAGTATTTATTATTGTGTATTTTATTACGTGATCTTAGCCATATTGTATTTGATAATAATGGTAATACAAAGAAGTTGCTTTTCAAAATGGTTATTTGTCTATAACTTTGTATAATAAATCATATCTTCCTCTTTAGAAATAATATTAAACAACCTAATTGCTTATAAGCAAATAATTGTCTACGTCATTTTTCATTCGTCAAAAATTACTCTCATGGCATAATTATTTTTATAGTAATTCTATGAGAATAATATTTTGGTTTATTTGTTGGTCCAGGGCTGCAGTTTAACATTGGTCTTCTTATTTTAAAATTTAAAAAATTAGGTATTTTATTGATAAAAAATTATTTATTTTAAATTACAGCATTTATTTCGAAGTCGAGATAATATATATAAATATATAATAAAATATACTTTAAATGGTTTCCAGGACCGTGGTTCACCGCCTCGCAGCTCCAATACCACTGTACACATTGTGGTACAGGATAATGATGATCTTCCTCCAAAATTTACTTTTGATGTCTACAGAACTAAAATACCGGAATTTTATCCCATACTCGTAAGTAAGGAAAATAATTTAAGGAAAAATGTACATAATTATGTACAAAATGTTTACAGAAAAATGTGCATGCTAACGCTAACATTCTAGGAACCTCAATTTTATTGGATTTTTCGACTTATTTCATTTAAATTAATTTCTGTTTATACTTGTTCTATAAAAATAATATTTATTAAATAATTTTAAAATGTACACTTATTGTTGTACAAGTCAAATTCAAATTTGAAATTTCCAATGAAGCTCTTCTCTTTTTTGTTATTATTTTTACCGCCATTCGTCATGTTATCAGGGCAAAAGGATTCACAAAGAACTCGTGTTCTCTCATCCGATCCGTGCGTTCGACCAGGACGCCGGTGTCGCGGCGCCTGTTCGATACGAGCTAGTATCAGGAAACGACCGTCGATTGTTTTTGCTAAGCGCTCTCAACGGTAGCTTGTTCTTGGAAAAAGAGGTCGATTTAGATGCTGAGACCGCTTTACCTGGTAAAAACTTTATCAATGTTAAGTATTCAATGACTTCTTGACGTATAAGCTATCTTAAATAAAATTAAATTTTTAGTACAGTAGAGATACTGAAGACTCAAATTATATTGTAGATACTTATAGACAGAGAATGATGAAAAAGGTTTATTAAAATTGAAATCAAATATAAAAGACTTTCATAATGTTTTAAGTATTCAGTTTATAAGATTATGTAAATGATTTTTTTTAAGGCAACACCTTCGTGTTACAAATTCAAGCATCTCAAGTGGACAATCCTCTAAAAGTGGCGCAAGCTAGAGTCGAAGTTGAGATAATGGATTTGAATGACAATCTTCCAGATTTTGAGGTGGATTTCTACAATATCAGTATTGTTGAGAATTTGCCAAATGGTAATATTTAGTGTGTTTTTATGCAAATATCTTTAATTAAAATTCAATGTTTATTATTACTTATTTATTTTATTTAAAATTAACAGATTTCATAGCACTATAATAATATAAACATTTTTGCTACTTTACTAGGTTTCAGCGTTTTGCAAGTTATGGCATCTGACAAAGATCAAGGGGATAACGGCGAATTTACATATCAATTAAATGATCCTAAGGGCGCATTTTCAATAGACCCACGAACTGGTTGGCTTACTGTTAGGAATCAAGTTAGTAAAGTTACTCTATTGAGCGTATAGTAAAATACAGATACTTTATTAGTTGTACACAGCCTGTATATAATTATTATCATTTAATTAAATATATGCTTTATGATACTTTCATTGCAGACTGAATTGGATCGAGAACAACATTCATCATTAAGAATGAAAGTTTATGCAAATGAAAAAAAACCAAGTGTTGTTGGAACATTTTTAGACAAGCAAAGACTACCAAAATGGCAACGATCACCATCTACCTCTAGAACACCGGCAAAAGACAAAACAACCTATGTTTTTCCAGACAAAACTGGCACAAGTAGTGAAAACATAGAGTATTTTGAAGAGTCGCATCAGTTGATGTCGTTTGTTACTGTCGAAGTAACATTACTAGATGCCAACGATAATAATCCTGTATTTATACCAAGTAATTTGTACGAATTCACAGTTAAATATGATGCGCTAGTTGGTACTGCAATTGGTAAAGTTAAAGCGGTGGATCCAGATTTAGGAAGAAACGGAATGGTTCTTTACGATTTACAGAGAACAAGCAACTTGACTATTACGTCGCCTTTTCAAGTTGACGCTGAAACTGGAATGATTATTCTAGTGGAATCACCACTATTAGAAGGAAGACATGCTTTGTTTATAGAAGCATCTGACCGTCCGGCTAATCCTAGTGAAAGAAGATACTCTTTGGCAGTAGTGACAATCGATGTAATCGGGGATCACAAAGGTAAAATTTTAACAAACAAAATACTATTACAATTATATTCTGGATTTCATTTTTACTTAATTTTATCTTTCTTCTATTATTTTTACTACAACAGCTTTTTAGTAATTCAGCTTCTATTACTTGATTAAATATATATTTTTATATATTTTGTTATTAATATATTATATATCCTTTAAGGTTCAAAAGCAGACAAACCAGATTTTATTGGATCACCGTATGAATTTTGGGTTGGATCTAATGTTGGTATTGGTACCAGTGTTGGCCAAATTAAAGTTAATGATGCTATGAAAAAGAGCGACGTTACATACGATTTGTTACATGGATACGAAGAAGGAGGTTTGTTAAAATATTTGTTTTATAGAATCCTTATAATATATTATTTTAGTATATACTTTAACAGAAATATAATTTAATTTGTTTTTTTATAGTACCTTTTGCAGTAGAAGAGAGATCGGGGGTAATCACAGTTATAAATGAGCTCTCTAAGTTTGATAGGCCCTTGTTTGATTTCGAAGCTGTGGCAATACAAGAAAAGCTCAACATCACAATATCAACAAATGCTACAGTTCATGTTGTGGATGTTAATGATGAGAGAGGTGTCTTTTTGAAGTAAATATTTTATATTTTAGATGACTAAGTAAACCTTTAGATTCTCAATAACAATGTTTTTCATTTTCAGGGGCGCGCATTCACCGTTTGTGTTTCATGTTAAGGAAAATGTAGCTGGAGCTATAATTGGCCATATTTTTCCAGTAAACTCAAGTTCTTTTTCAAATAATAGTGGAAATATTAATTTCATTATTGCAAATCAATTAGATGTCGCAGATGAAATTGCAATTGGTAAATTTACAATAAATATTTAATAGACTTTAATATGTATAAGTCGTTATTATTATTTTTAAATATTTCTGTTTTAGGACCGGATGGAACTATTTACGCACAAAAGTCCTTGGATAGAGAAAAAAGAGATGTTTATAGAATGACAGTTATTGCTGAATTCAATAAAGGTGTAATATCCGGTGCCGCATTGTATCAGATTATAATACACGTTGACGATGAAAATGATAACCCACCTGTATTTGATATGTCTGCTTATGAAGGTTTTATCACAGAGAATGCCAAAACTGGAACAGAAGTAAAAATGAGTAATAGAATACAAGCTAAAGATTCTGACATAGGGCAAAACGCAGTCTTTATGTACACTCTATTCGGTGAAGGACATGAATTATTCAATGTTAATGAAGAAACAGGGATCGTAACATATGTCGGAAGTAATTTGGATCGAGAAGAAAAAAGTGTTTATTTATTAAAAATAGTTGCTAGAGACAAGGGCAGCTTAAAGTCAGAATCAAAGATAACTATTACCGTTCTTGATGAAAATGATAATAAACCTAAATATAACAAAATTATAATTCCATTTGGAGAGCCAGTAGAGTTATTAGAAATAGACGAACATAGTTCATTTAAAATATATAAAGAAATAATTAATAATATTACTGGTAGTGTATCGAAACTGGAAGCCAAACCGAAAAATAAATTTCCTGTAACAGAAAATACTCCATTATTTTTAGTACCTGAAAACATTGCAGTGGGGACTACTTTATTAAAACTAAATGCTATTGATATGGATAATGGGGTGAATGGCCAGATACGATATGAATTTGTGTCAGAAGTATTTTTACCTCCTTACGCGTTGCCTGCTAATGAATTGCAAGTGAAAAGGTATTTTGTAATCAATGAAAGGCATGGTCATATTGTAGTAGCGAGAGCTCTTCCACCAGAATCAGAATTTCGTTTAAACATCTCAGCGTTGGACGGCGGAGAATTAAGTGATCATATAACAGTTAGATTGTTTGTTAAAGACGTTAACGATCATTTCCCTATGTTCAAAAAGGCATGGTATAACTTTAATGTAGAAGAAGCTCAGTACAGCCGAAGAGTATTAGGAAAGGTTGATGCAACAGACGCTGATTTTGGTCAAAATTCAAATTTAACATATTTTCTTCAACCATCAAGTAAAGATATTCCATTTGAAATATCTTCGTTGAATGGTGTTTTAAGCGTGAATGGTATTCTTGATAGAGAAAAAGAAGACAAATATACTTTAACTGTTGTAGCACGCGACAATGGTCAGGATAAAAAATTATCTTCGTCGGTGAGTGTGGAAATTCAGGTACTAGATGTTAATGATAATGCTCCTAAGTTTTTTGCTTATGATGAATTATTAGAATGGAAACACCCAGAAGCAGATGAACTTTCAAATCACAATTTTGAATCAGTTATGATGATGCCAGTTTACAAGGCAACATTAGAAGAAAATGCTCCTATTGGTACAACAGTGACTAGAGTTTATGCAAACGATTCGGACTTTGTTGGAAATGGAAATGGATTAATTTTATACAGCTTACCTCAAAGAAAAAATCAAATTAATATGTTTACTATCGATTCAAAAGAAGGTATAATAACAACAACAACACGATTAGATTATGAAAGCCAAAAAGTACATAATGTGACAGTAGTAGCTTCAGATTTGGGATCGCCAAGCTTAAGTTCTACTGCTATAGTTATGTTAACTGTTAAAGACATTCCTGATGATGTAGAAATTTCTGATAAGCCAGTATTTATTTCACGTTATTATGAATTAGAAATAGAAGAAAACGTTCACACACCAGTCGAACTGGTCACTCTCAATTTGACTGAGCATTATGAAAATTTTAAAATGAAATATTTTGTTCTAAACGAAAATGATACAGATATCAAGAAAGCATTTGTAATTGATCCCCGGAATGGGACATTATATTTAATAAGAAGTCCTGATCGAGAGATCAGAGACACGTATGAAATAATTGTTCGAGCTGAAAGACAAAAAATAAGTAGAGAACTTCCGCATATGATTTATCCCGTCGCAGACGATGTTCTAGAAGGAATGTCGAAATACGACGTCAAAGTAGTAGTAAGGATCAAGGACGTCAATGACAATGCCCCGAAATTCATAAACGGCGGGCGACCAATGGTAACAGCTATCCCCACTACTGCACCATTTGGCTACGAAGTTATACAGTTACAGGCAAGTGTAATATTTCATTTATTTATTTTTACTTCTAACTACTTTTTTATTGAAGTATTTTTTTATCACAGGCATCTGATGCAGATGTTGGTATAAACGCAGATATTCGTTATCAAGTGATTAACTCTGAAGGAGCTCGGTTTAGCGTCGACTCGATCAGTGGAAGAGTCCGAGTTGCCGGCAGTTTTCTAAGGGACGCTGGAAGAGTTATTGGGTTTGATGTCAAAGCTACTGACCGTCGTGGGGCCGATGACGGTCGTTCTGCTATTGTCAATGTATTCGTAAGTTAATTTTGAATACAAACTATTACTATTACTGACATAAGAGTGACTAATATAAGAATAATTATTATATTACCAAATTATACATTTTAAATCATTATTAATTTTGTTCCTATAGGTATATGTCTTGAATGAGAACAAGCAATTAGTTATGGTATTGGGGGGGAAACCAGTAGAGGTGGAAAAAGAAATGGATAACATTACGAAACATCTTTCAAATATGACAGGTTTTGATATTCGTGTGAGACGAATTGAGACCAGCTCTAAGGGAGCTATGGATGGTTACGCGTAAGTTAAAGTTTATAAAATAGAATAAAATATGAATACAGTAAAGTAACTACATATAAACCAATATTATTATATAAAGTACATTATGTTAAGTATATATAATAAAATAATATCAATGCGAAAGTTACTCTGTTACGCTTTCACGACTTAATCACTGAATCGATTTTGATGAAATTTAACTTCTAATAATATTAACACTGGAGCGAGGCCGTTGTTGGAAACTATTACTTAATATTATATGAGATGAAATTAAATAAGAAAAATAAATTACGAGCAAGAGATATATTATAGTGTTTTGATTTAATCTTTGATTTTTTTTCCAGGACTAATATGTATATTTATGCCGTTGATCCAATATCTAATGCGATCATTGATATGGAAGTGCTACAAAAGTAAGTGATATTGCATAATAATAATAATAATAACATCCTGGGACATTTTTCACACACGGCCATCTGATCCCAAATTAAGCTTGTACAAAGCTTGTGGTATGGAAACCAGACAACTGATATACTATATATACTACTTTTCTTTTGTAAATACATACTTATATAGATAATTACACCCAGACACAGGACAAACAGATATGTTCATGTACACAAGTCTGTCCTGGGTGGGAATCGAACCCACAACCTTCGGCGTGAAAGGCAAGTATCTACCAATCACGCCAACCGGCTCGTCGCATAGTATTAATTACATTATTTATCCAATCGATTATCTCAAATACTTTTGATTAAAAATATTTAAAATATTAATGTGTAATATTACAGATCTTTAACAAGAAGGGATGTGTTTCTACGCAACAATCTCGCGGGTTTTAAGGTTTTGGAAGTTGGAGACACGGCCATGGTCCAAGCGAGAAGCGGTCAGATGCTAAGCACTATGGAAATAAGTGTGGTGGCTTTAGGGTGCATTGTATTTATTGGAGCCTGTACGACTGCCATCTGCATATTATGTGTTAGGAAAACGAGAAGGTAATTGGAAATACTAATTTTAGGTGTTAAAATAATAATAACATAGTATATTTGGCTTTTGTTAAAAGTAGTTAATTTGAAGAAAGTTATGAATTTTAAATAAAAACAAGAATTTTAAATTAATTATATATAAAAATAGCTTTAAAAATATTCATTGATTTTAATTATGCTTAGGTAGTTTAAATAATTAAGACCCTATATAGAAATCTCCAAAAGGTAAGCGATTTTATTTCTTACACATTTCAGACATCATCACCATCACAAAAGAAAGCATGCACATCATTATTTCAACTAGATTTTACGCAATAATTTATTACTAATCTTTTAAACTTTGTCATTTAATTGAAATAAAAATGTTATAAAAATTGATTAATGATTTTATTATTGTGTAAATATTAATGTTTCCTTTATTTCTATTTCTGAACGCTTATTTCTATCCACTTCTTCAAATCACTCATAAATTTGTTTAATAACCCTTAGCTTCTGTTGACTGAATTCTTTTCTATCTTTGCCCTAACAGAAACCGCCACAAACCATTTTCCCAACAACGTCTTAATGCTTTCTCAACTGAGCACCTTACTAAATACGGAGGTCTGTTTCCATCTGGAAACAATCAGTGCCAAGAACTCAACCAATCGTTTAGTGAAGCTGATTCATACGTCGATGTTATTAATCAAAGTACGCTGAAGAAAACGTGTCCTCATGGAAATGCCGTGGAAGAATTTGGGAAGGCGCATCAGAAATGTGTAAAAGGACAGTTTACAGATATTAATGGGAAAGAAAAACATGAGCGAATGTGTATTAAGTTTAATCAACGATCGATGCAGAAAAGGTAAGAAAATTTACTGTAAAAATCAAATAATCTTGCAAAAGATACTAGCATTTGTAGTAATCTCTAAATTGTACATGTTTCCTATCACTTTACTATTCTATTCAATTAAAAATTATACAATATCACAAAAAATTCTGATAAAAATCATTAATCAATATTATTACCGAAATTTACTTCGACAAATTCAACAAATCAAATTCAACCAAACATCGATCATGTTCATACCCCAAATACAATTATCTCACAAGAACTACAATTTAACACACGTACATCAAACATAGGAAAGGTCAAGACACATCGATAACATCAGTGAATTCCAGTGGCCAGGACTCCGGAATCGCTGAAGCGCGGTGTCCTTGTGGGCAGTCCACTACTCATACGTCTGAGGAGAGCAGCGGGTATGGACGATATTACATTATGAATTATTAAAATATACCAGATAATGAAATATATAAAAAAGTTTAAATAATATTTGATAGATGATGTTTGAAAAAGTCAAAACATATTATGTGGTAATATAAATATAATATAAATTTCATTTGAATTTTCTTAAAATAGACAATTATAATTAAAATTGTATGATCTCGTATTTTAGTTGTAATATCTAGCTAACTTTTACATTGTTTTGTAAAATTACAGATGTAGCTACGAAGACTCTTTAAAGTCCAATAATAATCAGGATAGAAAATCCTTCCATGCTGATCAAGATAACAGATTTATTCGACGGGCTTCATTCAATCACCAGCCCCTGGATACCAGAAGATATAACCATCGGCGACAATCTTTTTCAGAAAATTTACAACGACATTTCCCATCGTTTGAAAGAATTGGATCTGGAGGTAGAATATCCAGACAAGTTTCTACACCAAATGTTAGTACACAACCATCATACTTCCTAAATGGTAAGAAAAACTATAGAAAAAAGGAAGTCATAAATGAACCGATGATTGATTATGATCATAGTGAAGTTGATGATGTTTTTGATACAAGGCTAGATAGGAGGTTGAGTGGTAAAAATAATAGAAAGGGAAATTTTATGGATCTGGGCCAAACAGCAGTTTTCGTTGCGACCCCAGCCACTGCTGAAATAATAAGGAGACAAGGAAGTGAAAGGATCATGTTTGCAAGACCTTTATAGCACAGAACACAAATTAACTTTCTTAATGATTAATTTTTTTATCTGGATACGTACCTACCGATGTAAATACATGTTTAGCTTAATATATATTGTTCTTAAAGATGTAAATAACTTGTGATATATTGAATTAGTTATGGTAAATGTATTTATGTAAATAAATATAATTTAAATAGATGTATATACTTATGAGGCTTTAGGAAGTTGTATAACAGTAAAATATTGTTTGCCTACATTTTAGTCGCTCGATGATACATTATTATATTATGCAGTTGTGCCATTGGGAAATGCTTTTTATCATCGAGACATTACCATCTTCGTAGTTTAAATTATTCAATAAAGCCTTGTTTATTTCCAATGTAAATTAACTATAACATAAGTGTAAAAATAAATAATTTTATAACAATATAAAATATTTTTATTATGCTTAATAGTCATCAAATCAAAAATCTATTTTTTTCAAGTAAGCTCGTACCTGCTTAGGCTACCATTACCAATGATATTTTCTACGTAGAAGAACCAGCATGAAAATTTGGAGTAGCTCCTTTTACTCATCATCAATCATATTATATATTTAACAATTATATACAATTAAATAAATATGTACGTAATGAATAGCGATATGACAACAAAAAACAAATTATAATAAATTGAATAGCTTTTAAAGACAGATCAATTAGAAATAAATCATTTTATGAAGATTTTCCAGTCGATATCTCCGATGTCGATAACCAAATACGAACGAAAGCAAACATTTGCGAATAAATAGAGCAATTGAGGAGATGTGACTGAGTTATTGTGTAACATAAATAACGGTTATAGGACACTGTTCCATGTGTTTGTCCAACGCTAACAATATGAGTCGCGTATGAATGTAGTGACCATGATTTTAGTAGTTTAGATGGATTATCCAAAAATAAACGTAATCTATTTAGATGTAAAAAATAAAAAGTAGATTATTTCGATAGCCATATAGGATTACACACGAGGAGTTTTTTTTTATAGAATAGAAAGGCGGACAAGCAAATGGGCCTGATGGTAAGTGGTCACCAACGCCCATAGACAGAGTGGGTGGTGTCTACCCAGACGCGCTTGCACGAAGCTCTACCACCAGTAAAACGATGGGTTACCACGGTTAAAAGATGCGCACAAGGCAGGAGATACACAATGTGAACACACGTAAAAATGTTGACATATAAAGTTACATTATGTGACATGGCTTTCGTTCGTCACACGTTACAAGATTTTATAAAAAGTACGTTATGTTTGTATGGTTTTATGCTTTGAAAAAAGAAAAAATTACCGTAAGTAATAAAAATTGTTAAAAACTGATTGAAGTTTGTTATTTATAACTATTATTTGTATATACGCCACAAAGTATTCTTTGTGGAAAATAAAAATTAAAGTGTAGTGATCATTTAACACAAGGGTATATACCAGCAAATCATACATAGTATATTGAAGCTACATAATTTATTTATATAAGAAATATTTACATTTCAGCCTTATTCATATACAAATTAAAAATAGTTAATGTACAAAATGAACGCGAGGAATGGTGGCAAGAATGCTAACATATTATATTTAGTTATGTAAGCTTAATACTCAATTCTCAGGAAAAGAAATAATTGATATGATAATCATATATTATTACCGGTTTCAAAAATTAACTAAACTCTGGTATCCCTACGCCATTGATGTGGGTACAACGTTGACGAGTCAATGAACCTTTTAACTACGTCACTTCTGAAATTACAATTTACTTCTGGATACCCACTCCTTGTTTAATTTATTTGCCCCCTTTGTTTATCCGTTTTACGAAGGCTTAATATTTTAAGAACAATTTTATTTTGGAATTTTCAAAGTTTTATTTATTATTTATTATAAAGTGTCGCAAATGACAACCGGCCAAATGGTATGCATACAATATCAATATATCCTTAGTTACGATATATTCTCAAAAAGCTGATAGCGCGTAGAACAGATATAACTCGTGCTGTTAATTTTTTATATCTACTTTTATTTAAAAATGAATTTTTAAAATCCCAAAAATGATGGCTCATCTTTATTTAAGTCCGAACCATAAATACTAAATTTATTTATTTCGTTTTCTCTTTTATAATGAATAGATATGTTGCAATTCACGGCTTGCAGTGAGAAGCGTGTCGCCCATGCTCGCTTTGTACTCACCGGCACCGAATGCACTGGAAAACCAGCGGTACCCACGCCATCGTCACGGGATTGCTTGCTCATACGACCGTGACGCGGTTCTCTGATTTCTAGAGGATGTCCAGGTTAGGCAATTTAGATATATACATAAATTAACCAGATTCCGGGCTATACGCTGTGGGATGCAGTGTTTCTATGGACTGCGCTACTAGAGAAAGTTGTAATTAATTTATACTTAATACTGACATTAGGAAATCTAGAGTCAACTGTTTGTTTTACCCGAGCATCATAAAATCGACGTAAACCTAAAAAATTGCCATAAATTAACGACGGGGCGGACCGTCGCATTATTGTCCATTAATTTTTAGCGTCACTAAACCAGCCATTTACGATCATATACTTGTATGATATGGCCACTTTAGCGCACATCAATAATTCCCATTCATGTTTCATAAAAAAATACTTACATACATATATTATACAGCCGAGACTTATATTTATTATACAGCCGACATGGCCCTGTGGTAAGAACGCGTGAATTTTAACCGATGATCGTGGGTTCAAACCCGGGCAAGCACCACTGAATTTTCATGTGCTTAATTTGTGATTATAATTCATCTCGTGCTTTACGGTGAAGGAAAACATCGTGAGGAAACCTGCATGTGTCTAATTTCACTGAAATTCTGACACATGTGAATTCTACCAACCCGCATTGAAGCAGCGTGGTGGAATAAGCTCCAAACCTTCTCCTCAAAAAGAGGAGAGGAGGCCTTTAGCCCAATAGTGGGACATTCACAGGCTGTTACGGTTACGGCAGTTATTGATTAGTTAAGCAATGACCTCTTCTTCTTTCATCTATCAAATATATAATGAAAGAAAGAGCAAAATATATGTTTAACTAAACAATCGCTAAGCAACGTTCATAAAATAAGGCCGCTAGTCTTTACATCATACATACATACATTATCAACCCTTCGTCGTCCACTGCTGGACATAGGCCTCTCCAATGGCACGCCACTGAGCTCGATCCTCAGCTCTCAATATCCATCCGCTGCCAATCTTTATGCTTATTCGTCAGGACGGATGTTTGCTGTCACCGACTGCGCTGCTTTGAGGACCCCTCCTTCTCCATGTTGGTGGTACGTGTGGACCTGGTTCGTCAGAGCCGAGTCTACGTGTGCCTCTACAGATCCCACAATGGTGACTTGGAGACAAGCTGATTATTTGACCATCTTAGTCGGGTGGCAGATGCTGCGCAAGAGCAATTTCTTAACGCGGAATTGGTGTTTTTGGGGGATTTTAATGCTCACCACGAATCCTGGTTGAAATCCCTCAAAACTGACCATGCTGGAAGGACTGCTCATGCTTTTGCTCTCACACATGATTTGACCCAACTGGTTGATCAGCCCACCAGGATCCCAGACATTGATGGGCAAGCACCTTCTCTACTGGACCATCTGCTGACTTCTCACCCGGTGGAATATCAGGTTGTGGTTCAGGCTCCTCTTGGCTCTTCGGATCACAGCCTTATTTCTACCAGAGTGTCACAGGCCAAGCTGCCGCCACTAGCGGTATGCAAACGTCGCGTTTGGCACTATAAGTCGGCGGATTGGGACGGTATGCGCGATTACTATGCGTCGGTCCCTTGGAAGGAACGTTGCTTCAGTGGGAATGACCCGACAGCTAGTGCGGCTGCTGTTGCTGGCGAGATCATGCTGGGAATGGAATACTACATTCCTAGCTCAGATCTCGTCAGTAGGAGTACGCGTAACCGTTGGTTCACTCGTGAATGTGCCGATGCTGTATCATCTAAGCAGGCGGCATATCGCAAGTGGATCAACGGCTGTATTAGCGGGGCATCTAACATTGACTCACTGAAAGCAAACTATAATAAAAATTCCAAGTCCTGTAGAAAGGCATACACGCGAGCGGATGCACAGCGCATTGTACAGATTGGTCATGACCTTGTTTCGCATCCTAGGGGCTCCCGTAGCTTCTGGCGTCTGACCAAGTCTGTGCAAAACAATTTCTGCCAACCTTCGCTGCCACCGCTCAGAAATCCGGACGGATCGCTAGCTCACAGTCCGCAAGAGCAAGCTGATCTCCTGGCTAAACTCTTTGCCGACAATTCCGTCATCGATGATTGTAGTGCACTGCCACCTACAATACCTGCATGTGGCCATACGATGCCTGACATTAAAATCAGGCAACGTGATGTGCGTGCGGAGCTGCAATCACTTGATGTACGGAAAGCTAGCGGTCCCGATGGAATACCAGCCATAGTGCTGAAGAAGTGCGCAGCGGAGCTGTCTCCTGTGTTAACGCGCCTGTTCCAACTTTCTCTCTCCAAGCTCTTCTCCAAGCCTCCGGCACGCTTCCGGAGGCTTGGAGAAGAGCTAATGTGCAAGCGGTTCCCAAAAAAGGGGATCGGTCTGACCCGGCAAATTATCGGCCAATAGCTATCACCTCAGTACATTGTAAGGTGATGGAACGGATTTTAAACAACCAACTGATCCATTACCTAGAAGATCACTGTCTAATTAATGATCGTCAGTACGGGTTTCAACCAAAACGGTCCACAGGTGATCTTCTAGCGTACGTAACGCACCTCTGGGGTGAAGCTATCGACAAGCATGGAGAATCGTTGGTTGTCAGCCTCGATATCTCCAAGGCTTTCGACAGGGTCTGGCACAGAAGTCTTCTCTCCAAGCTGCCGGCATATGGTCTGCCTGCTCAGCTATGCACCTGGATTGCCAGCTTCCTACACAAGCGTAGCCTTCGTGTTTTAGTTGATGGTTGCGCTTCACAATTCTATGTAGTGAATGCTGGGGTCCCCCAGGGATTTGTGCTATCTCCCACACTCTTTCTTTTGCATATCAATGATATGCTCTCTCTTGGGAACATACATTGCTATGCAGACGATAGTACAGTGCATGGTGGATACCACGGACGCGCAGTGGCTGGGCGAGCGGAAATTGAGGAGAGGCGGAAGGATCTTATCATTGAACTCGATAGGACGTTAGAGCTCATCGCTAAATGGGGCTCTGATAATCTTGTTGAGTTTAATGCCAAGAAAATACAGGTATGCGCTCTCACGGCGAAAAAGTCAACATTTTCCCCTCTTCCCTCCCTCTCTGGTACTCCGCTGGTGATGCAAAGCAAAATCGCCATGCTGGGGATTGACGTTCGCTGCGACCTTAGTCCAAGGGATTACATCGAGGCTGTTATAAAAACAGCTTCACGGAAACTCGGAGTTCTGAACAAGGTGCGGCGCTTTTTCACGCCAAAACAACTGTGCCTGCTGTACAAAACACAGGTACGGTCTTGCGTGGAATATTGCTCGCACCTTTGGGATGGCTCCGCTAAGTACCTACTTGAGGCCTTGGACCGGTTGCAGCGACGTGCCGTACGCATTATTGGCGACGTAAAAGTCACAAACACCCTTGAACCTTTACAATTGCGTCGTGAGATAGCAGCACTGAGCGCTTTCTATCGACTGTATCACGGCGAGTGCTCTGAGGAATTATTCTCTCTAATTCCTGCTTCCCCTTTCCTTCTTAAGTCCACGCGAGCTGGTTCTCGATGTCACCGCTTAACTGTGACATCAATTCCATCGCGAACAAAGAAATTTGGCAACTCCTTTCTTTGTCGCACTTCCAAAAAATGGAATTCCTTACCAGCTCACGTGTTCCCCTCCTCTTACAACCCGGGTTCCTTCAAACGAGGCGTGAAGAGGCATCTTGCGGGCCGGCAAGGCGAAGGCGGCTAGTGCAGAACGTTTTCCCCGTCTGTACTGGCCGTCGTCGCGTTTGGACTCTACTACCACTTACCATCAGGTGGAGTAGAGTCATTTGCCTTCCCGGCGAATATAAAAAAAAAAAAAGCAAGTAATAATCAAAGGTCGAGGAAATTATATTTAAGAGATATTCCAGGACATACATAATAATGGATACATATTTATGTTACGTTTAAATTAAACGGCTTTAAAATGCAGAAAGAATGTGTATTGAAAGAAAATACTAATACTTAATAAAATATTGTAATTTACGATGTAGAAAGTTTTATAAGAATAGAATATATATATAACTATAAATATTAGTTATTTAATTATTTACAGTAAGTTTATCAGTTACGATTTAAGTCGTTTTTCATTTGTAAATGGAATTTAAATAAGTAAAACGTCAACAATTTGAAACAAAATGAAATTGTTCCCATCGAATGGAAGTATAAAACAGTATACTAAGTCTAAGTTATCTCCTCATTTGAAAAGGAATAATGCCGGCTAAATGCCAAAATTCAAAAAAATATCGTACTATTTCGAACCCCATATAATTTCTATTATCTTCCATTATTCTTCCTATTATATAAACACAGAGAAAATAACTTCAGCATTCTGAAATGTTCACGTTTCCAATCTAAAGTTGTGTTTATTTGAAAGTTCAATGAACCAAAATGTATATCTTCGACACAAAGTTTCAGGAACTGGTTTAAATGAATTCATTGTAAATCGAATTTTAAATAAATATTGATTTTATACGTTTAATTGTATAAAAAAAATTCAAGTCGCGTTCTAAATTTGAAAATATGTTTCTGCATATAATTGTTACATTCGTCTTAAAGTCTATAATAAATAAATATAACATACTCGGGGACTAGTCTGTTTTCTACATGATAGGCTATTTGGTTACAAAATATTTTTAGTTAAAATCTAGAGAAATACACTATCATAAATATACAATTTAAAAAATATTTATTCCTGCATTATGTATATGGATTATTATTATCTGAACGCATTTTCAATTTATTTATTTTTTAAATAACTTCAAAAATCGAACTAAGTTAGTTCCCAATACTTATTTACGAAGCGTAAATACACGTGAGCATCCCATGCAAATTATATTAAACCTTCAATGTTAAAGTAAAATTCTAAATTCAAATTATAATGACAGGAAAACGCTTTAAAGGTCAATAACCGTTGGTTATGGTACGAAGATACATTGACATCTTGATGCAAACAAATATATAATGATATTATATCAAAGGCATTTTCTTATGATGGTGAAAATTATGAGGAATTTTATTTTCGTCTCTGTTCGTATGTTAATTAGTAAGTACAATGTTAATGGATATTTTTATATAGCTTTAGTGATATTTTAGACCTGAATGGTCTTTCCAGACATTATATTTGAATTCTAATTATATAATTTATAATTCTGTTTCTCAATATATATAACAAAAATGCATGGATTGAATGACTGCTGGATCTCGTGTAGGAACTGAGTGTTTGAAACTTATAAATACGTAATTACAAAAAAAAGAGTGTCTACTGAGTTTCTTTTCGGTTCTTCTCCAAAAAATCTACATTCCGAATCGGCGGTAGCGCTTCACGATTACGTACGACGTAAATACTTGATAAAGTTAATTTAAATACAAAAAAATTGATTTAAATTGATTTTATTTGAATATGACTTATAAAGCAATAAAAACCTTAAAATTTTTAGTACAAAGAATAATCGCTATGATTCGACAAGTAGAAGAAGAAGAAGAGTCCTTACACGTTCGCGTGGGTTAAAGCTTCGAACGCCTCGTCCCCCGCATGTTAAAGTAAGTGTTAAATTGGCAGGAACATTGGTACGCACGAAGTGTGGTTAGAGATAATATCCCAGCATTGACGCCATGGGTGGTAATGAAAATGCAAGTTCCGGTCTTTGCCATTATGATATGTATATATATAAAAGTATATATATACTTTTCTGTAGTGGCTGTCGTATCGCCTACTCGGTGGATGTCGAAGTTATTATCATCGTTTCACCTCACTTGTTCACTTTCAGCTCCATCCTCAGACAGATTATATGGCTGGAATATTTTATTTATTCAATTTGCCGTAAAGATATTTATTATTTTTATCTTTAGATTGCTAATAATATCGAGTTAATCGAAAATGTTGCAGTATCGATTGGAAGTTTTTATAACACCCTCAAAAACACAATTTTGTGTCAGTGTAATAACAGTGTACTGATACAGTGGTGTACCCAGCATGTCTGTACCCAGCATACCTGTTAAATTTACTAGAATAAAAGAAGTTAAAGTATAAAAATCTTGTAAGACAAAAAAAATTTCATTTCATTTCGAATTAAAGGCCACCGAACGTGGCTTGAAACGATTCGACCTATAAAACCATTGAATGATACAGACGCAAACAGGATGCTCTTATTAACCAAATTTTATAACGAGGATCGGGCATTGACTTATATACAGAGGGATAAAAAGGTATTTGACCGTTTTAAAATTAAATACATTGATTTGACGAATTTATGAAATATACGCATAGATGAAGTAATAATTATGATTTTATCAAAATTTTAATAAAAAATGAAAAGTTCACAAATTTGTGACTCAAGAGCTATACTTTCCTTTAGCAGCAATAGTCGATTGATTTCAACTT
Organism: Nymphalis io; assembly: GCF_905147045.1. Classification (NCBI taxonomy): domain Eukaryota; kingdom Metazoa; phylum Arthropoda; class Insecta; order Lepidoptera; family Nymphalidae; genus Nymphalis; species Nymphalis io. The sequence goes on from NC_065900.1 coordinate 504,626, forward strand.
TCAACTGATATTTTTATTGCCAGCTGGCTTAGAGGTTTTCATTATATAAATAATTTGCTTATAAGGTCAGCTATTCTTCTAAGTTGAATCCCGAGTCAGGAGTACGAATGAAATTATAGCCGCCGAGCAGTATACTCGTAACGAGCAAATTACGCGTATATTGAGCAGACACTTGTTGTCGTACTGTTATGTTTACATGTCATTTAGATAATTTTCAATATCCTTATATTACACAAGTATTATAGTAATAAACATTCTTTTTAATAAAGCAACGTGGCGGATGTATCCGGTTATAACCAGTAAATTACTGGTTTTAATTAAATAAAGATCATTTCCACTTCCCGTGCGTTTTGTTCCATGTTTAATGGCCAATCACTTCATTTTCCCAGCAAATAATGAGTTCGACTAGTAGTTACTCCCCTTTGATTTTTACCACAAAGCATTGCTCGAGGCATCTAAAAATGAGAAATCAATTTGAAGGCAGAGCGGTCGTTAACACCGACGTGCAAAGTCAGCGTGACAGTGATAAGGACGTCTATTGTTGAATTTTCAACATTAATTTATAGCCTTTTTTAAAACTCTCATTGGGTAAGGAATGGTTTTTATTCTATAGAATAACATTATAATATTTTATAATTTGCTATAAACACATTATTATTAGTATGTATTTGTATCTCGATTGAAAAACACATTCACGCGTTTCCAACACAAGAATGTGTGTATGTTGAACTCGCCAACGTCGAGTGCGTTGGAATACCTAGATACAGCTACATAGATAAAGTTAAAAAGTAAAACCTTATCTAAATATAAATTTTAGTCAAATCGTAATATCTGTTTTCGATAATAAATTCTAATAATTATATTAAGATTTATTTAAGATTTGATGTAAAACATCTTGGCGTGCCTTAGATTCCCCCCAGGCGAACGTTTCGTATGCCGTGACGGAAAAAAAGGAACGAAGCTCTCGTATGCCGTCACGCCCCTTCTCCACTGCTCTCTATTTCCTTAAATATATGTGCCGTGTATACTATATATTTCATTACTATATATTATTATAATTAAAACATGAACAAGTGTTTATTATTGCTCAAAACATTTATGTTAATAAATTCGTAAACTCGCTGCGCTTAAACACTAAAGTCTGCGTTACTGATCACTCCCAGCGCTTCCATACTCAGTTTCAATATTTACTCGAAACTAACGAACCAACAGCGATCTTGAAACTTTTGTGAAGATGTCCCATTCGGAGACCGTTTCACAATGAATGACATATAACAAAATATCTTTAAATGGCGACCCATCCCGACTTCGTATACTTCGACTTCGAGTTTTCTTTGAAATTTTTAACATTAACATGTTAAAAATTAATTAATTAACTTCAAGTTCTCAATACACTATTTTTTACATCTTAATCGATAGTTGTTTATAGGTAATTTACTCAAGTATAAGCCTAAGCCTATCTTGTGTTGTGAAACAATCTATTTAGTAAAAGGTCAGTTATTGAAACCCGAATAATTAATAATAAATAAATTAAAATGAATGTCACAATTATTTTTCTACTAATTTTAATAATATTAAAGGCTTAACCTAGATCCATTTTTGTTATTTTATTTTTATAAATTAATTTATATTATTAATTAATTAATTTCGAACTTATCTAAATTTTAACAAATTGAAAAGTCGTTTTGACTTATTACGTTACCAAGCATTACTGTTCACTTTAAATTGTCATAAAATATTAAACTCTTGTGTTCAGTTAATGTGAAAGGTACTTCAGAAACGATACAATTAATATATTTCGTTGTCATGCATTTCATTAAAAGCTTACAATTTCCTACCCGGTCGTCTACACCTAATATCTAAAAGTCTTTCCCGGTGACTATAAAGAAATAAACTATGATAATAAATGTCGACCATTTAAGATATTTTTAAAATGGTAATTATATTTTTTGTCCAATATGCTATACGTAATAATTATGATGATGAAACAGAATCAAACTGTTGGAACACAGACATTTAATTTTTAAAAGCTTTTTATTTAACTTAAAATGTTTGTTAGTTGTCTAGGTGAAATCTTACAAGCAGAATTAGAATCACTTGTTGAGAATCACAATTTTATATGTTGGTTTAGTTCCAATGATAATGCACTTTTATATATACATGATCTTATTCTACACCCACGATTGGTGCACGAAAAATTTCCTCAACGGTTAACAGCAGAGACACCAAATTTGCACGAAAGATTTCCTCAATGGTTAACGGCAGAGACACCAAATTTTGTTTATAAACGCTTGTATTTTCTTTATTACAAGCTTTTAGTAATATTAGTAACGAGTAAAAATTTGAGTACAATGTTTCTAACACTATAAAATTACTACTTTTCAATATTTAATTTCCTCGATAATGGAATTAAAATAACATGAATAGTTTATGTTATTTTAATACACATATATTTTTATTCATCATTATAATATATTTTATATTTAATATGTTTTTAATATTTTGTGTTTATGGTTTTAATACTGATGTTCATATAATTAAGTAAATATACAATTTATTTATAATAAAACTTAGCTTTTTTAAGTAAGTATTATGATATTTAGCAGTTTTTATCATTTTCTAGTATATTTTTGTAAAGATCCGTCTCATATTAAGCAAAGGGCAAACACCTCTCCGTAATGAGATGGGATGCCTGGTTCTTGATAATGCGGGTTGGGGGCATTTCTTGCTTCATAATCTCATCTTAACTCTCCTCAAGATAAATTACATTTATATTAACATAAAGAAAGATATATACGCTGACATGAATTTTTAAGGGCACAACAATGTTACTTCTTAGTCTATAAAAGTAAAATAACATCTTACTGTAAATAACCTACTGCTGGTCAAAGGTTAGGCTTCTTGAATATCCCACCATACTCCACAGCAGGCTATTCATACACATGTGGCAGTTTTTCATCCGATACATGCAGGTTTCATCAGGATATTTTCCTTAACTTACCGAAAAAATAATTTAGTATTAACAAAATTTATTAATATTTAATATAATTACTAATAAAATAGAGATTCAACACATGCTCGTTCGGTTATTTTAAGTGATTACAGTATATTTAGCATTCTGTTCACCAGAGATAGAACCAGAATAATAAAGGTTAATTAAAACAATTAATTTTATTAATTTATTTATTCTAATTCATTTTACGCGTAAATTATTATTTTTAGAGAGAGTAACACTGAAACATTTTGACAGAAAAACCTTGTTTTTTTATAAGCTCTACCCACAATTCAAACTTATGGCCATCTGACATGCAACCGTATAAATTAGCTATAGCACAGTAGCATTACCCAAGGAGCAACCTTTAAGACCAACGTTTTAGTTAGCAAAATGCTGCTAGCATTCTTGCTACCATTCCAAGCGGTCACGATTTGTGAAGTAACTATTTTTAATTTTTATTTGTATTTATTTAAGGCCGTAAAGTATCTTCAATTAATTATTTAATGTCATTATTAAAAGAAAACTAACAAATATTCGCAAGTGTTAATCATTTTATTACATTTCACTCCATTAATAGATTAAGAAAAATAACGCGAAGTATTTTCATGAAACGCGAACGAAGTTTATGATACAACTTATCATTTAATTAATTACTATTTCGTTTTAAGTGGAGTTTTCGTGAGTGTCTCGTTCATCGACTTCTAAATTAAGTTAATTCACCATTAAAAATGATTAATGGAATGTAATTAACTACATTAAGTCAACAGGATGTTTTTGATGATTTATTTCTAATGAATTTTATCTCTTATGCCTACTAGTATTATAAATGCCGTGTGTTTGTCAGTTTGTTTTTTCTTTCACGCAACAAGAAAGCAACTGAACTGATGTCATATGTTATACTTGAGATTGAGCTTATCGACACCTGACATGCCTGTATATTTAAATTTTTGTCTTACTTTCAATATAAAAACTGCATTTACTTCTCCTCAAACAGAACTTCTCCTCAAAATTTTAATTCCTATTTTATTGGTTAAGGTGTATTTTGATATTCAGGACAATAATGTCCTCCAGACCGATTTCGAACACGGTGGCCTATCAAGAGAGATTAGCCATGACTGCGAAGGAGATATTATAGTGCCCAAATGTATGCGCAAACACAAGTACACACTCTATTCCCTAACTCTCATAATCCGATCGGACGGCAATCTGACACAACCGAAAAGAGTTCAGGCGTAGGACCAACGACTTTACGTGCTTTCCAAAACACAGGAGTGTACACACTTCTAAATACCTGGCTGCTACTGAGAACTTTCTGACAGAAAACCCCAATAACTTTTTATTGGCCCGTCCTGGGAATTGAACCCAGGACCTCTGGATTTGCGGGCCTTACATCTAGCCACTAGACCAACGAGGCAGTCAATGATATTATATAGATAATGGATATTATATATACGTATTATACAGCAAGAATGAAAGTGTAGAGAAACTATAAAAGCTCCATTCAAAGCTCTATCTACTGTGTAGTTAATCATCTTTTGTTTTCGAACATTTTATCTTACTTCTTATAGATAAATGACGAAGCAATATCTGCGAATAATAAATATTGTTTCATTTTGTATTTTTCAAATTTAGGATAGAAAGATATTTTAATACTTTATCAGAAAGCTAAAGTAATGGTATGTAATTAATAATCGTTAATAATTCTTTTTTTTTAATAATAATAATAATAATTCTTGCAGGTTCTCTCAAGGTCCTAATCTTATACTGAAAATCATACACTATTATTATTCCGAATTACTTAATAGTTATATGTAAAACATAAACAACCTGTTATATAAATAAAACACCGCTGAGATTACTTAACCGAACGTCACGGGTTTAAATCCGTTCAGCCGCTGAGTTTTCATTTACTTAATTTGTGTTTACATATTCATATCATGCACGGTAATGAAGGAAAATATCTCATGAAAACCTGCGTATATCGGATGTAATTCTATCACGTAAGTCGGTATGTTAACAGTTATAGTTGAGAGGTGTGGTGGAACGCTAACCTTATCTTAATACCAAAACAAATCATATCAAATTAGACTATATTCAAGTAAGCTCTTACGAGTACTTTTAAATCATTATTTTTTAAATTAATTAATTAATTTATACTTTTATTGTACACCACAAAGTTTAAAAAAAAATTACAAAACACGGACGCAGCCAAATAATGAGTAGCATACAACTTTGGCGTTCTTATTGCTACATAGTGACCTCTTCCAGGCAACCAACGGCAAAAAAGAATTACTCATAGGTTTTTTTATCGTATAAATAGACGGACGAGCATATGGGCCACCTGATGGTAAGTGGTCACCAACGCCCATAGGTGATGGTGATGAAGGTGATGCATATAGTTATAATAAATGAGACAAATCTATAACAAAGACGAACTAATAGATTATTGTCAATAAAAGTATAAAATATGTATTTATTTTAAGTTATTATTATATAAAAGTTTTATTTACATGTGATTCTTTATTAACAGACAAAGCTAATACGTATACTATGTATTTGAGGAATTTTATTATAAAAACCTAAAAGCCGAATGTTACAAGTTTTTTTTATTGAATAAGTAGGCAGGTGGACGAAGATATGGGCCACCTGATGGCCACCACCGCCCATAGGCATTAGCATTGTAAGAAATGTTAACCATCGCTTACGTCGCCAATGCGCCACCATCTTTGGGAACGAAGATGTTATGTCCCTTGTGCCTGTATTACACAGGCTCAGGCAAACTTCAAACCAGAACACAACAATACCAAGTACTGCTGTTTTGCGGTATAATATATAATGAGAGGTACTCAGGCGAGCTTGCACAAAGCCAGTAAGTTTTTCTTTACTTCTTGTGTATATAAAATGTGTATCACTTTTTCTAACAAATTAATTAATTATGGATATATATACATACATAATATTGTTGTAAATTTACTGCAATGATATTACAAGTATAGCAACTTTGTTAAAAACATCGCAAAGGGAGTCGCCCGCTGAGTTTATGAATAGCCTTAATAATTTCCATTCCTAGGAATAATAACAAATGACTGCTACGTCAACAGTCCATTTTCTTAACTTGAACTTTAGATTGTAACGCTGCCGCGTGTCAAGATAAAATAATAGCTTCACATGTACACTATATCAAACAAAGTTTTACAAAGTATCGGCGTTTGACGATTAAATAATGTTGCCAGTGGGTGTGACCCAGACGGTGTGAAGCCTTATTAGCAGAACACGCTTGTACAAAATATCGATTCTTTTAAAATTCTCTTAAATCTAAAATATACATAAAGTAAATTTCAACGAGTCGTGACATTATAGAAAGATTCTGTTGTTATACAAACATTGTTACTTCGTCTGTGGCTTAGTTTAGCAAAAACTACATATGGCATCCACAAGCAAAACTGATCATACAAAAAATTTCAAATTGTTTTTAACAAAAAAACATGCATTTATTACTCTTACTCTTAAAAAATACACACATACAATTAAATCGAATTGCGATTTATAATATAGACCCCATCATGGGCAGGCGGCTATCCGAACTGGTGTTTGGACCATCCATGTCATCCTAAGAATCCAGAATGTGGGATTCTGGATAGGTACTGGTAGGATAAGGTAAATTGACAAAAACAGGGAAGACAACTGATAAAAAAATATCTTATATTTTGTTGTGATACTGCCTGGAAATGAAAGAAAATAATATATAAAAAAACAAAACACGCGCCAATAATGACTTACCTTATTGTTGGAGAGGGCAAAATATCGGTTATGATATTAGCGTGGGTCATTTTTATAAAGTAGTTTTACGGATAACGAAATCTCCACAATATAACTCGATAGGTACACTTTAAGAGATTGAAGTCTGTTCGAAAAACAATGAACTGTTTTAAATTGATGTTTTCGCTTTCAATGTTGTCTTTTAAAATTACTTTTGGTTTGTTTGAAAAGTTAGGAGCCTAGCCTGTTTATATAAAGTCGAATGAATTTAAACATGTCACATTTTCAAATTTTTATTTAAAAGATTGTTACACACATCGCACACGTCATTTTTGAAAATAAAAAAGAAAATCAATAAAGATGAAATAAATGTTCTACTCGTGGCAGGGCTTTGTGCAAGTATTGAGTGGTGCTAAAAGTAGTGCAGCTACCATAAGGTGCCATAGCGTTGCGATGCATCAAGGCTTCTTTAGATAAGTAGGGGCCTCTAGGGCAACATATTTATAAAAAGGACGTACTTATGAAACTGGGTAATATTAACAGTATTTTTTTAATGTTATATATATTATTAGAAATCAAGATAGAAATACGTTTTTTAAAAAGAGATAAATAAAAACAATTATAAAACGTACAATTTACCCACACAAATAGAACAAAGGAATCAAAACTGAGCAACTGAAATATTATTTATGAGATATCCACTACAACCGAGAGTCCAAGCAGAAGTGTCTTAAAGCCAGCCTAGCCGGCCAATGAGCTCGAATGGGCCAGTCCCCACTATGATGATCATCACGTGATCAAGTCGCGCCGCTACACCACGCCCCGTGGGAAGCACATTCCTAACAATATAATGAATAGTATGTTAATAAATTAATTAGCAGTATAAATCACGTATTTAACAATAAAACACCTCAACGGAATCTTTATCCTCCTAGCAACACTGCTAGCTCCTACTAATTACTTATATTACCGAACTGCAATACTTGTTATACATGTTGTGTTGTTTTTGTATTCTGTAATTTGGTGTAAATAATCCCATAACTTATTTAAATCATTCGGCAAATATGTATTAATGTATTCATCAACTTTTCTCTAAATTTCTTGATATTAGTTTTGGAACGCAGAAACGATAATAAAATAATTAAGGCTACTTCAAACCCTCGGTTCGATGCCCCGTACTCTCTTCATGTTTTCAAGATTAAACTTGACAACGACTTGAACTTATACCTAAGTACTGTCTATGATTCAACTTTTTTTATAAGCTTTATCGAATCACTTAAACAACTTTATCATTAAATCAATTTGATGTGGGTGTTAATCGGAAATGAATCGTTTTGAAATACTAAGCTTTAATAATATTGTCAACAGTTAAATGTCATTTCCGAAACAAAATTTTGAAATCTAAATGTTTGTTGTCTCGTTTTTATGTGTCGTCTGTGTTTTCATTTATTATTTTTCATATGACACCCGTTGTCATAAACACAGACTAATAATAATAGAACTAAGACAGAAAACAGAAATAGCTGTGGTACTTACTCTCTTAAGATTGTGATCATGGCAGGTTCACGCTGATTTATCGAAAATATTTTCATACTCATAAATTAAGTTGTTAAATTTATGTAATTTTTATTTATGTAATATTGGACGTGTTTCAGATTCAGTTTCGGGTGAATATTAGTTATCAGGTTCTTTCAAGATTATTTCAAGACTGTTCTGCACTGCTAACTTCCTGTTATTTAATTGTTAATGTGTAAACATATATCTGATATATGTATAGTAAGTAGTTCTTGCATAATATTAGAGTGTAAAGGAACTTCCAAGCTCCGAACTGTTATTGGGAATTTTTCGAAAAACCTATTTTTAGTGGCACGACGCGGGTTTTGAACCTGCCTGCAACCTTATAAGCGAGCCAGCAATACTTTTTGCCTACGTTTTATTAGCGATGCACCAAAATTAAAAATTAAATTTCACTTCCTAAAAAGGATTTACTTTAAAAAAAATAAAAAATAATATCATCGTAAATTTAAAAATATATTTTAAAGTATAAAATGTTTTAAATTCCTGACTAACTCTAATAACGTTCTTCTCGAGCGTTAATATTTCCCTCAGCTTCGTAACATGTTATGTCAGTTTATAAGATTAATGGCGGAGATTATATCACATAAAGGACCAACAAACCTTCGCATTACAGAAACATATGTTAAGCTACTGACTCATCTGTACGACAAAGTGCGTGCGAAGTATATTTTAGTTGTTTCAAATTTACTTACTTGGTGGAAGGGCGTTGTTCAAGCCCGTCTGGCAGATTCTTCCTCGGCATACAGGCCGATTGTGCTGCTGAACGAGACGGGCAAATTCTTCGAAAAAATTCTCGCTGCCCGTCTTATTCAGCACCTCGACGAGGTGGGGCCGGGTCTGTCAGAGGCTCAGTACGGGTTCAGGGTGGGTCGATCAACTATCGACGCCTTGGACGCCCTGAAAACCCGGACCACGGAGGCGGTGGCCCGAGGGGACGTAGTTCTGGCAGTATCGCTAGATGTTGCGAACGCCTTCAATAGTCTTCCTTTCGAGACTATTGGGGAGGCACTCCGATACCACGGGTGCCTTCCTATCTCAGGAGGCTGTTGGGGGCATACCTCCAGGACTGAGTAGTCCTCTGGATGGGCGTCTTGTCCGGCGTCGGGTAGGCTGTGGCGTTCCACTGGGGTCAGTTCTCGGCCCAATTCTGTGGAACGTTGGCTTCGACTGGCTTCTACGGGCATCCGTCCTTCCCAGATTGGAGGTGTTGTGCTATGTGGACGACACCCTCATCACGGTGACAGGGCGGAATTTTCAGGAGGCGGCTCACTTGGCCGAAATTGGTACGTCGCTCACAATGGACCGCATAGAAATGTTGGGCTTGAGGGTCTCCATCTCAAAAACGGAGGCCCTCTTATTCCACGGTCCACGTCGAGGCCCCCCTCGAGGGGCGTGTATCACCGTCCAGGGGACGGTGATTAAGGTGCACATGAAGTATCTGGGCCTGACCCTGGACGGAAGATGGAGCTTTGGGCGGCATTTTGTCCAACTTGGCCCGAAGCTCATCAACGCTGCTGCTGTCTCAAGCCGGCTCCTACCAAATGAAGGAGGGCCGGAAACGCCATGCCGGCGATTATACGCCGGTGTTGTGCGGTCCATGGCTCTGTTCGGTGCGCCCATCTGGGTGGACGCTCTCACCGCTCGGAACAAGGTTCTCTTGCGAAGGCCGCAGAGAATCATAGCGGTGAGGGTGATACGCGGATATCGTAAGGTGTCGTGGATGGCGGCAACACTTCTCGCGGGCGATCTGCCTTGGGAGCTCCAGGCGGAGGTGCTTGCGGAAGTGTACCGGTTCCGGGCGGAAGTGAGGTCGTGTGGCGACCTTCCAGGGTTGGAAGAGGTGCCGCGAATCAGGACTCTCATCCAGCAAGCCGCGAATCCAAAGGTGGGAGGAGGATCTGAGTTCCCCATCAGCAGGCCTGGTGACAGTGGAGGCGATTCGTCCCCATTTGAGTCGCTGGGTAACGAGAAAAGGCGGCACACTGACCTTCAGAACGACTCAGGTGCTTACTGGACATGGGTGCTTCGGTAAGTACCTGCATGGAATAGTCAGGCGGGAGTTAACGCCCTCCTGTCACAAGTATGGTGCGTCTACGGACACGGCATGCCACACTCTTTTTTTTTTTTTTTATATGCCCCGGGATGGCAAATGACTCTACTCCACCTGATGGTAAGTGGTAGTAGAGTCCAAACGCGACGACGGCCAGTACAGTCGGGAAGAATGTTCTGTACTAGCCGTCCCCGCCTTGCCGGCCCGCAAGATGCCTCTTCACGCCTCGTTTGAAGGAACCTGGGTTGTAAGAGGAGGGGAACACGTGAGCTGGTAAGGAATTCAATTTTTTGGTAGTGCGACAAAGAAAGGAGTTGCCAAATTTCTTTGTGCGCGATGGAATTGATGTCACAGTTAGGCGGTGACATCGAGAACCAGCTCGCGTGGACTTAAGAAGGAAGGGGGAAGCAGGAATTAGAGAGAATAATTCCTCAGAGCACTCGCCGTGATACAAACGATAGAAAGCGCTCAGTGCTGCTATCTCGCGACGCAATTGTAAAGGTTCAAGTGTTTGTGACCTTTACGTCGCCAATAATGCGTACTGCACGTCGCTGCAACCGGTCCAAGGCCTCCATTAGGTACTTAGCGGAGCCATCCCAAAGGTGCGAGCAATATTCAACGCAAGACCGTACCTGTGTTTTGTATAACAGGCACAGTTGTTGTTGCGTGAAAAAACGCCGCACCCTGTTCAGAACTCCGAGTTTTCGTGAAGCTGTTTTTTTAATAGCCTCGATGTAATCCCTTGGACTAAGGTCGCAGCGAACGTCCATCCCCAGCATGGCGATTTTGCTTTGTATCATCAGCGGTGTGCCACAGAGGGAGGGATGAGGGTAAAATGGTGACTTTTTCGCTGTGAGATCTCTGATGAAGTGTGCCGCTTGGGGGCCTCAGCGCCTTTCCTTGGTGACTTTAATCGGTGGAGACCTTTCGCTGCCGAGTGTGATAAATGCCATGCTTGGTAGCGAAAGGTGCTGGATGGAGATGGTCTCCTTCTGCGAAAATGTCATGTCGCAGAAGGAAGCCGCGGAGCGGGAGCGCGAGGAGAGTGCCTCCGCTGACCCGCCTCACCGAGGAAGACCGGGGAGAAGACGTCGGCGCTATGCGCATCTTCTCCTCCCGCCGTGAGTGTCGCCGGGGCTAGGGGGTCTCTGTACCCCGAGAACCCCCTAGGATTACAAGGCCCGCAAAAGCGGGCAAACCGTCGAGACGGCACGGTAGTATGCGCAAGCGATCCCGTGATGTCCCCCGACAAGATGGAGTGGGTACCGCTGGTTTTTTAGTGGATATTCCGGTGCTTTCAGCGCCGGCGAGTCCCACATACTCCCCCACCTCATGTGGGAGAAACACATAAATGTGTTTTTCCAGCGAGAAAAAAAAAGCCCGTCTGGCAATGTACTAATCTCGCTAATCACATATTCTACCGCCAAACAGCAATAATTAGTATTGTTGTGTATATAAGGTTACGTGATCCAGTGTAACTATTGCCTATAGTGAGAAAGAATAAAACACCTTTGGTCCCAAGGTTAGTGGTGGTGATTTTAAAAATAATTTTGCTCATTGATTCTTTGATTAAAATAACAGAAATGTTGTCTTTCGCAAACCACTTAAGCCCTCGTTATCACATGTACACACACAGACACACACACTACCAAAGAGGTTCATAAGATAAATTGACTTGAACCTTTTACTATAACGAATAAGAACATATATAATGAATAAGAACGGAAAATAAACAGATGTCACACCAATAGTTTCCAAGTAAGGTGAGTAAGTAAGTTATGAGGGCATGATGTTCACATTATTATATTATATTGATTAATAAATTATTAGACCATGATTGTGACACATAAACGTTCCTTCAGCAAACATTACGAAGACTCAATACAGTTGACACAAAACAGATATATTTATATATAAGTCGGCTAAATTTAACCAAAAACAAAGTAAAATGTCAAACTAAGAAACTCAAAAATAATTTCAGTATTTTAAATCGTTGTTTTATAGTCTTAGCCTTAGCTTATTATCGATACGGGTGACACAACGCAAGTTAAGCTCAAGCTGTCTGTGCAAATAGACTTGTCGTGTAATTTCACTAAATTAATATATTGATAATAATCAATTTCAATTACTAGTAATACTATAAATAAATTAAAACGGTGATTGTGTCTTGGGCTGTTCTTGCATAACTCTTTTTAAAAAATAACCTCGGGCTTAGTCTCGTTATATATTACATCTCAAAATCTTAAAAATAATCTGTTCTTTTATTATAAATTATTTTCACAAAAATACATTAATAAATAAGTTATGTATACTGTGTGTGTTAATGTTAATTGTCTATTATAATTAATAATTACAAGAAAAAAGTGTGAAGTTAATTATTATCATATTATTCATATTCATATATAATACAATCTAGTTTATAACACCAGCTCATTCACCCTTTAAATCAAGACACATAAATAGATAGTCTATATGTATAAACATATCTTGATGATTTATCTGTTTGAGATTAAGACATTGACACTGTTTTGGCCAATTATACTACTTATAATTATATACTGTTATAAAATGGCGCTGCAACATATCAACTTATATACCAATCAACACTGGTGATTGCCATGACTAGTATATAGTATATAACATGCAATTATAACAAGAAACTAGGATACATTTATTTTCTTCCAAAATTACCTAAGTATTCTGTATTCCATTGCTACGCTTAGGCCTCTTGTCCTTTAGAGAAACAATGATTGGAGATTAATGCTCAACGCTGCTGCGATTTGGATTAGTGGGTGCATAACTATGACAGAAATTTATCCGATATAAGTAGGCGACGTTTTCCTTTAAACTAGTGCACGAGATGAATAATCAAAAAGTAACCACATGAAAATTCTGTTCTTCTTACTCGGATTTGAACTCAAAATCTTCGATTAAGATCTATGTGTTCTGTCGACTAATTCTATTATTAGACTTGACTTAAATTCCACAAATGAAGAATATTGTCGATGTTATTGTAGATAGACTTTAAATTGCTTGCTTGGTCGGGTTTTAATAGACAATCTTTCGGTTAAGATTCACGTGTTCCAACCTCAAGGCCATCTCGGCTCTTTTCTTTAAGGGTTATATATTTATTGTGTCCTTGAACTAAATTTATTGGCCAGCTAATGGATTAAAAGTTATACTTGGTTAGTGAAGGCCATAAAAGCAACTAACCAGTATTAAGATATTGGTGTCTGACAACGTCTTGTCATTTTGTGTTGTAGAACCAAAAGAGCTTAAATTAATTGATGAACAAAACGAATCAGTATCTTTTCACATATTTTAATTTATTTTTTCAGCCTTTTGCCTTCCACTGGACGAAAGCCTCCACATAACGCCGGCCATTTTGGGCAGTCCGCATCCATCCCGTACCTTTTTTATAGATATTTTTAATTCATAGTAAGAAAATTGTATGTTGGTAAATTTGAATGTTAATCCAATCAACAAAGTGACGTCATTGAAAATAAAATCGACGCGACAACGTATTTTAATCGCATCTTTAGAGTATTTCACAAAGAGCTGCACTGTCAATATCGCCGCAGCTTTAAACAAATTTCACTCGCAACTTCGATCATGTGGACAATTGATTCACACGTTTTGACGTTACTCATCATTGATTATTACGAGTATTACACTCTAGAAAAAAATAATAGTCACATAAACTAACACAAAGCTCCTAACCTTCTCCTCAAAAAGGGAGAGGAGGCCTTAGCCCAGCAGTGGGACATTCACAGGCTGTTACTATAAACTTACACTATAATATAAACTAGATAACTTCATCCGCTTAAAGTATCGTGTTTTGTTGTCTTTATTTATTTTACTATGGGCGAGTTGGTGAGATTGTTGACGAGTAGCATATTTAAGGAACTAACATAATAAGAACAAAATAACAATAGTTCGTTTATTTACTTCTATACCGTTACCAAAGAAACTTTACATGACAGAGGCCATATAAATTAAATTATCGAGTATACTTGTAGTATACGTAAGACACACAGGTATATTACTTTATTATATACAACATACATATATGAATACAAGCAACTAATCACACTTAATACTTTATTCAACATCTATGTTACATTATATTACAACATTATTTTGTTTAAGCATACAAAATTAAATATATTTTTGTAAAATTTTATATAGAAAAACAAGTTTCTGAATCACGTTAACGTTAGGTTCACCTCGACAGTTAAATACACAGTTGGGTTTTTTGGAACATTTTTTTTATTGTTATTACCATGTAGTGGACGTCAGTAATTCTTTTTTGCCGTTGGTTGCCTGGAAGAGGTCACTATATCACTGTATCACGGCGAGTGCTCTGAGGAATTATTCTCTCTAATTCCTGCTTCCCCTTTCCTTCTTAAGTCCACGCGAGCTGGTTCTCGATGTCACCGCCTAACTATGACATCAATTCCATCGCGCACAAAGAAATTTGGCAACTCCTTTCTTTGTCGCACTACCAAAAAATTGAATTCCTTACCAGCTCACGTGTTCCCCTCCTCTTACAACCCAGTTTCCTTCAAACGAGGCGTGAAGAGGCATCTTGCGGGCTGGCAAGGCGGGGACGGCTAGTACAGAACATTCTTCCCGACTGTACTGGCCGTCGTCGCGTTTGGACTCTACTACCACTTACCATCAGGTGGAGTAGAGTCATTTGCCATCCCGGCGCAAATAAAAAAAAAAAGTGGTAACAGTTGTCAAAAGGAACTTTGTTTTGTTTTCGCTGGAAAAACGCATTTACGTATTTCCCCCACATGAAGTGGGTAAGGGGGGCTCGCCGACGCTGAAGGCGCCGGAATACCCACTAAAAAACCAGCGGTACCCACACCATCTTTTCGGGGGACGCCACGAGATCGCTTGCGCATACGTCGCCAACGTCTTCTCCTCGGTCTTCTTCGGCAAAACGGGTCCGCGGAAGCACTGTTGTCACGCTCCCGCTCCGCGGCCTCCTTCGTGTCAAAAGGAAATACGGAAGTGGATTTTTGAAAATTTTCTTCTGAGACACCAAATAAATTATGGCCTTCATGAGCACAACTACCGTTTAATGGATTAGTTTATATTCAAATATCTTAGCTCTGTAACTGGATTGTGTCCGTACTTAAAGAAAGTACTAAAAGTATTTTTTGTCGTATAAAATAAAAGTTTGCGGAAAATTAATCTGTATGAAGGTCGATCTGAAGCATGAAATGTTATTGACGTTACGAGAGATTAATTATTACACTAAAACAAAGAACAAACAAGTTTGTCAACTCTGCTACACAGCGTTGGAGGGTGGTGGTTTTTTGTGGGGCGTTTTCACAACTAGACTCGAGAACATGTTCAAATTTTTTATTTATAAAGTTAAAAAAAATGTGAAAATTTGTATGTGTGCTAAAAGTTATTATAACCGCTAAATAATTAATGATAGAAAAGAAAAAGTAATGTTATAATTTCTTTGGCCAGTTCTTATCAAGTTTCAAGTATTACAAGTGCAATGCAATCTATACACGATAAATAAAGATGTTGATTTTGAAAGCGTTGTGTTTCATATTTATCACTTTTCAAGACTTAATTTTCTATTATACTCTTAATATATTTTTAACCAGTATTTCGAATACTAATTAAAAACAAATCCAAACTATGGTTACCATCTTTAAATACATACCCAGATTTATAATAAATATATAATAATTACATTATATAAGCTGTTCATTAAGCACTTTTTGTAACTTCTAATTATTTACTCACTAATGTATCATCTTATCACTTATTATATGCCTTACATGAATTTATTTAAATACATAAGCATTGTTCATATATATTATTATTCCAGAATATGCTGCAAATTATACACAAACAATAATGCCTTTAACAACTTCTATAGAAAATGATTAAAACTATAATATTTGCTTAAAACCAACCAATGTAATTGTGAGAATATAAAATAATTATTAAATCTAAGTCGATTACCTAACATGGAGTGGAATACTGTTTAAACAATGCTTACTCCCTGGAGGAGATCTAAGGCAAGCCCTAGGCGACCTGCCGCATCTAGGTCATAGCCTTGAATGTACAAGCAGCCGCATAAAATATAAACACTGTCAAATATTATTATCAACAGAGTTAGTCTCAAAATAGAGACGAGCAGGTTGGCGTGGTTGGTAGATACTTGCCTTGCACGCCGAAGGCTGTGGTTTCGATTCCCACCCTGGATAGACATTAGTGAACATGTCTGTTTGTCCTGAGTCTGGGTGTAATCTATACAATTATGTATTTACAAAAGAAATGTAGTATATGTAGTATATCAGTTGTCTGGTTTCCATAGTACAAGCTCTGCTTAATTTGGGATCAGGTGGCCGTGTGTGAATAATGTCCCAGGATATTATTATAAGTATAATAACTATATGTTTAATACAAACTAGCCCAACACGCGTCGCACATGTGCCGAAAATAATAACAATTATTATTAATGTTTCATCTCAACAAAACGATTCGAGAATGCATAGAAATGAAAAACATACCTTGCAAAAATTTTGAGCTATGATAAAATAAAAAATAAAAAGATAATACATAAGATATGTAGGTTTTATGTAGTCGGTAGTAACATTTGAAATAATCTTAACATATTTTTCATATATTTCAACCCAACCTGAGATCTGTTCCCTCATATTATAGGATATGTAGTTTACATCTTCTTTTTATATAGTACTAATTACTACCTGTAGTGTAGCTCTGTAGCTTACTGTTATATTTTTGTTTACACTCGTTTATTCTTTTTTTATAGTATAGGCGGACGAGCATATGAGCCACCTAATGGTAAGTGGTCACCAACGCCCATAAACATTGGCATTGTAAGAAATGTTAACCATCGCTTACATCGCCAATGCGCCACCAACCTTGGGAACTAAGATTTTATGTCCCATGTGACCGTAATTACACTGGCTCACCCTTCAAACTGGAATACAAAAATATGAAATACTGCTGTTTTGCGGTAGAATATCCGATGAGTGGTACCTACTCAGACGAGCTTGCACAAAGCCCTAACACCAGTTACAGTATTATTATGATTTTTCGAATGCACATTTCCGCTCTTAAGCATCTTTCATCACAGGCTATCTGTGAGAGATTGCTATAATTAATAAAACACCTCTACCGGGCCATTGTATGTCTTATACAATTTTTGCTGTTATTCTGATTTGATCTGTTCTTTACGCGACGTGTAAAATAGACTTCTATGCCGAATGTCGAAAAAGTTCCTACTAACTGTAGAAACTTTTATTTCATCATGAGTTCATCAAAACTGTTATTTTTTTTTTAAATATAAACATGATGAGGTAGTATCTTTATACGATAAAACTTACAGTTCATCTTTTGGAAGGAATGTCAGTGTTGCTTGTATTTTAATTTCAACATTGTTTATAAAAATCTGTTAAATTCGATGTTGAAAACGTTTTATTCGAGGCTGACTGTACCTCTTATTTGTTTGTCAGCGCACCGGTATTAACATTTCCTATTGAATCAGGGAAATCGTATATTGAAATGTCTAGGCTAGTTATTCGTGAAGGCTAGATCTATGATGGAACTGTGATTCAGTTTGTATTATAATTATTCAGAATTTATATGATCCTTATGATAATTTATCTCGAGTTTGTAACATGAAAACATTGTAAGACATGGTGAAAAGGTGACATGAATATTTGCTTGTGAAAGTCAAGTAAAAATTTGAATAAAAATATTATCATTTGATTTGATTTTATCTCCTTTTGGAGAGGTTGTTATAGTGCCGAATTCTACTAATTTATAACCTATTACGATACGTTTTCGATTCAATTCCGATCCAACTTTGAATCATCTGTATTTATTCGAATCGCAACTGAACCGGTATGATGTTAACATATACCGTTGTGTCAAAACCAAACTTAATTCTTAACTCTTATAACAATAGTCGATAATTAAATAAAAAAATTGGATAACGGAAAAACCGCAACGACCACGTTTCGATTCGATTGCGATAAAGTGACAATGTATTAGTATAATTGTCCCCAGTATTACAAAATGTTCATATTTTAATAAATTTTTCTCGCTTTTCTAAGAACAACTCTAATACAACTAATAAAAAATAATACAACTAATTAAACACATCCAGTACAATTAATTAAAAAAGTAGTAGATCTAACATAAATGGTCTACTCAAAAATTTTGTATAAGGATATCATTGACAATCTGGAATCTAGTTCCAGACATATCAATCACATGTTAAGCAGCTGACTTCACTTACACATTAGAAGTTATTAGATTAAATGATGAGTATAATGAATGAATATGTCAAGGATCCATTTAATATATATTACATAAGGTATATAACAGTTCTATTATAACAAAAGCAAGGTTCGAATCCCCAATTGGGTTAATGATAAGATATTATCTTTAAAAATATTCTCAATAAAGCACCCTTCAAACATCAAATAAGCACTTTTTTTTCTCGCAGTGTTAACCTTCAGAAAGGTAGCCGGCTCTCATGGGGGGAGAATCGGGTTATGTGGGATGGCTGTCCTCGCCACGGATCGGAGAGGCTGTGGGATCGTGTTGATATAAAGCATTGGCGGCTTCTCCCATACTGTGCTTCGCTCGTGGCTCGGCGGAGCTCTCCTCAGAGGCCTACCGCACTCATCGCTGGTGCGTACGGCAGCGCGTGGATCCCAGCTGCCATCCTCCTCAGGGCCGTCTGAAAAAAGACACACGGGGCCCCCACCTCACGCATTCACGGCCCCAACAAATAAGTCCTATATTAACGATACAACTAATTATAAAATTAACAGTCCTTTCCTCGACGCCACAGGGGTCAAACTACGTTTAAAAGTAGTTCTCGGTACTTTGAGACACCCGCAAAAAGTAACCTGCTGTGGCAAGCCAGTCGTCGGCTCGTCACGGTATCTTGCGTAAGAGACTCATTATGGCGGTGAGGATATCGCTGGTTTTAAGTGGGTAGTCTGGCATCCGTCCAGCAGTACCACATATCCACTTAATACGGTGAATGCATAAATGCAGTTTTTTGCGAATAAAAGGATCGCCAGCCGAAAGGGTTTACAGTTACAGTATACAGTTTTAGGTCAACAATGTTGTTGAAGTTGTACGAGATAATTATTTAATAACAACCCGACAAAACAAATCTTTACAAATGGGGCGTTATCTGGACTCGCCTGAAAAAGTTTACTTTGAAAATATAAAGAGGAATCTTAAAATAATCTAAAAAAATTATCTCATTAATTTTTTCGTTTATTTATTTAAGTGTCTTAAGCCAGTACGGGCTTAGGCATGTTAAAGTCGACGGTTCAATCCTGATCCCCTCGGGCTATACTGTTGTCCCCACTACTGACGATGATAATCTATTAAAAACACATTCTTGTACGAATTAACGATATTTTCATTTTACTTACTAATAACAAAAATTGGCTTCAATTTCCTTGCACCGCGCCGAGCCGCAGTAAATCGGTCGGAGAGTGGAAATAGGTTGAGAGTACAGATACAACAATCTGATCCAATAGAGCTCGTATCATAATGTTTGTAGCCCTAGACACGTACATGTCGAACGACTGATTCTCTAACGGAAAATACCAAAACGGCTTAACTACATAGAATAACATGGAGCGCGGCGGACAAAGTTAAATTAAGTTATATTAAGTTTAATTTATTAAGTTGATGGAAAGTGACAAAGAAAGTTTGTTTTCGATAATTCTGTTCAATGGTATCCTTTAAGGAGTTTTCCACTATGCAAAACGATTGAATACTGCTATATTAATATAAATGTAAAAATTATATCGAATTCGAAATTAAAGTATTTTATTAAAATTAAATTGTCAGCGTGGCTTTGCGAGCTACAGGTTTTTTTAAATGTTTAACGAAATAATCACTTCAATTCAAATCAATGTATAATTATCTGATTTGAATAATCGAAGACTAAAGAATATCACTATTGATAACGTTCTATCAAACATATGAGGCGCTATGTATGGTTTCTTTATTTGATAAGGCAGTCGTACTTACGTAGTACTCTGTGGTAGGATTTGATGTAGTGTGATGTGGTAAGGTTACCATCTGGGTAGATACCCACTTATCGCATATTCTACCGACAAACAGTAAGTTGTATTTTCATTTGAAGGGTGAATTAGGCAGTATAACTATAAGCACAATGGACTGGTGGTAGGGCTTTGTGCAAGCTCGTCTGGGTAGGTACCACCCACTCATCAGATATTCTACCACAAAACAGCATTACTTGATATTGTTGTGTTCTGATTTGAAGGGTGAGTGAGCCAGTGTAATTACAGGCACAGGAGACATAGAATCTTGGTTCCCAAGGTGGTGGCGCATTGGCCATGTAAGCGAAAGTTGTCTTACAATGCCAATGTCTAAGAGCGTTGGTAACCACTTACCATTAGGTGGCTTATGCTCGTCCGCCTTCCTATTCTATAAAAAAAAACGTAACATCTTAGCCCTAAGGTTGGTAACGCATTAGCGATGTAAAGGTTAGATAAAATTTCATACAATGTAAAATATCGATGAGAGAGAGAGAGTTAACAGTTACCATCTGGTTGTACATTTAACAGTCTTCCTAACAATTTCAAATAGAAATACAAAATACTTGTTATACATTAATTACCATGGAAAAAGTAGTACGGAAAAATATGAATACGATATTAAAAATAAGGTAAGTTCGCATCATTTTACATACGACCTCTTACACTAGCAGAAATGAATATTAGTTTTTTAGAGAGCACACTTCAAAATTGTTTTGACAATTTTGACAGTTGCAAATTAGATAAAAGGGCTAGATAGCCTAAGGGTAATATTATCCCATCCTATCATATTATACCAGTATCCGCCCACGGCTTCGCTTACGTATGATGGGGGAGGATTCATGTGGTCGATACTAATACAATAACATTAACATTGGCGAGAATCAAAGGTATTTTGAATTCGTTAAAAATCCCAAAATATAAATGCATATTTTTGAAATTATCAAATAAAAACGATTACTTTTCAAATCAAAACGCCAATGAATAATCATAATATTACAAAAAAAAACAAAACGCAACAAACCTTAACTACCCTACACTGACGATTTCAATTAATTTCAAAATAACATGAACTAATTCAATTATAAACTTCCTGATAAGCAAAGTTACTAAATTGGCCATCAAGCGCCAATTAGTTGCAACCCCAAAGCTTCTGGTTCCGGTGCTGTGCTGTGATGCGCTAAAAGGGCTTTTAATATGATTAAGCAACTTTAAGGAAAATTTATTAAAGTAGAAATGGTAAACGATCCGATTTTTTATTTCTTTACGTTAATGTCAAGCAAATACCAGGCTGAATGACGTCATAACTGCTGTAAAAAATTACTTGCTAAAGATCAAAGTCATAAAATGTCATTTTTCATACGATTAGTCAGTTAGTGGTCTTGGTGACTGACTGCTTCATTAGTCAAGGGTACGATTTTTGTATATAAAGTAATTATAATATATATAATCTATGTTTCAAAATATGACAAGAACCTCTCTCAGGCCTATTGCTCACGCCACGGTTTCATGAAGGTACGGCGAGTACGCTGCACCGTGGCATGAACGGCAAACCACTGGGTGATATAGCAGTTAGGTACGGCTCCATATTCATTTTCTGTGCCAAAACCCACATTTCTATAACTTTCGAACGCGTAGGTCTTAAACGACGTACGTGAGTTCAAACCCAGGCAAGAACGACTGAATATTTTCTATTAATTTGATTTTCTTATTAAATAATAAAAATAACGAAACATTTTATTATACATATATATTTACAAATTACAGAAATGTAAACACAAAAAACAATTTTTATCATTAAAATTTATTTAATAATAAATATAATTAAGATAACTTTAGCAGCCAGGATATCCCTAGTCTTCAGTTTCGTTTGGTAGCGGTACATTGAATTTAAAACGTTATGGATTTCAGTGCAGCGACCTTGAACCAGATACGGAAGTAGGTCGCGTTGGATATGGGCCGAGGAACGTAACCTGCGTTGAAATGTTGGAATGATCGGAACGATGAGAAAATTCGAAATAAATATTTACGCTTTGTAAAACAATTCAATTGATCTTCATTTATGTTTATCATTTTACTCTAAAATGAATAGATTCTTAGAAACGTAAAATAAACTTAGTATAAAAGAATTAAGCCCATTTTTTTATCTTAGTTATTATAAAAAAAGTTTTATATTGTATACTATAGAACTGTAAATATAAATATCAATACTGGTATACATTTAACCGGCAGACGTTGCCTTGCTTATTCACTTGGTGGTAGGACTTTGTACAAGCACATCTGGGTAGGTCTATTACCAAGCAGTAATACTATATTGACATTATCCGAGACATGTATCATAATTCGGAATCAATAGTAAGTATATGGCCTGTGGCAGTACGGACCTCGAACCCATAAAGACAGGCGGAGAATCCGTTATCAAGACGGAATAGTTTAAATACCTCGGGTCCGTACTGCACGAGTCTGGTACAATCGACCACGACGTCAGAGCTCGAATAAACGCAGCCTGGGCCAAATGGCGGGAAGTCACCGGGGTAATCTGTGATCGCAGGCTACCGGTGAAATTAAAGGGCCTTGTGTACAAGTGCATCATCCGACCAGTCTCAGTACGGCGGCGAGACGTGGCCAGCGCTCGCGAGACACGTTCAGCAACTTCACGTCACGGAGATGAAGATGCTGCGGTGGATGTGTGGCGTTACGCGAATAGATCGCATTCGTAACGAGCACATCCGTGGTAGCCTTGGCGTTTGCGATGTAGCGGATAAGTTGCAGGAAAGCCGTCTGCGTTGGTTTGGCCACATTAGCCGCAGACCACCAGACTATGTCGGGAACCGATGCCTGGACTTTGTTGTCGAAGGCCCTAGATCCCGCTGCAGGGCCAAGAAGCGCTGGCTCGATGTTGTGAGGGACGATATGAGAGAGCACGATATCACTAAGGAGGACGCTTTAGATCGGGCAAAGTGGATGTGTAGATGCAGGAAAGCGGACCCTGGCGTTACTAGGCCGGGAAAACGCTAGGCAGAAGAAGAAGAAGAATACGTAGTACTATTGTGTTCTGGATTAAAGCGTGAGAGAGCCAGTGTAACTACAGGCACAAGGGACGTTACATATTAGTTCCTAAAGTTGGCGGCGCAATTGCGATATAAGTTATGGTAAATATTTCTTGCAGCTCTAATGTCTATAGGCGGTATTTACCACATACCACCAGGCGTCCCACTTGCCAGTCTGCCTTCCTAATACCATAAAAAATATATACCAACTGTCATGGCGATCAGTTAAATGGCATAGATGTAGAAGTGTTGTATTGCCGTCTAGTAGCGAGTTACAACAAAATGGATACTAGATAAACATGCTCCAACCAACCAACTTTCATGGTGATCTGAACTTTCATGATGCAATGGTGTCGAAGATAGTAATAGATTACATTTTAATTTGGCGTTGGCGTAATTGGTTGGCTTGGTTGGTAGATACTTGCCTTTCACGCTAAAGGTTGTGGTTTCGATTTCCACTTTGACATTTGTGTGCATATACATTTATGTTTGTTCTGAGTCTGGGTGTAATTATCTATATAAGTATGTATTTACATAAGAAAAGTAGGATATGTAGTATATTAGTTGTCTGGTTTCCATAATACAAGCTATGCTTAGTTTGGGATCAAATGGCCGTGTGTGAATAATGTCCCAGGTCCCAGAAATTGCCAATACACGAAAAATTCGTAATTAAATTGTATCGCAATTTTATGCAACAATGTACACTGTATCTCTTACTTTCATTCAAGTCAAGTATTTTGCAGAAAAAAAGGAACATATTGTTCCATTGTTTTTCCAATTAATATAACCTTATTGTTGTTACTTCAACTTTATTCATAGTATGTTATTTTATAAGCGACTGGTGGTTGATTTTAGTAGATATTTTCAAGTTAGTATTAGATAAATAAATTTTCAGACGAATTCTTATATCATAAAGAATATAGATTTATTTTAAGAAAATTTTGCATGGAATGTTAAAGTTATGTTCAAGGTTGTTTTCTTTCCGGGAAAATAGGCTGTTTCTATTTTGATGAAAACAGACAGATATTCAGATAACTTTAGATATTAAGATCTTAAAAAAATGGCGTTAAACAACTGAGCACTGAAAGTGGAGAACTCAGAGCGTACAGTAAGCTACAGAAACAGTCTCTTAATATTTTTACTGAAAAATAACTCACAGATATTAAAGATAAGTTTGGGAACTTTATTGATATTTTTTATAACTAATTGAACATCTAACTCAAAATCTTCGATTAAGTGTTATGTCCACTATAAATAATAGGAATATAATTTAATGGTGGTAGGGCTTTGTGTAAGCTCGTCGGGGTAAGTACTACCCACTCATCAGATATTCTACCGCAAAACAACAGAATTTCGTATTGTTGTGTTCTGGTGAAGGGTGAATGAGCCAGTATAATCACAGGAACAGGGGACATAGCATTTTAGTTCCCAAGGTTGGTGGTACATTGGCGATGTAAGCGATGATTAACATTTCCTACAATACCAATGTCTACGGGCGTTGGTGACCACTTACTATCAGGTGGCCCAAATGCTCATTCACCTACCTATTCTAAAAAAGTACGAAAACTTAAATCCATATAATTAAGCCAGGATATTGTAACAGCGTACCCAGTAAATTTCATGATACATTTTAATCTAATAGCTTAAGGAAACTCTATTTCGATGTCCAAGCGAAGTCTTGCGTTTCGTTTGTAATAACTTTATATAAAATCCGAACTATTTCTGTTCGATGTGGAAAAGCTGTATCGGTATCTCTAGAAGTTTCTTAAATTAAATCGGAAACTAATAAAAGTCATCGGTCAACTAGATTCCCTACTTAAAACTTTATGTTTAACTATTCGCTCCAGTGTTGCAGCCGTTTATGGACAGGGGTAGTCATCGTTCCATCGGGTCGTATACTGCTTCCTCTTCAGTAAAAATGGCAAACGCTAATTTTTCATTTGCTTTTAAGTTTATATGCCATCATCATCGAATGAATTACAGCCACATGTGCTATTCCAAAATATTCTATATAGCTAGCCGACCAGATAAGAAGCAAGGCTGATTGTATGTGAATCCGAATGGAGTGACTTGTATTTAAATAAAGCAGAATTATTTAGTGCTCTTAAAAAAAGGTTAATTAAAAACAATATTCTTATGTTTTAATTATGTTGGTATGCAACAGGAGCGAGACCTTGAAATACCGATATTGGGTCACGCGCGGGCCACGGACTTAGTTAACAATCGATATATTATTCATTTGATATAAGGCTAATAAATTTATCGTTAAATAAATTTTAAAAAGTTTCTTATTTGCTTCACTTTTATCTTCACAATTACGTCCTCTAAGGCTTTTAATATAAAATTTTAATTAAATGGACAATAATCAGTTAATATTTTGTTTTATCCACATAAAATACTAATAAATGCCTATGTTAATGAAAATAGAGACAAAATTATCGCTCCGAATGCTTTCTAAGCAAATGTTGGTTTGTGTGCTGGTTTGTGCACGTACATATACATTGAAATTATATATAAAAATATGCAACCAAAATGCAGCATATGTAAGAGTGCAACATATGCTGCTTTTTATAATACTTTTATATTTTACGAGTAAATTTCCCCCATTATTCATAGGACTCTTACCTATTTAGGTAGATTTGATTATTTTGAAGGTTTGAAATATTTTACTACGCTACTCAACAGCAAGGTGTGTTCATAGTTTTGTAAGAATAACTTCCTGCTATTCATTATCACTTTTCCTTCAACAAGCTCAAGATAAATTATAAACTTATTTTTAACACATAAAAACAAGGACTTACCCGAATTTGAATACATGAACTAAGTAGAAATGCAAGGTCGATGACCTCATCGACTAAGACATTGAGCTTATCGTTATTGTAACTGAGATTACGTTTAAGAGGAAATTGGTCGACATGGATTTTCCCATGGGAACTTCTATAGCCTCGGATAAAATTTGTCCAATACTACCCATTAACAACGGCCTGTGCAAAGCCTTTCAGGGTTATGTGTCTAATTATACTAGTATAGTCTACAAGCTAAATAATACTGATACTAATAATATTTACTGCATATAGCTTATTAGTATTATATACGTGGTGATGTTCTAGAAATTATGAGGGTACTCCAATATCTTCAAATAACAAACTGAACGAATTAAATGAAAATCATTACAAGAACAAGACTTTTCTTATACAATTATATATTATATTCCGTGATCTCCGTAAAAAAATATAATTTGTTACCATTTTATCATATGGCTTTTAAATATGTATATAAAATGTAAATAATGTTAAAAAGTAGCGTGGAAGCGGTTGCAAGCGCTGCAAGCGGCCTTGAACCCGATTTTGGGTCAGTGGTGCAAGGTTGCAGCGAGGTAGGCGTTTTATTTGTGCAGGATTTCAGGGACAAGCGTATCGTTAGGGCGAAATGTGAATAATGTCGTTTAGATAACTGTAACGACCTTTTAAATTTCTGTCTCGAAACAACTTAGTACGAAACAAATATGCTTTACGTGAAATAATTTGCACTTATTTGTTGTAAGACTTTGTATACAGTTTCACTGATAGATAAAATAAGATATATGGAAAACATTTATATAAAACTAAACGTTATTTGATAACTTATTGATAATTGATTAATTAATTGTTGATGATACAACATATTATGTAAACTTAATTGCATATATTTTAGTATAGAGTAACTACTGACGTTCTTGATAGTTACTCGTAAGCTTATTTACATTAAATGAAATCATAAAATATCTACTTGAATGAATAACAGTTACCATAAACCAATATTACCAATATTGGATGGCAAATGGGCCCCCTGATGTTAAGTATTCACCAACGCCCATAGATATTGGCCATGTAATAAATATTAACCAACCCATACAGCGCCAATGCGCCAAACATTGCAAACGAAGATGCTATGTAACTTGTGCCTGTAGTTTTTTTTCCAGCCTTTTGCCGTCCACTGCTGGACGAAAGCCTCCCCCATAGAACGCCAACCATTCCGATCTTGGGCAGTCCGCATCCATCCCGTACCTTTTTTAAATCGTCGGTCCATCTTGTCACAGGGCGTCCTACACTACGTTTGCCTAAGCGTGGTCTCCACTCTAACACGTGTCGGCTCCATCGGCCATCAATGCGCCTGGAAACATGACCAGCCCACTTCCATTTTAACGAGCTAATTCTACACCTGATGTCGGTGACTTTAGTTCTCTGGCGAATGTCCTTATTACGGATTTTATCTGCCAAAGAAACCCCAAGCATTGCGAGTTCTATTGCTCGCTGAGCGAGCTTAAATTTGTGGACCAGTCCTACGGTAAGTGTCTACGTTTCGTTTCGGTTGTAGTTACATTTTCATAATTCGATTTACTTTGTCTAAAACGCATGCTGTAATTTCTACATCATAATACATGTAATTCTCTTGCAGTCTCTCATCCAGTCTTGCTTGCAAAACACCCTACCACTAATGTACTAATAAATATAAATAAATAAATGAACCTATGTGAGTCTTGATTGTTGACTTAAAACAAGAGACAATTAAATGTAAAACGTTTTATTTGTTATTTAAACATTTAACATAATTAATTCTACGTATACGACAATAAATCTCCAACACATCCGGAGCCAGGTGCTCCACGGCGGAGCCGGCCGTGGCCCGAGCGTGACCCAATATACGAAGGCAGTTCAAGGTCACGACCCTGTTGCACTTCACCATTTCTATAAAAATCAGATATAAATAAATAATTCATAATATATTAATTATTCTGTTATAATGGAATAATACATTATATACTTGCTGTATTTCCAGTTTTATTAAGTAATTTATAAGATATTAGATCTTAATAATTTTATTATACTAAAATATTAATAATTCTCAAGTCTAATACAAAGGCAATAAGCGCTCCATTGATCAAGGTTCCAATCGGCTAAGTGCTGAAACGATAAGACGGGTAACAGTTCGTGTAACAATTGTCTGCCGATGTCAATTTGATTCATTTGTCAGAATTAAATTATTGTACGATCATTTGACGTTTGGAGTTTTTTTTTTTTTTGCAAACACGAAAGCCATAAATAGGCCAAGACAAATAAACTGTCTGTTTGTCAACCAATTTCCTTTTTTTTATTATTTAGTTACTATAATAAAATAAAAAATAGGAAATAAGAGTAGATAATTAAATTCGAAACAATCACATGTTTTCCTCAGATTTTCAATAATAATTATGGTTGAATTTCAATTATTCGGCAAACACTAGCCAAAATAATATGTACAATTTATTATTGTTAAAGTTTTTAATCAGACTTAAAAAAAGGGGACGTTGTTCGTCAAATTTTACCAATTTCTTGTCAAAAGCGGCTTGACTTATTTCACTAGTTCGGTCTTTCTATTTAATATAGATCCCACATTGGCGCCATTTATTTTTGAAGTATTATATGCTTTTTTTTAGTAAATCTCGTAAAGCAATTAATGTATGCTTCTCAAGGGTCTTATTTTATCTTAAAATGACAATCGATTTAAAGTATTGAGTAAAGTATTGAATTGCAAGTAATTAATAATATTTATAGAGATAACAAGCAAAATTACGAATTCTGTACTACACTTAGTAGAACCGAATTTTAACCGATGAGCGTGGCTTTAAACCTGGGCAAGCACCATTGAATTCTACGTATTACATTTTATCGGCCCAACCTGGGACTTGAACCCAAGACACGGGATCTGCGTCCTTATATCTAGCCAGTAGACCAAAAAGGCAGTTGCAATTTGGCTACTAACGTAATATTATCCATCGATATACTTATATATCGATCGATTATCCATCGATATACTTATATATCGATGGATAATATTACGTTAGTAGAAAATATAGGATTATCAACTTCCGATATTTGCTAACACACTAGACATTTTACATAAAAAGGGTAACTTATTAACTCAGAATAAAACCAAATCCTTGCTTTTTACATCAAATTAATTTATTCAAATATATTTCATAGTTGCATTGTGATCTCTTAAAAGCATTTACAATATGAAAAACGACTATTTCGTATTGAATTCACACTGTGACTTATAAAACACCGGCGCCCTCAGAACTAATACACTTTCCATAATAATTTAATCAACTTTAAAATATAAATAAAATTTTACAATTTTTCTAATCTTATAATAATTTTAAAACATTATATTTACTAATAAATGAGCCGTATTTATAATATTACAATTAAAAATCCCGTTGCACTTACGCTGTTTTATAAACAACCGTCAATACGGAAGGATGGACTTTGAGACGTCCGTTTTATTACTTTTTTATATTTCCAACATTCATCGAAACTAACTAACGTAAGTGCAACCGAAAAATTTAATTAAAAAAAAATACATAATTATCGGCATTTAATTTCTAGACACGTTATCTTTTATATCATCTATAGAAAATTTATACTAAGGAGAACGTTTAAAAAAAAGCGCACAAATGTTCTAGAAAAGTACGTTTTTTTTAATATATGAGCAGGAAGATGGGCAAATGAGCCAAGGCATGAAGTTCGGTGTTATATCCTGGCAAATCACAAAATATTTTATGAAATGTTAATGTACTAATATAATCATGCTATAATTTTGAAACCTTTATATTTTTAGATAATGATGTTTATATTTTATGTAGGTATGTAATATCAAAATAATGCATAAACTTTGATGCTTACATATTTAATTAAGGTATTAATCTAATAACTGTTCTCTAAATTAAAAAAATTGTCAGATCATTTACTGAGTATTAAGCGAAAAAAATTATCTTCTCGATTATGCAATACGTAAATATAAATTTGTGTGTGTATAATTATATTTTATACTTATTTGTGTGTTTGTTTAAAAAATAAATATTATCGTCAAATTCTATTCTTAGTGCGCTTCGTCATTACAAAACTAAGTATTCGTCAACATACAAGGCATATATCTATATATATATACTATGGAATGCTTTGCCCGAGTCCGTATTTCCTGATAGGTTTTTTTTTTTTTTTTATAGAATAGGAAGGCGGACGAGCATATGGGCCACCTGATGGTAAGTGGTCACCAACGCTCTTAGACATTGGCATTGTAAGGAATGTCAACCATCGCTTACATATCCAATGCGCCACCAACCTTGGGAACTAAGATTTTATGTCCCTTGTGCCTGTAATTACACTGGCTCACTCACCCTTCAAACCGGAACACAACAATATCAAGTATTGCTGTTTTGCGGTAGAATATCTGATGAGTGGGTGGTACCTACCCAGACGAGCTTGCACAAAGCCCTACCACCAGGAAACAACAAAGGTACAATGTTGGTGTCTTCAAATCCAGAGTAAACAGGTTTCTTATAAGCTAGCGTGCTACATCTTAGGCCGTGTCGATGCTTGACATCAGGCAAGTCAACGATCAAACGCTGGCCTATTAATTGTAAAAAAATATATATATAAACATGTGCATCGCCTGCCGGAATATGTTAGCATATCTTGGGATACAACAGTGCACCGACAAGTCTCACACCGCCGTAACCCTTTTATCGAAGCTAATTAGGGTTATTTCGAAACCTTGTACCTTTGTTTTGGATATTATAAATATAACGTGTCTATAATTCTAATGTCATTACAAATAATATGACGTTAACCGACTTTAATTTATTTGAAATTTAATTGTGCCGATTCTAACTTATACAATCTATAAACTAAGCTTTTTGTTTGTTTAAGAACATTGCTGTCTCTTTCTCACGTGGAGCAACAAAAAGGATAGCAATGACTTTGGTCTTTTAGTTGACGTATAAGTTTAATTACAATATTATGTAGGATAGAATCTGCACAGTATTATTTATTGTTATAATATACATTCTTAGTTACAGTTTTCCAATTATTATTTAAACGAATATACCACAATTGAAAAGTATTGGTTAAAATTAAATCATTATATAAAATTTTATGTTTCTTAATTTACAATAGAATTAAATTTAAAAAATAATTTCCACCACGACAAAAAAGTTTTTTGTTTTTTTTTTTTTATAAAATATTAAAATCGTCATTTTATATAAAAGTTAAAAAGCTTGTGCTCCAATTTTAAGACACGTGATAAATAAGTTACCTAAATAATTATTAAATAATAATTATCATTTACTAAAATTAGCATCTGGAAATTATATAAAAAAAATATTTAGAAAATTTCACAAAACAAAGTTTTCGTTGTCTTAATACGATGCTTATGATAATTATAATATAAAATGTAAGAACAATAAAAATTGCATAAAATTAGAAAATAAATAAATTACATCGATCATTAAAATAAAAGACCTTAATAATGACCTTACTTATAATAATTGTTTAGCGGGATATTAGTTAAACAAGACTATCTCCTTCTTGCGAATATCAAATCGATGATTACAAAAAAAGAGGTCAGTGTTTACCTAAACACCGCTAAGCATGTTTTATAAGTGAGACCGTAAATCATTCATTTGTTATCTTGTGAGAGTTTTAGCACAATCGATTTGTTTAGTCATCGGATATTGATTTCTTTGAAAACCATCATCGCAATCGCTTAACAGAGAGTTAAGAGAGAGTGGAGAGTGAGTTCTTATAAAACATATCAGCTGTAGGTTAACAAGAGCTGTTTGTAAGTTACATGACAAATTAGAATGGATAAACAAACTTTATGCCGAGATGGCTCAGTGGTAAGGACGCGTGAATCTTGGTCGCGTGGATCAAACCCGGGCAAGCACCACTGAATTTTCATGTGCTTAATTTGTGATTTTAATTCATCTAGTGCTATACGGTGAAGGAAAACATCGTGAGGAAACCTGCATATGTCTAAATGCACTGAAATTTTGC
Organism: Nymphalis io; assembly: GCF_905147045.1. Lineage (NCBI taxonomy): Eukaryota > Metazoa > Arthropoda > Insecta > Lepidoptera > Nymphalidae > Nymphalis > Nymphalis io. The sequence goes on from NC_065900.1 coordinate 537,010, forward strand.
CACATGTGTATTCCACCAACCCGCGTTGGATCAGCGTGGTGGAATAAGCTCCATACCTTCTTCTCAAAAAGGGAGAGGAGTCCTTAGCCCAGCAGTGCTACATTCACAGGCTGTTACAATACAAACTTTTACAATAAATGCACAAGCATAGGTATTTGAACACACTACTAATGCCGTTCGATTGTGTAAAAATATTGTTTTTATTTGATAAATTAAAAACTAATTAGAATCGACTTTGAGCATCTCAAAAGCCACAATTTTACTGGTGGTAGGGCTTTGTTCAAGCTCGTCTGGGTAGTTACCACCCACTCATCAGATATTCTACCGCAAAACAGCAGTACTTGTCATTGTTGTGTTCCGGTTTGAAGGGTGAGTGAGCCAGTGTAATTACAGGCACAAGGGATATAACATCTTAGTTCCCAAGGTTGGTGGCGCATTGGCTATGTAAGCGATGGTTGACATTTCTTACAATGGCATTGTCTAAGGGCGTTTGGTGTCCACTTACCAACAGGTGGCCCATATGCTCGTCCGCCTTCGTATTCTATAAAAAAAAAGTTACATTGATCAACGTTACTAAGAGAATCGATTGTGTTGTACTATTAAACTACTAATAAAGATACAATATCAATAATCGTTCGTAAAATATACGACAGTGTGAAAGTTAAGATACATCTAAACAATAGGTATTTATAATTTAATGAGAATAGAAACTAGAAACTAAAATAAAAATGAGTTTTATTAATTCTATTATTAAATATTATTTATAATAAAAGAATCTTTGCCGAGACATAATTATAAATATTACAAGATTAAAAATTGCGTTAAAAATATAAACAATATATTTATAAAAAAAAAATCCGTCACATAAAACTTGGATTTTTAAGTATCTAGGCCCATCAATAGAAATATGATACCATTAATAAATTAAAATGAATGAAAATCTAATCGTTGCGTGACCTCAGACTGTCTTAACCGTTTAAATGATTTTTTCGTTATTTTTATGCGTTTTTTTAAAAATCAATACGTCCATCAAAAAGAGGGGAAGAGAGGGCGTTATTCGATTGATATGTAGAAAAGTTTAAAGACAATAATATGTTTTGATTGCTTTTGATTTCAAATAGTCAGTAAATATGTTTTTATATATTGTAATTTATCAACACGTCTGACTCGATCGTATTAAATTTAAAAAAAAATATATTTCGTACTAAATATGACACAAAAAAAGGTTTTATATAGTTTTATTTTATTTAAATGATATTTTTTGTGAACAGATTGATTACATGTGGCTGTTACATAAAAGAAATTATGACTAAAAACAGTTCATCAATCATTTTTTGTTAGTTATTACTTAAAAAATCTATATGAACATGAACGCTTCAATATCGAATAAATATAATTTGAATATTATGTGAACTTCATTTCAAACAATCGAGTCAGACGTCACTACAATATTTGTTACTAAAAAGCATACTAAAATTCTATAAATACCGTCTAATAATCAACTAACATTGCTTTGAACAACAATTACTTTTATTTTTACAAACTATATTACATATTTCGGTAATAAATTTCTTAAAATACTAAAAGCATATTACTAAATTGTACTTAAATATATTTGATATTATATAATAATATTTATATCTTTCTTGGCTGTGAAAATGATTGTATAATATTTTGATTGTTTTGAACAAAATTTAATAGGAACGCAGAATTCAGTGTAGGGGTGAGTCCAGTAAGAATGATATTATTTCTCATACAGTAATTCCGACTCATTCATTTCTTAATTTACATACAGGTAACTTGTAACCTAGTGATAAATAAACAAAACAAGACAAATGTAATAATTTTAAAACCTTAATATTTATGTTTCCAATTGTATTATAATTCTTTCATTTCCGCTTATTCATATTTATTTACAAATATCTCATTCTAATTATCATATTTAATAATGGATTTTACAAAGATAATCAGCTTTTTATGATTACGTTATATATTTATTCTCTTTCACACATAATTTAAATTAATAATACTAGAATGAGACAGAGTGTTCAATGAGTTACGTCGAGAATGAAATTTTCGTTTTAGAATAAGGATCTTACATATAGGAGCAGCGTCTTGAAAGCGACCACAACGAGAAGTCACTTATATAGTTTTTGCCACACTTGCGCGACTAAATACGCCATAGAAACTTTAGAATCTCTTCATCGCACATGTGTGGTGGTAGCTGTATTGTACTATAGAATTATATTGCCAACATTTCCGCTTCTAGCACAATAGTCTTTGATCCTTTATGTATTCATATAAAATTATATATATTGTTATAATCTTATATCTAACACCAAAAACAGCAAATCATATTAGCGGCATGATACATAAATGCGTCCATCAAAAACAATCATTAAACTACCTTACACTAGAGATTATTTACATAAAGTGAAAATATGTAATTATGAATCATTGTATAAATATATAATTACATTCATTGATAAAAAAAAAACAATTATTAAAACATTAATTTCATTCAGTAACGTATAAAACTATAAATTTTTATCTACACGTATCGACCTTCGTTTTAACTTTTCATTGCGATCCGTTATCGAAACAAATTTTATTAGGAAGCATATAAAAATAGCTGAAAATATTTATCACGAAAATTTTACTCCTTCAGAAGGATCTATATGCTTTCACATCAGTCTTGCAAGCTTTGACCTTCTCTAAATGTTACACATACAATGAAAATATAAAAAGCTCATTTTTATGCCTACCACATTCTATCCTATAAGACTTATTCAAAAATAAAATGAAGCGAAAATACGATTTTGAATAAGAAAAAAATCGATACATAAAATGAAAAAGCTCAATTTATTTAGGAAATTAAATTAATTTTTTAACGCATTTTACATACGACGCCGCATTCCTAGTAGAAAAATACATTTATTTTTTATATAGATTTGTTTTCTTTCTTTTTTTTTCTTTTTATATAAATTTATTTTGTATGTGCTGTAATTGTGTACTATTCAAATTTCATTTATTCTTAGTAAGTTTATTTATTTAAAATACATCGGTAGGATACAATGACATACAAGAAAATATAATATTTAAATAGATATCTCGTTAAAAGCTATTTTTTTTAATTACCTTATTCTAATCTTACGAAATTTCATTATAATTATTAACATTTTGTGCATTCAAAGCGGCTCTTCGCCTATAAAGGCGTCGATATTGTTTGTAAAAATGCGATATTATTTTTGTATTAAAATATCATTTTTACAAACTTCTAGTAAAATTATCCTATAGACTAAATTTGTTTATTTTTTATTGTGATTTCAACACAGTAACATCCAATGGATCTTATATAATCTTAGAGTATATAAGCTACAAATGAATTTTGTGCGAAAACTCTGGTCGATAAATATTATTGATTATTATTTATTGCGTAGAGGGCTTATGTTCCCAAGTAATTTATTATTAGGTATATACTTGTATGTATGAATTACTAAAAGAATTTAGTTATATATTTACGGAAAATATATATTTTTTAAATTTAGAATCCTTTTTAAGGAACAAATATTTAACATATGTTCATATATGACGAGTTTGTTATATCAGCGCAATATTTAAAACCAGTGAATGAGTGGGTACATTTTGGTATTGTACTTCCTTATATATAATCAAGAAAATATAACATATAGTAATAAACCCACAGTTAGGTATGTACATAATATTATTTCAGATTATGTGCTGGATATATATATATATATATATATATATATATATATATATATATATATATATATATATATATATATATATATATATATATATATATATATATATATATATGTATAAATGTTATGTCAAGGAAATAAATCTATTTTCTCTACGAATACCAAATTCACGTTCTAGTTAAATTTTGTACTTATTTATATAATAAAAATATCATATACATGACGATAATTTCACTTAGAGTTTATATAAAACCTAATTTCTACTTCAACCAGATTACAAATCTTATACTAATATTATGCATGGAGATACAAAAGAATTACTCTATCATAGAAAATACATGCAATTAACTATTTCAGTTTGAGTTATCTAAGAAATCCACGTAATTATTTCAATATCAAGAAATCTGTTAAATTAACGATATGTTTCAAAGAAAAACAATATGCAACTGTGGTAATCTATTTGAACGAATTACTTAAAACATATATATGTTAATTTAGAATCTGTAATCAATCGTAAATACAATAATAGTTATATCAACGGGTTTTCTGTGCGTTTTCACTCCATAGTTATTTACTTATATACATTTTATTGAATTACGTATAAAATTACATATGATTACATTAAAACATGATACAATCATTTACTTCACTAGATTATTGAATGGTCACGTGAGTCGAGTAATCGATTATGACACGGGACGACACCAAACAGATGAACTTAAATTCAAGCACAAAATTGTTATGTCGATATGCAGAATAACGTCTCTATTTGCCTTGCAAATCATACGAGACTGGAGACCAAAGGTCATATTTTAACACCAAATATCCTAGATAAAGATCTTAAACACCTGTGTTGTTGAATATAAATGATACTGCGTTCTTATCAACCGGTGGTGACCGTCGTGTCATCGAAGCGTGGTTGTTGTTATTGTAATGCCACGATTTCCTCGTAGACGTACTTGACGATTGTAATGCGATCGTCTCATAGTAACGCAACCTGCCGCAACACTTCCTGCTCTTTATAATCGCAACGAATCCCTTCCTGTATTTCTTATTGAAGAACGCGTATAAGATTGGATTGATGCAAGAATTTGAAGCTCCAAGCCATTGAGCCAGGGGCGTTACCACTGGGAACATTTCTTCCTCCCATTTCTGAACCGGACCGCCCAATTTAATCCTTGCAAAGATTAGGTAAAGTGGAAACCAGGACAGCACAAAGAGAATCACAACAGCTACCAACATTTTTACAACTTTGACTTTGGACTTCTGTTGCATTCTTTCCATTTGTGCATCTTGGGTATCAGTAGGGATTGATCGACGCCATACTTTAATCCAGATCAAAATATAGCACATTGTTATCAGTACCATGGGTAGAATGTAACAGAATATCAGGTTTCCGATGACAAAGTAGAGGACTTCGCTGATAGGGTTAGGCCAGACGTCTAGGCAGAGCTGGACGTGAGGGTTGTCGTCGAACACGACTACCAAGTCGAAGAAAAACACCCAAGGTGTAGTGACGAGTATAGCGAAGATCCATATGAAGACGATCATCATCCTGGCTCGGCGTTTCGTGATCTGGCATTTCAAAGGCCACCAAATGGCCAGAAATCTGAAACAAATACATACGGTTATTTAAATGTTGAAATTTATAACTATTCTGCTTATAAAAACATGGTCTTTCTAATTCTAAAGGTTAGAATTAGGATCGAAACTTTTGTTTGCTCTGGTTTTTGGGTATATTACGTATACTCCATGTTTATACGAAGAAAGTCTGATTGGAAAAGAAAATTCAATTAAGGTCCAGTTCATTTGACTTTTATGAGCATCGGTCGAGTTTAGAGACGGTAATGATATTTACTGTTGTTAGCTAAACCTATTACTAAACTACATATGTATAAATGATTATAATATATTTGTACTGGCATTTCCATAAAAAACTTTCAAATTAATCTTGTTTTAAAAATACACATAATTTAAAATTAAAATAAAAGTCTTAAATTATTCTTCACTATTATGTGTATAATAAATAAACAGTCAATTTTTTTGTAAGCAAATTTATATTAAATATTATGTATATATATTTGATAATGATATATAAAAAGCCATTAAATACCAATAAATTCTGAAACAAATAATAATACACTATGCATCATTAAATCCTGTAATCCGTAACAGCCTGTGAATGTTCCACTGCTGGGCTAAAGGTCTCCTCGCCCTATTTTGAGGAGAAGTTATGGGGCTTATTTCACCACGTGAAAAAGTGCGAGTTGGTGAAATACATATGTGGCAGAATTTCAGTGAAATTAGACACATATAGTTTTTTCACGATGTTTTCCTTTACCGTATAGCACGAGATGAATTATAATCACAAATTAAGCACATGAAAATTCAGAGGTGCTTGCCCGGGTTAGAGCCCACGATCAGCGGTTAATTCATATTCATTAAATCATATTCCTTACATTCGTTTCATTTTTATCTATAAACCTCATGTAAACAAATATATTGTTGTTATCTAAATGATTGTATAAGATCACTTCTTAAGCTGTAATGCTTGACGGAAACAATGCTATAAATTTATGTACAGTTTTAATTACCCATTAATTGCACCCTCTGCAGTTGCAACCGAGATTAAAGTAGTAAATTTTCTGAAATCGACCGACGATATCGCTCGGAAGACGTAAATTCACTCAACCGGCGTATACAGTCTGGGAGGGTAATTGGCTCCAGTAAAAAACAAGGAAATTATGAAGATGCGGATTGATGGCTCTCAGACTCCGAGGATAGAGACCCCGTTTTAAAGATGTTTTCGAAACTTTTCTCTTGATGACGTTATCTTCAATAATAATACTCAATAAGTATAAATTTAAAAATATAAATATAAAGTTTTTATAATTATTATGAAAAAATATTTAATAACGTACTTTAAAAAAAATATTATTTATTTATCTGCTGACGGTGCTCTACTACAAACGCAAAAACGTCTCCAAAATGATTTGAGTGTAGATATAAATGTAGACAAACAACAGGAAATGAATATAGTTCAATGTCATCCTAAACACATTATCGTATCGAATAACTAATGCTTAAACATGTCAAGTGTCATACCAAACCTTCAATTCATTCAGTATAAAGCAATGTACAAGGACAGAGAAAAAAAAAACTTTGTGTATAATTTGAACACTTAAAAATGATCACACAATAAATAAATAGCTCTTAAAAATGATCACACAACTTATAAAAAATAAAAGTCTAAACTCAAAATAAACTAAGCTTATCATCAAGCATTCAAAATGCTTACTAATATTATAGATGGGAAAGTTTTGCTTGTTTGTTTGTTACGCTTTCGTGTATTAAATACTGAACCGATTATCATTAAATTTTGCGTGCACGTTCTCACAGGTACCTAGCATGCAGACAGTGTCGCAGGTCGCAGTGTCGCAGTGTTAGATAAGAGAGAAAAACTATTCACAGAAATTAACTGTGTGTAAATCTTTTTGTCGTGAATATTTTAGAGCTTACTCCACCATGCTGCTCTAACCCCCCAGTTGCTAGATACACATCTTGCAAATTTTCATCATATACATGCATATTTCTTTACGATGCCACAGCCAATATATAGATAGTAACGTAAATGAAATTCTGTAGTGCTTGCCCGGGATTGACCCCACTATATTTGTTTAAGATTCACGCGTTTTAACCACTGACGATATAACGTCTTCATTTAAATAAACGGTAGTTGACATTATAAGCAAATATTAGAAGCTTCGTTGAATTATAGTTCTGATCAATATCGATTGACATTCGATAAAATGATTAACAAACAAGTCTTACGTCTATAGTATTTGACGTACGCTTTTTGCGTATATGAAATTTCGCGTAAAAGTTCGTGGTGCACCGAGTACGAATATAATTAATATTAAAATGCCAACGATACGCAACAATTTTGCTTATGAACTGGTGAAAATATACTTGTGTAAAAAATTTAATAAAATGATCAACTTTTACACCTGAAGTAACTTTTTTTTATTTTTTATTTTCAAATCGTTGTTTTGGCCATTGATCACATGATATAAGTATATACATGATTGAGATATCAAGGTACATATTATATAACTATATAAGCCCAAAACCGCAACGTCTAGATTATTTGACATGCTTATTGCACTGTAGTTCGTGATTTTGGATGTGTTCTATGCAGATAGTAATTAAATTTTAACGAATCCGAAGATGTATCACTGGCGTTGTGAGATGATGAAGAAATTAACCTGCAAAAGTAATATGAATTTCTGTCACACACACTTGCATACACGTGGCTCACCTCGTTTCTTTATAAAAGAAGTTTTTTTTGTTTAGTCACTGACTGACTGACACTCGAACCGGTTATAATAAACACTACATTAAAATCGATCATTGTACCACAAGCTTTAATATATATCGACCTTCAAATGTCACAATTAATATACAAGTTCGTAACAGCATTCAATCAATGATTTTCAAATGAATCTAGGCCAATATTAACGTGTAATTGTGCCGCGTAAACAATTTATGTAATCTAATCGAGTACAAAGTAGGGTAATGTATTTACATTGATTGTTTGTATGTGTGTTAATTAATTAACTGCAATTGCATTTGAGTAAGCTTCCCAATTTATTATAAGTTGTAACACGAGAAATGCTACATAGCGGAAGGAATGCTGAAACTTATTAATTATTATAATATAGTTTTTATGCGATTAAGCACTTCGCTTTGAGATAGTTATCACTGCTTAAAGTAAAAAAATGAACAGCATGTTGATGTATCACGGCTAAGCTAAGGCCTCCACTCGGCTTGAGCTTTGAACTTATTCCACTCTACTCCAATGCTGCTTGAACCTCTGCAACAAGTTGCAGAATTTCATTTGGCACATGCAGGTTTCACGTTTGCCATCGCAGAAGACGCGGTGAAAATTACTATATATTAAGTGTAATAGTAATAAAGGTTTATTTCTCACAAAAACCAGCTCATATAAATTTTAAACTAAATAAAGGAATATTATTTAATATTAAAACAAATAAAAAAAATAACATAAAAAACCTTTCATGTTTGATTTCATTCAAGAGTACGAGCTAAAAGGTTCTAAAACAGCCAACCGACACCACTCAGAAATACATGATCGAAAACAGAAAAACAACTCGAGAAAAGGCAGTTGACGGCTTGACAAATGACCTGTCGTATTGTTAGGCCCACAGAATATTGACCTTATGCATTTTATTGTTTTCAGGTTCAATGACCGATGGCTTGTATTACAAACGCTTTATAAGAGATCAGATGTTCTAATCGCTTGAATATTTCGATGTCGTGTTTTCATTTTTTCGCTACTCGACGACGTAACTAAGAAGGTTAAGGTTATATATTTTTATATTACTTTTAAAGAATAAATATTATATTTATCAGTGAATTAATTTAAATATAATGTTAGAATTTTTTGATAAATAATGCATATTTATATTCTGTATAAGATTATATAGATGATAAAAATAGTTGCTTGTTGTGTAAATTATTTATACATAAAGCGAATGTTTGCGTTATATATTTGCTTAGAATATATAGATTTCTTAGTAAACATTATGATAAAAAATATGTCTTGAAAGGATAACAAATATTGAAATTATTATTCAGGGACCATATTATTTCTCGTCTTCTGCAGAGCCGAGATAGCTCAATGGTATATGGGCCGCTTAGCGTTGTGAAAGTCATAAATTCGACCCTTGGGTAAACGTCTTGGGTAATTGGAATATCAATTATACCTAAGCTTTACATTCAATTAGAAAGTCTAAATAAGTAATAACTTAAAAATATGTTACCAGAATTCTTTATAAGAAAACAGATTACGCAAAAACGTTGGAGCTCACATTGCATTGAAATCCAAAATCTTGTTTTTATATAAAAAAAAAAACAATAAATATCATAAAATAATAATTAAACTTTCGAATAAATCAAAATTTCAACAGTTTCCAGTCGTATCCCGTACACTTATGTTAGCTGATCTCATAAACCCGATCAGCAATTTGGGTTAAACGCGGTCATAATTCACGAAGTCAACGAATAAATTACGTATAATTCGGAAAAGGTGAAGAGGCATTTGACTTAATCATCACTGGGGCCAGTATATCGCTTTTTACCAATAAAATTTTGAAATGTAATAGTTTCGTGGGTGACCATTTTTTTGTTAGGATTATAATTGATTCTACATTATACAATGTACAATATTATGTTGTTACAAGGACGCACTAGTGTACCGTTACTACAAATCTGCCACAAGATTATAGGGGAAGCTATAAACGTTTTCAAATTACATATTATGTATTGAAATATAATATTTTTAATGTATGCTGGTGAAATTGTTCTGCGTTTATTTTCGAAATTATAATAAATTATTCATTTTAGAATATTATAATAACTGTAACGATTGGGCAGAGGTCTCCCCTTGAGCGTGAGGAGAGTGCCTCCGCTGATCCGCTTCGCCGAAGGAGACCGGGGAGAAGACGTCGGCGCTATGCAAATCTTCTCCTCCCGCCGTGAGAGTGTCGCTGGGGCTAGGAGGTCTCTGTACCCCGAGATCCCCCTAGAATTTGGAGGCGTAAAGACGGGCCAACTTTCGCGGCGGCACGGTATGCGCAAGCAATCCCGTGACGTCTTCATAAGACGGAGTGGGAACCGCTGGTTGGAGTGGCTTTTAGTGGGTATTCCGGCGCCTTCAGCGCTGGCGAGTCAAACATATACCCCCACCTTATGGGTGTTTCTCCAGCGAAAAAAAAAAACACCTGAAAATTCAGGCATGGCAGGTCTTTCATTATGAGTGTTCATATATTATTATTTAAAAAAAATGCAATTACAACATTTACACATTGTCTTAAATAACCCTCAGATGAATTCATTATTTTTATAAGTAAAATATATTACGAATTGCCGATAAATACGAGATATCGTTATATTGATAACTTTCAAAATATTTAGAAATTATTTATCATGTCAAGGCGTTTGTTTCCTGTATTCTTTAAACATATCCGATTAATATGTGCGATTAGAATTTACGATAATTTCCTCTCAATTTACAATATAATATATTAGAAATCACACATGTGCTTAAAGTCTCTTTACTTTAATATTTTGCAATTATTTTGATCAATTAACTTAATATTTTAGACATAATTAACATTTGCCTGCGGCTTCCGTTTGCTTGCGACAAACTTAAGGTACTTGTTGGTGGTGAAAGGATAAAATTGTCACTTATAAGATAGCCATCTAATTATTTTAGTTTTATCGCCTCGTTAGTCTAGTGGTAATAAGGCTGCAGATCCCGGGTTATTGGATTCGTGTCCTAGGTCGGGACCATTAAAAATGATATTAAGTTTTTCTGTTTGTTTATGCTTTAGTAGAAATATTTGTAAAAAATATAAGCTATTATGTCTTGAAAATAAAATACATTTATTAAAGAGAACGAGATTTATTATATGGTTACGTTCTTTGTTTTTAGTTATTATTAGCGTTCTTTCATAAATAACAATATAAGTCAAACAATTAACGTTTTATTTAAACAAAATATACCGAAACTACCTAACTCCAGAATAAATCATTCAATAAGAGTAAAAATAATAACGAAGCGTGTAATTAGCATTCGTTGATTTACATATAGGATATACAAATTTAATTTGTATTTATATAAATTACATACCATGAAAACATCCTTATATATATTACTCACCTATGTATTTAATTAAGCGAAAAAATAGTAATTTTCTTGTAAACTGACGTATCAAGTGCACTTGTTGTTATATTTGCTTGTTTTATTATTTAATCAAGTCAATACTTCAAAAATGCTTATAGAAAATGAGCTAAATAATTGAAATTAAAGCAACAATTCTCTTATCAGGATTCCGTGATAGTAAGATGAACTATGAGAAAAATGAGTTAAATTACAACTGAAATTATAGCAACGATCATCTGCTTATCTGGATTCCGTGATAGATGTATTATTATAGTGTTCGTATTTCATAAATTTTAAGGAACCCTAAAAATCAAACTATCAATCTTGTTAACCGATTGACATTATATTGTTGGTGATGTAAGGTGACGTACGCCCTTTTCACTTAAGACATCTTAAATAACGAACACAAAAGCCTGTATAATGGCAAAAATGCTATAATTATAATGAAAAAAAGAAGCTTCGATTTACTGTATAATGAATGGTGCCTTGGATGCATAATGAAACCGACAGCGGTTCATTGGTAAAAATAATTGAATTAATTAAATACTGTAGACATTTTTATTGGCACGTTTCTTATAATTCTTTATGGATTTTGACGATTTTAAATTCCCCCACATGAGGTGGGGAGGTATGTGGGACTCGCAGGTACTGAAAAAGCCGGAATACCCATTAAAAAACCAGCGGTACCGTCACCGTCTCTCGGGAGATGTCACGGGATTGCTTGCGCATGCTACCCGACGGTAGGATGGTAAGCGAAATCTAAAACAACGCAAACGCAATTCTTCTTACGAATGTCAAAACAATGACAAGTATAGATAAACCAGTATTTAAATGAACACTTATGTATATTCATTCATTTTATTTATTTATTCAAAAGGCACACCAACACATCAATATTACACATATTAAACACTTATAGACATAAACACTGAAAAATATTTAGAGAACGTTAACAAAGGAATATATTGACTACCCGCTCGTTAAAAACAATCAAATAATTTAATAAATTACGATAAAATTAACTTCAAAAATGCATAAAAGATAAAGAAATATTTAAAGACAAGAAATAAATTAGCATTAAGGTCATAATTATTGGCGTTTTTTTTTTCTTAAACGAAGGTATCAGAACGTATGTCAAGATTTGCAATTTTGGTGCACAAAACAATTAATGTCAAAACAGTTCCCTCAGTTTGGAATGTACACCGAGAAGAGTAAACTAGAAGCTGTTTATCTTCCTTCATTCTATCCTGGAATTATTTTATCCTTATATGGGTAATGAGTTCGCTTCTATCATAAAATTCAGCAAATATTTTTCTCTTAACCAATTCATATATTAAAATCTCACTATAAAAACCATGAAGCCGTGCCTATTAGACGATAAATATTATATAGATGATAAAAAAGCGCGGAGTATTATCGCTGATTATCATGTTAGATAAATTATAATTTAATTGTATTTGATTAAGATACCTATATAACTTAATTGGGGTTAATAGGAACTATCGAGCTTCTTACTGGTTTTTTATTTAAAATGTAATTTAATCTTGTTAAATGACGATTCAAAATTACTTGAGTAAATACTTTATTTATTAGACTAAGGAATTCATATAGAATTGTTGTATTCACTTTCTTTTACATAATTATAACAGAGTAAAGGAGTGTTGATTTGGTCAAAGTCGAATTCATCTCATGTCGTACCTAAGCCGAGATGGCCTAGTGGTTAGAACGCGTGAATCTTAACCAATGATCGTGGGTTCAAACCCGGGCAAACGTCACTGAATTTCCATGCGCTTAATTTGTGTTTATAATTCGTCTCGTACTTGACGGTGAAGGAAAATATTGTGAAGAAACCTGCATGTGTCTAATTTCATTGAAATTGTCACATGTGTATTCTACCAACCAGCATTAGAGCAGCGTGGTGGATTAAGCTCCAAAGCTTCTCCTCAAAAGAGAGAGACTTTAGCCCAGCAGTGGGACATAAACAGACTGTTACTAAAGGAGTGTTACCATCCCATCAGATTATGCAACCGGAGGATTATAGTGAAAGGATATATTAATATGAGACATATAAAAATAACAGTTAAAAATAGCTAGTGTACAAATCGTAACCTCGTGGAATCGTGACGAGAATGCTAGTAAGTAATTCCCTTTTGAATCGCAATTCCGATTCTCGGGGCAAAAAATGAACTTTTGTCACCAGAATAGGCAATAAGATAAGGTGTTATATTTTTAATAAAAGTTTTTTTTTATAATACGTAATATATTATATTTATAAAACGATATAAATGTAAAAAAATGTTCACATAAAATTAAAGTGACTTGTCCTCACACCTCAGTTGTACAAAGTGTTCAAAAATATATTTATTTTATTAAAACCGTACTTAACATAAACACAACATTTTACTAGACCATTTATTGTCATTAACAGTCAATAACACGTTTCGATCCAATCGAAACGACAATTCACGCGATCTTTACCGTCAAAACGGAATTTCGACAAGTTAGTGAAACATAAAAACTCGTTCACAGCATATTGCAATGCTTTTAAAATGAGTTCTCTTCTAGATTAATCGATATTATTGTACGGTGACAATAATTCGATACATATTGCATTAACAAAAAAAAATTGGCGCCCTAAAATCAGTCACGCTTGACAGCGGTCTGAGCTGTTCGACATCGGCATTGACATAAAAAAATGGCATAATTATACATGTATGTAATGCGCTAATTCATACACTATTAAAATAACCCTTACTCTAATTGTAATAAAGTCGATAACAGTGTATTATAAGCTACTTTTAGTATGTTTTAATTCAAGTTTGCTAATCGAGTTGTATGCTAACCATACTTATTATGGAAGAAACTATCGAAGTAAACGATTATTAAAAATTTTAATTTCCAAATATGCAAAGTACATTGATTATTATTGACGTTTTTAATGATATCGTTATCAAGATGTAGATATATGTGCTTTAACGAATGCTAAATCAGTGTCGCGACACGTTTCATAAATTTTAATTACGAACAAGCTATAAAAATCTTTAATACTTAATACTATTTCTTACTCAGGGTTGTCAGATATCTTAAGTATTTTTTTTTTATAGAATAGGAAGGCGGACGAGCATATGGTCCACCTGATGGTAAGTGGTCACCAACGCCCATAGACATTGGCATTGTAAGAAATGTTAACCATCGCTTACATCACCAATGCGCCACCAACCTTGGGAACTAAGATGTTATGTCCCTTGTGCCTGTAATTACACTGACTCACTCACCCTTCAAACCGGAACACAACAATACCAGATACTGCTGTTTTGCGGTAGAATATCTGATGAGTCGGTGGTACCTACCCAGACGAGCTTGCACAAAGCTCTGCCACCAGTAAAGTGTCGGGCACATTACACCGAGCCCAATATAATGTAAACATTCCTGACGTTTCTTTGAATTGTTTTGTTATTAAAGGAGCATTATTTTGAATAATTACGAAGACAAATTACGTGCAAAAAAAAAACCTTGCTTGCTGCGCTATCTAGTTAGGCCCCATGTATCCTATTCACTGAGATTTACCAGTATACCATGTGGGCTCGTTTCATAGCAGCATATGCATATAATTAAAATATTGTTATTTTTAAGTATTATAAAATGCTTCGGAAAACACAACAATATGTATAAATTAGATATTTTGTGTATCAAAGATATAAATGTTTTAGAAATCTGTTAATGTTAAATTTAAAAATTACAATTCTTTTTCTTTATTAAAAGCCAATACATTTTGATAAATATATATGATCGGCACGTGGTATAGACGATGATATTGACGCCAATCACGAAATATTATGGGTAACACAAAACCTCATTACGCCCCATTCACTGATGTAGGAGATTTGATATGACAATCAACAGTCTTATTGTCTCATTACAAAGAATTTTCGAGAACCAAATGAGGTAGTCGCATTAAAGATAATCTTGTCTCGGAGATAATAAAAGATGTAAGCGTCTGTTGTGAAATGTTTTAGAGTATCGCAGTCATAAAGATCCCCATTTTTCCGTCCCTTCTCAGCGTATAAGTGATATGAATCATCGTTTTGCGTAATACGAATGGCGTTTCTTGAGCTTTATTTTTTTCAATTCGGATTTTTTGCCAATTCTTTTATATATTGATAGTACAGTTAAGACATGTGATACCGGTAATTCTTTAAGCCAGGGCTTAAAGAATTACCGGCGGAAAAGCATTGTGTTGAAATGAAGTTTGAAGTTAACCAGGGCTAACTTCAAACTTCATTTTAACACAATGCTTAGTTGTTTGTGATAAAAAAAATTAAAAAAATTGTGCATCATTCAAAACGGTCAAGAACAAGATTTTTTTTTATAATATTTTTTAATATCATAACGTTGTAGACAAAGTTATGATTGATGAGAACCATTTTTACCATTCCAAAGTTGCCACTGTGATAAAAAAATGTTCATTCAAATAGGAAAAGAGCATTGATTTGATCCGTAGAACGACAAAATTCATTTTATTCTACCCTATTTACCCAGAACTTGTACAAATTACATTAAGAAGCAATTTAATATCATTTGTAAGAACTTTTGATTTCAATAAACATATTGCAATTAATCATATAATTCGAGTATTTCGTTCAAGATTTATGTGAAGTGTCAATAATTCCATAATTTTGGCGCCCTAAAATAAGTTACGCTCGACAGCAGTCTGGGTTGTGTGACGGTGGCATTGACATCAAAAATAGCATAATTGTACATGTATGTAATTCGCTCATTCATAAATGCATAAATAAAATAAACCTTACATAATTGTAATAAGGTTGATAGATCTTTATCAACCAAGCAAATTGCTTGAACTAAGTTTTTTATTAGTAAGAAGATGTAACAGAAATCAGAGATTCCCCTGCTGATAAAGTAATAAAAAAAAAATTCTCAATTACCGCAATTAATTTTTTTCTTCAAGCTATTTCTTTACTTGGGTATAATTGTTGACATATCGTTTAATTAGTATAAATTAATTAACTCATTACTTTAATTATTTATAATATATACAAATTACAATTGAAACATTTATACATTTCAATACAAATATCTAGTAAAACACTCAAACTGAGAGGTTAAAATAGTACAATTCAGGTAAATTGGACCGTTCGGTTTTAAGTATATCATTGGTAATATATTTATAATAATAATAGGTGAGATTTTTTTATGTTTTATCATTGTTTTTAAATGGTTCTTTAATATATTACAATAATAATGGCTTGCGCAGGACAGGTATGTGCCTACAAAATATTGTAAACAGTCAAATATATTAGAATATTTTTGAAAAAACTGAATTTTACAGTACAAAATAATATGGAACTTCGGGACCTATCTCAATTGTATAAAGTTAAATCATTCAAAGCGGTTTCTGGTTAAAAGGAGACGATATACACATACGAGACAAAAATATTATATATCTTTCTAAATTTGTTAAAAATAAGGCAGGCAATAATTAACCATCCGCACGAATCAAACAAACAAAACCTACCATAGCTTATTTTTATGTGTGTTATATAGTTTTGTTTGCGTGAAATGAATCAGCTTTTTATTGAGTATTGATATGTTCGGATCTCGACAATATTTTCCAAAAAGATCAGAGCAATATATAAAACCCTTTCAAGGAGAACCGGAAAAATACACTTTTTTTTAATTTAACGACACACGATAAATGATATAAAAATTGATATATGACTTCTGGCAAAACCTTTAAAAATATCAAAATTACAAAACGCGGTACATTAAGTTAAATAATATTTATAAACATTAATCAATCTTTCATCAGTACAGCTTAAAAGTCACAGTCATAACACCTTTTGTGTTACAGTAACGAGGTCAAAGGTCTCAGAAATGATTTAAGGTACGCCGTGTAATGGAATTAAATGTATGGAGATAAGATTATAAATAATAAATTATGATTTTTTTAAGTGAAAATCTTACGGTGGCATAATTATTATAATTGCGTTCGTTTCTCCGTAAGAGAGGCTTGTTTACGAGAAATCAGAATTTATCAGTGTCTTTAAGTCTAGAGGCGGTACTTTCGTATAGGTTATGGCTTGTTTTTATCTACTTAACAAGACAATGGAGAAATATTTTAACGTCTTTATAAAGAAACTATACATCTTTTGAATTGTTACTAACTTGATATTTAAGTTTGTCAATTATAATTTAAAGATAAATAGATAAATTCATTCGATAGACAAACTCAGGTTAGGTCGAATTACATTAATACAATCCAGTGGTTTACGACTTATGAGAAAAAAAACGTTATTAAAAATGTATTTTTTTTTTTACAACAAGAGCTACTATGATATCTACATATATTTTAATCAGATTCTTCTTGTATTTTTTTAAATATTAAGGATAATTTAGTATTGTATTGAATGTGGTATTACTTTTAGAGGTGGGTGGAAACACATACATTACAAACACCAAGACAAGACTATATTTCTATACAATTGAGCCCCATCGGTCTATGAGAGTGATGAACAGAGATAGCAAGAAACAATTCAAGCGCAGTACCAACAGCTTAAAATACACATGAGCTTAAATATCGACACAAATCGCGTGCTGCTCCTAAGAATTAATTGTCAGAAAAACCCAATAACTATTTAACCAGGCCCTCGTGATTAGCCAATAAACCAACGAGACGTTAAAATATAAATGAATCAAATGCAGATTTTAACATATATCATTGATATAATTTTAAAATGAAATGAAATGTTATTCATATTTTGTAATATATTAAAAATCGCAATCATTGAAAGATAGAAACTCTAGCGACAAGTTCTTAATATTAATTTAGCTTCGAGCTTTTTTGAATTAACTGTTATTTTAATCATAACATGTGATTGAATATGCGACCTTCATATGTATCCAGATTTTTTCACCGTTAAACTATTGCAGTATTTAAAAAAAAATCAAGTAAGCCGATGAATAATGTTATTACCGCAATTCTTTTCGATGTTGTAACATTTTGAAGTGCAAGTAAAACCAGTAATAAATTACACGATAACTGTAATTTTTTGTCAAATTACAAGTTTTTATTTTGACGCGATTTTACTTAATTTGCCTTTTAACATGCATTTAACAGGTAGCCGTTTTAAAATAAAGTAATTTTATACTTCGTTTAAAATGTAATAACATATAAGGAATTCAATTTCGATACGAATCGCTTGACGGATTTTTAACACCAAATCTTTCACTGGTTCATCCTTATCGTTAATTGTTACGTAAAAAAAACTTACCTTATTCATAAATACTTAAATCTCACATTTAAACAATTATACCACAACCTTATCTAAAGGCACAGGATATATAATAAAGTCGACGTTTATGCAAAAGCACCCATTATGGCATAATAAAATAACATTAAGTCATATCAGTTTATGTTTGGTTAGAATAAATAACGATCTGTTTCTAAAGAAGTATCATGTCTTATATTTCAAGTGCTATCATGAGAATTGGAGCTGGACACTAATTGGGAGGGTTAGGTGTTTTAAGTTTCATAGGTTTACTGGTGGTAGGGCTTTGTGCAAGCTCGTCTGGGTAAGGGCCACCCACTCATCAGATATTCTACCGCAAAACAACAGTACTTGGTATTGTTGTGTTTCAGTTTGAAGGGTGAGTGAGCCAGTATAATTACAGGAACAAGGGACATAAAATCTTAGTTCCCAAGGTTGGTGGCGCATTGGTTATGTAAGCGATGGTTAACATTTCTTACAATGCCAATGTCTATGGGTGTTGGTATCCACTTACCATCAGGTGGCCCATATGCTAGTCCGCCTACCTATACTAAAAAAAATAGATCTTCGTGTTCATTGTCAGAAATTAAGAGAAATTATTTGTTAATTCTATTTAAACATAAAACAATTACAAAGTACAAGATATAATCTCTTTTTTTATTATCAAAATGGGGATCCACCAAAAAAGTGTGATCATAAATAATCGGGAACCGCTGATCTAAGGGATATGATAGCAAGCTTGTAAATCATACCGTTTTGAAGGTAAAAAACGGTGACGCTAAATCGATACTAATCGTCAATCGAAAACCGAGATACGGCGTTACGCTATTTTGATGCGTGTATTCTTGAAATGTTATAGTTATTTTATTTAATATCGCTTATCACTTTTTGATATTTCACGATCATGTTTTGCGCTGAGTTACAAGTGCTAGAAGGTGCTAATTGGGCGTGCCCGGCCCACTTAAATAGCCTGGAAGGCAATTTGTATTTGGGAGCTCATGATTGACAGCCGTATGAACCACTTGATAATGCAGTCCTAACCGATTTTTCCATTGTGGGCAAACTCACGGAAAATTATCCAGCTGAGCAGGACATAAATACGTGCGCAAACACAGGTGCACTCTCTTCACTCTTATAATCCGATAGGAAGACGAGGTTAATCCAACACGGCTTTACGAGCTTAACCGAGGTAGGGGAACGTGTACACTTCCAACTACTAGACTCCGGGCTACTGAGGATGAACAACTTAATAAAGCAACAAAGCAAGAAATATCCTATATTTACCGCCTAACGATGGTCACTTTGCCAATAGCATGTTAATGTACGTAAATAATTGCTTTTATATAACATCATATATATATTTGAATTTAATTTTTACAATTAACTTATTAATATACTTAATGCAGTCCAAACCAAGGACACAACTCGAATTGGCATACACATATAATTGTAATAGTTTTTAATATATTTATGATTATACGATTAGATAAATCATCGAGGACTTCTATAGCTAGCGGTTATATGTAAGTTTTTAAATGTCTGTATGATTAAAATGTGATAACCGTACTGACGTCATCATGTAGAATAACTGATCCTGAGAAAGATTGGTTCCTAAATGACAGCAAAGTAGATGTCGTTCGTTATGGAATACGCTTGATGATCGGCACTGTCACACTGGTTGAATATAAAACTTTAGTGTAATTATTGTTTTTTAAATATATATTTTTTGAATAATATAAAGATACGATAACGACACAATTCCTTGATTTTTTTGGATCCTCAAAAGGCTTCTATTCATTTTAAGGTACTATTTATTATATTGCTTTATCGATCCTGCTAACATTACTGGTTGGATTACAAATACTGAAACTCTGCCAAAATAAGAGTAGCCTACGTGAGGGCTCAGTAAGACGTATGTGTCTCCTGTGTGAACACACCTCGGCTTAGTACTTTGACGCATGGATTAGGCGCTATAGCGGAGCCTGTCGGGTCTAATAAGATAGGCCTATTATGGTATAAAAAACAATTCAAAAATATTATATAATGCTATTACATTATGAAGTCAAATTTCAAGATAAATTTCATTTAATCCACTGATTTTGACGTCAGACCGTGACGACCATTAAAATCTTCGGTCATTATAATATTAACAAGATATATCAATAAAAACGTTATCAATTTATCGTTTTGTCCGTATTTAATGACAGATAATTCGGTATAATATATTTTTATTTATTTTTCGTCACATAATATATTATACGTTGTATATGAAACTAGATTATCTAAATTAGCATATTGAAATTAATTATAATTAGTACTTTCATACTTATTTTGGCAAACCAGTTACATCATGATACAGTAATTGGACCAGCATTAATTTCATCCGTTTAATTTGCTTATAAGTACTTTTTATCCGGAAGGTTAAGTTGACAAATTATTTTGTTTCAATATTTTTTTTAAAATAGACGCTTTGAGGTCAACCGGTATCAATTTTGTGTTTGT
This sequence comes from Nymphalis io, assembly GCF_905147045.1. Classification (NCBI taxonomy): domain Eukaryota; kingdom Metazoa; phylum Arthropoda; class Insecta; order Lepidoptera; family Nymphalidae; genus Nymphalis; species Nymphalis io. The sequence continues at coordinate 558,273 of NC_065900.1, forward strand.
ATGTACGTGTTGTATTTGTACGTTTAGGTTTTTTTTTAATTTTAACCATTTGATACAAAGAGTTAAGTTTATTTTTAATATTTACAGTTTTCCTACCCTTTAAGAATATTATTTGGTGGTTTGAAGGGTGAGTGAGCCAGTCTAACTACAAGCATAAGGGACATAAGATCTTAGTTCCCAAGGTTGGTAGCGCATTAGCGATGTAAGGAAAATTTACTATTTCTTACAGTCTCAATTATAGATATAGGGACTGTAAGAACCACTTATTATCAGGCGGGCATTTCGCCAATCTACCTAACAATATTATTAAAAAAACAAGGATGCCTATATCGAGCGGTGAAAATCGAACCTACGACTCTCGCTATATATAAATCTATTTAAACTTCTATTATACGCCTCGAGTAATTCAAAAACAAAATTCTATATCATGAAAATTAATCTCTAATGTTTAACACAATTATGATAACAGTTAAGGTTCGTGGAAGGAGTATGCCCTTTTGGGCACGGCGGGATGTCGAAGAACAATATCGGCTCACAATGGTTGTCTAATTTCATTAGATATTTCTACATACTAATAAAATGCTTACAGAAAGTTAAATTGAAGGTTACAATAATCACAATGAAGTAATAGATTCTAATCAGACGATAAAAGTGAAATGATTTTAAGAGGCATGTACATAACATTTCAGATAATAGCAGACCGTAATTGTCCCACTGCTTCAAAGGCCTCTTTTCTTAAGAAATTTTAAAGCTTCACGATGCTTTATTGTGGGATGATGGATATACATACATGTGGTAGAATTTACCATCCACGCTTCGTCGTCTACAAGAAGAGGTTAAAAAATTAATAAATTCAGTAAATATTATGTCCAAAGTTAAGACGTAAATTTAGCTGCCTATCCATCTAGAAAAAAAATCTGTTTATCTATTAAAAGACTATTTTGTCTTTCACGTTTCGACGGTATTATTGGACAATACAATATTGAGGTATGTGTAAAGTCGCTTCAAGAAAACGTTGTGACTTGCGTTTTTAGTGCTTCGGAGCACTAGCTCTGTTACAAAATTACCGCGTATTCTATTTGCAATTTACCTTTTTAATATTACTTATTAATTTGTGCTTGTAATTTATCTCGTATAAAAATTCTGCATTATCCACTAATCAGCATGGAAGCAGTGTTTTGGGATAAGCCCGAAACGTCTTACTTAAGAGAGATAAGGTTTTATAAATAATAATATTTTTTAAGCTATAGCGTTAATTAAGTTTAAATATAGCGGTAAATAAGCAATGTTTTATGTGTAGTCTGTTATCGTTTTAATGTCAAAATTTATGCTTTATTCACCTATGGGCAATATAAATAAGACCTTGAATGTTTAAACTCTTGTAACACAAATCAGAACAATAGGTTGATCATCATATATATGGTCCACCATCGGGAGATTTACGAAGCGAGTCTGATGCGTTATTAAAATAATTTCATGCTCGGAAAAAACAAGACAAGTTTACTTCAATATCAAAATAAAATAAAATTTATTTTATTTTGATTATTTTGATTTTATTTTTATTTGATTGTCAAAAAAAATAACACCAGCTCGAAAAGAAATGCCCCAGACCCGAGAACAATGTGTAAAAGAAAATCATCTGGATGGTTTTTATTGCCTCAAATATATATTAATAAATTTAAAAATATAATTATATATTAACAATAATATCTTACAATAAAGACAATTAAATTATATTTTTCTTCGAAAAAGCCTGAATCGTTTCATTCGTCAGCTTTAACTTTAGCAAAAACTAAATTAATTGGTACAAAATAATACACAAAACAACAAAATAAATAAACAGACATGACCTCTAAAATATCAATTAAAATAGATTCGGCTGTGATGTCATAAATACGAAGGCGATTTGTTATCAGAAGAAATTATCATGTACACACCGGTTATAGACTGGGGCGATTATTTTAAAGGAGCATATAAAACGATCAAGCTGGACTTACAAAGTAGCAGTTGAACACCAGACGTTACAAGCAAAATGCAACAAATCGTAAGTTTTGTTTAAAAAATAATATACATCTTAAAATAAATAAAATAATTATTTTTTATAAAACATTAACTTTTTAATATTTCGATTACCATAGCGAAAACATTCGTCAAGATGTTTAAAATCACCAAAAACCATGATATTTAAAAATACTTTATATATATCCACCAATCTATAAGGTTAGTTTATGGCTACATTGTGGTTTCGTTTCCAGATTATATTCAGCGCCATTTTGGCAGTCACCCTCGCCGCGCCAGGCTACCTAGGATACAACGCCTATGTACCTCTTGGCAAGTCGACCATCACAGCAAGCAGCCAATCTATCGACCACGGAAGCACCCACGTCTTACACACGCCTGTGTTGGCGACGCACGAAGTTGAATACCACGTGCCCTTGGGAAAGACAACTGTCACAAAGAGCAACCAAGTTGTAAACCATGGAAGTACCGCAGTGGTCCACACCCCAGTGGTCCATGCCCCAGTGGTCCATGCTCCAGTGGTCCATGCCCCATTGTTCCATGCTCCATCTTACTACACCTCATATTCCTCCCCGATAGTCTCGTACAAAACTGGTGACTCCGCTATAAGTCATCAAAGCTCAACTGTGCACGAAACTGTACCGGTTGTTAACTCATTACCGCTGTACGCTTCATACCACTGATATTGTTTTATAAATAAATTATTTTGTTTTTCAATTACCTCTAAATTAATTACATTTACCTCTAAAACTGTTATTCAGAAAGAAAAATACAGTAAAAAATCATTTTTATATAACTATAATATAGTAGTAGTAGTAGTAACAGCCTGTTAATGTCCCACTGCTGGGCTAAGGCCTCCTCTCCCTTTTTGAGGAGAACGTTTGGAGCTTATTCCACCACGCTGCTCCAATGCGGGTTGGTAGAATACATATGTGGCAGAAATTCAATGAAATTAGACACATGCAGGTTTCCTCACGATGTTTTCCTTCACCGTCAAGCACAAGATGAATTATAAACACAAATTAAGCACATGAAAATTCAGTAGTGAAAAATTTGAAAATTCAAAAAAACTATAATATATTTATTTTAAATATGGTATTTAATCATCTTATAAAAAATACATAATATTTGCTACATGAAAAGATCAGTCATTAATATTATTATTGTGAAAAAAAGAAAACTATATTCAGCCGTAAATTTAAGTCAATTATAAAAAACGGCTGATATTACCGTTTTTTATAATTGAATTGGGCTTAATTTCTAAAGTACACTTATAATACGTACTACTATTCATCTATCGTTATTCATTGCACGTTAATGGTCCTATGTTAATAATAATTACACCAGCACCCTTACCAACACTACAACGCGAAAAAATTCAACACGATGATTAATCATGCATTAATTTTGATATATACAATAACACTAAATATTTTTCTGTAAAAATAAATAAGAAAATAATAAAATCTAAATACCTTCTTCAATAATTCCGAAAATATATAAGTTAGTAGCAAGCAAGTACTTCTTAATTTAATGGTCATCAATGCAATTCAAATACTCTTTATTGTGTGTGTTTCAGTACACTACGTACATTGAAATACAATTATAAAAATACAAACCAGGCGCCAGTGGCCCAGTGATGGCCCAGTAGTCAGGAGACGTCAATCCTAACCGATGACTCAAAGTTCAAACCCGGGCAAGTAGCACTTAATTTTGATGTGCTTTATTTAAAAACTAACCTTTTACACAGAGAACACATCTGTACCGATTACATAGGACAAAGTAATAGCTAGTAACTAGCTGCGACCTAACTTATAAACGTTGCTTAGCGACTGTTAGTTTAACACTGATTTCGCTCTTTCTGTCATTATTGATTTGACATTTGAAAGAAGAAGACAGCACTGTTTAACTAATCACCCGCCAAACAAACACTTATAAGTCAGACTGTAGCTTACTGGGAGGTTACTTTAAAATCAATTGCTAAATTCGTTTTGAATTGACATACAAATAAATAAAAAGACAAAAATCGAACAAATATAAAATTATATCTTATTTTTGATGTGTTACGATATTTTTATATAGACGATATGATAACAGTTTGTTAATTTACTAATAAAAATGTTATTAATAATAATAATATATATAATAATAAAATGATAAGTAACAGCCTGTGAATGTCTCACTGCTGGGCTAAGGCCTCTTCTCCCTATTTTTGAGGAGGATTCCTGGAGCTTATTCCACCACGCTCCTCCAATGCGGGTTGGTGGAATACACATGTGGCAGAATTTCAGTGAACTCTTTTCCTTCACCGTCAAGCACGACATAAGTTATAAACAGATTAACCACAAAAAATTAGATGTGCTTGCTCGGGTTTGAATCCACGATCATCGGTTAAGATCCACGCGTTGTAACCATTAGGCCATCTCGGCTCTGAATATATATAAAAGAATGATACCTCAATATAAAAATCAATAGGAAAACACATAAACTCTTACGAAATGTTTATTCCAACACGTAGACAAATTCTGAATTTGTCATAACAATAAAATGTCCATAATAGAACATTAGCGTTTTACTATTTCAGTAACGTCATACTTATAAACATATTCATCTCATAATCTATAGTACTTTATTGTAACAATAAAGCGTTTTATTTTTTTGTTTTGAGCGCAGTAAGATTATAATAATAATAATAATAAAATAGATAATAAGAATAAAATAGATAGATATAATAATAATAATAATAATAATAATATCCTGGGACATTTTACACACACGGCCATGTGATCCCAAAGTAAGCTTGTACAAAGCTTGTGCTATGGAAACCAGACAACTGATATAATACATATACTACTTTTCTTTTGTAAATTCATACTTATATAGATAATTACACCCAGACTCAGGATAAACAGACATGTTCATGCACACAAATGTCTGTCCTGTATGGGAATAGAACCCACAACCTTCGGCGTGAAAGGCAAGCATCCAATCACGCCAACCGGCTCGTCAAAATTATTAGAATATAAAAATCCGATTTAAAAACAACTTCTGGCGTTATTTATCCCCTTTATTAAGAAAGGTTATTATTGGCTATATTTTAAGGACACAAACATACTCACGGGGACTGAGTGATACCGCTTAATGCAGAAAAAAAACAGTTGAATTTTAAATTATTATTGTTCTAAAAATATTCTTGTATAATAATAATGTCCTCCAGACCGATTTCGGCCACGGCGGCCAATCTCAAGAAAGATTAGCCAACTACGCAGGAGATATTATAGTGCACAAGTGTGTGCGCAAACACAGGTACACTCTCTATTCCCTAACTCTCATAATCCGATGGGGCGGTAATCCGACACGACCGGAAAGAGTTCAGGCGCAGTACCAACGGCTTTACGTGCCTTTCGAAGCACGGGGAGTGTACACACTTCCAACTTCTAGACTCCGGGCTGCTACTGAGAATTTTTCTGACAGCAAATCCCAATAACTTTTTATTGGCCCGACCTGGGAATTGAACCCAGGACCTCCGGGTCTGCGGCCTTATATCAAGCCACTAGACCAATGAGGCAGTCAAAAAAATTGCATATATTTTAGTATAGATTAACTACTGACGTTCTTGATAGTTACTCGTAAGCTTATTTACATTAAATTAAATCATAAAATATCTACTTGAATAAATAACAGTTACCATAAACCAATATTATTATAAAACATTGGATGGCAAATGGGCCCTCTGATGTTAAGTAGTCACCAACGCTCATAGATATTGGCCATGTAATAAATATTAACCAACCCATACAGCGCCAAGCGCCAAACATTGCAAACGGCCTTATGTCAAAATTCTTGTATACATTAAGAATAAAAGTGTTAAGTTGTTTTCTTTTTTTTACAATAATAACTTAATGACCTTGGTTCCGTCATCTAAAATCTTTTATGTAACAATTTTTTTGATGTTCATTAAATAGCTAATTTAAAATTCATTATAATATAGTTATATAAAAAATATTTTACATATCATTTTTTTCTGTAAAATAGTATATGGAGGTAATTGAAAAATATTATTTAAAAACAGAACAATTTATTTATAAAACAATATCAATGGTATGAAGAGTACAGCGGTAACGAGTTAACAACCGGTACAGTTTCGTGCACAGTTGAGCTTTGATGAGTTATAGCGGAGTCGCCAGTTTTGTACGAAACTATCGGGGAGGAGTATGAGGTGTAGTAAGATGGAGCGTGGACCACTGGAGCGTGGACCACTGGAGCGTGGACCACTGGAGCGTGGACCACTGGGGCATGGATCACTGCGGTGCTGCCATGGTTCACAACTTGGTTGCTCTTTGTGACAGTTGTTTTTCCCAAGGGCACGTGGTATTCAACTTCATGCGTCGCCAACACAGGCGTGTGTAACACGTGAGTGCTTCCGTGGTCGATAGATTGGCTGCTTGTTGTGATGGTCGACTTGCCAAGAGGTACATAGGCGTTGTATCCTAGATAGCCTGGGGCGGCTAGGGTCACTGCCAAAATGGCGCTGAAGACGATCTAAACAAGAACTCAAAGTTAGAATTTAACAATTTATATCTTAATTTTTTTTTCACCATATTGGTATTAGGTATTATTCTAAAATTTATATTACTAAAATTATATAACGATTAATTAGCAGCGATCAAAAGTAAATATTATTATTATTTCTATTGTTTGTTATAAAGTATAAATTGACAAAGTCTTTTTTTTGCAAATGGGTCACCTGATGGTAAATGGTCACCACCGCCCATTACTTAAGCATTGGAGAGGTAAGAAATAATAACCTTTACTTAACTCGCCAATGCGCCACCAGCCTTGGAAACTCAAATGTTATATCCCTTGTGGTTGTAGTTACACTGGCTTACTCACCCTACAAACCGTAAGGCATCAATACTAAGTATTATCTGATGAGTGGGTGATACCCACCTAGACGGCCCTGCACAAAACTACTACCAGCAGTTATAATAGAATATCTTGTAATTTTTAATTAATTTGCAAATATACTTACAACTTGTTGCATTATGCTTGTAGCTTGGTGCTTAACTGATAAACTGTATGTCCAGCTCGATCTTTTTATATACAGTATTAAGCATTCACCCCAGTCTAACCGGTGTGTACATAACAATTTCTTCTGATAACAAATAACCTTCGTTTGAGTTTCATCATATCCGAACGAAAGAAAATTGATTCAAATTTTAGAGGTCATATTTTTTAATTAAATTCTGGAAATATGTTTTCATAAAACGAACGCTTAAATTGAAAAACTTTTATATGTTATATAAAAAACTAGTTTTTGCCCGCGGCTTCGCTCCCATGTTTTGAGAAAGGGGAGTGTTAGGTATTAGGTATCCTACCTGGGGGTTCAAGCTTGCTTTTATATAAATTTTATTTAAATTCCGCACTTGTAATATTAGTATGAATAATGAAAAAAAATGTAAGTAATAAAATATTGTTAGATAAATATGTACAATACCTAATCACGATCAAAGCAATAACTTTCTTTTAATAAATATAGTAAATACAAGAAAAAAAAAATTAAAGATTATTTGAAAAAAAAATCTCTGAAAATAAATCTAATACAGAAAAATATTATTTCAAATTAAATATAAACGGATATGACCTCTAAAATAATACTTAATCGGATGTGACGAAATTAGCAAAGGCTTCGTACCATTGATTTTGTTATATAAATAAATTATTCTGCTTAATTTTTTTTACTTATCCTTTTACATTATTATAGACACAAGGTGTGATTTATTTAAAAAAACAGTTGATTATTATTATTTTCATATATCTATAATATTATAATTAATTTAAATCAGGTATTACGTTCTAAATACTGCGATCCTCTAAGCTTTCTCCTTCTCGACGATTTCTTTAATTATTTTCATTAGAAAAGTGCCCGAAATACTTAAACATTTTAAGAGAAATATATGAGACAGTTATATTTTAATAGTAATAGCCGTCATGGATTCATTCTTCTATTTTTAAAACATCATCAAAATATCAACAAAAATCATTACGCAGTAAAGTTTCTCGCACTACGGTACGCTCTCAAGATTTGTGCGCTACGGTGGATAATGGTGCTAATATTGTAACATTCCCGCAAGCACTTAACCATATCGCAGAAGCAATGCGTGATCGCATATAATAAAACTAAAAAGGATTAATAGTAAATAAATCAATAAAGTACAATTAAAAAGAAACTGCCTTTAAATTTTTCACTACTGGACTAAGCAGTCCTCTCTTTTTGAAGAGAAGGTTTAGAGCTTATTACATCAAGCTGCTTCAAATTGGGTTGATGGGTAACCATGTAGAAGATTTTCAACTCTTACATGCTAGTTGGTGTAGCAAAACATTCAAGATGAGCCAGTTCTTAAAACATGGACAAACTCGGACACGCAACACTGAATTTTCATATGCTTAATATGTGCTTAAAAATTATCTCGTGCTTGGCGGTGAAGTCAATATGTCAAATTTCACTGAAATTCTGCCACATTTATATCCCGCCAAACCGCATTGTATCAGCACGGTGGAAGCTTCGAACCTTCTCATAGTTAGAGGAGACTTTAGAACATTCCATTTTACAGACATGTTTTTTTTATAGAATAGGAAGGCTGATGAGCACATGGGCCACTTGATTGTAAGTGGTCATCACAGCCCTTAGACATTGACATTGAAAGAAATGTCAACCATCGCTTACAGAGCCAATGCGCCACCAACCTTGGGACCTAAGATTTTATGTCCCTTGTGCCTGTAATTACACTGGCTCACTTACCCTTCACACCGGAACACAATAATACCAAGTACTGCTGTTTTGCGGTAGAATATCTAATAGTTCGCTCACGACTTTTTCATTGCACGAAGTAATAAGTAATAAAAAATATTAAGCACATGAAAACTTAAGTGGTACTTGTCCGGAATTGAACTCCTAATCTTCTGTTAATATTCACAAGTTCTAGCCACTTGTCCATCTCGTCTCTAATAAATCAATAAAGTACCTCATTTATACTTTAATGATTCAACTATATACAGTACAGGACAGCTAGTAAATGTACTAGTAAAAAAAAAGTCTAATGTTCTATACGGAGACCTCTTGCCCACTCTCAAAACACACCTAACGCTTAATGCCAATGGAAAATATGAATATAAGTATTATCTTTATTGCCTCTTATTTATTTATTAATCACAACAATATGTAGTTGAAACAAAAGGCGGACTTAATGTCTGAAAGCATTCTCTGCCAATCAACCTTTAGGCTAAGCAGAAATCCGTGAAGGCGCTAATTAGTAACTTATATATTCAACAGTACAAAAAATACATACACACACATATAATATACTACAAAATGTATACAGAGCTATATTATATATAAGTATAAACATATAATAATAGATGTCATAAAACGTTTTAATGTGCTTAATTTGTGTTTATTATTCATTTCGTGCTTGACGAAGGAAAACATCGTGAGGAAACCTGCATGTATGTGCACCTAATTTCACTGAAATTCTATAAATATACTAGAAATACTAATAATAAAAATACATATATAAATAAATAAAATACTATAGAAATACTAGAGATTGAATAAAACTACTACTTGAAATATAGATTCTTCGAAGACAACTAATAAGAATCAGCAATATAAAATTTTATCGTTCATTGCATTACTTTGATATGTCCTTTACAATTTCAATCTATGTTCGGAGATGACGAAATGAGGGCGATTTCTTACCGAAATAATTGTCAAGTACGAATTGTGGATTGGGGGCTGGGGCGGCTATTTTGATATTGCATATAAAACGAGCTTGCTGAACCGACAATCCATCAGTTGAGCGCCAGACGTTACAAAGAAAAATGCAACAAATCGTTAGTTTTTTTCAAATATGTTGATGTTATAATATTTTTCTAAAAAGAACAGCATAATATATGTTTCTTAAATTTAAATATAAACATAAAAAACTACTTAATTTTATTGGAAATTAAAAAGCTAACTTTTAGTCAACAAAAATTTTTGTTATTAGATTGATTGAATGATTGATATGATATGATTGATTGAATTTTTGTTTTGAGATTAGATTATTTATTTTAGTAATCTTTTCAGATCATCTTCAGCGCCATTTTGGCAGTCACCCTCGCCGCACCAGGCTACCTAGGTTACAACGCCTATGTACCTCTTGGCAAGTCGACCATCACAACAAGCAGCCAATCTATCGACCACGGAAGTACCCACGTCTTACACACGCCGGTGTTGGCGACGCATGAAGTCGAATACCACGTGCCCTTGGGAAAGACAACCGTCACAAAGAGCAACCAAGTTGTGAACCATGGAAGTACCGCAGTGGTCCACACGCCAGTGGTCCATGCCCCAGTGGTCCACGCTCCAGTGGTCCACGCCCCAGTGGTCCATTCCCCAGTGGTCCACGCTCCAGTGGTCCATGCCCCAGTGTTTCATGATCCATCTTACTACACCTCATACTCCTCCCCGATAGTCTCGTACAAAACTGGTGATTCTGCTATAACTCATCAAAGCTCAACTGTACACGAAACTGTACCGGTTGTTAACTCATTACCACTGTACGCTTCATACCATTGATTTTGTTTTTAAATAAATTGTTCCGTTATTAAATTATTCCTTATTTGTTTCATTTCTTTCATATGTTGTAGATAATTATTTTTTTTTGACATTTAAATCATAAATTATGTATTTTAAAATATATTTTAAAACCAATACATTAGCTTTATATATAAACGTTTTACTTTTGGTGTATCAATCAATAATATTCGGCTATTAAATTTAAAATTCGAAATATTGTATGTCTTAAATATGAGTGATACATATATATCGTATAATTTTGCATATATGTTATGACTATTTATGTATGTACTATAAGTAGTATAAATATATATCACTTATATAACATATATTTAAGACGCCATGGCTCTGTGGTTAGAACGCGTGAATTTTAATCGACGATCATGGGCTTAAACCGGGGCAAACACCACTAAATTTTCATACATTTTGATTGTGAAGGATAACATTGTAAGTAAACATGCATATATCTAATTTCAATGAAATTCTGTCACATATGTATTACACTAACCCGCATTGGAGCAGCGTGGTGGAATAAGCTCCAAACCTTCTCCTCAAAAAAAAAAGGGAGACTTTTACAGGCTGTTACTATTATTGTACTGTACTGTAGCTTTTGTTTCTGTTTTTGTTATTTTTTTTAATATTTCTTTTCTATTTTTTTTATTTGTATATTTTGTTATATCAAACAAAAGCTAGTAACTAATTAATTTTAAAACAAATTAACAGTTTATACGATAAGAAAAAAAAATGTTCGAAATATTTTTTTAATATTAATTTGAATAAGTTTTCGTCAAAAACATATTTCGAACATATATATATTTTATATCGCTAAGTTAAAATATTTTGATGTTATAAGTGGTTTTATCTTATACACCAAAAGTAATACATGTTTGTTCGTATTCTATACTTTTGATGATCGCTTAGTTAAAACGTTCTACTGTTGGTAATATCTAGTAATAAACTTATTTCTATACTCCCGTCGCTTAATAAAATATGTCCATAATTATATAAAATCTATTGTTCACTTTTATTTAAATGCTATTTTTAAATAAACCCACACGGTTTAAAATGTCTGACTGATGTTACCGCAAATATTATACTAAAATATGATGCATATGAATCACAGAATGATAATTGTATTCGTATGTATTCTATAATCTCCTTTTTGGTATTCATTATGTGGAACCTGAAAATGTTAAAAGTAGGATAAAATCGAACAGTACACTATATATATTTTTTACAAAAATTTATTTGGTTTTAAATTCTAAAAAGACTAAACGTGTTATGTTTTTTTAATGTGCTTAAACAAATAACATATAAAAAAAATCCTCAAAATATAATTATACATTTTACTATAGTATTTTGTATATGTGTCCTTTGAGATACAAATCAAAGTTAAATGTATTATCATCGCTTACAGATAACTCCTCAGCAGTTCAAAAATTGAGACATGTAACTGACATTTGTTTTACCCGATAAGTATATTTGGTTTTTTTGGCTATTTTTATAGTATTTTATATTGATTGCTATGTGTAATCAAAAAATAATTATCCCACACACTAGAAAATAGTCCCAGCTCTTGTCACTAACCGTATTATAATAACAGATAATAATTAGTTTTTTTCTAAATGTATGACGCAAAACTGTACTTTATTAATCAAGTATGTGCCAAATGTGTCCTACCAAAGTCGTTTGTTTAGAGTGTAATATTAAAATGATTATGCAAATAGGCCTATCTGAGACACGTGAAACAAGGTCGTCTAATTTTCACAAACATACATATTCTACATTAACTGTATTAGCTTTGTCTGTAGTTGAAAAAGTTTATAATATAAATTAAACTTTACAAACAAATTAAAAAGTACGTGTATTGACATTGTCAAAAATGAGCCCAAAGTGGATAGCCTTTATCTTAGCTATTAAAGAGTTTTACTATCTCTGAGATTTATCAATAAATCAGCTTGATGATTCCAAATTGTTTTACTCTCATCTGAAATACATAATAAATTTCAACCTGAAATTTAAACTATCTTTAAAAATATCGTTCATTTTTAAAGAAAAAGTCGAGATGGCCTAGTAATTAGAACGCGTGAATCTTAACCGATGATCGTGGGTTCGAACCTGGGTAAGCACTACTGAATTTTCATGTGCTTAATTTGTGTTTATAATTCATCAGTTGCTTGACGGTGAAGGAAAACATCGTGAGGAAACCTGCATGTATTTTCGTTGAAATTCTGCCACATGTGTATTCTACCAACCCGCATTGGAGCAGCGTGGTGGAATAAGCTCCAAACCTTCGCCTCAAAAAAAGAAGGGAGAGGAGGCCTTAGCCTTAGGCTTAGGTACCATAAATTATACTGTATATTACTCCCTTAAGTCTGTAATTACACTGGCTCTTTAATTTGAAATACATAATATGAGTGTTTGTCGATAAAATAATTGATGAACTGTTGAATGACCGCGATAGTTGAAGTTACGTATTAAGAATAAAATGTTTTTGTAATTGTTCCAAGAAAAAATAATAAATCTATGTCAATTTGTGCAAAGTAAGAAAAGCAATTGTAACAATTACATAAGATCATTAATCAAAATAACTCGATGTGCATATGAAAATATATTTACTGTATAATATAATAAAGGTTAAACCTTTCTTTTTCAAAATTAAATCATAGATTTGACCTCAAAAGTTAATATAATGATTCGGATGTGACGAAATATAAGCGAAGGCTATTCCTTATCACGAGAAATCTTCAAGGTCGATCTAGTTACAAACGGGGGCTTATATTTTTAAACAGCATATAAAAAGATCGATCTGGCTATACAAGCCATCAGTAGTACCAGACATTACAAGCAAAAATGCAACAATTTGTAAGTTAACTTTTGAAATATTTTTTAGCTTATATTAATTATATTATTTTTACAGTAGATATTCAATGATGAAAAACTTGCTCTTTTTTTTAGATCGTCTTCAGCGCCATTTTGGCAGTCACCCTTGCCGCACCAGGCTATCTAGGATACAACGCCTATTTTCCTCTCGGCAAGTCGACCATCACAGCAAGCAGCCAATCTATCGACCATGGAAGCACCCACGTCTTACACACGCCTGTGTTGGCGACTCACGAAGTTGAATACCACGTGCCCTTAGGAAAGACAACTGTCACAAAGAGCAACCAAGTTGTGAACCATGGCAGCACCGCAGTGATCCACAACCCAATGGTCCATGCCCCAGTAGTCCACGCTCCAGTAGTGCATGCTCCAGTGGTCCATGCCCCAGTGTTCCATGCTCCATCTTACTACACCTCATACTCCTCTCCGCTGGTCTCGTACAAAACTGGCGACTCTGCTATTACTCATCAAAGCTCAACTGTGCACGAAACTGTACCGGTTGTTAACTCGTTACCGCTGTACGCTTCATATCATTGATTTTATTTTTTAAATAAATTGTTATGCTTATAAATTATTAAGATTTTTTATTCACTCCATAACTACTTTTTATGCGGTGTGCTGTTTCTTTTGGCATACTTACAATTAAACTCCCTGTGACTTCAACTATTCATTTTTAACCAAACCGATTAAGCTAAACTAGAAATTGCTATTTTTAATTAATACATTGATATATTAAATAAACTGCTTAGATGATTACCTAGTTTGCTTCATTATAATATTTTATTCAAAAAAATTTTGAAATATTAATTAACTTATTCTATCCACTTTTTAATTTAAAATATTTAAAAAAATGTATAGAATGTTTGAAAATGGAATTTTATCTTTAAAGCAAAGTTCCTGTTCTTTTTTGTCTCGATTAGACAGGTAGATTATCTCGTTTTGAACATAAGATAAAAACTACAACATCTGCTTGAAATCAAGGCAATAAGAAATTAAAATATGTTTATGATGCTTATAATTTTATAAATAATCGGCTATTAATAATATTATATAGAACCTTTTTTCACCCATTGTTTCCTTTCTTGACAGTTTATTTTAGAAAAAAAATTAATCATTAATAATATTGTCAATTTTTTTTAACTTTAGACTTCACTGGCTAAAAAAAATATGGCTCACAAGTAACTACTAAAATACAATTTAATCAGTAAAGTATTATTTGAATAACTATTGATAGTCTCGTTAGTCCAGTAGCAATGTATAAGACTGCTGATTAAGATTTTTCACCTAATACTAATAAAAGTACAAATTAAAAACATAAAATGCTTAAAACATGACTGAGTATTTTATTTGGAAAAGTATTACATATGCCTAAATAAAGTAAATTTTACGTTTTATCATTCGTTTGGCAGATGTTGTCATGAGGTGAAGACTTGGAGCTTATACCACCATGCTGCTCCAATGCCGATAAGTGGTTACGCATGGGGCAGAATTTCAGTTAAATTAGACACACGCTTGTTTTTAATGTTTTCCGTGACGTCCACTGCGGAGTACGGGCTGAATTAAAAACACAAATTAAGCACATGACAAGTGTTGCTTGCCTAGGTTTGTACCTGCGATCACTGCTTAAGATTCATGCGTTCTAATCACTTGACCATCTTTGGTCAAGTCTATCTATAGTGAATTGTCTTGTATGAAAAACAAATAATACGAACTCCACTCCATTTTATCATAAATATATTCTTGTATCATGTAATAGTCTTGTCTATAGCATAGGACGCTCTCCTGTTTGGTGGACTGACGATATCCGCAAATTGGCTGGCAGTTTAGAGCTGAAAGTCGATATCAGTGGCAGCGCCATTACAGATACTTATATCCTGCAGTGAACGAGAATAAATTGATGATGATTTTGATGATGATAAAAGATAAAAATATCTCCGATATAGTATGATAGAAATGAATCATTTATATTTAAATTTTACTGTAAGTACTGAGAACCCCTACTTATGAATGATTAGAAATCAGTTTAATCTTGAGGTGAGATTATAAAATATGTCATTTTACTAATTTTTAAAATATAATTTTACGAGCATTCGTCACTGTTGGTTAATAGTAGGAATTAATTTTTGGAACGTAAAAATAATACATTGCAATGGTAATGATGTAAGTAACAGAGTAGCTAAGTAATAATTATTATCCTGTATACAATGTATTGTATTACATTTAAATATATATCATATTATATATTTGTATTTATGTATTTGTATATCAGTAAACTGTTTTAAATAATTAATTTTTTCTTTGTACTGCTAATTACTGTTCTTTACGGCGCTGCCTAGGTTACTGAGATCGGCTAGTAGAAAATTACTGACTAAACCTTTTTTTTTATAGAATAGGAAGACGGACGAGCATATGGGCCACCCGATGGTAAGTGATCACAAACGCACAAAGCTCTACCACCAGTGACCTGTTTTATATACAATTTACTATGTATTTATATTCCAAAATACATTATTAAGTATATATATATATATATAGTATATATAGTATATATATATATATATATATATAGTTAAGGAAGGATAGTTAAGGAAGACTTCTTCCTTAACTATCTGCCACATACGAAATACTTAAGTATATTTTAGTAAGCATTGCGTCCATGGAATTGCCTATATATTTAGAGCAACTTGACCTGAATAATGAAAAATCAATAAATTTAATAATTATATATAGTTACGGATGTGTTGCAATATAAATGAAGGTAATATTTTTGCTAGAAGAAATTGTCAAGATCACGCTAACTTGCTACTGCGCGTATATTTTTACGCGGCATATAAAAACAACAAGCTGAGCCTACAAACTATCAGTTGAGCACAACACGTCACAAGCTAAAATGCAACAAATCGTAAGTTATTTTACAAATTACCGACATTCTAGATTGGTTTTTATTCTCTGTAGAATCTACCTACATTAAAAAACGGTAGTAGATTTATATTCTTCATCGTGTAACACCGCGATTTATGACTTCTTATATATACGAGACTACTTGAATAAAAAATATTTAATTTGAAATTTTATTAAATATTACCAACGAAATAAAAGAAAATAATGAATTTGTTTACTAATCAATTATTTTAAAACATAGAATTTCAAATTTATTAAAAGTTTTAGATACTTTTAATATTTATAATATTCGTTCATTTTCAGATCATCTTCAGCGCCATTTTGGCAGTGACCCTCGCCGCACCAGGCTACCTAGGATACAACGCCTATGTACCTCTTGGCAAGTCGACCATCACAGCAAGCAGCCAATCTATCGACCACGGAAGCACCCACGTCTTACACACGCCTGTGTTGGCGACTCACGAAGTTGAATACCACGTGCCCTTAGGAAAGACAACTGTCACAAAGAGCAACCAAGTTGTGAACCATGGCAGCACCGCAGTGATCCACACCCCAGTGGTCCATGCCCCAGTAGTCCACGCTCCAGTAGTGCATGCTCCAGTGGTCCATGCCCCAGTGTTCCATGCTCCATCTTACTACTACAAAACTGGCGACTCTGCTATATCTCATCAAAGCTCAACTGTACATGAAACTGTACCGGTTGTTAACTCGTTACCACTGTACGCTTCATACCATTGACTATATAATTATTATGAATAAATTATTTTGCTTCTAAACTTGCTTCTTTATAAAACAACTTTTCTCAGAAAATATTTTTTTTTCGAATATTCATTACTTTACTACTCAAATTACATAAGAATAAATTTAATTTAATGCAAATATTATTTTCAAATAGGACTTCCAAACGTAGTGCCCATTTCCTTATTAGCTTGCGTTTACCAACGAATTTGACGTTAGGGCAGTGGGTTTAATAAGTTATTAAATATAAAACGATACTAAGAAAAAGCATTTGATAGACTGACAACCACCTCCTTCTTAAGAATATTTTTCAGATATATCATTAGGAATGATTATACTACCTAAAAAAGCTTCTTTAACAAGCTTCAGCAACTATTGTGCTCCCAATCTCATTATATTCATAACGTTTTAAAATTTTATTTGTAACGATAGAATCTGAAATAATTGGACTTTGGAGAATTAGTACAAAAAAAAAACTACGCAAAATAACACTCCGTCTTATTTACAATTTATTTATTTATTTCGTATCTGACAATAGAAATTCAATACATGTACTAGTTTCCGCACGCGGCTTCTACGCGTGTGAGGGGGGAGTCATTATATGTTATGTCCTTTTCTGTTCCACTGACAACGCGTAAGCAAAATTTCATAATGATCGATTAAGTGGTTATTACGTGATATTGTAACAAACAAAGAAACTTACATTTATTATATAAGTTATATTTCAGTTCGTGTAAAAGGATACACTTATAAACTTGACTGTCAATTTATTTAATATTGAATTCCCTACAAAAATCATCGACTTACATTCTTTTAATTACTTTATACGGTAAAAATCACCTAAGCTTAAGAAAAATTAAATCGCAATAATTATGTTTACTAAACTGTATAAAATAATAATTAATGAAACGGTTACTTATAAAGCGATCTTGTTTTTAAGGTTAAGCTATTTAAAAAGAGTAAAAAATCGATTGATAAATTCAGTTTGTACCTAATTACAACTTGCAATTATGAAATAAGGAAAAAATATAAATTATATATCGAGTTACTTTCGTAAATATGTATCGATATAATCAATTTTATGCATTGATATAACTTATTATTAATATTACTTACTTAGTAATTTATTTAAAAACAGATATTATGGTGTACTACAGCTTTTATTTTATTTTAAAGAAGTAAGCAGACTGCATCAGCCAGCCACGCCATGTAAGTGGTCTATAGAAATTGGCAATGTAAGAAATATTATCTGTCCATTACAATGTCAATGCACACTTTGGGGGTAATATTTGCCTGTAATTACATTGAATCACTCATCTTTGAAATCGAAATACTACAATACTAAGTGTGGCGGTAGATTATATGGTGAGTGGGTGGTACCTACCCAGACCGGCTTGTACATAGCCATCACCATAATATATAATCAAATGATTCCACGTTACTTTCCCGGAAGGATAACCTTTTATGATTGTAGAAGTTTAATTTATTGTTACATTCAATTATTTATGTATTACGATAAACGACACGCACGCATATATATGTAAATAAATGTTTGCTATTTTAAACCACGTATGGTGCATTCGAAATAATAAAAAATAACAAAAATGAATCTGACTATGGTTAAAATTAAAAAAAAAGTTTTAACTAAAATTTTAATCAATCAAGTCTTTATTATATGTTATCATTCCAATTATGTACGTAACTTACAACTAAAATTATTTATATTTATATTTTTCAGTTAAACACGATGAAATCGTTTTGAAGTCGTTCTAATCTCTAAAGTGTATGTATCTTTTTTATTATTTTTACCAGCCTGTAAATGTCCTACTTGTAGGCTAAGGTCTCCTTGGGGAGAAGGATTGAGGCTTATTATATATTATCTGTGTGACGTCACTTATTTAACTCATAAGTGACGTCCCACAACTGATTAATCAATCTGTTCGTTTGTAAGAGATACTTGATAAATATAATAGTAATTTTACTCTCTTGTTTATACTTTATTTTGTAACTGATTGTTCTTAATATACATTGAAGAAATATTCAATTGTAGATAAATATTTAATAATTATTTTGTGTTAATTTACCACCAATGCAACTTTAAATTTCAAATTAATTCCCATATCCAAACCATCCAGTACCAATGTTACGTAAATAACACTATTGTGTTTCAAATTCTTAAATTATATAAAAGAATAAAACATATAAACAAGACAAAAAAAATTGTTATCACATTAACAAATAACTTAGTTTTTTTTTTAAATAATAGGAAGGCGGACGAGTATATGGGCCACGTGATGTTAAGTAGTCACAAACACCCATAGACATTGGCATTGTAAGAATGGGAACCTCTTTCCCAACCTTGGGAACTAAAATGTTATGTTCCTTGTGCCTGTAATTACACAGGCTCACTCACCCACAAACCGGAACATAACAATACCAAGTACTGCTGTTTTGCTGTAGAATATCTGATGAGTGGGTGGTACCTACCCAGACGAGCTTGCACAAAGCTCTATCACCAGTACATCATCATGTTTTTCTTACATCATCTCCTGATCTATTACCAAATGATAGAACGGTCGCTGTCAAAACAATTCGAAAGATTGTTGATCTTGACAAAGCAAAATAGAAACATTAAATTTTAAAAATTAGAATAAAATCAAAATAATAATAAACCTATCATTATCAAATCACAATTATCGAATTCAAATCTAAGCAAGATAATTATCTTAATACTTATGTACTAACCAGCTATTATTACAGACTTCTAAACAATAATTGTATGTGTTGAAATGACAATTAAGTACCAATCGTCTATACGAATTATATCGCTACATAATTTTGTTTGTTTTGACTTTACAATATCGAAACGATTATGCAAATTAGCCTGTTAGCAATACGTGAAACAAAATCCTTTAGCTTATCAATAATAAATACTAGTTATTACTTGCAGTTTTGTTTGTTGCACTTAAATTATGAAAAATATATGTGAATAATATGATTTATATTTCACGTTTTTCACATTAAAGATAACTTGTAGATGTCCATGAACAATTTTGTTGATTTGGAATATTTATAATCTGTCTTCGAAATAGATTCGTCAATGGAAAATAAAAAAAATAATTTGGCAACGTATATATAAATAAATGCTACATTATGTAATAACATTAGAAGTGTTACAATTTTAACTATATCCATCGACGAAAATTATTCAAGCAAATGTAAATTATTGCACAAAAAAATTGCTACACTATAAAAAAAACAAAGTTAATATTTTTCAGAAAAATCAAAATATCACCAATGAATAACAAAAATAATTTATTTTATACATTTTTATTTCGGAATCTAATTAATTAATTTCTATCAAAAGAACTTAAAATATTAAAAATTTTCAGATGTCCACAGAAACGACCTCTAAATTTTAAACGTATAGATAGATTCGGATGTGATGTAATAAAAATGAAGGCGATTTTTTATAAGAATAAATTTTCAAGTACACACCGGTTATAAATTGGGGCATATATTTTAAAACTGCATATAAAAAGATCAAGTTGGGCCTACGACCCATCAGTTGAGCACCAGACGTTACGAGCAAAAATGCAACACACCGTGAGTTATTTTTATTGAAGTTTTACGCAGTGATAAAAGTTTTATTTATTTTAAATTATACATTATAAAGTTACAAAAAAAAAATTAGGATAATTCAAACTTTAAATAGTATTTTTAAAGAATGTTTAAAATTTTCAGATCATCTTCAGCGCCATTTTGGCAGTCGCCCTCGCCGCTCCAGGCTACCTAGGTTACAACGCCTATGTCCCTCTTGGAAAATCGACCCTCACAACAAGCAGCCAATCTATCGACCACGGAAGCACCCACGTCTTACACACGCCTGTGTTGGCGACGCATGAAGTTGAATACCACGTGCCGTTAGGAAAGACAACCGTCACAAATAGCAACCAAGTTGTAAACCATGGCAGCACCGCAGTGGTTCACACTCCAGTAGTTCACACCCCAGTGGTCCACGCGCCAGTAGTCCATGCCCCGGTAGTCCATGCTGCATCTTACTACACCTCATACTCCTCCCCGATTGTCTCTTACAAAACTGGCGACTCTGCTATAACTCATCAAAGCTCAACTGTACACGAAACTGTACCGGTTGTTAACTCGTTACCACTGTACGCTTCATACCATTGATTTATTTTATGAATAAACTGTTCTGTTACTGAATGACTCATTTAATTATTTTTTCCTTTATATTTAAAACAATTTGTATAATATGCATGTTTCGAGAAAGACTTATTTTAGAATGAAACTGATAAATATAATAAAACATTATTACTAAAATATTACAAAATACCAAGTAGTATTTTTTAAATACAAAATGTTTAAACATCGAATGTATTTCAAGAATTTGAAGGGAGAATAAGGAGAAAAACTTACCTAAAACTTATATTATAACTAACTTTCCAATTTGAAAAAGTGTTCAGCTTTTTGGATCTAATGTTAAATTGTTTAGATATTCGTTTTTATTATTAAGAAATATTGATGAGTATAGTATTTTTACATACACATCTGTTTAAGTACCATTCATTCATCAATTATTAAGTATTTTGTTTAAAGGGTGAACGAGCCAAACATTAAACTTAAGATCCTATAAATGGCCACGCATTGATAATTAATTTATGCATCAATAATGTTTACCTACAATGTCAATATTTATGAGCGGTAACATTCACTTACTATCATATAGCACTTTTTTTAAAGAAATATGGCAATGCCATTTTTAAAAGAATTACTAATACTCCTTAAGTTAGGAGTGGAAACAATAATACTCGTAGCCCGAGGAGTCGGGATCAAACGTGCGTCTTTTACATCGATACTCGGCACGTACACCATTGCGCGATTGACACTTAATTGTCTATATACATGTCTGATATTTACATGTCTTCGTTCTTATATTAAAAAAATAAAATAGGTCAAATAAAAAAGATCAAAAAGTCTCTAAAAACGTCCTTCGAAGCTTTATAATAATAGCTTGAAAATCTAACTCAAAGCAACAAGAACCAACATCTGATAATGATTTCGCAATTCATGTCAAAGCAGCAGATGTCCAACAAACAGACTGTCGAATATTTCATTTCATAACAAAAGAATAATTACACTCGCCTGCGTTACCACGTTACGAAACGTTAAATTATCTTGTGAGACAAGAAGGCGATGCTTGATAAGTGAGATGTTGCGTGGATGAATAATATTTATTGCCGACATCTGCTGCGGTAATGAGAATAATCACATACGATTCCATTTTGTGTCCGTGACTTTGTTCGCTTTAATTTTGAATAAGAATTTTAAGTCATTACACTGTCCTTTTCCGTCCAGCTGATAATAAGTGGCTGTAGTCAATTAAAGTCAACTGTCAGAAATAATCACCTTTTCTAATGACGGGAATCTTTCGCCAAATATTATTTTTATTGATTTTTTTTATAGATTTTTTTTATTGTCTGATGGTAAGAAGTCACCCTTTACAGACATTATAACTGTAGGAAATGCACCACTCCTTACATCGGCAATGCGCCACCAACCTTGGGAACTACGATGTTATATCTCTCGAGCCTGAGGTTACACTGTCTCTTTCAGCCAAATGAACGCTAACACGTCAGTGGAGATACAGATAAAAGAAACAAAAAAATCTATAATTCGGCTCTGTTACAGTTATACAATAATGAATATATTATAACTAATAAATTTATGCTAATCAGTATCGGAACTAAATATACACCATTAATCAAAATAATTATTATATTTACTTATTTAAGGTCACATCGGTTTAGAGAAACAATCTAATGTCTACAAGTATCATTAGATTTTTAAATATGTCAATGAACGTAGCTGTGTATGCAATTTTGTCTCGACGTTCTCTTCTTTATCTACTTTATCTTTTTAAATCTACTTTATGAACTGATAACTTTAAATTATTCTTGTAAAATGGGTAGACTCGTATCAGACTACTTGAATAAGATATATTTTTAGACTCGATATTTTTACACAAACTTCATTAGAACAAAATTGACTCGGCTGTGCTCTGTTGCCTTTGATTGGTTATAATTAACATTCCTTTAAGAATTCTTAAAAACCCAGAATCTTTGTCTATGATCCCTCGAAATAAAACCTTTTTTTGATAGATATTTTGTTAATAACTTTTTTTTACGTAGACGATCGTCTGTTCCTAAGGTAAGTTATATAATCTGCGTTATATACCTGTAGGTAAAAGTGATATACATATTTACATTTATATAATTTAAATTTGATATATACGCGTATTGTGTATACAAATATGTACAATAATACGTATTGTACATATTTGTATACACAATACGCAAACCGGGAGCGGCAAGCAAGGTTACAGACTGCGTCAATGAACCAGTCAACCCATAAACTGGATTGGCGCTAATATATTTATAATGAGACAGCGTATAATCACAAATTAAGCACATGAAAATTCTGTGGTGCTTGCCCGGATTTGAACCCATGATCATTTTCATCTCATAAAACATTTTATTTCACTCCTTTTATCAACAAAGCATCATTCGCAACATTCAAGGGGACCGTTTAGTTATTTCATCAGAATCTTTTGAGTATCAAAATTTATAACAACTTAAATTTACATTTGTATAAATTTCAATATTCAATCAACTTAATTAATTCCTGTTTAAGAAAAAAGCATGTATTAGATACCGAATATTCTTTAGTTTTAGGTGTCAAAGTCAAAATCAAAATATACTTTATTTAAGTAGACTCTTCCAAGCACTTTTTAATCGTCAATATGTTTTTTTAATTATATCATATTATAATACAAAAAGCCGAGATGGCCTAGTGGTAAGAACGCGTGAATCTTAACCGATGATCGTGGGTTCAAACCCGGGCAAGCACCACTGAATTTTCATGTGGTTAATTTGTGATTATAATTCATCTCGTGCTTGACGGTGAAGGAAAACATCGTGAGGAAACCTGCATGTGTCTAATTTCACTAAAATTCTGCCACGTGTGTATTCCACCAACCCGCATTGGAGCAGCGTGGTGGAATAAGCTCCAAACATTCTCCTCAAAAAGAGGTGCGGAGGCCTTTAGCCCAGCAGTGGGACATTCACAGGCTGTTACCAATAATACAAAATAAAAACCGCGAGGAACAGCCTTTAATAAGTTATAACTATTGCACATTAAACTATTGCAAAATACGCACAGATAAAAAATTATAATGTAGTCACTATTAAAACCTTTTCTATAGATATCCCTGATGACGGACGAAAGCGAAAGGATATTAATAAAAATACACTTCGATCGTAATCGAATTAAATTACCGGCCGCTTATCTCTGATCTCAACTCGTTATCGAAATCTTAAAAACAAATTGTTCGTTACACATCTTAATAAGATAATTTCGTGGTGAGAAAATAATCGTTATTTAATTAAGAGTTATTTAATGGCATGCGGTACGTTCTCATTTATTTTATTGATATTTTAATTGTATACATTTCAGATACACGAGCAAGCGGTATTATATGGAGTTACAAGTTATGTAAAATATACATTTACATGACTGTATATAAAATAAAACAGTTACACATATCGCCATAATTATATTCTACATCCAAGCAGATTCTTTTCAGTGAAACGCTTTGTACAAAACAAGGCTTCACATCAGTCATATGTGTTAAGAGCGCTTATTTTTTATTTATTGATAAATTTTAGCCTTAATTATTATACTTTCTTATTTTCTTTAAGAACTTAAGGATCAGCATATGTCTAGAGTGAAACCTATATTTGAAATAGTTCTTATGAGTACAATTGATGCGTCGTTTTGATTAATTAATTAAATACGAGCATGTAGGTTTAACAATGACGAACGGGGAAGGAGTCATAAGTTAGTTTTTTATATGTATTACAATAAATATTTTAATATAAGAATTTTATGTTGAAACCATAAATATACACAAATTAATATTAAAAATAGCTACTGTGCAAATCGTGACCGCGTAAAATGGTAGCAAGAATGCAAGCAGCATTTCCCTTTTTGAATCGCAATTCCAATCTACTGGGCGAAAAATTAACCAGCCCTCCTGTTACCGGTAGAGGCAATAAGACGAGGAAAGGAAATATTCTAATAAGATGAGATAATAAACATATTATAGATATATATTTCGACACCAATTTCAAATACTTATTTTCTATTTTTCTGTATATAATCAATAAATTAGTTCAACTACTAGAAGAAGGAATGACATGAAAGTTTTAATAGTTACTTAATAATAACATCGTAATTTATTAGATGTTTCAAGCAATTTCTAATAAGAATTTATAAGATAAACATTTATTATAATTTGTATTATAAACATTATATAAAGAAATAATTTATGAAATGTCTCAAAGAGGTATCGAGATCAAATTTATAAAGAACCGATTACCTAGATGTTAATCGAACTCACTGGTTTTGAAACAAAATTATAGTCTGAATTATTACAGGATTATTCTAGGGTCAACTAAATTAAATATTAAGAACTCATCTGAAAGCAAAGGTTTGGTCTCAAATGTGTTCCAATTTCTTATAACATCCACATTACACAGTACACACAGACACAGTAGTCCAAGACAACCAATAAACCAACCACGACTGTATTAGCTATTCTAGCATCTAGCTTTATAATTATTATAATTTGGTGTTTCTGTCTATCAGTTAAGACTTTGGTGGTTTGATGTGTTTGCATGTTCTTATTTCCAGACAGTATCACAAACAAAATTTTTGGATTGCAAAATTTTTTTTGTGTTGTTCATTTTCCTTGTTCATATTATAGTGCTAAAGTGTTTGCACAAACACGAATGATTCTCTATTCTCTCACTCTCTAATCTGATGGTAATCTGGAGAAAGACCGAAGAGAGACTTTCCGAGGCTCAAGAGTATTAATACTGCCCAATTTGAGCTGCGGCTAAGAATTTCCTCACGGACAAACCGGGATTTGAATCCTCTAAATCTTAAATCGTATAAGCTAGCCAGTAGATCCACAAGATAGTCTACATTATTTAAAAAAAAAACCTTTAAGTGTATGTTTCAACAAAACTATTAAATCATTGATAAAATATTTAATTACATGTAAAATTAAAGCAGATAAAAAAAATGTGATTATTGATATAGATAAAAAAAGTGACGCAAATTGAAATGGATATTTTATTCAATTGATTTTGCTAATTAAAAATAACATACATAAAAAGCTCGTACTACTCCGAGCACGTGACAGAAGTGAAACGTTTGAAACGTTTCTATCTACATACGTATTGAAACATTACTTATATCAAGAGATTACTTTACGGAGTTAGTTTTAAAGCGACACCATCTCATCTGGTAGGTGTAACAAGAGAGGATCGATAACTAATATAATAAATCAGTACCTCACCACCCTTATGCTGGCGGAAACTTGTTGGCAAATCAATTTCAAAAAGTATTCGAATCAGGCGGAATTCCTACCATACCTCTGTCAATTAGGATAATGGTAAGAATAACGTTGTTGATGGCAATGATTATGATGATGTTGGTGGTGGTGATACCATCAAAACATCCAATTTAAATGCAATTTTGAAAATTAACCCCCATAAAACTCAAAAGTTTAACTTAAATAAAAAATGTAATTAGTTAATTAAATCGTTCCAGAAACATGATCAAAAAGATGATAATCACTTCAATATAGATAAAAAGATAATTTTTGGAACTATTGTTTATCTGTACCAAATTCAGGGGCAAATATAACGAGCGAGCTTGTCTTCAAAGTAAATATAAAAGTTTAAATTTCAACGGTATTTCACATAAGAACTTAAAAAAACGCAATTTCTGATAACATGCGAACTTGCAATCATGTTGAAATTCGCCTCGCTACTCAAAAGTCCTCTTATTTCAATATACAACCTACTTCTACTTGTATAGAGGTAAAAATATGTTGCTGACGTCTTAGCGTAATAGCTTCGGGTATATTTTAATATAATTATAAATATAAATATAATTATAAATTTAACTAATGAGACCAGGGTTTTTATTTATATAATATAAATATTTTTATTGAATAGGTAGGCGGACGAACATATGGGTCATCTGATGGTAAGTGGTCACCGAACGCATAGTAAGATGTAATGTTAACCATCGCTTACACCGCCAATGCGCCACCAGCCTTGGCAACTAAGATATTATGTACCTTGTGCCTGTAATTATACTGGATCACTCACCCATCAAACCGGAACAAAACAATACCAAGTACTGCTGTTTTGCGATAAAATATCTGATGAGTTGGTGGTACCTACCCAGACGAGCTTGCACAAAGTCAGTAATATTATTGTATTTTATCTATTGAAACGATGAAAACCGTTAAATAGAAATCCATACAATGAATATAACAATATCCTGGGACATTATTCACACACGGCCATCTGATCCCAAACTAAGCAGAGCTTGTACTATGGAAACCAGACAACTGATATACTACATATCTACTTTTCTTTTGTAAATACATACGTATATAGATAATTACACCCAGATCAAGACAAACGGACATATTCATGCACAAAAATGTCTGTCCTGGTTGGGTATCGAACCCACAACCTTCGGCGTGAAAGGCAAGTATCTACCACGACAACCGGCCCGTCAAATATATGCTATTGTTTGTAATGGTCGGTAGTATACTGTAACGAATGGACAAGTATAACCACTAGTAGGCTTCGTGTAAGCCCATCTGGATGGGTACTATTTATTCACACATATTGGCGACACAAGATCTGGACGATCTATTTGTAATAATTAAAGAGCATTTTGAAATAAATAGAGACATTAATTGTAAAAACAGAAGAAGTAAGGATAAGCTTGTAACACTTCATTTACGACTTAGCAAATTCAATAAATCCTTCCTAGGGCACGGTATTCATTACTATAATAAGATTTCACAGTTATTTTTAATTCTGCCTATTATTAATGTTAAATCTCATTACAAAAAAACCTTAATATATAAGACATATTACTCAACAGGATTATATAAATGATAAAAATAACGCATAAGCAAAACTATACGTATACAAATAAATTAAACAAGAAATATAAAAAAAAAATAATAACAAAACAAAATAAACTAACATATTATGAAGGGGGATGATTTTCATTCATTTCATACCATTTGTATCATAATTCTTCTACGTAAAATCTACATTCTGGTGGAAGCTTACACTTAACTAATTCAATACTGTAACATAACGATTTAAAAGAGCCCTTATAAGCCTACTAACAAATAATTATTTGATTTAATTTGATTTACGATGTAGGACGAGGATAATATCTTCAATAGTGGCACTATCTTTGAGTAAAGTAGAAACAGCCAGATATTTATTTTTATACACAGAAAATAAAAATATATAATTTTGATTTTGAATTGCTTCTGTTACTCTCTCTCTCTCTCTCTCTCTCTCTCTACCAGACTATGATATAAAGATAGATTGATCGGCTCGAGCAGTGTTTTTAGTTTTTACTGTAAATACATTTTCAAAAAGAGCTTGATGGTTCTGGCACTGGCAGTGTTCATACTATCAATTCTCAGACAGCGGATAAAGTCGTTGGTTCTGCACCTAAGCTTTATCCGGTCGTTTTGGATGTGCCGTTCCATTAGATTATGAAAGTAAGAGGCTTTTTCTTGTGCATTTGTACTTTCGTACAATCTTATACGTTATTATATTTTCTGCGCAGTTAGCTGTTGTATATAACCGAGATGGCCCAGTGGTATGAATGTGCGAATCTTAACCGATGATCGTGGGTTCAAACCCGGGCAAGCACCACAGAATGTTCGTGTGCTTAATTTGTGATTATAATTGATCTCGTGCTTTACGGTGAAGGAAAACATCCTCAGGAAACCTGCATGTGCCTAATTTCACTGAAAGTCTGCCACATGTGTATTCAACTCACCCGCACTGGAGCAGCGTGGTGGAATAAGCTCCAAACCTTCTTCTCAAAAAAAGGTAGAGTAGGCCTTTAGCCCAGCAGTGGGACATTCACAGGCTGTTACGGTAGCTGTTCCCGTGGCAGCAATCCTCCTTATGATTATCAGCAAACAAATTTAAATAATACATATGGAACATCTTATTTATTATTAACTAGTTGCAACCTGCGGCTACGTATACGTGAGAGGGGGGCGATGTGTTAGAGTACTTGTCTTTTTCTGTACTTTGTATGTGTAAAATTTTATGTAAATCCGTTGAGTAGCTAAGACGAGAAAGCGTTACAAGCAATCAAATAAGCAAACTCACTTTAGCATTTATAATATTAGTCAGGATTCCCAAGGCGTAGTCTAACATTTTTACGTTTATTAAATTGAATAGTAAATTAACCAGTGTTATTACAGGCAAAATGATATAATATCTTAAAGTCTCGAGTTCGCGATGCTTAGTTGGTATATGGAGTAGTTTATATACCTTGTAGCGGCATTGTCAATAGTTGAAGATAACTTAAGTTTAAATGGATTTATACAAAAATTGGGCTGAATGAAGTGCCATTAGAGAGGCCGATGTCCAGCAGTGGACTAACAAGGACTGATGATCATGATACTAATCTGACTACCACAGATTTGAAAAAAATAATAAAAAAAATCCGTATTAAAACGAAAAACATGCTGTATAATTATTTAAAACTGTAAATTAAAAGTATTAAAAGTTACGACACAGCAGGAGCTGAGTAGGTCCTCGAATATCGTGTCCAAGGTTCTATTAGTAAATCCAGCGGCTGAATGATTTTCGTGGTGAAACTATTGATATCAAGATATCAATAGTAAAAAAATGTATGGTGATTCAATCAACGCTCGAACGTTTCAGCCTTCTTATCTTAGAGTACAGTCGTATTTATTGGATACACAAGGTTGCTTGATTTTTTTTATTTTTTTTAAAAAGTTGATGAGCAACGCCTCATTGGTAAGGTTACCATTGCCCATAGACATCCCATGTAAGAAGTACAAATCATTGTCAATGTGCTACCAACTATCCGATTATTTCATTTAATTAATTTATACATTTATAAAAAATCATTTCAGGTAATGGGAGGTGTCAGGCAACCTATGTGTTAGGTCAGGGTATAAGATATTTCTATTCTAAATTCCATTCAAATCCGTTCAACCGTTTTTGCGTAATTGAGTAAAAAACTAACTTTTAAACGTTATTTTTAAAAAAAATAACTTTCCAATACGAGTATTATTAGGAAAATAAGTAAAGTGATAAAAAATCAACACGCTAACAAACTCGCTTGCATACTAAAATAAAAATAGCGAATAGAAATAAAAATTAAGATATTTTAGAGGAATTACGACAATAAGTATGACAGTGGTCATTTGCTACTTTCAAATACAATCAAAAATAGATTTTGCTTATAAATAAGCACCACAGATAATATTAACGAATTATTTGACGGACCGGTTGGCGTGATTGGTAGATACTTGCCTTTTAGGCGCAAGGTTGTGGGTTCGATACCCACCCAGGACAAACATTTGTGTGCATGAACATGTCTGTTTGTCCTGAGTCTGGATGTAATATCTACATAGATAATTACGTATGTATTTACAAAAGAAAAGTAGTATATGTAGTATATCAGCTGTCTGGTTTCTATAGTACAAGCTCTGCTTAGTTTGGGATCAGATGGCCGTGTGTGAATAATATCCCAGGGTATTATATTATTATTATATTATATATTTAATTACAGGATATATAAACACAATGATAATATTACAAGTCGTAAGCATTTCGACTTGCTTAAAGTTACGTAACGTCAACTTGACAGAGTGAACTTGGCATCAGCCTACTTGAACGAAAATCATGTTATGTTTACATTTATATATGCGTAACTCCCGGCGTGTAACACTTTAAGGCGACGAATGCATAAATAAGAAAGACAATGTGGATGCGGCAAAAAATCTTTACTAATATAAATAGATCTATAATAAAAATGAGGAGACGTTTTTGTATTTCCTAACTGACAAACTTACACGAAGCTTTGAGTATTTTGCAGTTTCACTCGCTTAAAATTTAGCAATAATCTAAACTCTCAAGTCAAGCTTGAAGTTGATTTTCTTGTAAAAGTAAGTTGAATACGCTGATCTCAGGACTTCATTTTGTGTTGTTTATTGAAAATGAAGAGAGGGGAAGTAACGTTTGACGTAGATAAAACCACGCGGAATACCTACTTATAATATATTTATTAATCAGACCATTGGGATGATTGTATATTTTTAAATGAATATATAAGTAGTCGTTATTTTTTTCAAAATATACTTTCTTATGCTACTTATTAAACCTGTACCAAGAACCTTACTAGCCTTATCCATTAAAGCTCGCACTGTATCACCTCAGGCAATTTAATTTCAAGTACGCGGCCTGCAAGTATTGTAGAATTTCGGCGGTATAAATACGGCGTCCAGCGGTACAGTTGTTAGATAATTCGGCAAGCTTGACTTGAACACACCAATCTACCAAACAACAAAACCCCATTTCACCAACATGCAGAGATTCGTAAGTTAAATTTTGACTATAGGGGTAGGATCAACACTTTGGCTATTGAAACAAAAACTGTTTTCAAACATTTCTAATAGAACATTTAATAGTGCTTTGAAAGTGTTGCCATATATTGTTTTTTTCGGAAAAGTGTAATTTGCTTATAATTTGTGGTAATCAAATTTTATTTATTTGACTATTATATCTAATACAATTGTCAGTTAAATTTGTTAAATTATGTTAATATTTTATGTATTTAAAATAAGAATATTTCAATGTCGCAACAACACAGGTTTATCGTAACCTAAATCAAGAAAATATGTTCAAGGTAGAATAAATATGACCTTAAATTGTAAATCGCTTACTTTTAAGCTTATAAAATATATAATATAATGTTTATAGTCAAACTAATTTCAGCAAAATGAAAAATTATTCCGAACTTAAAATTCGAAGAAAGTGATCGGTCTTTTGCAGTTTTCAATATCAAATAAATGTTTAAAACGATTCAATTCAACTCTCACGAATACTTCAAAGTTTTGTGTTCTTTCTGAATTCAAGAAAGTATTGTCATATTTCTAATCGTATTTCTTGTTTTCATACAAATGTAGTTCACAAAGCTATTATACGATGTATTTTATTCAGATTAACTATATTATCTTTATTTATTTCGCAGGTAGTTTTCGTTGCTTTCCTCGCCTGCGCTGCTGCCGCACCCGCTCCCGGCCTTCTGTTGTCTCATGCGACCCCAGTAGTCGCTGCGGTCCACGCTGCCCCCGTGGTCCACGCCACTCCAGTAGTCCACGCCGCAGTGCCAGTCGTCGGCTCCAAGACTACCATTACTAAGAGCAGCCAGCTCGTCAACCATGGCTCTCCCGTCGTTCACGCTGTCCACGCCGTCCACACCCCAGTGGTCGCTGCTGTTCCCGTTGTGAAGACCGCTGTTGTTCACGCCACCCCCATAGTCCACGCTCCAGTTGTACATGCTGCCCCAATCGTGCACGCTGCCCCAGTCGTCCACTCCGTCGCCCCTGTTGTTGTCAAGACCGCTCCTTCCGCGGTCGCTCACAGCAGCTCCGTCGTCCATCATTCTGCCATCAAGGCTATCCCAGTTGTAGCTCTCCATTGAATGTGATAATATTTTAAAAGATGCCTTAGAATAAACTGAATACCTCCGATTTATTTTTTTCATTCTTCACAATAACAGCTTACCTTACAATAACAACAAAACAATATCCTCAATTAAATGAATATTATTGTCAGTATATACCTATCTACAAGTATACCTTTTAACCGGGAATTCTGAATAATTAATTCCTTAATTACACTTCAAAGAAGTCGAATTTGAATGGGAATCTTTGTAGTCGGTTCGGCGTAAAGACATTACTCAGACAATTATACAAATAATACGTTTAATTAGACTACAAATATTTTATAATATTATGGTTTTTTTAATGAGACATTAATAAGGAAATGTTTCAATTCATAATTGATTTTAATTTAAATTACTGGCAACTCTCGGCCTAAACTTGTGCAATTTGAAAAAAACCTTTCAATAAAACAATTATTATTTATCAAGATTAAATGAACAAACACATATGCAATACAAAATACAATAATTTATTATTTTAAACGTTTTTTATTTAAGCTCAATTACATTCTTAAATTGATGTACTTGGTGGTAAGGCTTGTGCAATCCCGTCTGTACAGTGTCATCCATTCCTCAGATATTCTACGACCAAACAGCAATACTTAATTTTGTTGTATTCTGATTTTAAGGCTAAGTGAGCTCGATTAACTAAAGGCAAAGCCATACCAGGGCATGGCAAGGGCCTAGTTGGTGGTGCATTGGTATGTAAGGTAAAATATATTATCTTACAGGATACATTTTAAAAAAATAGAAAGATGACAATGCTTAGTTGTAAAATCAAAATAAGTATGTTAAACCTTTTTACCTCTTAAGACATAAATAATTAATTACACTTGTGCTTATTCGATGTTTTTATTAACTGTGTACATATCATCTCGTGCTTTACGATGACGGAAAACATCGTGAGGAAAACCGCATGTTTCTAATTTCACTAAAACTATGCCACATGTGTATTCCATCAACCCGATGATGCTGGATGATGTATAAGCTCCAAAACTTCTCAAAAATAAGGCCTTAGCTCAGTTGTGGGACATTTTTTGTTACTTTTAATTATGTAAAATTAGATATAAAAATGTTCATGTACATAGATGATTAATAATTATATTTATACATAAAATGTAACATCAAATGAATCTAGGTGAAAACGCCATTTCTATAAATTTTTCCGTCGCATTTTAATTAAGAAAAGTATACATCATTCCTTTATTGGATTGTGGTGTGATACATGGAAAAATAAAGCTCGTTTCACACTGTACGACTGTTATTATAAAAAACGCTGGCTACAGACGCAAATCGCAAATTCTTGGCGTTGATGGAATTCGTAGTAGATTTATTATAACCTACAAAGTTTTTTTATCATAGAATCCCGAAACAAACAATATTAAAATATATATTATTATTACAAAAACGGCTTTGAATTAAATTTCAGACAAAAGCCTTCTTGAGGAAAGTACATTTTGATTTCATATTTTAATATAACTTCGAGTATAACCTGCCTTACCACATACAATACTTTTTATCCTGGAAACCGACGTTGGTTATCAAATTATGTTAATTATTCATACTATCTTACTAATATTATAAATGTCAATTGTGAAACTGTTAAACATGAGAATGATTTATTAGAAAATAATAATAAACGTTTAAATTGTATGACGGCAGATTTTGAACGGTTTTCGTGTCACACTGAAACCTATGCGGGCGCAGTCGTGGATTCAGGTCGCGTTTAAAGTCCACATAAAATATATTATATTAAAAGTAAGTTATATGTATTTTCATCTCTCTCGTTAACTTTATTATATACAGTATCATAGGCAGTAGTTAGTAATTATATATTATAATTTAGTGAGTGATCGATTTATTTCTGCATTTTATATGCTTTTTACACGACCTCCTAAAAAGAAGTGTAATATTTTCAGGGTTCACTGTATGTCAGTTTATTCCACCATGACTTTTAAATGTCTGAACAGATTTTGATGTATGGGGTATCGTTATATTTCTTACATCGTTCTAAGTGACAATGGCTTAATTTTTTTCAAATTTTTACTTCGTTTTCTCAAATCGAATTTTATCAATTATTTTGTACGTCAAATACGTACACTATTACTCTGTCAAGACGCTAGTTTGAAAAGAGCCTTAAATTCGAAACGAAATGCTCGACGTGACACAGTCCGCGTGAATTCAAAAGCCATACCTTACCATTTGGGATGTAGAGATAAAATTTACGAACGTTCAAGCGCGAATATAAATTGGACGAAAAACCGTTGAATTCATCATTCGAAACGTTTTAACGTATTAACACATTCAAAATGTATCGCTTGGTAAGTAAATCTATCTATTTATATAAAAACAGACGTTACAGATATTTCTAAAGATTATCTTTAAATTTATACTTTAAAAGGGTAAGTGATATTTTATGTTTCAAATTTCACAGTAAAGGCTCATTTATAAATATTGTATAAGGGTTAGTTAAGGTGCGCTGCCTTCGTCAGAGCGTCACGGTAGCATGCGCAAGCAATCCCGCGGCGCTGCTCGTTAAGACAAAAAGGGTACCGGTTTTTTAGTAGGTATTCCGATGTTCGGGGCGCACTCAGCGCCTTGGACACCGGCGAGCCCCACAAACTTCCCCGCTGTTCCCCGTGGGGAAAACACGTAATGTGAAAGGTACGCTGTCTTCTTCATTCGAATTTCAAATCAATCATGACAGACAGACGTTTTTATGTAAGGTTGTTAATGTTTACATTAAATTGTAACTTATGTCCGACGATTTATCTTGTTTTTAAAATAGTTACGTAATATAATAATACTTGCACGCCATCTATTGTAAATTGATGGGACTTGTCTTAAACCTTAACGTAAGTTTGAAAGTTGCGTTAAGTTTTGCTTAAAGCTGTGTAAAGTTTTACAAACGAATATATAATTATATTCGCAGAGAAAGTAAACGGCAACGTGTTAGTTTATAATTAAACAAAGTGCTCTCGCCTACATTAATCAAGTCTTTAATTCAAGGGAATATTAATACTATTCTTTGGATAAATATTACTTTATATTTCTGTCAAAGACGTGACAAAGTTTGACGGGCCGTCTGGTTGGTAGATACTTGCCTTTCACGCTGAAGGTTGTGGGTTCGATTTCCACCCAGAACAGACATTTGTGTGCATAAACATATCTGTTTGTCCTGAGTCTGGGTGTAATTATCTCTATAAGTATGTATTTATAAAAGAAAAGTAGTATATCAGTTGTCTGGTTTCCATCGTACAAGCTTTGCTTGGTTTGGGATCAGATGGCCCTGTGTGAACAATGTTCAAAAAAAAAAGTTGTTACTATACTATTAATGTACCACTGGGAAAAGTCTACTCTCTTTTTAAGAAGGTTTGAAGATCATTTATCTAGACTATCAACCGCAAATACTATAGTGAAGGGAAACCATTAGCAAAATTAATTCCAAAAGTTGGCGTTAGGCAGACCGAACAAATTTCCCAAATCCTGTTTCATTTAGTATTCTAATGACATGAATAAATAAGATAAAGACAAGCCAACGATAATGATATGCAAATTGTATTTTTCACTACCTGATTGATCTAGTGGCTAGATATAAGACCGTAGTTCCGAGGTCCTGGGTTCAAGCCCCGTGTCGAGCCGATGAAAAGTATGTGGCTGCTTCTAAGCATGTGAAGTCGTCAGTCCTGCGTCTAGACTTTCCGGTCGTGTCAGATTGCGTCCCATCGGATTAAGCATACACTTTTGCTTTATAATATCTCCTGCGCAGTTGGTTAACCTGTCTTGAGATTGACCGCCATGGTCTCAATCGGTCAGGAGGTCATCATCAATTGTACATAAAATATTATTAATTTCCAATATGTTCTTTCAGGTGGCTATTTTAACACTTTTGTCAGCAGCGAGTGCCGCTCCTGTACACTACGCACACTATGGAGTGTGGTACACACACGCGCCACTCTTCAAGATCCACACACCGATCATACATCACACACCGATTATCCATCCAGCGCCAATATTGCACCACACCCCTTTGGCCGTATCGCACGTTGGCGTGTATCATCCTTCTTATCTTCTACATACGCCATTACTGTTTAAAAAGTAACAAAGGAGTTTAAGTTAATTGTATCATTTCGGGCTTGGACAGATTAACAAACAAAAGAAGGTACAATTACAATTAAATTCCCTAGGTTTATGTAAATACGTCACCGTATTCTACTGACAAATATCATAATATGGTAAAATTTGTGAGTGAGTCAACTACATGTACAAGATACAAACGAACATATATTGAGGACAATTTAATATGTGACTAACTCTTACGTTAGCTGTATCTGATTAAAACTGGCCTCATTGAAAAGCATTATTTTTGCATATACTGCAAGTTAATAAAGCATTATTTATATTTTCATTACTCTGTATATCTTTAATTTTATAATGTTAAAGAATCATTGTTACATTTACAGCTTACTTGTCTTACTAATTCTATTTCAGTGGAAGATATATTAGAAGACTTTGTGAGTAAGATTATGCCGTCATGTCTTTTTTATTTTGTGCTATCATTTACCAATATTCAAGAAAATATTGTAATAAATATAGTTGTTGTAACCGTACCGTGTATGTGTTGTAGTATTTGTAAATACATTAATGAATAAAAAAAT
This sequence comes from Nymphalis io, assembly GCF_905147045.1. Taxonomy (NCBI): domain Eukaryota; kingdom Metazoa; phylum Arthropoda; class Insecta; order Lepidoptera; family Nymphalidae; genus Nymphalis; species Nymphalis io. Next base: position 595,785 of record NC_065900.1, read on the forward strand.
ATTTTCATTTTAAAATGTGGTTCTGTCTTTATCTGTTTTTCTGTTAGTCTAGATTTCATCTGACCTAGAAATCTAATCCTGTAGAATTTAGGTTATTGGGCAAACTAACCGAGCCTGATTAGAGATTCCCTTGAGTATGTAAAATATTCCTGACCTATATATTAAGTATCCCGGAGGTTTTAATTATTTTAAAAAACTTTGCGCTATAATATATTTTACAATATTGTGTCTAATTTAAATTCTTATCTAAAAAAAAATCAACAATTATAAATCAAATATTTTTCTAAATTCATTTAAATTTAAAGTAACCATCGGTTCGGAATGTAAATTTCACTGAGAAAAACCGACAAAAAAACAATAGTTTCTCTTTTCCACTAATTAAATTACATAATTATGTCTCTTAAGTAAATATATAATTAAATTATTATTTTTCCTTATTATATAGAAAACATGCAGCTAATATTCATTGTAAATCAAAATTATTTATTAACTTATTCTTTTATCGAGCAATAATCCTATATTCAATTACTCCTAATTATTTTGTAATTGCAATTAAAATTAACGTATCGTCACTTTATTTGAAAACAACGTAATATAAAAGGGGCTTAAATACGTAAACTTGTATTAAGCGCCTGATATAAAAACAGAGCAAATAACTTAATACACATAAATGTATATACAAACTATCAGGCTTAATTTAACCAAGTATGGTATGGTACATGACTGTAGTATTGATTACCATAAATGAAACGAACCTTGTCTTTGACATTATTAACGATATAAATAGTATTGATCATATATAGATACGCGTAAACGCCTTGTAACAGTATAGAGTAATGGCGAAAAAAAGAACTGTCAATGAAGACATTAAGCATTTCGAATGTTGTTTGAATTATAATGCTAATTATGTCATTGTGACCAATTTGGGTTACAGCACATTATAGTTCTAGAGTATGTCACCAGCACTGGTGTACTTCATTCTCTCAATTTCATAACTTAGGACCAACGGCTTTAACAACGGCGTCCTTTCTAAGGCACGAGAGTGTTCATACTGCGAAATTTCAAAGTTCAGATCACGACTGTATCTTAACATAAAAACCAAATAACTGTTCCTGGCCTTACCAACTACACCGTATATAGTATTAATATAGTGCACATATACATATGAAACTCTTATATACATGATTTTAGTAACTACATTTTAACTATATAAATAATAATAATAATAATAATACTTTATTGTTATCCATTACATACATATTATAAAAACTAGCCCTGACTCCTGAACTGGTGTTACCCGTGCGTCAGAAGTCAGTTCCGTCCCATAAAATTTTTAAAAAGTATTACAAAGGATCTTATTACTAATTATTGTAAGTTAATCCAAGCCGTGTGTGCGTGAGTGTGTAAATGTGTGTGTGTGTGTGTGTGTGTGTGTGTGTGTGTGTGTTATCAAATAGTTAATAGTTTCTCAACGTCTTCATAATAAGTTGTTTTAACCATGTCTTAGTTTTGCCTTTTAATTGGTAGTTATTAATGTCCTTTATTCTTGAATTTTTTTATAAAATCTAGGTGCAAGACTGTTATATTGTTGCTGTGCAAATTTACTTTTAAATGTATTGTAAGGAAATCGATCTCTTCTATTGAAATTAGTTCTGGGTAAGAGTGGGACAACTGATTTATGGTATTTTTGTATACATAGATGTACAAAAAGTTTTCTCACAGATAAAACATCCTCCTTCTCGTAAGCTTTTTTGTTGAATATCGGAATGGTAAATACATAATTACTTTAAATAGTGCTCGCTGGGCACGCTCAGCCATTAACATATAGGTTTTGGCAGCGGCACCCCATGAACAAATACAATACGTAAGTATACATTCTGCTAGAGCTTATACGTTCTTATTAAGAGGGGAATATCCGCAATATGCCTGAGCGTTTTAAAAATGGATATTAATTTTCTTATTCTTTTGGAAATTGATGCTATGTGTTTATTCCAACTAAGTGTTTAATCTATAATTATTCCCAAGTATTTGATGTCTCATACTCTAGATGATCTTTTACATGTACAAGAAATACAAGTATACACTTACAAAAATATTACACAACAATTTTACCGTTTCCATTTTCATGTTATAAAACGTAGCAATTAAAAGTGCACTTACCAAATCATTTATCAATAAAAAAACTGTACTTTACATACATGTCATATCTATGCATTAGTTTAATCAATATTGCCAGTTATAAAATGAAATGCCAATTAAATAAACGCGATCATGACCGCATTGTCGGTAACCTTATCTGACATTGACTTTAGCGTATGACACCATAACTCTATCTTGTCTTAGATCGTTACTATAATCTCTTAAAGTTAATTAATTAAATATAAACTACTTTGAATTTACGTTATATATACGAACATATAAGGATGAAAGGTATGATTTTTTACTTTGATAGTTTTTTTTCATAATAACTAACATCTGTTAACGCGCTTCGAGGGTAAGACCGAAACATATGACTCAATATAATGTATACATATATCTATATATATAAGTATAATAAGAAAAATATTTAAATTAATTTTACTCCATATTTATATGGTTTTCTTCAATTATAAATTATATTAATAACCCTCAATTTCGTTGTTTCCACATCTGACGGGCGACCTGTAGGATCACATGTTTAACTATTGCCTACCGAATAAAAACGTAAACGAATTGACTTAATACTCATGTCCTAGCTTCAATGTCACAAATGTCAATATAATCCAAATTTAAAATTTGCGAAGATGTTTTTAACATATGTATATAATTCTAGGTTCTTTATACTTATTTATATATAGGCCTCTGCATCTTTGACAGATGATTTAAGCATACCGGTGACTGCCACTCTCCGTGTTGTTTTCCACCTGCAAGACAGGTGAGCGAAGTGTCCTCTTCGTGGATGCTGCTACGCCTGGGCCAGGCGAATTTATGGCAACACGGGCTTGCCCAGTACCCATGCCACCCTCTCCTCCTCCCCAGCAGGATCCGCAGGAATGACGAGTCAATACGTACTTACGGCTTACGCCTAAACGGAGGCACCGCTCCGGGTTTAATATTAGTTTTCCTTCTTCTTTGGCGTGACGCTGGGATAATTTTGGAAAACAACGTATCAAGGAGAGGGGGGAGGATACTGTGATCACGGAAGATACAGGAATGTGACACTAGTAGCTAGAGCAGTCCGGGGTCGCGTACCCGTAGTGATTCCAACCAGCTATCGGACAGATAACTGGTAGATCCACCCTCTGGACAATATACTTATTTATATGTTTGCTAAATAGAAATAAATTAAAGTATTTATAATCATTTATGTCCTATTCTTGTTCTATCTTTATGGAGACGATGTTTTGAAGTTTCTCTCACCACGCTGCTCAAAAGCGGATTGGGTCGACGAGTTACGGATTCATATTATGAGATGGAATTATTTTAAATAAACTCCGATTTTCTTACGATATTTTCCTTCAACATTGAGCACGAAATCAATTAAATTTGAAACAGTGGTGCTCTCTTGGATGTAAAACCACGACCTTCATTTAAGATGCACGCGTTACATCCACAAAGCCATCGAATAAAAAATAACCGAATAAAGATAAAACTGGAACGCAATAATAGAAAAAATAAACCGAAAGAGGTGTATGCTGCTTACGACCCTGAAAATCGTTTAGATATTTTGCAACAAGGCAATTTCTTATTAAGTGTGCAAAGAAAGATCATATTAAGAGCTATAATAACAATAGCACCTAGCAGATGAAGGGACTTAGGTCTAATAAGGTCGCTTCAGCGTAGACACAGTCAGATATATAAGCATTTAATTACATTATAAGGATAAAGTAATACGGAGATCAAATATTAATCCTATTGCCGAATTATTATATTATATTAATAATGATTAATGCTTCACATTTAAGGTAAAGTACACTTAAAAAAAGAAAAAAAAAACATCACAGTTCAATATCATACAGTAGAGCGATTATTATATTAGAACAAACTCGAAACTCACCGCAGAAAACAGTCGTGAAATTTCAGAAGGTGATATATGACATAGACCATTGTAAATATATAATTTAATATACATTTTTTTATAGTATAGGTAGGCGGACGAGTATATGTGTTACCTAATGGTAAGTGATCACCAACGCCCATAGGCATTGGCATTTTAAGAAATGTTAACCATCGCTTACACCGCAAATACGTCATCAACCTTGGGACCTAAGATGTTATGTCCCTTGTGTCTGTAATTACACCGGCTCACTCACCCTTCGAATCGGAACACAACAATACCAACTACTACTGTTTTGCGGTGGAATATCTGATGAGTGGGTTGTACCTACCTAGACGCTTGCATAAAGCCCTGCCAACAGAAATTAAACATTTCATGAATAGTATATCACATAAGTCAGTTGTCAATATATCAGGGGTGAGTAATGGAAAGAGTTCAGGATATCACTGCAACATTCGAATTTTTAGTTATTTGCATTTCCCCTGCGAATTAATTAAGTCAATAGCCCGATCAGAATCAAACACTGATGGTAGGGCTTTGTGCAAGCTCGTCTGGGTAGGTACCACCCACTCATCAGATATTCTACCGCAAAACAGCAATACTTGATATTGTTGTGTTCCGGTTTGAAGGGTGAGTGAGCCAGTGTAATTACAGGCACAAGGGACATAAAATCTTAGTTCACAAGGTTGGTGGCGCATTGGCTATAAGCGATGGTTGACATTTCTTACAATGCCAATGTCTAAGGGCGTTTGGTGACCACTTACCATCAGGTGGCCCATATGCTCGTCCACCTTCCTATTCTATAAAAAAAAAAAACATGTCACTTCTTACTATTCGGCCCGTATACCGTTGGGTCATATACGGCTTCAAAGCATTAAACAATTAATGATTGTTATCTTATAACACGACAGATCAGAAAAGGAGTGTGTTGTTTTCAGGATTAGTACTCTGGTAGAACGCTTAATATATAATCAATTAAAATCATTTGCGGTTATGAAACTTAATAGTGCGAGGTATTAAGCATTTGATAAATTGTGTAATATAACCTTTGATAAATTGTGTAATGAACTATTTATCCTTTTACATAAATAATAATTGTCAATTGTTATGATATCCATATTTACCTGTAATAGTTAATGACGCCAGTGAGTGGGTTCATAAACAATTTTTATTTCAATTTTCGAATACAATGGTCTCTAAGAAATCACTTGTAAGCGATAAGTTAACCTTGTGTGCTGCACATATTGTTTTTTATTTTCGGCTTACGTACATATAACATTCGTAAGTCGGTATTTTGTATATAAATAGTTTAAATAAATTATGAAACTATCCGTTCATATCATTTCTTTTATACGGAGATATGTTGTGGTATTTAATTTAATTAACATATTTAAATAAAGCACAAAGTTTTAAGCAGCTTTTTCGTTTCTTTACATATAATTATCATTACATGACTGTGTGAATATATAAAAGTAGACTTTTAACATATATCCCATTCGTGGTTTTCAGACCATGTCGATATAGTTTTCATACTGACAAAGTTTTAGAAATAATCAGCTAATAAATAATGATAATAATAACACACTTCATTGCACAATAAGAAAATACAAATAGTTAGAACGCATGAATCTTGTTCGGTAATTGCGGGTTCAAACCCAAGCAACCACTGAATTTTCATGTGCTTATGTGCTTTGGGTTTATAATTCATCACGTACTCGACAGTAAAGAAAAAAAACGCGATGAAACCTATATGTAACTGATTACTCTTAAATTCCGCCACATATGTATCCAACAATTCGCATTGCAGCAGCGTTGTGAAATTAGCTCCAAGCCTTCTTATCAAAGGAAGAGGAGGCCTAAGCCCAGCAGTGGGATATTCAAAAGCTATTATTTTAAGACAAAAGAGTTACAGTGAAAACAAGAATTTGGGACAGACGAAATTATCTAGTGAATGTATAATAGTTATACGAACATGTATTTAAATATATACGAATTATTATTATAAAATCCGTATCTTTTGATTTGTAAGTCTGTGGTTAACATAAAATACATCTCGTTTTCGTAACTCTATGTTTAAAAAAATAAGGGCAGTATATATAGCTCGTTTACAGCTAGTACGCTTAAACGACGCTCACCCTTCAAGATGTCGCGACATCTTTTGATAGTAAGTTAAAGATTTCACTTTATATTCACGTTACTAAAATTTATAATATTACATAAGTTTGTCTAAATAATTAAAAAAGATAATATAAATAGGAAGGAATTTAATTAATTTTTCTTTTAATAATGGATACTTTATTACAATTACATTTACTCTGAAAGTATAATTTAACTGTCTCATATGTCTAGTGACTAGGGCTAAGGCTGATGCTGAGCCTTAGATTCAAATCCCTGGTCTTGCCAGTGAAATTAAAGTTTTTATCTATAGAACTTAAAATGACAACCATGAGTACGAAAGTTAGAAGAGATAGACGCCCGTGTCTCGGAAAGCACGTAGAGTCGATAATCCTTCACTTGATTTCACCCTGTATCGGATCGCCGCCATCGAATTGAAATCTGTGTTTTCGCACACACTTGTATTATAATATCTCCAGGGCTAATGTCTAGACTGAGTTTGGCCACCGTCGGCGAAAAATTGGTCAAGATGTATTATGTAGTCAGTATTATCTAAATTAAATATATTTTAACGCTTAAAGAACATGAGACAATTAATTATAAAAACGAACCTGCTTTAAATTAAAACCTTTGTCCTTAAACTTATTTAACAAGCAGACAAAAACATTATACACATAAAATTTACTTAAAATACCTTACTGTTGTGTATTTAACAACAAAAATTAACTTAAAAAAAAAAACACAATTATTAAAATTAATTTTTTTTTATGCAATTTTCGACAAATGTATTTTCTAATTAAACTTTTATAGAACAAGTCCAATACGGTGTTCATTAATCCAAATAAAATTCAATGCTTTTTTTAAAAGAATTAAGTAAGTGAAGGCTTCTCATTGCTTAGTCATCAATCGTATGCACTCGTGTATCATTAAGTCTTGTGAGATAGTTTTTTTTAATTCAAATCATACAATTTCATTAAGAGCCAAGATAGGTGAGTCAGTTACCCATTGAGCTGTAAAGACGTATATATCCTAAGATTTTGGGCTCTAAGCCTGAGTGGGTAAGCGGGTAAGTACTGAGTCTTTATTTGCTAACAGACTTAATTTTTACTAATTACTATATATTAATATGTTATTTACAGATTCTCGTCACTATTGCCTTGGCATTGGCAGCACCATCACCAGGAGTTCACTTCTCAGTGCACTCAGCACCACTTGTACACAGCCCAGTGATCCACCATCCGTATGTGCATCCAGTCCCAATAGTGCACAGCGTTCCAGTACACACATACCACCGTGTACATACAGTGCCGATCGTACACAGCCCTGTGGTACATTATAAAGTAAAATCTCTTTATCATGTTCATGGCTAATAAATATATTTATTAATTATTATGAGTTTTTTTTTAAACTTTAATTATAACGAATACTACAAAATCAGTTAAAAATAATAAATGTAAAATATAATTTTATAACTATCTTCGTAATAAAAACAAAAATAGGATATTGACGGGCCGGTTGGCGTGGTTGGTAGATACTTGCCTTTCACGCCGAAGTTTGAGGGTTCGATTCCCACCCAGGACTGACATTTATGTGCATGAACATGTCTGTTGTCCTAAGTCTGGATATAATTATCTATGTAATACAAAAGTATTTATGTATTTTCAAAAAAAAAGTAATACATGTAGTATATCAGTTGTCTGGTTTCCATGGTACAAGCTCTGCTTAGTTTGGGTTCAGATGGCCTTGTGTGAATAATGTCCCAGGATATTATATATCCTTAATAGTATATTATAAATCCAAAAGTGAGTATGTCTGTTTATTTGTTTGCTACGCTTTCATGTCTTAACTACACAGCCGCTCATTTTCCATACAAATTGTCAGGTGTATAGAAAAGGGCGTAACGTACCCAACATCTCCCCTTACACGCGGGCGAAACCGCTGGAAACTAGTAACCTATCTGTGTATCTTTCATTTTTATCTGTGTTTTATATAATAGAGATAAAAAAATTGCGTGTTAGTTCATTTGTTTGAATGCGTTAGACTGAATCTACCAGTCAGATTTGATAAATTATTTTTATATAAGTAATTTTTGTAAAATGGTGGCCTTTTTGTATATGATTTGAAAACAAGATTTTTGGCATTGTAAAGTTTCATAAACAGTGCCGGAATTTTGTAGGAATTATTTCTAAATCTAAAATAATTTTAGTACTTATGTGGCGCATTAAGACCTCGTGATCGATGGCTTTGCTACCGTCCCCTAAATCCTATGTAAATAATTACTCACTTAAAATTGTGAAAGGATAAAAGTTAAATTAGTTCACATTTCCGCAATTATTCTATTTACAAATTCACTTCGAATCGTTTCATTCATCCGAACGAGTAAATTTCAGAGCAAATAAGTAACTAATTCCAGTTCAAAATGTTATTAAATTTCTCAACATTAAAACAACGTGCACTTCAAATTAGGTTTCCCATTTAATATAAGAGAAATATTTTCATCGTATTAAAATATCTTACAGTATTTTATGTATTTTTTAAATTATGAATATCTACTTATATATTGGCTATATTATACATATTATGTATGTGATATATGCATGTTTATATATGTGTAAAACAAATATGTGAACTCTCATTATTTCGTACATACGAGTATGTACCAATTCGGAAAAATGATTCTATTAAAAAGTATAAAGGAAAAAATCTTAAGTTCCTATTTATTTAAATTTACAAATGTATTTCCATAATACATCATATCAGCGGACACACTATACTGTGTACTAAATAAATGGTATAATAGGTATGATGAATATGCAAATAATGATGATCTTGGTGATGACAATGATTGTAATGATCATGATGATGTAATTACAGACACAAGGGACATAAGATCTTAGTTCCCAAGGTTGGTGGCGCATTGGCAAACATTTCTTACAAAGCCAATGACTATGGGCGTTGCTGACCACTTACCATCAGGTGGCCCATATGCTCGTCCGCCTACTTAAACAATAAAAAAAAATGATAAGGATGAAAATGTTGATGATAACCATGATGATAATGATGGTTATGATTAATTTTTAATACTTAAGCATTGTCTATATGTGGTTCAATATAAATAGAAGTTTTATATAAGCCTATATTTTGTAAGTCTAAATGTAATAATTATATTTGTAGTTTACATTATTTGTTTATAAGATTTATATGATTAAACATTTCCATGTTTAATATATACTATATAGCTACTATTTGTGCCTAACCAACATTCGGAGATTGTTAACAGTGAAGTTGCATTCGGGAAAGGATTCGTTTAAATACAATAAGGCTTGATTCACATCCGACAAATAATGTAGCAATATATTTATTTACAAAATTTTAATAACAAATATATATTGATTTTTTTTTTACAATTAATAGGCCAGCGTTTGACCGTTGACTTACCTAATGTTAGGCCTCTGCCTCGAATTTTGCGGGCAGCGGGGCGGCGGCGGCGGCGGCGCGGCAGCGGGGCGGGCAACGCATACCTGTTCTCCAAACCAGCGGGCAGATCGCGCGGCACTATAGCGGTGTAGTGTTGTGTTCATGGTTGTGTTGTCGAGATATTTGTTTTTATTCGCGAACGAAATGTCTGAAAAACGGCGACATCTTTTTGATTCAAATTTATTCCTAACGCTCGATTTATTGTGGGCAAAAGAAGAAGTGGATCCCTACTATAGGGCAAGGAAAATAAATGGCGAGTTTTATCGAAATTATGAAGAACAGAGACAAAATCCCGACAAATTCTACGACTAATAATTGGTTAATTATTCTTCTATTTTTATGGTTCACATCTTTGCTGTTCCATATGGGTGTCCTCTCAAAGATTGCCGAAATAATTAGCTCTTGCACGTCCGAAGACATTTTGATACGTCACAAAAAAAATGTACAACACTGTACCTACAATGCAGACGCGCAACGCGGGCGGTCACCGCTTGACTGGAGTGCACCGCTCGTTGCCCGCCCCCGCGCCGCTCCTGCACCGCTGTATTCGAGGGCCGGTCCATTTGATTATACGCGTAAGATCCTGCCGCTCCCGCGCCGCCGCCGCCGCCGCCCCGCTGCCCGCGAGATTCGAGGCAGAGGCCTTAAGCATCGACACCCTCTAAGATGTAGCACGCTTGCCTATAAGAAACCTGTTTACTCTGGATTTGAAGACACCAATATTGTACCTGTCAGGAAATACGGACTCAGGCAAAGCATTCCATAGTTTCGCAGTGCGAATGATGAATGTAGATTTAAAGCGCTTCGTACGTAGGCGGAGAATTTCCACTTTTTTTTTTTTTTTTTTTATAGAATAGGAAGGCGGACGAGCATATGGGCCACCTGATGGTAAGTGGTCACCAACGCTCTTAGACATTGGCATTGTAAGAAATGTCAACCATCGCTTACATATCCAATGCGCCACCAACCTTGGGAACTAAGATTTTATGTCCCTTGTGCCTGTAATTACACTGGCTCACTCACCCTTCAAACCGGAACACAACAATATCAAGTATTGCTGTTTTGCGGTAGAATATCTGATGAGTGGGTGGTACCTACCCAGACGAGCTTGCACAAAGCTCTACCACCAGTACTGTGTACACTACCACTGTGTACCTATGGCGCTTTGGTCGCTTTTGCCTGGCCGTTCGATAGTAAAAAGGCCGTTGAAGAGGCGAGAGGAATCAGTTCGTGTAATTCCTGAGCACATTCTCCGAATATTGAATGTGGTTATAATATGTATGTATAATTTCCGTTGCTTCATCATATCATCATCATCATATCAGCCGAAAGACGTCCACTGCTGGACAAAGGCCTCCCCCAAGGTTTTCCACGTTGGCCGATCTTGCGCTGCCCGCATCCAACGGCTTCCCGCGACTCGTTCTAAGGCCTCTGCCTCGAATCTCGCGGGCAGCGGGGCGGCAGCGGCGGCGGCGCGGGAGCGGCAGGATCTTACGCGTATAATCAAATGGACCGGCCCTCGAATACAGCGGTGCAGGAGCGGCGCGGGGGCGGGCAACGAGCGGTGCACTCCAGTCAAGCGGTGACCGCCCGCGTTGCGCGTCTGCATTGTAGGTACAGTGTTGTACATTTTTTTTGTGACGTATCAAAATGTCTTCGGACGTGCAAGAGCTAATTATTTCGGCAATCTTTGAGAGGACACCCATATGGAACAGCAAAGATGTGAACCATAAAAATAGAAGAATAATTAACCAATTATTAGTCGTAGAATTTGTCGGGATTTTGTCTCTGTTCTTCATAATTTCGATAAAACTCGCCATTTATTTTCCTTGCCCTATAGTAGGGATCCACTTCTTCTTTTGCCCACAATAAATCGAGCGTTAGGAATAAATTTGAATCAAAAAGATGTCGCCGTTTTTCAGACATTTCGTTCGCGAATAAAAACAAATATCTCGACAACACAACCATGAACACAACACTACACCGCTATAGTGCCGCGCGATCTGCCCGCTGGTTTGGAGAACAGGTATGCGTTGCCCGCCCCGCTGCCGCGCCGCCGCCGCCGCCGCCCCGCTGCCCGCAAAATTCGAGGCAGAGGCCTAAGTCGTTCTAAGTGGTTTATACTAAATAACTTTTTGTTTATAATTACAATCAACTAATTCCTTTATAATATGTATTTTGCTATTATTCTTAAAACACTGTTGCACTGCTTGTCATGTTTTTTCGAATGTACTTTTTTTTTCTTTAACTAAATAAATAAATAAGTAGTAATTTATGGAGCCTTGAAAAATTATAATAAATATATAATATAGAGAAACTGATTGCAAAATTTGCAACAAATGCAAATATATTCGTGAAGTACATGAATAATATTTTAGTGTGAACATACCCTAGGGTCCCCTGTCATCATCTGAAACGCATTTAGATCGTTAGACGCAAAAGTTCGATCACCTCAAACAATTAGGCAAGTACAAGCCGTATAATGGAATCCTTTCAAATCAAATTTTGAGATTTACCACTTCTGTAAAGCGGTTTACTTAACTGTTGCTTTTAAAGTTTGATACTTTACAAGTTTACAATAAACAGAACGATATGTATATTTCTAGTAACTGAATTATTATCTAAATTATGGATAAACATAATCAAAATCAATCAAAATCGAACATTAAGAAAATTTGCTAATTATGATAATTTAGTTGGGATCGGTGGTTTTACTGTGCCGTTCGTCACTATCTCGAGGCATATTTTTATGCTATAGGTAGGACGGGCGAATGGGCCACCTGATGTTAAATGGTCATCACCGTCCATAGACATTGGCAATGTTAGAAATATCAACCATTCCTTACATCTCCAATGCACCACCAACCTTGGGATCGACGATGTTATATCCCTTGTCATATAGTACCACTGGCTCACTCATCCTTCAAACCGGAACGCAACATTACTTAGTATTGCTTTTTGGAGATAGAATATCTAATGAGTAGGTAACCTACCAACCTACCAGACGGGCTTGCACAAAGACCTACCACCTCAAACATATCCTCAGTAACTATTTGGAGCAGCAATTGTAACTATCCATTGATAAGAATATGTTAATCTTAACAATGAATGAAAAAATCGTGTGAAATTAATTATGTAAGCAGATATTTTGAATGTATTCCGTGAGTATCGGAACAGCCAAAACCTTCTCCACAAGAAAAGAGAAGCCCAAACTGGGACTATCTCATATCATCCCTCAAATATGATCCTTCTTTTATATCCATGTTTTAGTCAAAGTGGAATTCATCTCATGTCGTACTTACGTTTTTACACGTATTTACGACTTACCGAGGAGACCAGACCCCATTCCAAAAAGCCGAGATGGCCCTGTGGTAAGAACGCGTGAATCTTAACCGATGATTGTGGGTTCAAACCCGGGCAAGCACCACTGAATTATCATGTGCTTAATTTGTGTTTATAATTCATCTCGTGCTTTACGGTGAAGGAAAACATCGTGAGGAAACCTGCATGTGTCTAATTTCACTGAAATTCTGCCACATGTGTATTCTACCAACCCGCATTGGAGCAGCGTGGTGGAATAAGCTCCAAACCTTCTCCTCAAAAAGAGGAGAGGAGGCCTTTAGCCCAGCAGTGGGACATTCATGGGCTGTTACGGTTTATATCCATATTTTTAATCGCACTCTTATCTCAAAGCAAATTGATATCCGTATGAATGTTTATATAATACATAATTTAAATTTCTATGTTGTAATAAATATACTCAAAGTGGAATCATAGTCTTATATCATTTTTGTGATTTCAATCATAACTAGATTTAACACAAGGTCTGCAATATTATTACGTACAATATCTAACACAAGTTTTTTAGCCGTTAATTAGCCATGAAATATATTTTTTCATTAACGTCCTTAGCGGATGTTTAGTTAAACAATTATTTATCTCTTTCTGTCATTATTGATTTGACATTCGAAAGAAGAAAACAGCATTATTTGATTAATCACTCGCTAACGGTTATAAATAAGACTGTTAATGTTTTAGTCAAAACTATTTATTAAATCTATTATTAATCTGAGGTAAAATAATTATAAGACACTTAGAACCTTATCATTTCTTTAATCATACAGCGTTTTAATTTTTTTTACTTAATTGTTACTAAAAAATACGATAATAATCTAAGTTAGATATAATTTTATAAAACCATCGTAAATTAATTATATTCCAACAGCATTAGCGTTGATCTTTCTTAATCTGATGAATATTCTTTGAAGAATATTATACTATTTTATAGGAAGTAAGGAATGGATTTTACTGCGTAACATATTCTGGTAAATCAAACATTTTTAGCGAGTGTTCGTTGTTTATGTATTTAAGGATATTTTAATAAACATTAGATATTTTCGTTCGTTCTCTCTTCCACCTGCATTATGAGGATTTTCGATATTCTCGAATCAAGTGTTGTTGAGTTTATATGATTGGAAATCGCAATCTTTATATAAGTTTAGTTAAAAATTAGTACTGTGTACAGGTACATCTTATATATATCCAATAGATATGTAGGCTGCACATTATCACTGTAAGCGGTGGTATACACATCTCGCATTACCTTTGTCTATGATCACAGATAACTTTTTATCACAAGTTAGCCCTTCACCCTTCACCTTCCTAAAATACATAAAAAATATCGACCAATGTCGTTTAATGAAAAATATATCAAAACAATAAAATCACAACGACCATTTACGTTGCGTCACAGTCAATTCCTGATTTCCGGACTTCCCGCCTTGATCTTAATTATACGAACTATGCAAGGTGAAGGCTTAAAGTCTTATAAGAGATAATTACTGCTAACCTGTAATATTATACAGCCTTGTGTAGGAATTTTAGTCGGATCTTCGTATCTAATTTATTTTTACATGTAGAAACGGAACAGGCGATAAGACACCACCTGGTGCAAAATGACTTTCATGACTTTTCATGAAACAAATGCTAGCAGACTACCACGAGCAACCGTTTCCACAGAGTAAACTTATATAATCATTTAATATAACCCGTTTTTTAAGAGTATTTGTGCAAGCCCATTTGGGAAGGTATTCATCATAAATCCTACCATATAGCAATGCTTGGTATTATTGTGTTCATGTTTGAAGAATGAGTGTAAGAACAGGCACAAAGGACGTAAAATCTTAGTTCCAAAGGTTGGTGGACCATTGGCGATGTAAGGTATGGTTAATGTTTCTTTAGTGTCAATATCTCTGTGGTCCATTTGCGAGTCTGCCTACCTGTTACAAATAAAAAATGAAACGCCTCAACTACCTACGTATAATTAAGTAACATCTCATCATGTCAGCTTGGCCTGCTCTCTTCTTATGGAGACTTGTTATTTGTTATAGGTTAACACTTCTACTGCTCTAGAGCGAGTTGGTTGTTACTCATGTGGAATTTTGGTCTATCGCGTGCAATTTCTTTACGATTTTTCATTTCCAGAGATCTGTATGTATAATACACATGAAAACCAAGTGGTGCTGGTATATATCGTTCTTTGGAGATCAATGGTTCTTGCCAATCTTTGTTTATCCAATTCGACCACCAGTAATATTAATCCACCAGACATGCTCGAGAAATAAGATTATGTTAAATATTTTTTCATTCAGTAAAACACACTATTAATAATAAATGTCCTTCAGACTGATTTCGGCCACGGCGACCAATCTCAAAAGAGATTAGGCAACTGCTCAGGAGATATTATAGTGCACAAGTGTGTGCGCAAACGCAGGTGCACTCTCTATTCCCTAACTGACACAATCCGATGGGACGGCTATCCGACACAATCGGAAAGATTTCAGGCGTAGGACCAACGGCTTTACGTGCTTTCCGAGGCACGGGAGTGTACACACTTCCAATTACCAGACTCCGGGCTGCTACTGAGAATTTTCTGAGAGAAAAACCCAATAACTTTTAAATGGCCCGACTTGGGAATTAAACCCAGGGCCTCCGGGTCTGCGGCCTTACATCAAGCCACTAGACCAACGAGGCAGTCAGACATACAACCAACCCCAAAAACTGGGACAAACCAAGCAAATGATTATACTTGAATAACTATCTTTAAGAGAAGAGGCAGTTTGCCTGCATTTTGATACAAATTAGATTGAAAGGAACTATAGCTATAGTATCATGAACAATGAGACTTAGATTGGATTTAGCCTCGAATAAGGCGACGGTAATGTCTATCGGTTACAATTTATTTCTGCGACGATCTGATCTCGGAATTGACTTATTCTTTTAAAGAAGCTTATACAGGCAGTTCATGATAAAATATATTCATTTTAATAATATGTTCGTTGTTAAGTTAATCGTGCAATGTTGATTCTAGTAAGGTGCTTCTAATAAAAATCTTCGTGAAAATTTTACTTTCAAAATTAGTGTAAGTATATGTAATTTTATGCGCATAATTATAAAAATACTTCGACAATAATTTTATTTAATTGAACACGAAATATAAAAACAATCAACTTTCAAAACATTGCGATTCGATCTCGGACCGAATCGTCTCTTGTCTATATGTATATATATATATATATATATATATATATATATATATATATATATATAGTGTGATTACATTATTATTTATTATAATTTATTTGTTTTTAATTACTAAGAAATCTTTATATAGGCCAATAGCCAGTACTCGATGGCATTTTACAGTGACCCTAATATCGTCCAAGATCAACTATATCATATTCAAACATGTTTGTGAAATAAACATAAAATATAAATAAATGAAATATTTTGTGGTTTTGTGTATTTTTTTTATTTCATTCTATGAAATTTATTTATTTATTATTTTAGTAGCTGTTTATATTGTCACTCATTTTGTTAAATGTTGAAACAACATTTAATTCTTCTTCAGTCTTGTAATTTAATCTTCTTATTTTTCATTTGCTCGCATTATTATGAATTATGTACTTTCGGAAACTGTGTTGGTCGATGTTTTGTCTTTGTATTTCTTTGTATAAATGTGTCACGTTGTACTGTTTGTTTCCTAAATATAATAAAATAAAATAAATACTAGAGTTATTACTATAGTTATTAATATATTCACGTTAAATAAATAACAACATTGATTTTTTCTCAAAGGCATTATAACGTCCGATTTTTTTCGATCGCATTTGACGCACCGATACATCGTCAGACTAAAACGTATTTACGATAAGAACATTTAACCGGGCGAATGAACCTTTGCACAAAATACGATATTCATGTATACACTATCGACCCGTCCCAGCTTTGCATGCCTGCACAGCTGAATAGTCACAGCTTGATTACGTTACGTAAAGCTCGCGGTGTATTTGATGCGCCCGTCTTAGAAGTACGTACTCATCAATTATTCCAACTACAAATACGAATGTTTTTTTTATATACGGTTTGGTTGAGTGAGTCAGTGTAGAAGGCACGAGGATCAACTTGAGTACACTTGGTTCCATAGTGTCTAATGTTTTTTTTCAATACTCTAATCTATTAACAAAGGAAGACTAAATCACGTGAAGCATTTATTCTAAATCAGCCGTTTACGGTAAAGCCTGTGAATGTCCCACTGCTGGGCTAAAGGCCTCCTCTTCTCTTTTTGAGGCGGCTTGCAGCCGCTTAATAAATCTAAATTGCATTTTATCAATCGAATCGAATGATTGTTTTTAATTATAAAATGATTTCGATATTGTTTCATTAAGCCAAGAAGTTGTACATTCATTATTTATAGTGTAAAAATGTTAAAAAATAGATATAAATAATCTTAAATGACATCTTGACATATTTTGCTATTGAATATTACCCTACACTTGAAAACATCTGTCAATCAATGCCGAGATATTCGCTAAGCTCGGTTGAATTAACTTTGGTTATTACTTTTTACATATAGTAGTGACAGCCTGTTAATGTCCCACTGCTGGGCTAAGGCCTCCTCTCCCTTTTGAGGAGAAGGTTTTTCGAGCTTATTCCACACTGCTCCAAATACGGGTTAGAATACACATGTGGCAGAATTTCAATGAGATTAGACACATGAAGGTTTCCTCACGATGTTATTCCTTCACCGTCAAGCATGAGATGAATTATAAACACAAATTAAGCACATGAAAATTTTGTGGTGCTTGCCCGGGTTTGAACCCACGATCACCGGTTAAGATTCATGCGTTATAATCACTAGGCCATCTTGGAAGATTGCTTGAGCCAGTGTAACACAAGGGACATAACATAATATGGAACATATTATGTTATGTCGGTTGCAAAATGAAATATTAACTATCTATTAATGCGTTTAATATATACTACATACAAATAGAATAAACATAAACAATCTGTAAATATATAAAATAAAATTAGCTTATTAAATGTAATAAACATTTAAAATATATCTTTTAGAATCAGTCTGTATAAAGTGTTTTCAGTCCCACACTCAGGTTGCAAGTTGCTTAACAACGGTGTAAGGATTTATTACAAGTAGGTATTTAGCCTAGAGACTACAGCCTAGGACCTATAAAAGGGCTAAAACCTAAGCGATCCATACACACAGTCGACTCACTTCAGCGGTACACTTGCGTTCGATAACAATACAAAATGCTTAAACTGGTAAGTTGATCGGCGATATTTTATTACGACTATTATAATTATAATTGTGATTTTTTATTTATATATAAAATAATAATCAGTTCAATGGCATGTTACGAGCTTTTAAGGTAATTAATTAGAAATATTTCAAGCTATATCTAATGCAGATATTTCAATAGATTTTTTTATATGTTATATTATGTGTCTCAATTATTTTATGTTATAAATATATTTTTTAAAGAAATGATAATAAATAATAATAATAAAAACAGATAATATAAAATTGTCATCGTTATGCAATTAATTTCACAAACAATTGTACTTACAAAGTGAATAAAGTTTTTATTCAAAAATACTTTCTTTCTTATAAGGAATTATGCCAAGGAAATCCACATTGAACTTTTTCAACTCAAACACTTAATTTATTGTGGGAGAATCAGCGATTGCAAATTTAGATACATATTCTGATATTATAGGCTAAGCTTTGTTGTTTGTTTTATAACTTTATTAATAAGTAGAAGGTACTGTATATATAAAGTATATATTGTATAACTAATGATTATTTTTTTTTTATAGACAATCTTCCTCGTAACCATAGCGGTCGCATACGCTGGCGTGATCGCGCCAATTGTGCCAATCGCTCATCCGGTTGTCGCTCACCCCGTAGCCGCGGTATCCCACTCCGCAGTCGTGCACCATGCACCCATCGTACACCACACACCCATCGTGCATCACGCACCCATCGTGCACGCTGCGCCCATCGTGCACGCTGCGCCCATCGTGCACGCCGCACCGATAGTGCCCGTTGTGAAACATGCGCCCCTAATTGGGGTTCATCATCATTAAATTATATGTGCAATGTGTGCAAGACGTATGTTTGTTGATCGATAAATAAATGTGATTTATTTTTAATTTTAGACTTTTAATATTATTCTCTTAATTAATGTTATCTATATATATAGAGTCTTAAATAAGAGTTAGAAGTACCCTAAGGTACTGGCTATCACCTAAAATATAAAAATTTGAAATTTGGAGGATAGCCTCATTTCGTAATGTCACAGTGTTGCACTGTGAAGACATTTTGCGATTTGCCATTTGAAATAGGGCGATGCACCTTCTCAACCTTAACCATCATCAATTCAACTCGTTCATAGTGTCATTATTTCTATGGTATATTAAAAAAACCTAAGGCTTTAAATGTCCCATTAGTGGGCTAAGGGTTTCTGTCTTTCAATAGATTTGGACCTAATTCCACTACCGCTCCAATGCGTGTTGATAAAATAAGCTTGGTACAAATTTCGAATTCCATTCGACACACTCCTCAATTTTCTTAACCACCGAACCGTTCAAGGTCCTTACAATTTGTTTTTTACTTCAAACAATTACTACGTTAGATAAAAAAAAATGCTATATATTATAAGACCAAACATACGTCTCATATAACAATTTATTAAATATAAAAATATTGTCTAATACGATTTATTTCACAAAGAAGTTTGTATAAAGATAATGGCTCGTATATTTTGATCCTTAATTGAAAAACTCGAACTTAAAAAACTTAATAACTATTCATATTGATAATACTGTAAGTATTTCTAAGAAAACAATCCAAGCCAGTGACAGCTTCAAATTATACTATTCATTCTGTACTTGTTACAACTATATACCCATAAATACAACACAATTTATTTTTTTTTATAGAAAAGGAAGGCGGACGAGCATATGGGCCACCTGATGGTAAGTGGTCACCAACGCTCTTAGACATTGGCATTGTAAGAAATGTCAACCATCGCTTACATATCCAATGCGCCACCAACCTTGGGAACTAAGATTTTATGTCCCTTGTGCCTGTAATTACACTGGCTCACTCACCCTTCAAACCGGAACACAACAATATCAAGTATTGCTGTTTTGCGGTAGAATATCTGATGAGTGGGTGGTACCTACCCAGACGAGCTTGCACAAAGCCCTACCACCAGTGATCATATATATCACACATATACATATACATCACACATACGTAAAAAATGAACTATAGAACATATTAAGAAACACCACGACATGTTACAAGGAATAGGAATTAAATATTTCTGGCAATACATCACAAGTCACATTAGACGAGATTTATCTCGCTTGCATTCTGCCCCATTTCATATTCCGGGCACAGCTGAGCGATGTCAATGACATCGCTTTGATTTATATGAGAAAATTATTACTATATAATATTATCCTTGTAATATGTTTAGTCTAAGTTCTTTAAAGATTCTTTAGTCATAAAATGGAACTGAATTATAAATATTATAGACTACTCCGTTTAGCTGCCAGAAGGCTTTTTATTTAGAGCTAAAAGCAAGCTAGGTACATTTTTCATATAACTATTTCATATAAATATTTATGACCGCTAATAATATTCCTTTATAAAAAAAAGGAACTAACGCCAGAATACTCTTTAGCATCTTTTCTTGTCAGCAAATACTGACTTCATGGTGAATGCTGATTCATATATACATTAATATATAATAAGATTTGTATTCGAGTTATAATTATATACATTATATATAATTGAAGATTTAGCGACAAAAAGTGTTTGATAATTTTTTTATAAAACACTTTTCAATATGTGAAATATTTGTTTTTACTCTTTATCAGGATTTTTGGGTGGATTTACATGAAATTATTCAATTAGCTTACCCCTCCCAGACAATTGACTTTCAATAGTAACCAAATCAGACAAATAATACTGACCTCCTCGTTCCAAGGTCTTGAGGTAGGATGTAATAAAAGCTATCTCCAAGGATAATGGGAGGTAAGTACAATACCCAAATGAATTCAGTCTTAGAAACCTTGAATTCGACAAAGTAAACACGTTTGGCACAAATAAATAAATCAATTAACATAAGCTCCGCCGATAAATTCTTGCAAATGTAGATCAATATATAAACCGTTGGGTTTAACTACTATTACACTTTTTATTATTATTTTCTTTGTAATGTTATTTATTTACAATTTTCACTGAAAATATATTTGTTAAAGATTTTGTTATTCATTTATTGTGCCTGTAATTACATTGATTCACTAATTATTTCATCCGAAAGCAAACAAAGTATGATTATTATATGCTGAAATAAATACTAATTTCCTTACCAGTTCTTTTCGCAGGTATTAACATGCTGTTTCAAATTTAGTTTTGATTTACCAAATTACAAATAAAATGATGATTTAAAACTGAATGTAATATATTCTTTGTCTCAATATTCTCAAGCAATATTCTAACATATATAAAGAAAAGCTTTCACTTCTTTTTATTTAAAAAGCATCGGCAACATTACCCAGTTAGTCCATAAAGTTTAAATCAAGAGACTCTTTAGTAAGGTAGATTTTGATTGATTCTTTGTGGTAGAGACACCTGAGTGGTACCCAATGAAACCTATTTCTCCTAATCAATACATAACATAACAGTTGCTTGAAGATCTTGCCAAAATTGTTTCTTTATATTTCCTTTCTTTGACTTTTATTTTATGTACTTCCAATTACAAATTTCAAGTTGTAATTACGATAGAAATATTGAAAATTTTGCAACACTTCTTTTATGTCAGAGGGCTATTCATAGACACATACTTTGGTCGATGTACCAACAAAAAGTTCTGATATCAAGTACACGTGTCATAAAAATAGCCCTCAAACATATAAATTCATGACTCACGTGTAATTATTTATCTTGTACTTGAATATCCATAATTCAAATTTGGGGCATGTTGAAATTGGACATTGCAAAAATCCTAATCTCTCTGATACTTTATATACTATTATGATGCTCTCAGAAGGAATTTAATAGACCAATGAGTAAATGATAGCTCTATGTACGACTGATTGTACCAATTGGATACAATAATGATTATATGCAATTATATATAAAAACAAAAGTATTAGTCCCATCTTTATCATGAAAAAGTCGATGTGTAAATAAGGCTTTAAGAAGTTACAACCTATTAACATCCTGTTCAGCCTATTTCTATCATAACTTATAATTAACTTTAATTTGTTAGTTTCATATGAATCGTACAATAATATATAATATGGTTGTCAAATGAATACCAAAAAAAAAGTTTTATTATGAGCTAAAATATTATATAGTTTTGGTTAGAAAAGTGTTTGGAGTAATTGATAATAAAAACCATTACTAATATGAAATTTATCCTATAATTTTAAAGAGCAATAATTGAATTACGCAATTTAGAGCCAAAAAAGTAACAGGCGCTTTAAAATATATTTTATATATTAAAAATATTAATTGTCTTTCACCATCAGAGATTGTAGTTGTATTGAGATTAAAAGGCATTCTCTTTAAAAAAGTCTTACATTTTTTATAAATGTCTGTCTGGGTGAGAGAATTACGCAAAAATCTGTTTTAACTCGACTTTTTTAAACTTATCCATGACATGAATCGTGTAATTAGTACCTAGATGATTCATATATGCGGCGAATATCTACGATTTAACCTAAATAACGCATTGGGACGCATGTCCCAAGCCAAAAAAACAGAACCAAAAATATTATCCATTTGTTTTTTCTTATGGAGTCTGGATTAGAAGCATATTACCTGGAAAGTCAGGGAAAGCGGTAATTTTTAGGTTCTTCATTTTATCTTACTCTATGTAGATTTAAGTTTTTAACAATGAAACAATATTACATAAATTGCATTTGAATTATATTTTAATACTAAAAGATTAAAATCATTGCTCGAATTTCTTTGTCATATATTAACAAAAAAAATCTTTG
This sequence comes from Nymphalis io, assembly GCF_905147045.1. Classification (NCBI taxonomy): domain Eukaryota; kingdom Metazoa; phylum Arthropoda; class Insecta; order Lepidoptera; family Nymphalidae; genus Nymphalis; species Nymphalis io. Next base: position 618,793 of record NC_065900.1, read on the forward strand.
TTCATTATTATTTATGGTAATAAATTGCTTTGTAAAAAAATGCTAAATTATATTACAAGTTCTTGTTATTTGTCAAAGTCACAAAGCTGTTTGTGAGATCACATTCAGCCGATAAAACTTTAGGCACCATTTCTCCATTACGATCCACTGTTATGAACGGTGAAAAATATTAAAATAGGCCTCTGCATCTTTGACAGATGATTTAAGCAGCATCGCGAAGGCACTTGCGTTCATGACTGAATAGACCAATGCGAGAGAGGATCCTCCGGCCGCACTTCCGACAAGTGTATGCGCCCCCAGATGGGCGGGGGTTTGAAGCCCGCTCATGACGCCTAGTGCGTTTTTCTTTTAGTAGTTTAAACCAGTCATTGTCATGCTTTGATTGACCTTCGTGAATAAGGCGTCGCCACTTGGCACGGTCCTCTGCCAGTTCCTCCCATCGATTGCTAGGGATGTTAAACGCAACCATATCACGCTTAGCGCAATCTTTGTAACGGAGCATAGGCCGCCCAACAGACCTCTTTGCATCCACAACCTCTCCCAGTAGTATTTGCCTTGGAAGACGGGTCTGCTCCATTCGATGCACGTGTCCCAGCCACCGTAACCGTTTTTTTTTGAGAATGGCCATGATGCTAGGCAGCTGTGCCTTGCCTAGAACAGACTCGTTTGTCACGCGATCCTGCCATGTGATGCCCAGAATGCTCCGAAGACAGCGCAAGTGAAATGTGTTTAGTCGGCGTTCTTGTTTTGCGTACGTTGTCCACGTTTCTGCTCCATACAAGAGTGTGCTTAGGACACATGATTGGTAAACAAGCATTTTCGTTTTTACCGTAAGGTGTCTGTTATCCCAAGCCCTTGAACAGAGCCTCCCGAACGTAGAGGCTGCTTTGCCGATGCGGAAGTCGATCTCTGCATCAAGCGAGAGATTGCTCGACAAATGCGACCCAAGGTAGCAAAATTTGTTAACCACCTGTAAAGGTGCGCCGTTAAGCAAGATGACTGGTTGCTCTAAACATCCTTGCGCTAAAATAACGGTCTTCTTGCAGTTTATGGACATTGAAAAGAGGTCGCACGCTCTGGCAAATTTGTCCATTAGACTCTGGAGTTGAGCTTGGTCATGAGCAACGAAGGCAGCGTCGTCAGCGAAGAGGAGACTATCTACAAATAGGTCCTCCCTGTAGCGTTTGGACTTGAGCATTGAGATGTTGTACAGCCTACCATCGGTTCGCGTGTGTAAGTGGACGCCTTGCTGTTCATCTCCAAAAGCAACCTTCAGAAGCACTGAGAAGAATATTCCGAACAAGGTGGGGGCCAGTGCACAACCTTGACGAACACCACGGCGTACGTCGAATGGCGTGGATGCATTGCCATTGTGCAGGACGGTAACTTCCATACCTTCGTGGAACGATTGCACTATCCTTAGGAGTTTTGGGGGGCATCCAATTCTGACAAGAACCGAGTACAACTCCTCTCTGCTCACGGAGTCAAAAGCCTTATTTAGGTCTACAAATGCAATGACTAGGGGGGTATGTTGCTCCCTACACTTTTCTTGTAGCTGTCTGAGTGAAAATATCATGTCGACAGTTGACCGTTGGGACCTAAAACCACATTGTGCCTCAGGGTATACGCGGTCGGCGAGCCTTTGTAGTTTGCCTAAAATGGCCCTGGCAAAGGCTTTACCGACGATGCTAAGAAGAGATATTCCGCGGTAACAGTTGCAGTCGCCACGATCGCCTTTGCCTTTATAAAGAGTGACGATGTTAGCATCTCGCATATCCTGAGGGACGTAGTTTTCTTCCCAGCACTTAGCCAGGTGGTTATGAAGGATGGGCAAGAGGCACTCAAGCTTGACGACTTCGGTGACAACATCGTCTTTTCCGGGGCTCTTTCCACATTTGAGCTTCTTGACGGCCAGATAAAGTTCCTCTACTGTGGGTGCAACGTCTAGCTCGTGCCAAGTTGCCAGATTCGGGACAAGCTCCATTGCTTCTGGCTGAATATCCACTGGGCACGAGTAGAGCCCCTTGTAGTATTCTACCCATCTTGCCATCTGGCGGGTGCTGTCTGTTATAACAGAACCGTCGGTTTCCTTGAGAGGTGCCGTCTTTTTTGGAGTAGGTCCAAGAGCTCTTTTGATGCCCGCGTACACCCCGCCAATATCCCCCGCGTTTGCGCACGCTTGGATGCTTTGGCAAAGCTCTGTCCAATACGCATTTACAAAGAAGCGCGTGCTACGCTGGAGTGAGGCTTTTGCCTTCGTGAGATCTTTACGCGTCGCATCGCAAGGGTTAAGGCGAAAATTTAAAGCGGCTTGGCGTTTCGAGTCAATCAAGGGAAGTAAGTGCTTCTCGTTTTCTTGAAACCAGTCGTAAGATTTTGCCTTTTGATAGCCAAAAATCTTGCCTGCAGTGTCAGTGAGAAGAGACTTGACTTTTTCCCATTCGACTCGCGCTGATGCCGTACTATCCCAAGTTGCAACTTCTTCGCGGACGAGTTCCCCAAATGACTCCACTACTTCCATGTCACGAGTCTTGAAAAGATTTATCTTTTTTCGACCGAGTGGCTTGGAAGAATGGACTCTTCTAGGGACAAGTCGGACTTTAGTAGCGACGAGGCTGTGATCGGTGTCGCAATCGGCACTGTGAAACGCCCGCGTGTGGAGCGTTTCCCGTAGATCCCTCCTTCTTGTTAGAGCAAGGTCTAATTGGTGCCAGTGTTTAGATCGAGGGTGCATCCACGAGACTTTCCGCATCATTTTGCCTTTAAAAAAGGTGTTGGTAACACACAGCTGGTGCCTTGAGCAAAACTCCAACAGTCGTTGTCCGTTGTCGTTAAGCTTGCCTATGCCGTGTGCACCGAGGCATTCAGGCCAGGCTGATGTACCCTGACCGACGCGGGCATTAAAGTCACCCAAAATATGCAGTCTGTCAGTTGGATTCACCCTGCGCACTGTCTCATCGAGCTGGCCGTAGAATTGATCCTTGGTCTCAGGTTTTGAACTAAGCGTCGGTGCGTAAGCGGAAATTAGCGTGACAAAGCCGCTTTTTGTGTTTAGACGCAAGACCATGATCCGCTCGGAAACGCCTACAGGTGTCTCTATGGCGTTGATGAGATGGTTTCGAACCGCGAAACCTACACCATGCTCTCGTGTTTTCAAGGAACTCTTGCCCTTCCAGTAAAAAGTGTAGTTAGCTTCACGCAAAGACCCTTCGTCTTCAGTTCTGGTCTCTTGTAAGGCTACGATATCGATATTGAGCCTTTTAAGCTCCACGTCGATACTGTAAGTTTTGCGCAGTTTTTGGGCGCAATCGGAGCTTCCGTAGGTGTTCGGGAAGCCTGTCCTCATCGTTCGGACATTCCATGTCGCAAAGCGCATGTGAGCAGCGTTGTTGTGGCACTTTTTAAAACTTTAGGCACCATTTCTCCATTACGATCCACTGTTATGAACGGTGAAAAATATTATATGCAATAAATAATAACAATAAATTTTTAACAATATTTTTTTTTTTAAGTAAGTAAAAGCCTGTAAATGTTCCAGTGCCGGACTAAGACCTTCTACCCTTTTTAGGCGGAAGCTTATTCTAGCACATCATTCCAACAGGGGTTGATATAAATTTGGGATATTTTCATGTAATACATGCAGGTTTCTGCTGAGCGATTTCGGTTTAGGTATTCTTTTTATGTGACGTCTGTAATATCGAGTAACTCAAGGCCATGGAATAGAAACACTGGGAAGAAATACTTCCCACAAACGCTACCATTAGCAATAGTAGCAAAGTGTCTGCTTATGTAAATTGGATAGCGATTCGGAATATATTTAGGTCAGACGATTTTGATAAAATTGGAAATGGATATCTTGTTTTTACTTACAAGCGATTTAAAGTTATATAAGTACGGTTGCTAGGAATTCGAATGGTTTTTGTTTTGCTCGAAACAAAAAAATCCTATGAAAGGAAGAAAATATAAATGATAGACAATAAAATAGGTTACACGTCTATTGATTATCATATTAAAGGTAATTTAAGTAAACGTATATTTTAACAAATATAAAATACTAGCCCTTTAGGTAATGCTTGTTTCATACCAAATTTCATCCAAATTGGTTCAATTGCTTGCGAAAGCGAAACAGACAGATGTACAACAAAGGTATAATGATGTAAAACAGTATTTAAAAAAATGTTGTTAACATGAATAATTTTTAAAATATTCCGTCACGAATATATATAGTTATCGAGTGAATACAACAAGAATCCATCTATGCATATAATTACTCGCTCACTAAGGAATTTTGATCAAAACAACGCCGAGAATTTGTATCAAAATACCGACGTTAATATGAAAATATCTGATGTAAACATGTGCTAACACAGTAATAACTGAGAATAAACAATGTCTGTTTATCATAAATGTTTAGATTTTATTATAATATGTAATGAAATGGAATAGATGAATAAATAGGTAATGCTTTTTCAGACCCACAATTTAAAATTTCGGAAAATCGTAACATAATTGAAATTTAATGTTAAGTTTTAAAGTATACATTTATTTTTTAATAGTCAACGCTAATATCTATATTTAATATAGAAGCATAACTTTTGCTTATTGAGTGACCAACTACCGGCTCAGAAATAAAACACCTCGCTTATAACGGCCTGGCTAAAAGAAGTCCGAATGCGAATATCCGCATGGCGCGAACGTCGATGCATCTTGCGACTGAAGCAAACCTATCAAAATGTAATGTAATCATACCACGGATAGCGGCGACCGGTTGCGCTGTCCATGGTATGCGATCAGTGGTGTGGTGGTGGTATTGTGGTCGCAGATAACATATTAACATTATTTAATGCGGCGCGACGAGATAATGAAGAGAGAGAGAATACAAACAATAATTTACGAGTATTTGTCACAGACTTAATAACATAAGTTTAAAAATAAGCTTGCTAAAAATTCTGCCACATGTGTTTTCCATAAAGCCGCATTGGAGCAGCGTGGTGGAATAAGCTCCAAGCCTTCTCCTCAAAAAGAGAGAGGAGGCCTTAGCCCAGCAGTAGGATATTCACAGGCTGTTACTTACTGTAAACGGCAACGATAACGTTTCGATTCGACTGCGATAAAGTGATAATTTGTCAGTAGATTTTGACCTCTAACATCAAACTCAATAGTCCATATTTTCATAACACTCAAACTTACTGAAGGAAACATTTTTAATTATATTTATTTACAAATTCTCATTCTTTATGACCTAACCATGACTTTCAGACTAAATTCATTATTAGCAAAACTATTAGCAATAAAAACTAAGACTGAGCAATATCAGACACACAATAGTTTTGGTATATTGAAAAGTAAATAGCCAAATAATTTGGAGAAAACGATTTAATCGCATACGTGGCGTGAATTGAAGTTGAATATTTACTTTGGATAAATAACTGATTACAGTGTGCTTTGAATTCTAAATAATACTGTTTGTCAAAGAGAATTAATTAATACGATTACATAGATTATTGGATGACTAGTATATTTATTTAAAGTTAAAAAAGTACATTTGATAAACTATATACAATTATCGTGTTGATGTAAATAACACAGCATGCAAAGCTGTCTATTACATGTCTGTTCATACTGTGCCGATTCAATTGTGCTCTTCATTTAATACCTAACACGGCATAGTATAAAAATATCTTATTTTAAATGGCGTTTGTAAAGAAAAGTCCCGATGAGTTTCCTTCACTAGTTATTGTCAGGTTTGAGGTTATAATGCTTCTTGGTAATAGGGCTTTGTACAGGCCCGTCTGGGTGGGTACCACGCACTCATCAGATATTCTGCCGCTAAGCAGCAATACTTAGTATTGTTGCATTCCAGTTTGAAGGGAGAATGAGTCAGTGTAATTACAGGCACAAGGGACATAACATCTTAGTTCCCAAAATATATAAAAAAATATGCTACCTTCTTCCCCCCAGCGAAATGATTCCGCAGGTTATGGCTAGTAAATAATTAAATAAAGCAGTGAGTTTAAAAAAAAACACGATTGCAACAGATTATTACACTTGCAGTCTAGTCTAGAAAAATATGATATTAACATAAACCTTAATGCACTCTGCAAGATTGAAGTACGGAGTTCGAAATTAATTCACGTCACGTAGACAGATTTTCATTACTTTCACTCCCTTGTTTTATGGGCGAAATAATTTTACACATTTTTTTCGTAACTAAGTATTGAACTTATCAGAGACGTGGAATAAACATTATATATATATACTAACTTATATTGTTTTTACATTTTTAATTTAGTTTGACTTACTGTACACAGAAAGGTTTTATACCTATTAATTATCAATTGAAATAGATTTCCGACTGTTTTAGAAAGGAATATTATTCGAGTTAATAAAATAAATTGCTTAGAGCAATATATTAAACACGAAAAATAACAATGATTGTTTTTGCTGATTATTCTTGATGTACAAAATCGGTTATCCTTGATACATAATTTCTTCTTCTTCCTGGCTATATCCCTTTATTTGGCGTCAGCTCTAGTTTTAAAGTGCCAAGACATTCTGTCTTAGGTTGGGTCTAAGTCTCCAGCTGTGCCTGTTTTATTTATAGCATTAATAATAATAATAATATCCTGGGACATTCTTCACACACAGCCATCTGATCCCAAATTAAGCTTGTACAGAGCTGTACTATGGAAACCAGACAACTGATATACTACATATACTACTTTTCTTTTGTAAGTACATACTTTTATAGATAATTACACCCAGACTCAGGACAAACACACATGTTCATGCTCACAAATATCTGTCCTGGGTGGGAACCGAACCCACAATCTTCGGCGTGAATGGCAAACATCCACCAACCACGCCAACCGGCTAGTCAAACATACATTTTTGTTCAATAAAAATGTATTATACTAACTGGCTTTTGCGGTGTCATACGTTCGCGTTAAGCTTTATTGAGTGATATATTATATAATAGTTAATAATCATTCTCAGTATATGGACAATTGCACTTGAAGTTTTTTTTTATCGGTCCTGTAGTTTTATGATTAGAGCATTCAAACAAACTAGACTCCGGTTCTATATGCCTATATAGTTCTTCAAAGAGTAATTATATTTCGGAGTGTAAGAAATTTACATTTATATTGCAATGTATATAACCAATTACCTTTTACATGATAATAGTCGTTATTAGGACTCGCTAACAACTCATGTGAGAGTGAATAAGCATTTTGTGAATATTTAATGCTAAATTAATTATGTCTCGCTAGAATCAAATTGGTGTCACCGACGTGATTGAAACACAAGCTTTCTAAAAGGTCTTTGTATCTCTTAACTTTAACGATACTTTAAGATAAATTTGAAACACTTAAACTACTCCGATTTATTTACTATTTAATAAATGAATCCTTTATTACGCCATATTCATTAAGATCAACCAATAGTCCTTGCGATTTAAGCAAACTTATTTAATTAGTCTTTATACAAGCTCGTCTGGGTAGGTACCACCCACTCATCAGATATTCTACCGCAAAACAGCAGTACTTGGTATTGTTGTGTTCCGGTTTGAAGGGTGAGTGAGACAGTGCAATTTCAGGCACAAGAGACATAACAACTTAGTTCCCAAGGTTGGTGGCGCATTGGCGATGTAAGTGATGGTTAAAGTTTCTTACAATGCCAATTTCTATGGCCATTGAAGACCAACCATCAAGTGGCCCATATGCTCATCCGCCTACCTATTCTATATAAAATAAAACAGTTTAACAATAAGCACAAGTGACAAATCATGTTAGTTCCCAAGATCGGTGGCGCATTAGCGATGTAAGGAACGGTTAATAATTGTTACGGAGCCAATATTTATAAGCCCGTCCGCCGCTTATATTATATTTAAAAAAACTAGTATCTTTTAATTAAAGCTACAAACTTTTAATAACAATGAGAACGTATATAATTATCAACAACATAATAAGTTCCAAAAAATTACTAGTTACCCCTAATTTTTTAAATTACGATCCACCGTAGCAATTTTTCAACATTCTCAGAACACAATTGATAAATTTCTGGCACGCAAGACCTTCGGGGAGGCTCGATCGCATTATGGGGTTTTTAGTATAATGGGGTCCCATCTCACCGGTCAAGGCAGGATGAAACAGGACAGCCTTGACGACGTACAGGTAAGAATGAGCACGATGACAGCTCATACTTTATACATCAATGAATATAAATTAATAGCTTAAATATCCAAAAATATTGAATTATAATTATTATAAAAATGTAATGATTAACAATAAGCGTGGAGTTTATAATCGTTATAATTGTTCATAGTCGAATATGTATTTATTATGATATAGCAACAGCCTATTTAGTATAGTATAGTGACATAAAAACTATAAGTATCGAATATTGGAAGAAAAAATTACTGCGAGTATTAAGAAAAGTAAATAAAACTATTGAACCCACAGACAAGAATGGATAATTTTATGGTAAATTTTAATTTTGTAAAATTAAATTAGTTTTAGGTTATTGGTAATAATCCTTTCTTTATAAATTAATCCGGCTTCTTATTTTTAATAGTAGTATTATTTTACACGTTATCATTTTAAGCAAAATAACGAATTTTAGAAGTTTTTCAACCGACGCCTATTCTTATAAATAAAGTACCACTCCAATTAAAATGTCCCGAATGAACGTTGGAGTCTCTTGCCAGA